>NC_036447.1:0-600000 GCF_002775205.1 Xiphophorus maculatus | reverse complement strand
CAGGGTCTGGTTCCGGTTCTGACCAGAGAAGCATTTTTCTCCTCAATCTGGAACAAACTTCCAGAAAAGTGCAAAACAGCCGAAACACTGAGTTCCTTTAAATCCAGATTAAAAACCCAGATGTTATTAGTGGCTTTGGAAACATAATTGATTAAGAATTTAACGATGAATTTAACTAAATGTTCCAGTTGTTGATTCTGTTTTTGTGACGTAAAACTCTTTGAAATGTCTTTCTGCTGAAAGATGCTACACAAATCAAATCTGACGAGTCTCTGGACAGGGGTCAGGCTGTTGAACTCTGACCTATCAGGACCTCCATTCATCCGATCAGAGAAGGTCAAAGGGCAGACAGGGAAGAGCTGTAGAGCTGCAGGTTGGAGGTGGAGTGTGTGTGGTGTGTGTGTGGAGTGTGTGTGGAGTGTGTGTGGCGTGTGTGTGGAGTGTGTGTGGCGTGTGTGTGGAGTGTGTGTGGCGTGTGTGTGGAGTGTGTGTGGAGTGTGTGTGGAGTGTGTGTGGCGTGTGTGTGGCGTGTGTGTGGAGTGTGTGTGGCGTGTGTGTGGAGTGTGTGTGGAGTGTGTGTGGAGTGTGTGTGGAGTGTGTGTGGCGTGTGTGTGGAGTGTGTGTGGTGTGTGTGTGGCGTGTGTGTGGAGTGTGTGTGGAGTGTGTGTGGAGTGTGTGTGGCGTGTGTGTGGAGTGTGTGTGGTGTGTGTGTGGAGTGTGTGTGGCGTGTGTGTGGAGTGTGTGTGGAGTGTGTGTGGAGTGTGTGTGGTGTGTGTGTGGTGTGTGTGTGGAGTGTGTGTGGCGTGTGTGTGGAGCTCTTCCTCCCCTCGATGGGACGGAAACCAGCGTCTCTGGGAAGGTTTGATCTTCATGACGGACCGTAAAACTCTCCATGTTTCAGATGAAGGCGTCCAGATGTGGGATAGTTTTACTCACCTGGATTCTTCTTTAAATCTCGGCTCGTTGCTGCAGGTTCTTCATGTTCCACTGAGATCTGATGTGTTTCTGCTGGAAGCTGGAAACGAGTTAAAGACAGAAAAAGTTCAGCTGCTGATCATGTGATCAGCTTCCAGACTCTGCATGTTAAAACAAGTTTCCAGGGTTTGAACTTTCTGCTGGTTTCATTTCCTGTTTCTGTCGTTTGGAAAGGTTTCTTATTTTGGGTTCATTCTTCAATTCTGAGCTGCATCAACCTCTTAAAACAAAAAGAACCAGAACCTAAACAGAACCACTTTAGATTGAGCCTTTTTTCACCCTGCGATACAAAGTGACAGAAAATAATCCTAGAACTGTTTGAAATGAGAAAATGATCATATTTATCTAAACATCAAACAGGAAGTTTGTCTTGATTTACATTTCCTGTTTTATACTTTAAAAAATGTTATGTTATTGCATCATGTTTAATTTACAGTTAAAAGCTTTAAAGTTGAATCTGTTTTAGGTTTTGGGTGGATTCTGAACATTCTTCAGTACTGAAGGGAATATCTGCTGGTCAATTCAGCGTTCACAGAACAGAACACAGGAAGGTTCTGGAGCCCGGACACCGATCAGGTGAAGTTCTGTAGTTACAGACGGGTTGAACCTGCCGGTCCGATCCAGACTCAGAGGAAGCTCAGAATGCAGTTTGGTTGTTTTTCTGTAAGAAACCGAAAGATGATGCTTTACTGATCATCGTCCTGGTTTCATGTAACCAACCAGAACCAAACCCACTCCACAACTTTACTTCCATTCCCAACTTCATTTTATAAAGCAGACTTTGTGTTTTAAAACTGAAGACTTTCCTGCCTCCAGGATCTTTCTGCCTCCTTTTCTTTCTGTTGTCCAGCTTAACTTGTCTTATTCTGGTTCTGCTTTCTGACAGATTAGGACTCAAATCACACAGAGAGACTCGAAGCTTGACTTTAGGACTTGTCTGCATGCGAGCCTCAGAAAGCCTGAATTGATTTTCTTACATTGAGTCTGGATCTGGGAGCTTGAAGACTGTCTGGTTTCCTGAAGGTGGGTGAAGAGAGAAGAGGTCAGGAAAGAAAGTTTAAAACCAACCAAGCAGTTTAAAATGAAATGAAGATCTCTGCATCAAACACATCAATGTTTTTCTCAACCACTAATGATTCAGATTAATGATTTATTATAGCAACATGATGAATTGAGTCAAGAGTCTTTTAGGTAAGAAGAAGTCGGGGCTCCAGCTGATAACCAGTCAGGAAGAAATGAACTCCAATCAGCACAGCGTCTCCAAACGATGGGAATTATTAACAAAAACAGATTAACTAACAAATCCTGCAGCTAGCTACTGGCCCAAAGACCATAAATGATAAATCATAATCAGAGAGAGAAGAAAGAAAGAGCAGACCCAGAGGGCAGTTTTAGTTAGTCAGACTTTGCTTTGGATAAAATCATTTAAACAGAAAAACCACAACATGCAGCCAAACTTTCAAACCCAGTAAAGTGGCAGAACTTTAATCTGAAGGGATCAATGAAGATCAAACTGGCTTCATTAAGGGACGTAGCTCCTTCAATAACATGCGTAGGTTCCTCAACGTGATCCAGTTCTTCAGTCAAAGTGCAATGCCTGGTCTAGTCGTCTCCCTAGACGCTGAAAAGGCATTTGATGGCGTTGAGTGGTCAAATCTCTTCTACACTCTGAGAAAGTTCGGTTTGGGGGAAAATTTTGTCAATTGGATCAGAATATTTTCCAGTGAGCCCTGTTCAGCTGTTATTACTAACGGTTTACGATCGCCAAACTTTCAGGTGCGGAGGGGAACACACCAAGGCTGCCCCCTTTCGCCCCCTGCTGTTTGCTCTAGTTATAGAGCCTCTGGCGGAGGCGGTGCGACCCATGGGGGGATAGGCGGTCTGACCATTGGAGAGAGAAACACAAGATTACTTTATATGCCGACGATGTGCTCATATTTCTGTCTCAGCCTGAGGACTCTATTCCACATCTCATAGAGACCATTAACAGGTTTGGGGATTTTTCGGGCTATAAAATCAATTACAACAAATCAGAGGTTTTGCCACTAGGCACATTAAAACATCAACCATCTGTACCTGCTCCTTTTCCTTTCACTTGGTCCCCAGAAGGATTTTCATACCTGGGAATAAAAATTACCCCCTCATTCGACAAAATGTATAGGGCCAATTTCACTCCCTTATTTGAACGGATCCGGCTGGACCTCGAAAGATGGAGGACACTGCCTCTCTCTTGGTTGGGCCGCGTGTCTCTCCTAAAAATTAATGTCCTGCCCAGACTTTTATATCCCATACAGATGATTCCAGTTCTTTTTCTCCGTAAAACAATTAAGGTTCTAAATGGGTGGCTAAGTTCTTTTATATGGGCAGGAAGGAAACCACGCTTAAAAATTTCTACACTGTGCCTCCCATCCACAGGTGGAGGCCTTGCTCTCCCAGACATACGAAAGTATCAGATCAGTGCCCATATGTGTGCTGCTGCTGATTGGACAGGGGGTCCTGCCTCTCTGTGGCTCCATATAGAAAGCTCTATGTCCAGGTTCCCTTTAAAAAATTTACTTTTTTTGAAAAAAAATAATATTATAAAAATGTACTGCAGTAACCCCATTACTATTAACACTGTGAGGGCATGGCAAATGGTTCAAAAACCTGAGGACAGGTTTTTGAATCACCTCTTACACCCATCTGTGATAACCCCGTGTTCCTTCCAGGCTCTATGGACTCTGGCTTTAAAATATGGTCAATAAAGGGAAATCGTACTTTCTGACTTGATGGAAGGGGCCACGTTATCATTCTCTCAACTAATGGATAAATATGACATTGGGAGACAGGATTTCTTTCGCTATTTACAAATGAGAGATTTCATACAGAAAAAAACCAAACTCCATGTAGACCAAACAATTTCAGTGTGTGAAAAACAGCTGTTTTCCCCTGGGGTAAAAACTTCAATTAAAACCTTTTACAATTTACTGAAAGAGCACCCTTATCAAATACATTACACTTAAAATAAGTCTGGGAAAGGGAACTGCAGTGGGCAATAGATCAGGAGGGGCGGGACGAGGCTTGGAAGAATGCCTACCCTAACCCAAAGTCTTTAAGTATTTGCAGTCGGGTTAAGGCCATGCAATTGAAAATCTTACACCGTGCAACATTTCTCCATCTCAGCGAAGGAAGTTCAATACAAGCTTCTTGCCATTATGTCTAAAATGTAGAGCAGATACTGGTGGTCTTACACATTGTTACTGGTCCTGCAGGGAAATTCAACATTTTTGGTATATAATAAAATGTGAATTAGATAAGATTTTCTCTGTTTGCACACAATTCAATCCTCTGTATTTACTACTTGGTTTAACTGACGCCGGCATTACTGGTAAATGTCAGCGTCGCTCTACAGAATGATCACTTTTTGTGGTACTGAATTGGATTTCTGACAAAGCTCCAAGTAAATCACAATGGCTAAATATAGTACTGGACTAAATATCTCTGGACTATTTAACGAGCAAACTGCACGATAAAGAAGATAACTTTCATAAAGTTTGGGAACCTTTTATTTCTTATGTAGGATTTGAAACTTCTGTGCTTCTCTGGAGAGGATTTGTAATTTGAGGACCGAATTGTAAAGATCTGAAATGTTCTGGTGTCGACCATTTGTCTTTCATTGTTTTCTCTTCTTCCCTTCCTTCTTTTCTCTTTGGTGTGTATGTATGTATATTTACAGGTATGTAACTATAAGAGCTGGATTGTTCTCTTGTTCTTGTATTTATTTGTCAAAACATTGAAAACCAATAAATATAATTATTAAAAAAAAAAATTCTGAAGGGACGAATAAAACTGACGCGACACATGAAGGCTTTCTGAACGTCTTGTTCTGACACTTTTAATGCAGATTCATTAACTTATATTAAAAGTTAATATAAAAGTTAATAAAAGTGTCGTTACTGACAGTTTTGAAATCTTCATGCTACGTCACGTTTATTTCAGTCCAACAACAACCAGGCCGAATCATAACTCACTTCTCTGCTCAGACAGAAACGAGTCAAATGACCCGAGAGTAAAAATAAAACCTGGTTTGTGTCCAGTGGACCAGCCGGCGGCTCCGTTTGCCGGGTCCAAACTGCTGGTCGGCTTTGGGAGCCGCAGTGAGTCCAAACTTTAATCCTACAGATAATCTGAAGTTCTCCGTCCCGTTGAGGCCAGAGCTGCGAACCGCCAGCAGAAACACGGAGACTCGACTCTGATGACCTGGACAAACCTCAGGTCTGCTGCTCAGCTCACAAGTATTCATACCTCAGGTCAACCTTTACATTAACTGCAGCCAAGAAGTTTGTTTGTGCAGGATAAGACAGAAATCTCCCAAAAGATTCAAATATGTAAAAGTTTCAATGTGAAACTTGAAATTTAGCCATTTTTGGAAAAAAATTAAAATCTTTATCGCCACAAGAATCAAATCCATCAACCAGGGGTATGAATAATTCTGACCCGAACTTTTTCCTCAATTTGCAGTTCCCAGGTTCTGCCAGCAGGGGGCAGAACTGTCACTTTAATCCGTTCCTGGCCACTTTATTAGGTACAGGTGTTGTAGTGCCGAACCTGAATCAGCCAATCAGAGCGCAGCAGCTGAAATCATTTAGGCCAAATCATGGCTGTTTAAGTTCTAAGCTGCTCAGTGGACCTCCTGGTACCAAAACCCGCTCAGCAGCTTAAACATTTTAATAATTCATAACGGATTTCTGCTCAATTCTGATTTTACATCTTTGCAGGTTAAATATCAAAGTTCTGCAGCTTCTGTTTGAAATCCACAGACACTCTTTCTCCCCGAAGACCCTGAACGCCTCGCGGCCTGCAGCAGAACCAAGTCAGAACCGGCAGACTGGACCTTTTCACAGTCAACATTTATTGGATCATTAAAACACCATCTTACAGTCAACATCTATAAAAATATTTTCTATTTACAGCAGGCTCAGCCCGGCAGAGCTGCGGTCCAGTCAAAGTCCGAACATCTCCTGGGAGGCGTAGGTCATGTAGAGGAAGCCGTCGTCGTCCTGGTGGTCCTGGTACAGCTGGGCCATGGTGAGCGACATGCTGGCCAGGCTGCTGCTGCTGACCAGCAGGTAGAAGGCCTGGCTGGGCAGCAGCGCCATCCGGTTCCTGGACGGGAAACATTCAGAACCGAGTTTCATCACTACAGAACCGGGCCTGACCCAGACCGGTTCTGTAGTAAACAGAGCTCTGGAAGGAAACAAGTCGACCCGACAGCAGCAGAACTGGACCCAGAACCAGAGCGGTCCGATCCGGTCAGAGGATCGATTTATTGACGGCAGACAGCTGAGACCGAGCAGGTTAAAGGTCATCCAGAGGTCAGAACATGACCGGTGTGAGCTGGCAGGACCGGACCAGAACCGGGACCAGAACAGACCGGGGACCGGGACCAGAACCAGAACCGGCCAGGGACCAGAACCATGTGGACATGGAGTCAGACTAAGGAGTGATTTTCAGGAATTAGACGGATCCCTTCAGCTCTGAACCCCCACATTATCAGAACCAGTTCCAGAACTGGTTCCGCCTACCTGATGATGGTGATGAACTGGGTCATGGTGAGTTCGTGCGGAACCAGGAACTTGGTTTTGTCCAGAGGCGGAAGGTTTTTCTCCTTCTCGTATCGCTCGATGATCACCTGAAGTTCAGGGAAACCAGGTGAGTTCAAACAGAACCAGCTCCAGAACCACGGCCGAACCGGACACTCACCGGGATCTTGTTGGGGAATTTGGACCGGATCCCCTCCACCTCCATCTTCCTGGTAGCTGCGGAGAGAAAACGGAACCTGAGTGAGTTTTTCCTTCAGAGTTCTGGATCCCCGGTTCCGGTTCTGAGACTCACCGAAGCTCTTGCGCTGTTTGAAGGTTTTGTTCTGCTGCGCGGTTCGATCGAGCGGAGGCATGCTGGGTCTGGACCGAACCGCCGCGCAGCCACGTTTAAATACTGGCGGCTGCGGCGCATCAGCTGATCAGCGCAGAACCGCAGGGCCGGTCAGCGGCCAGCGGGGCCCCGGGCCGGGTGGGGCCCCGGGGGGCCGCTGGACAAGGTTTAAAGGCGATAATTACTGTGAAGTTTTTCTTTATTAAATCGCAAACTATAATTTAACTTTTTCATCATTTCCTGTTTGCTTTTATTCACTGACTGAAAAATTTCACAACAGTTGGAATATCTGGAACCTCCGGCAGCTTAGCCTTTTGGTAAACCTGTGACTTAAATTTGTGATTTTTATTTTATTTACTTGTAATTTAATTGATTTGTTTTACATGTGGACCAATTTGTGTCTTTAACAAATGATGGAACTGAACAGAACAAGACGAGAGTGAAGAAGAGGAACGATATTCAGTCCAAAGAGCCGGAAACTCGGTTCTGGTTCTGATGACGAGGAGGAAAAATGTTCAAACTAAAATCAGAAAAGAATAAAAAATAAGTGGAATAAGATAAGCAGAGATTTATATTCAATACAAACAGCAGACGGTTTTTAATAAAACAAAAATAAAATTATATAATAATTAATAGAACCAAATAATTGCATATTTTAAAAAGTATTTCAGCCAGGGTTTTAAAAAAGTATTTAAAATCAACTGAAGACGCAATAAAACTAATTAAGATAAAGAAAAATAAGTAAAAAGCATCTTAATTTATTATTATTAGTATTATTCTTAGTAGTAGTATTATTATTAGTATTATTATTATTAGTAGTAGTAGTAGTAGTAGTATTATTAGTATTATTATTATTAGTATTATTATTATTATTAGTATTATTATTAGTAGTAGTAGTATTATTATTAGTATTATTAGTATTATTATTATTATTAGTAGTATTATTATTATTATTAGTAGTATTATTATTAGTATTATTAGTATTATTATTATTATTATTATTAATAGTATTATTAGTATTATTAGTATTATTATTATTATTATTATTATTATTATTAGTATTATTAGTATTATTATTATTATTTAGTATATTTATATTATTTATATGTATTATTATTAGTATTATTAGTTATTATTATTATTATTATTATTATTAGTATTATTAGTAATTAGTATTATTTAGTATTATTATTATTATTCTTTAGTATTTATTAGTATTAGTATTATTAGTATTATTAGTATTATTAGGATTATTATTATTATTTATTATTATTATTTATATTTATTATTATATATTAGTATTTATTCGTATTATTATTATTATTATTATTATTATTATTATTAGTATTATTATTATTATTAGTATTATTATTAGTATTATTAGTATTATTATTATTATTAGTATTATTAGTATTATTATTATTATTATTATTATTAGTATTATTATTATATAAAACTCCATTCAGATCCAGATTTTATTTCCCAAAAGGGAAACAAAACAAAACAAAACAAATGAGAAAATAATTTCAGATCAATGATTAATAGAATCCAGTTTTCTTGTTTTCGCTCTGAATTATAATTTCTGAGTTTTTATTAACAGAACCAACTGGACCCGCCTTAAGTTTGCTTCCAGAACCAGAGCGAGTTCTGGTTCTGAAGGTTCTAACAGAACATCTGAGGATCAAAGTTCAACAGTAGAACCACTCGGTTGGTTCTGATCCTGACTTTTCTGACCCAGGTTCTGCTAGAACCCTGACATGACGAAGGAGCTTCATCTTCATCACTAAGTCCAGAACCGGATCCGACAGAAACGTCTGAAGCTCTGGAAAACTTTTCCAGAACACCAGGCTGAAACTGGATCAGAACCGGCCCGGAACACATTCATCAGGTTCCAGAACCGGTTCAGTTTTATTATCCATCACAGTTCACTCATTCAGTTCACTGAACTGATCTGTTCATGTTCACAGTTCACTGCTGAACTGATCTTAGCTGAAACTGATGATGTCACCTCCGGGTTCTGGTTTCTGATTGGCCGAGCTGGTGAGCCTGATTGGACTAAAATCAGTCCAGAACCAGAACCATTAGATTCTGCTGTTCAGAACCAGAACCGGTCTCAGGCCCGGTCCAGGTGCTCAGTGCCCCCTGCGGCCCTGTGAAGACTGGATTCAGTCAAAGTCACATCAAGGGTCAGGGGTCAGAGGTCAGGGGTCAGAGTTGGGACAGAACGGTCCTGGGTCGTAACGTCACATCCAAAATGGCCGACTGGTTCCTGTTTAGCATCCTGCTGCTAAAAACTACAACAAAACAGATTCTTTTAAATGTACAGTAAAGGTATTTCTGAGTCATTGATGGAGAAATATGTTCTGTTATGATGATGTTGAATACAGAAAATTTAATATAATCCCTCATGTTCAGCGAAACAAAAATTATTTCAATACTTTTGAAAACTGATTATATTCTTTATTTTTTGCGACAGACAGTTCACTCTGTGAACTTTACCATATTTCCAAGACGGCAAAAATACACATTAAAACGTTCTAATAATCAATTTATCAGTTTATTTGACTAATAGAGACGTGATTTTTACCCATAAAACCATCTGTTTTATGCAGCTGGCAGTTAGTTTGGTATAAAGTGGAGCTAATAACAAAGATCAAGTGAAGGACAAACATACAGCATTTATAGAAAATAAAAAAATGCCTGATGCTACATGTAAAAAATAAAAATGGAACTAAAATGAACTTTTTAAAATGAACTATGAATGTTGTGACTTTATGAACCAAAAATGTAACAATAAATTCATCAGTTTTCTGCTCCTCTAGTCTGAGAAGAAAATATTTGTTTAAAAATCATAAAAAATTAAATATAGAAATCTATTCTATATTTAAGTTTTAATATAATCAAATTTGGTTTTCTAACAGGAGATGAAGAGTTAAATTATGATACATACTGCTTTCTAAAAATCCCCTCCAAATCATTTTAATTTAGAGAGTTTAAACATTATAGCATCATAAAAAGCCATAAAGACGGAAAAACAACAAAACATTTCCATAAATCCTCCTTTTAACTCAAAACGTTAAAAATGCGAACTTCCTGTAAAGGCGGAAATCAGGAACATTAAAGTTCCTCCTCCTCCTCTTCATCATTATCATCATCATCATCGTCAGTTTGACCGCCGTTGTTCAGGACCGGATGTTCGGATCGGTTCTGGTCTGTGGGTCGCAGATAAACCAGAACCTCTGGTAAAGTCCAAACCAGAGTCCAGATGAAGCCGATAACAGAACCGTTGAGTTTTCTGCTGATTATCGATCAGAAGTGGTTTTGATCGGAGCTGCATTCCCAGCAGCTGCAGATCAATAATCATCATCGATTTTGAGAGACAGCAGCGCCACCATCAGGTCACACATAGAACTTCCGCTATCAGTTTGTTTCATAAAAACATTTTTATATAAATGTGTGATTCCTGATTCATCTTTTATTTTCCTCATATTTATTTATACTTTATTTATTAATTCTCCACCTTCTAACCACTGACTTCCGGTGTTTTACTATTTTTATTTTATTATTTCAGATTATTAAGTAATATTTTCCTGAAAGAGGAGAAACTACGCCGATCACCTACAGCAGCCAATCACCTGAAGGGAATGAGGAGCTTGACGTCATCACACAGGTGAGTCAAGTCGCTACAGACGGAAAATAAGTGAATATACCTTCAAAATAAAAGTCTGAGAGAGGACCGGTCCGATCCGAAGACTCTGATTGGCTCTTAGCTGGCAGGTGTTTGTGGACCATCAGGATCCCGACAGGAAGGAGTTCTGGGATCTGGGATCTGGGATCTGGGATCGATTCGTGTTCCTGGTTCTCCTTTCATTTCATCAGAGATAAATCATGTGCAGAGCGTCAGTGTCAGGTTTGACACTTATTAAAGACAAACTGAACAAACACAGAAAAGACAAGAGAGTTGGATTCTTTTGATCTCGCGAGGAGAACAGACAGAGACGTTTCCAGTCACAAATCTCCAACCGCTCTGAACACGTCTGTCCGCTCCTCGTTTATTACCTTCAGAGTCCCTGTCACAGAGAACACTGCAGCTCTAAGGGGGGGAACAAAACACTTCATTACTTAGTTACAGTGCTGATGACAATCACTGACTAAACATGTTGCATTAAAACACAGAGTAAAAAGAACAAGTCGAACATCTTCAAGGCGACGGTTCTACAGCTGACAGCTCAAAGGAAGAAGAAGTTCTGCTGAGGAAGAAACCTGTGAGCCCGATTCTCACTGGTTCTCACTGGTTCTCATTGGTTCTCATTGGTTCTCATTGGTTCTCATTGGTTCTCATTGGTTCTCACTGGTTCTCACTGGTTCTCATTGGTTCTCATTGGTTCTCATTGGTTCTCACTGGTTCTCACTGGTTCTCACTGGTTCTCATTGGTTCTCATTGGTTCTCACTGGTTCTCATTGGTTCTCACTGGTTCTCACTGGTTCTCACTGGTTATCACTGGTTCTCACTGGTTCTCATTGGTTCTCACTGGTTCTCACTGGTTCTCACTGGTTCTCACTGGTTCTCACTGGTTCTCATTGGTTCTCATTGGTTCTCACTGGTTCTCATTGGTTCTCATTGGTTCTCATTGGTTCTCATTGGTTCTCACTGGTTCTCACTGGTTCTCATTGGTTCTCATTGGTTCTCATTGGTTCTCACTGGTTCTCACTGGTTCTCACTGGTTCTCATTGGTTCTCATTGGTTCTCACTGGTTCTCATTGGTTCTCACTGGTTCTCACTGGTTCTCATTGGTTCTCATTGGTTCTCACTGGTTCTCACTGGTTCTCACTGGTTCTCATTGGTTCTCATTGGTTCTCATTGGTTCTCACTGGTTCTCATTGGTTCTCACTGGTTCTCACTGGTTCTCACTGGTTATCACTGGTTCTCATTGGTTCTCACTGGTTCTCACTGGTTCTCACTGGTTCTCACTGGTTCTCATTGGTTCTCACTGGTTCTCACTGGTTATCACTGGTTCTCATTGGTTCTCACTGGTTCTCACTGGTTCTCACTGGTTCTCACTGGTTCTCATTGGTTCTCACTGGTTCTCACTGGTTCTCACTGGTTCTCATTGGTTCTCACTGGTTATCACTGGTTCTCACTGGTTCTCATTGGTTCTCACTGGTTCTCACTGGTTCTCACTGGTTCTCATTGGTTCTCACTGGTTCTCACTGGTTATCACTGGTTCTCATTGGTTCTCACTGGTTCTCACTGGTTCTCATTGGTTCTCACTGGTTATCACTGGTTCTCACTGGTTCTCATTGGTTCTCACTGGTTCTCACTGGTTCTCACTGGTTCTCACTGGTTCTCATTGGTTCTCACTGGTTCTCATTGGTTCTCACTGGTTCTCACTGGTTCTCACTGGTTCTCACTGGTTCTCACTGGTTCTCATTGGTTCTCACTGGTTCTCACTGGTTCTCACTGGTTCTCACTGGTTCTCATTGGTTCTCATTGGTTCTCACTGGTTCTCACTGGTTCTCACTGGTTATCACTGGTTCTCACTGGTTCTCATTGGTTCTCACTGGTTCTCACTGGTTCTCACTGGTTCTCATTGGTTCTCACTGGTTCTCATTGGTTCTCACTGGTTCTCATTGGTTCTCACTGGTTCTCACTGGTTCTCACTGGTTCTCATTGGTTCTCACTGGTTCTCACTGGTTCTCACTGGTTATCACTGGTTCTCACTGGTTATCACTGGTTCTCACTGGTTCTCACTGGTTATCACTGGTTCTCACTGGTTCTCATTGGTTCTCATTGGTTCTCACTGGTTCTCATTGGTTCTCACTGGTTCTCACTGGTTCTCACTGGTTCTCATTGGTTCTCACTGGTTCTCACTGGTTCTCACTGGTTCTCATTGGTTCTCACTGGTTCTCACTGGTTCTCACTGGTTCTCATTGGTTCTCATTGGTTCTCACTGGTTCTCACTGGTTCTCACTGGTTCTCATTGGTTCTCACTGGTTCTCACTGGTTCTCACTGGTTCTCACTGGTTCTCACTGGTTCTGAGGGAGGCCCTCTTGTAACAAGGAGACAAAGTCAATCAACAACACAGAAACTTTCTTTATGCTGAAAGGAAAGAAAACAATAAAGGCATATAGGACAGAACATCACATAAGCAACACTATTAGGATAAATGAAACACAAATATTTGATAATATATACATTTACACCTAACAGTCAGTGAGGAAACGTTCGTGTTCATCTGGTTTATGATTTTACATCTGGAGGCGATTCTGCGCTGGTTTTTCTGACATGTTCTGGTGTTTTATTTTTTCTCCTTTGAAAAGGAGGTTTTTAATCTAAACGGGATAAATGAAAAGTTAAATAAAACTAAAATATCTGGTCTAACTCTTCATCCAGTTGGATCGTCTTCAGGTCTCCATCTTCCTCAAGTTTATTATTTTCATCCTTCAAAGATTATTTTATATTTCCAGTCACTATTTGTGGCGCTGTCAGTTTTCATGTGTTGATAATTTTCCTCATGTTACTTAAAGATCGACTGACTTCCTGATTTTGATTGAAACAAGCATAAGAATGACCTCTGACCCTTTAGGGCCTGCAGTTTCAGAGATAATGTTAAAGCAGCGACACGTTTCCACCATGAAGCTTCTGCTTTCACAAACTCTGCTGGGATCTTTTGATGCAACATTTCTCTAAAAACTGAAGAAATATGAACCAAAAACAGGACCTCTCACTCTGAGGAGTTTTAGACCAAACCAGTGGAGCCCACAGTCGGTTCTGGAGGCCCGGCTGTGGTTTCACAGACCCGGATCCAGAGATGCAGGTATAGACGAGGCCTGAGAAGAACATCGACCTGCTGAGGAGGAGGTTTCCTCCACCAGGAGGAACTGAAGCATGCAGGACGCCGGGCCACCAGAACCCGCTGTGGTACCACTGGACTGACGGAGGACAGATCCACCTTAAAACTCTGAGGGTCATCTGATCAATAATCTGATCAATAATCTGATCAGTTGCATTGGGATGAGCGGTTGGAAGCAGCAGAGATTAAAAAAAAAAAACACACACATCCCGCGTGAATCTTCTGCTGTTTAGGTTGCGCTCTTATTGTGAAGGTCCAGCCCGGAAATGCGGTTGCGGTGTGAACGCGGGAAGCTTTGAGGTCCGTCCGTCTGACAGCTGGGTCAGGCTGTTCGGTTCTCCTCGCAGCTTCTTCATGGACTGAGGAGTCCCTGCAGCAGCGGGTGTCAGAGCCGAACCGAACCGGACCGAACCAGCCTCCTCCTCCTCGGTCCGGCCATGGATGAGCAGGCCGGCCCCGGAGTGTTCCTCAGCGGCGGCGGCGGTTCGGGTCCCGGCGGCACCGGGAGCGCCAGAGCCCCGCCGCCCGCGGACGGAGCCGCGGCCCGGGCTCACTACAGCATCCCGGGGATCCTCCACTTCCTGCAGCACGAGTGGGCCCGGTTCGAGGTGGAGCGGGCCCAGAGGGAGGTGGAGCGGGCCGAGCTCCAGGTGAGACCCGGTTCCGCTCGGCTCGGTTCGGATGCTAAATGACCTAGAGACGCTTGTTGTTGGTGGTGGTTCCGCGTGTGTGTGTCGGGAACAGGTGGACCTGCGTGGTTACGTCACATTTTTTACCTGCGGGACAAAACGCGTTAAAAACAACAGGAACAAGGGGCTTCCATTATCGGACAGAAGCTGCTCCCAAACATCGGACTCGGAGAACTCCCGTCGGTGTCCGATAAAGGGCGCACGGTGGTTGTGTGCGGGAATTCCCCGCACAGGGTGCGTTGACCGGTTCGGGTCGGTAACGCAGTTTTTACTGACATTATGGACCTAAAAATTAATCATTTATTAATAAAACAGCAGGAATATTAGAGACATGAAGGTGGACAGGATAACCTGTGATGATGATGGTGATGATGAAGGTCCAGTCAGGCTCCGGTTCTGCTGGTTCAGCATCTGGTGTTGGACCAGTGGAAGAAAAATGTTTCTGGTTTTCAACATTTCAATTGACTGAACTCTGAAAAGTGTGGAGTGTTTCTGTGTTTAACCCTGAACAGAGTCCAGATGTTCTGGTTCTGTCCTCGCAGAACATCCAGCATTCTGGAGACACAGGAGCCCAAAGAGAACCATCAGAACCGGTCAGAACTACAGATTTTATTTGTAAAAAAACTATTTTAAACCAGAGGTGTCCAAAGTGCGGCGTGTGGGCCATTTGTGGTCTTGGACGGTCTTAGACACCGACCCGTTTGACCCGTCCAGTTCAGCTGGTTGAGAATTTTAATTTCAGTCAGGATAAAAGTATTTCTGATACGATTTTCTTACAAGAGAAAATCTTTGTGTTTTTATAACCAGAAGAACTTTGTTTATCCTTTCACTGAAAAATCGACTTAATTGAGATAAAGTTTGGAATCCCTGAACGAGTCGGAGGCTGAAAGTGGGTCAGAACCAGAGAAGAACCGGGTAAAGTTCTGATTGGGACTTCCTCCTCCTCTCCTGCATTCGTCCTCTTGTTCTCCCTGGGAGTCCTCCCCTCATCTTCATCTAGCCCCCGCTGCCTCGTCTTCATCAGGAACCATAATCCCCTCGCTGCTCCAGATTCAGGCTGCAGGAAATTCCCAGTCGTCCCAGAATGAAGTGGATGATCTCTGCAGTGGGAGATTAAATAGGCAGCAGAGTGAGACCTCTTGTCAATGCGTAATCAAACTCTGATGCTAACCAAAAAAAACTCTGGTCCTCCAAACCTCGGTCTGGGTTTGGTTTGAATGCATATGTGACCAGAGACCGCTCTAAAAGCAGGAAATTGACTACAGCGCAGGGCATTCTGGGTAAATACAACCAAAGCTATCATGTTAGCCTAGCGTTGCAGCAGAAATGGCTCCTGGTCTTCAGCCAAAGACTAAAGAGAAATCCTCCAACACTAAAATCTGACGCCTCCATCTTGTTTCCATCTGGTGAAGAAGGAAGTTGCTCTCAGTGTCTTCAGAGGTTTTTGTGTCGTTTCCTTCAGTGGTTCTTGGTGCAGCGCCCCCACAGGCCAGGAGGGGAACAG
Organism: Xiphophorus maculatus; assembly: GCF_002775205.1. Lineage (NCBI taxonomy): Eukaryota > Metazoa > Chordata > Actinopteri > Cyprinodontiformes > Poeciliidae > Xiphophorus > Xiphophorus maculatus. The sequence goes on along the minus strand of NC_036447.1, from coordinate 584,064 downwards.
GTTGGTTTGACTCAGAACCACAGCAGCTGGAGGTGGAGCAGATGTTTAGGTTCCAATAGAACTGGGTCGACCGGACTGTTAGCAGACAGGTTCTGAGTCGGGTCCGAATCAGGTCCAAGTGCTGCTGGAGTTCCTGCATCAAACATCACAAACGGAGAAATTTTCTCTGAACATTTAACATGGCAGCTTTTAACACCTCATCAGATCGGATCGGTCCTGTAGAAAGAGACCCGACGTGTCAAAGGGTCAAAGGTGGGTCAGCTGGTCTGGTTTCCCAGGAGGCTTTAAGGTCGCGACTCCCACAGGAATGAGGCTTATCCAGTGGAGACAGACTCACATTTAGACTTTACTGGTTTCAGCTCATTTCTTCTGGTTTTGGTCTTCAAACTTTCCCAGATTGTGTTTAGAGGAATTCTTCTTGTTTAGAGGAAGTTCTGTCTTGTGAAGTCGGAACGTGTTTGTGTCTCCATGCTTTCTGCAGGCGCAGATCGCCTTCCTACAGGGGGAGCGGCGAGGGCAGGAGAACCTGAAGAAGGACCTGGTGAGGCGCATCAAGATGCTGGAGTACGCCTTGAAGCAGGAGAGGTGAGGCTGCTCTCTGACTGGTGGAAAAACTGGTCCTCTGATTGGTGGAGAGCTGGTCCTAAAGCCAACTACAGATTTAAGATCAATTTTAAGTTGAATGTATCTCCATCACTAACGGTCAGCTCAGAGCCGAGTCAGTTTCTTGAAGACGTTGTTGGATCAGAGGAAAAGAACCAGAATGGTTCAGCTCCGATTGGTCCCAAACATCCCAGTTTGTTTATAAATGAATGGTTTCTGGTGGAGTATCACAGCGCTGTGTGATTGGTCTGATTCTCGTTACTACAGTTTTTTAATTCTTCCAATCAGACGATACTCACTGTTATGCTGATGATAATCAGCTCTATGTATCCATAATTCCTGATGAACCAATCCGTTAAAACCTGGATTAGTCTAAACTTCCTTCTTTTAAATTCTGACTTGACAGAAGTTGTTGTTTTTGAACCAGAACTTCTGAAAAAGAACCTGCTCAGTCAGTTACCTGATCTGGAATTAAATTGCTTTTATATGATATTTTTATGACCTGTTTACTGTTCCTCAGAGCCAAATACCATAAACTGAAATATGGAACGGAACTGAACCAGGGAGAGATCAGAGCTCCGAGTTACGACTCGGGTAAGGAGGGATGAAGGAGGGATACATGGATGATGGATGATTGGATGGATGAATGATGGATGGATGATGGATGTTGGTCTGGCTGTTTCTTTCTCAGATGAAGGCAACGAAAGCGAAGCTACCAGTCCTCCCAACAGCAGCCATCAGCTGAGCTGGAAACAGGGACGGCAGCTGCTCCGACAGTGAGTACACATACATACACGAACACATTTACATGTACTTCCATACAAACTGACGACTTTAAGTCTTCCATTCATTTCAGTGGCTGCACTCGTGCTGAAGCCAGACATTTTCCCAGGCCAGTACTAGTTACACCAAACCTGAACCAGAACTTAATAATTCACATCTCACCTCTAATCCAACCAGTATAACTGAACAAAAACTGAGAACCAGGAAAATGTCCTCACTTCCAGAGATGACCTCAAACCGTGGGTTGAAGTGGTGAAAGTGGTCCTCAATATGTACTTATACAAGTACACACACACACGCACACACACACGGTGTGATGTGTGTGAACCCATCAGGTCTTCTTACTACAGACCAACTCTCTTAATGGAAACCAGCAGCACCGGTCCACTGGCACCAGTTTGAGTTCCTGACTGCTGATGGTTCTGGAAGATCGGACCACAGATCCAGTTCTGACCTGAAGGTGGGAAATCTACAGCATAGATCTGTGTGTGTGCTCAGTTCACTGTGCTTAAAAAGGCTGGGATATCTCAGCGTCGTCTCCCTGGTGGTGATGACGAGCGTTCCCATCTGAACTACCTCTGAACAGCCGCCCAGCTCTGGGAACGCCGCCCCGCTCTGGGAACGCCACCCCGCTCTGGGAACGCCACCCCGCTCTGGGAACGCCACCCCGCTCTGGGAACGCCACCCTGCTCTGGGAACGCCGCCCCGCTCTGCTGTTTTGTCCCGGCAGCGTCTGGGAACGCTGAATGGAGGATTGTGTGTCGGTGCGACGGGAGCGACTGGTACGGGGGGGGGGCTGCAGGCTGTTCAGGAACGTCGCTTCACATCGGACCGGGCCGCTCCGCTGGCTGACAGAGCCGACCCGGACCGATCCAATCTGGCTGAGCAGGAATTCTGGGACTCTAGGTAAACTATCTGCTGGTTCTGATTGGGTTCTGAATGTTGGGAATATTTGACACTGATTTCCTCATGAGAGAGTGCTGCTGCGGGTTCATCATTCCCTCCGGATCAGAACATCTGGGTCCAGATGGTTCTGATGTTCTGATGCCTTCACTGTCCGATCTGAGACAGAAAACGGATCGACTTCAGGATCGGATCGTTCGGCTCGCTGCCAGGGAATTTCTGGAGGACGGGTCGGAGTTCTGAATAGAACCTTAGTTCATGTTTGGACTGATCAGGCAGAACATTATGACCAGCGAGAGGCCGCAGACCAGTCAGGGAGCGTACACTGGTCATACTGGGAAGTTCTGCAGAACTTTTTCCTGGTCCGCTCTAACTCCCAGCCCGTTTCCCCAGGTACCTCCAGGAGGTGGGATACACCGACACCATCCTGGACGTGAAGTCCCAGAGGGTTCGGGTTCTGCTGGGCCTGTCCGGAGAACCTGGAGACGGCCCGCCGGACCGGAGAACCGGGCCCATGGTAAACGGAACCGAGCCGTCCTCGTTGAAGGACAGCGGCATGATCAGGTAAGAACCGAGCCAGAACCCGAAATACCCAGAACCTTCAGAGCCCTGATAAACCGGGTCTCTGTGCTAACTGGGTCGCCTGTCCCTCCAGTAAACCGGACCTGTCGGACCCGGCTACGGTCCTGGAGGCGTTCAGGTTCATTGAGAGCGCCGCGGCCGAGTTCAGCGACGAAGATGAGGAAGAGGACAGCGAGTCCAAAGACAGAACCGTTCTGGACCTGGCTGCCGTAAGTCCAGTCTGTCCTTGTTGGGTCTGTGAGCAGAGCCGGGTTCCTGTGACCCAGACCCGGGTTCTGATGGTTCCAGATGGTGAGGAAGAAGCTGCCGTCGTCCAGCGCCTCTGACCTCAGCGACGACCCCGACACCGAGGAGGCGCTGAAGGGCTTTGACTTCCTGGCCAGTCCGGACGAGCTGGACGGGTCGGATCCGAGGAGAGGGGAGGACTGGGGTGAGCCGGCCGGGTCGGGTCCAGCAGAACCTTATCAGAGTCTGGTCTGACATACAGCAGTAAATCGGGTCGGTTCTTTATTTAAAGCAGTTTGTTTTCCAGAAGCTGCAGCTCAGCCGGTTTCCTCCAGAACCTCCTGATCCGACTCTGACCCGTGTTCTGGTACTTTAGCAGAACATCTCTCCTTCTCTCTGGTTGCTTAGCAACCCATGATGGAGGGCTCTCCCACGCAGCCAATGATTCAACACCTCAGTGTGACTCAGAGCTGCTTTCACACGCAGCCAGAACCGCTCAGAACTCAGAACCGGGCCCAAACGGACCAGACCGGATCCAGGTGCTGGTCTGGTTCCGGTCTCAGCTCACTGTTGAACTTCAGCTGTTGATCAGAATCGGCCCGGTTTACTCCCAGAACAGCTGGAAGGAGAATCAGTAGAAATGCTGCTCAGCGGCTCCCCCTGCAGCTCAGATGAAGGAACTGCAGCACTTTACACTTTATTCATGCTTTTATTTTCTTAAACATTTTGATTTCACTTCCTTTTCTTCTGATTCTTCTTCTCTGTCTGAACTATTATTATAATTACAGAAATATGATCAGCTCCAGACTGTAAGCATCTTGTTCACGTTCTGTTGGACCTGCTGTGATGTTCTGATGGTTCTGACCCACAGAGAAGGAGGAGCCGGCGGCTCTGGGAGAACTGGGCTGGGACGTGGACCAGAGCCTGATTGCCCAGCTGAAGGAGCAGTACAGGAAGGAGAGGAAGGGGAAGAAAGGAGTGAAGAGTGAGTCCTGATCCAGCTGCTTCCCTTCAGGCTCCGTTCCAGGTTTTCCAACCTGCTGGGTTGATTTTCTGGAGGAGGATTTTCTATGTTGATTTTTCTTCTTCTTTTCAACTTTTTCCTCTTTTACTCTGTCAGACAGCGCCTCCTGCCACATGTGAAGATAAATACATTTTATTTCACAGTTAAATCTCAGATTAAAACTGAAAATTCAACGTGGTTGTTACAGAATAGAATAGAATAGAATAGAATAGAATAGAATAGAATTCAACTTTATTGTCATTGCTCTGTCACAAGTACAAGCAATGAGATGTAGTTTGCATCTATCCAGAAGTGCTCTACGAGATATAAATATTTATTTACAGATGTACAAGACTATGTATGTATGGACTATAAGGGGTTATAGCAAAGAGATATAGATATTGTGTATAAATATAAATATGGGAGCTATATGCACAGATTATACAGAATATACAAAAATGTTAGGGAATGGATTATAGATAAATAATGGCAGATAAAATGTACAGGTTGTATGTGTGTGTGAAGAAAACAGTCCGTGATGTGTGTGTGTGTGAGGATAGTCCATGTGTTATTGTTGTATGAGAGGATAGGGGAGTACAGTCCTTATAGTTTATGTTTTATTTTATCAATTTATATCAAAAACAATTGGTAAATAAGAGTAAAAGAAACAATATTATTTTAGAAGAATAGAATTCTTGGGAAATTATTATTGTCCAGAATTATTACCCAACCAAGTTTTTTTGTAAAAACACAACCCTGTTCCATAACACATTTAGATGTGGTGTTTATGTTCTCTACTATGATTATGATCCTGTATGTTTCTTTGTTTTAAATAAAGTTATTGAGGGAAAAAAGAAAACATGGGGAGAGGAAATGGACCTGCTGTGTAAACGGACTTCAAAATAAGAGCAGTCGTTAGCTCAAACTTAAAACGCGTCAAACTTTATTCAACTGATCATTAACAACCCAGCCGAGTAAATTAACATTCAGAATTTATCTGGAAACCGTAGTAGAAGCTAAATGCGCTACACGTCTTTAGAGTTAGCAAATGTGCTAAAGCACTACGCTAAGTGCTAGCTCTGCTGTTTGCAGCGTTTCTGGAGCATCTCTGACAAACTGTTGGTCATTTTTCACCTCAGAACTGCTAAATCTGTTTTTTGCCTTCACAAAAGCTGCTGCCTCATAATTTTTCACACCTTGGAGGTGTTGATCTCTTTAGGCCACGCCCCCTGGAGACACAACATGCCTGATGATGTCTGGTTCTGTTGCTTCCTCCTCTCCTCTTCCTCAGGGCCGAACCGCTCCAAGCTGCAGGACATGCTGGCTAACCTGCGGGACACCGAGGAGCCCCCGCCCCTGCCGCCGGCCGTGTCGCCTCTGTCCCGACCCAGCGTTCCCAGACTGAGCGAACAGGAAGTGGGCCGGCCGGATGACGGTAAGCTCCGCCCCCTCCGCCGCGCCGGTGCGCCGCAGCCCGACTACATTCCTGCTGTTGGTCCCTGCAGAGCCGATGGCGTTCCTGCCGTCCGGAGGGAAGTCCTTCATCCTGGGCAGAGTGGACGAGGCCGTCTCCAACGAGCTGGAGCTGGGAGAACTGGGAGAACTGGCCCAGCTGACGGTCGCCAACGAGGCGGAGAGTCTGGGATACGATGTGAGTCCAGAGACATGTTCCTGTTGGATAGTTGGATGATCGGTTGAATGAGCAGACTGGTTGGATGAACAGACTGGTTGGATGAACAGACTGGTTGGATGACCATCTCGTGTCTCCCCAGATGGCCTCGAACTCTGAGGCTCTGCGTAAAACGTGGAACCCAAAGTTCGCCCTGCGGAGCCACTTTGACTCGGTGCGCGGCCTGGCCTTCCACCCGGTGGAGCCGGTTCTGGTCACGGCGTCCGACGACCAAACCCTGAAGCTCTGGAACCTGCAGAAGACGGCGCCGGCCAAGAAGTGAGGCGCCACGCCCTGAATTTGTAACTGATGTAATTCTCAGTCTGGCCTGAGGAGGGCAGTGTTTCCTGATGGAGCTGCTTTAATGTGATGAAGATGATGAGAGGCGGAGAAGGTTTAGACCCAGTTTTAGACGCTGGGAGCTATGGGTTGGACTGGGTTTCATCTGAACTTCCTGTTCTGTTCCTCCAGGTGTGCAGCGTTAGACGTGGAGCCCATCTACACCTTCAGAGCTCACAGGTGAGCCGCCCCGACCCATGACCCCTGGCCCCATAGACACGTTTCCCAGTTCAGCATGTTTGGTTCCAGTTGATCCAGTCCTGGCTTTCCTGTCTGCTTCCTAAAGACGACTGAATTACACCCTGCAGACTGAAATCCGCTCCACGTTTTCCTACAAACGTTCCTGTTTTTATTACCATAAAATATATCAGATTTCCACACCTGATTGGTTCAAATCAGACTCTATTGGAATATTTGGATTGGATCAGAACCCATTAGAACATGGACCGGGTCAGAACCTGCCAGGACTTGGTTTTGGCCGGGTCAGAACCGGTTCTAACGGTACTGTCTCTGTGTGCAGCGGCGCCATCCTCAGTGTCACCCTGAGCTCCAGTGGCGCCCAGTGCTTCAGCGGCGGATCGGACGGAACCATCCAGAGCTGGAACACGCCCAGCCCCAACATCGACCCGTACGACTCCTACGGTACGGCGCCGCCGGCCCGGCCCAGTCCGGTACAGCCCTCCTCTAACGATGGCTTGTCTGTGTCCGGCTACAGAGGCCTCCGTCCTGCGGGGGGCGCTGCGCGGCCACTCGGACGCCGTGTGGCGCCTGGTCTACAGCTCGCCTCACCACCGCCTGCTGTCCGCCTCGGCCGACGGGACGGTCCGGCTCTGGAACGCCGCCGACGTCTCTCCGGCGCTGGCCGTGTTCAACGGAGACGGAGGTGAGGACCCACATCCACACATGTGGCGGGCCGGTTCTGGCCCGTGAGCCTTGGGTTCGACAGCAGCGGCAGACGGTGTGGTTCTGTTAGAGAAGTTCTGCTGATGACCCAGTCGGGTCCAGGCTGCAGACCCTGTGTTGTGGTTCTGTTGCAGACCTGGGGGTCGCGACCTCTGTGGACCTGGTGAGCAGCGACCCGGCCTACATGGTGACGTCGTTCAACTCGGGTCACATCGGACTTTTCAACATGGAGACGCAGCAGCTGGTTCTGAAGTTCGACTCCGCCGGGCCTGCAGGTAGGACGGGCTGGAGAGAAAACGCGGCTCGGATCGGGAGCGGCTGAGCTCCACATTATTGTTCCAAATAGAACGAACAGCGCCACCCTGCTGTGCTGCTCTGCATTACATTATTCTGCATGAAGCTTCCAACTATTAACTGTAAAGTTCTTGATTTTATTCAGAATAAAACTTCAAATCCCAGCAGGAGCAGCTTCCCGAGCTGCTGCTAGGGGGCGCCGCTTCCACAGTTACACCGGATTATTAATCCTGTCATAAAAGAAGGACATGGGTCGTATTCTCAGCATGTCATTCGTTCATTCATTCATTCATAAATGTCACAGTTTCAAACTAAATACTTAATTAGCAAACAAAATGTTTAGCTTCCAGCTAAATATTTAACCTGTGATGAAACAGTTTTTGGCTAAATATGATGTAAACATTTAGCATGAAGCTAAATAATTAGCTGATCTGGTTCCATTAATGAATGAGTGAAATGAAATGGTGAAAATGTTTCTGTCAGGCTAAATAATCCAAACATGGCTGTTGGTTTCCTGTGAGTTTTCCCAAACGGCTCACTGTACTCTGGTACTGGTCGGATCCGGATCCGACCCGGTCCCGCCCACCAGGGGTTAGTGGACCTATGATAGTTCTGTCTGGGCCGGATTGGTTCTGAATGGGTCCGGATTCTTCATTGGGTCCATTCCAGCCCATACGGTTCTGTTTCTGGGTCAGCCGGGTTCTGGTGAGGTTCTGGTTCTGACCCGCTGGGTTTCTGTCTCCCCAGAGTGTCCCTGTAAGATCAACCGGGTCCTGAGCCACCCCACGCTGCCCATCACCGTCACCGCCCAGGAGGACCGCCACATCCAGTTCTTCGACAACAACACAGGTGGGAGCGCCGCCCTGCTGGTTCCGGCCGGATCACCTGCGGTTCCGTCTCCTAACCGGGTTCTGTGTTCCTGAAGGTAAACCGATCCACTCCATGGTGGCGCACCTGGACGCGGTCACCTGCCTGTCTGTGGACCCGAACGGGCTCTACCTGATGTCAGGAAGTGAGTCTCCTGCAGCGACTCAGCCCGGAATCACACCGGAACATTTTCCTGACCCGCTCAAAGCGATCCCGGCTCCGATTTCAGCGCTCCGCTTCGTGTTCCTCCGCCACGTAAAATCCCAGGAAACCAGGAAGTTCCTGGAACGCATGAAACGTGGAAAACTATAGGAACCTGAGCTACAACTGATTATCTCAATAATCAATTATTCTGGCGATCAATCAGAAAAATTGGCTCTTTCTGCAGGTTGTTCAGTTAAAGCTGCACAAACTTTTAGGAGTTTTTTTATATACATTTGTTGAAACTGTCAAAAGTTTGACACAAATATTGTGTGAAAAAGTTGATCTCTTTCTGCGAGCGCAAACAGGAAACAACCAATCAGAGCCCGGAGGCGGGTCTTAGCGCTGTCAATCAGGATCTTGTGACGTTGCCTATGTCCTTCTGCCTCTCATTAGCAGCGAGTACATGAGGGTGATTGACAGCGCTAAGCCCCTCCCCCTGGCTCTGATTGGTTGGTTTTGGTGCGTTTCTTCAGACAGCAGCTCAGGGAAAAGATGCGACAGTTTGAACAAATATGTTAAAAAACATTCTTTATAAAAGTTCAATATTGCAGCTTTAACAATTTAAGCTTCTTAATAGAATAAATGCATTAAAATAAACAAACAATTCCTTTTAAAATAAGAAAATAAACATTTTATTGCAGTAACAGCATTCCTTTAGTGAATCTTAACCAAACTACAGAATTTTACATATAAAGATGTTTTCATCTTAAATGTAAAATATTAATATTTATTCTTCAGGTTTGGCTTCATTTCTGCTTTAAATTCTCCAGTTATTGACTAAATGAATCAGGTATGATGCTCTGGGCGGTAGTGGGATCGTTTTCCCAGGACGGCAGCTCCTGCTTCCGGAGGAACTAAAATATTCCCAGGAATGTTCTGCGTGCTGATTGGCTGTCTCCCTGCCAGGTCACGACTGCTCCATCCGCCTGTGGAACATGGAGAGTAAGACCTGCATCCAGGAGTTCACCGCCCACCGGAAGAAGTTTGACGAGTCCATCCACGACGTGGCGTTCCACCCCACCAAGTGCTACATCGGCACCGCGGGCGCCGACGCGCTCGCCAAGGTCTTCGTATGACCCGGATCCGCGGGGGCTGCCGCCGTGCTGACCCGGGCGGACTTGGTTGGACCCGGCTGGACCGGGCTGGAGCCGGGCCGGCCGTGTCCCGCCCCGACGCTCCGAGGGAACCAGGAGGAACCGGAAGCAGCTTTTGCTCCGATCCCGGTGCGGCGTTCCGCTGCCGGGATTTCTCTGTGTTTATGACGTGCCTTTTCCTCAGAGCAGACGTTCCTTTAGCCGTTCACCGGCAGAACCCGGCCAGAACCATGAGCAGAACTCAACGGGTCCAGACTCAGCCCTCCGGTCCGGTTCTGTCCCCAGCAGGCCGACCGCAGCATCGACGCTGCAGAGTTTTCCTTTAAAGTTTCATTCCAGTTTGTTTCAGGACTTTTCTCTCCGTGAGTCGTTTCAGTTCTCCTGGAGTTCTGGACCCGGTTCTGGCCCGGTTCCAGGCAGTCTATCGGACTTGTTGCACTGCAGAGGAAATCCTGCGGCAACGCTCAGATTCTTATTGTTTCTGTGGCCCTCCGGCTGAGCGGCCGGTTTGGTGTCGGATGTTCTGGTTCTGGTTGGTTCAGTTTGTTTTCTCCATTTGTTCCTGCTGGGATGTTTCCGGAGTCGTTCGGCGAGGAACGCCGCTGCAGACATGGGAACAGGAAGTGTACAGTTTGTCCAGGGAATCTGGAGGAAACGGGACCTGAAGGGAATCTTTCCCGATGTTTTCTTCTTCCTGATTCTGAACGAGCTGAAGGAAAAGTTCAGCTCTCCGGGTTCCTGAGGAAACGTTCCTCAGTTTTATCTGTTTAACTTTAAGCTTCCAGAACATTTTTCCAAGCTGGATCAGCTGATTGTTCCAGAGGCGACAGGAGAGAAAAATCTGCAGCCGATTATTGGATCACATTCCCACCAGATTCCGATGTCGGGGGAATTTCTGGAAATCCGGTCCGGTTCTTCTCTGAGCCGATCAGTCCAGTTAGGAGATAAAAACCAGGAATCCTGCAGACCAGTTTGGAAAAAACAGAAACATAACAAAGGGAATGTTTTATTTTTTATTACTGTGGAAACAGGAGCCAGAGGTGTAAAAAGTGTGGCCCGGGGGCCATTTGTGACCCGCTGGACTGTGTTTTGCGGCCGTCCTGACCAGCTGGGAAATGTTTAATTAGGATGAAATTATTTCTAAAGTTATTAAAATCATCTTCCAGTAATCAAATCGACCTGCTAACCTCCACTCTGAACCCAGATCTGATTTAATCTCATAGATTAAACTTTGCTAAACATGTGAGAACAACACTTTCATTCTATTGGCTCAGAGGTTGCCAGGCGACTGTGGCAAGTGTCATTTTCGTAAGCGAGCAGAGACTAAGTGTGAGTGCAAGGAGAAGTTTAGAGTACAAGCGTTACAAGATTTGAGAAGAAAGACGTGAAGTCCTGCTTTCAAAATGAAAATGTGTGCTCTTGAATTATGGCAGGAAAATGTCCCCATATGTAATCATTTTCACACATTTGTAGACGTTTGCCACGTCTGGCTCCTTCTGCTGCAGGATTATGACGCACGTCTCACGTTGATGACGTAGAAGTCGGATAAAATGCGACGTGATGGTTCAGGCTGCAGACGCTCTGAAAACCATCGGATACGATTCAGTTCCACATCTGGATATGGGACAAATCAGAACCTGCTGAGACTGATGTGGGTCGCATCTAAAGGTCAAAGGTCCTCCTCACTAGTCCTAGCATTCTGTCACTGGAGCTCCCTTAAGGCCAAACATGCTTCATAAATAACTTTTATCTTTTCCACATAAAATTCGGAGAAAATTCTTCCAATTTTAGAATTTGGAAGAATTTTCCAAAAATGGCGTCAGTAAGGGGCTCAGGATTCCTGGGGAAACCGGGCCTGATCCCTGATGATCCCTGATGATCCCTGCTGATCTTTATCCATCTGTAGCCATAAAGCCAGCAGCTGATGGAGGTTTTAGGCTCCTGATCCGTCAGATGGTTCTGGACAGGCTGCTGCGCCACAGGAAGTGATGTCTGAACCAAGATATTCACAGAACTGAGATATTCTGAAAGGTCCAAATCAAGACGTGACGTCCCAGGACACAGAACTGTTTTTAGATCAACCTTCTTTGACACATTTTGTGGCAGAAGGAGGAAGAATTTCCAGATTCCAGGCCGGAGTGGGAATCCTGCAGGAACCCTAAACTCTGGTTTGGATCAGTTTGGCTCTGGATGGTGAGCGGGACGAGGATGTGACAGAATATTTTCAGGAAAAACGGATTTCTTCCCGTTTCCCAGCTGTGATCTGTTCCTCCTCCAGGCGGGTCGCTCTGGAACACGATTCCTGGTCCGGTCCGGTCCATTACGGGTTTAAAAGTCAGGAGATCAGTCGGACCTTCAGGAACCAAATAAAACCTCAGGAACATTCAGCTGACCCAGATTCTCAGGCCAAGAACCAAACTTCAGACCCGGTTCTGGTTCTGGCTGTAAATCCTCCTCCTTCTTCTTCTTTGGTTTGTACAGGTGACCCGCTGTGGCCGTGCTGCTGCTCATGTGTTGCTTTCTTTTTCTCATGTATCACTAACAATAAAGGAGATGTTGAATGTCACAAATTCTGGTTCCGGTTGTTTTGACAGTCGGATCAGGAAGCAGAAAAGTTTCCAACCAAACTCATTTTAATTTAATAATAATGCCACTGCTTTTCATGTCAAACTGAATAAAAACTGAAATGTCACTTTATTTGGAAACATCCTTCTGGTGCCGGTCCAGTTGGGCTTTCAGATCCGGTCGGACTTCCTCCAGAACCTTCTGGGTGGCTTTAAAGGGAAACTGGAACGGCAAGATGCCGGCGGCCTCCAGGTCGCCCTTCAGGCTGCGCAGCAGCTGATCGTATTCCTGCAGGACGGACAAGCGGGACGTCAGAGACAAGCAGGACGTCAGAGACAAGCGGGAAGCTGCAGGTACACTGACCTGGGCGCCCTGGTCCAGGTCCAGCTGCAGAGCCTCCATGGCGGTCCGTTTGGACTCCAGGATCTCCTGGAAACAGGAAACAGGTTTCAGACTCGGATAATCCCAGGAGAACCGGAGTCACTCCTTCACTTCCTGAAAGCTGCTAGTTCACATTAGAACCTGGAATTAGGCCATTCTGCTAGCTTATGTAGCAACATGCTAACTAGCTTCTAGCAATGTTAGCTTAAAGTTTTACTCCATGTTTTCTGAGGAGGAGTTTCTCAACTATTATGAACCTGGTGGCGACTCTGTGATGTCATCAGTTCAGTTGCTAAGCTAACACTCTGTGATGTCATCAGCTAGGTTGTTGCTAAGCTAACGAACTCCTTGCTGCTGTGCCTCCAACATTCCAGAGAAACCAGAATGATGAGTTCAGTGCGGAGGATGAAGATTTCTCTTCTTCCAGACCTTCTCCTCTCCTGCAGGGCGGATTCTAACTTTGTGTTCACAGGAAGCTGAAGAAGAGCTGCTGCCGTGTTTGGAGGCTGCAGACAGGAAGTACTGAGAGTAGAAATACTTCAACGTGTTTTTGCGCCAGTAAAAGTAAAATCTCAGGCAGCTGACTGAACAACCGTCTGGTTTCCCTTCAGGATGAATCAGCTGTTCCTGAGTTAAACTCCTCCCGGTGTTTCTGCTCCTGATCAGAACCTGTGGAGAAGTTCCGGTGCCGCCCAGCGGAGCGGCCCTCCGGCCTCTTACCTGCAGCTTGAGGGCGGCGTTGCTGCGCGCCGTGGGCTCCACGCTGCAGACGGACAGCGCGGCGCTCAGCTGCGCCTCCTTCTTCTCCAGAGTCTGGCTCAGCGCCTCCATCTTCCTCTGCAGCAGGATCTTCTTCAGGCCGCTCCTCTGCTGGACGTCCAGGATGCTCTGAGTCTGCCTCCTCAGCAGCTCGTCACGCTCCTGCTGCACCTGCAGGGAACACCTGGAGGGGTCGGCAGGGAGGAGCAGGAGGAAGAGGAAGGAGCAGGAGGGAGGAAGGAGGTTTACCTTGTGGAAGGCCTGCAGCAGCAGCTCGTGTTCCACCGTCAAGTCTCTGAGCTCCTGATCAACCAGCTTCTGCTGAGCTCGGTACTCCTGCTCACACACCATCATCATCATCATCAGCAGCACCATCAGCGCTGAGCAGCTTCCAGGTGTTGGCTCCGCCCCCTTACCTCCATCCTTTGCTTGGAGTGCTGGTGCTCCTGTAGCCGTCTGTGCAGCTCCGGCAGCTTCTGCTGGACCTCCTGCAGCGTCGTCTTCAGACGCTGGTTCTCCTGCTGAGCTGCTGAGATCTTCTTCTCCCACCGCAGCTTCTGGTTCTGCAGCTTCTTCAGCTCGCCCTGGAACAGAGAGGGAGGGCTCAGGGGATCCAGAGGGATCTACTAAAGAGGATCCAGAGGGATCTACTAAAGAGGATCCAGAGGGATCTACTAAAGAGGAGCGCCCGGCACTGGAAGCGGCGTTGCGATTGTTCATCTACCTTCCAGGTGTGCTGCTCGTAGTGCTTTGTGTCCAGGTATTCCTCAAACGTCCCTTCCGTCCGTTCTCTCCTGCTGTCGTGTTCCTTGTTCAGAGACACCAGGTGACATTTCCTGAAGGTGTCGATCTCCGTCAGAGCGTTCATCAGCTTCCTCTGGAACATCTCTGCCAGGGACCGCGTGGTGACCAGCTTCTGCACCTCCAGCACTGAACAGGAGCGATGAGGAAGACCAGGAAGGAAACCCGGGAGGAAGCATCGAACTGCACTCACCTTGCATCCGGCGCTCAAACTCGCCGCCGAGCCTCATCAGCTCCCTCTGGTGGTTCTGGGGAGGAAGAGCAGAATGAGACAGAAGCCAAAGCTTGAAGCAGCAGCAGAGGATCGTCTCCTCACCAGCTTCAGCATCTTGATGGAGCTGTGCTCCTGGAGCCTCTTCTCCTTGTTGTCCATCTGCAGATCCCGGAGCTGCCGCCGCAGATCCAGCTCCAATTCCGTGTTCTGCTTCTGCTGCAGCGAGCGGGACGTGACGGCGTCCGTCTTCACCGCAGAGACGGCGTTGTGCTGCTCAGTCAGGACGTGCTTCATCTTCTGCTTGTAGACCTGAAAACCCGACACCGAGTCAGGATCGGACCGGGAGAACAGCAGGACCAGTGGATTGGTGGAAGACTCACAGTCATCTCCTCTCGGTGTTTCTCATCGACCTCTGACCTCTCTGCAGTCGTACTCCTCAGCTCGACCTCGGACTCCTCCAGGTTCTTCTTGGTCGTCTCCCAGACGGTCTGGGTCTTGTTCCGCTCCAGCTGGAAGAGGCTCTTCTCCTTCCTCACCGTTTCCAGCTCCTCCTGGATGCGGAGGGCGAAATCCCACAACTGCAACACATCGCAGAATCAGGGCGGGATTAACCAGGGAACTGCAGAGGAATTAATCTGTCAAACCGACCCGGTTATAAATGGAAAAATAAGTAAGTTACTTTAAGTTTGGGCCTTCAGCCAATCAGCACCAAGGAAAGCGAATGGATCGGCTGCTTCGCAAATGCCAGCCAATAGCGTGTCAGATGTCATCAGGGTTAGAACCAGGAAGTAATCAGATTTTCATTAAACAGTCTGGAGCTCCACAGACAGAGTCCACTGTACGGTTTTAGGAAAAGATAAACTATTATCTGACTTTAGTGGCAACTCATTTCAAACATGTGTCTGAAAACAGGAAACATTTACTGCTTTGAATAATGAGACTGCTGCTGTCTCATTATAATGTAACTTTATAACATTATGGATAAAGT
The DNA here is from genome assembly GCF_002775205.1 of Xiphophorus maculatus. Lineage (NCBI taxonomy): Eukaryota > Metazoa > Chordata > Actinopteri > Cyprinodontiformes > Poeciliidae > Xiphophorus > Xiphophorus maculatus. The sequence continues at coordinate 568,887 of NC_036447.1, read as the reverse complement.
TGGGTCACGGCAGAGCGCTGCATCCCTGGCGCTCATTTATTTAACAAAACTACGGTTCAAATTCCTCACAGGAAGCTTCATCATGTTCTGTAGTTCTACCAGAATTAAGTTTTAAATTTTAGTTCCTGCAGTTCCTCCACCATCTAACAGTAACATGTTTGTTCTGCCGGTTTGTACCGGTTCCATCAGGTCCAAACTCTGGGTAAACATCAGCTAGCCTTGTTAGCATCAGCAGGAAGTGCTACCTGATCCTTGGACATGTCTTGTATGGGCGCAGAGTCCAACAGCATGAAGGGGTTCAACTTCCCGGCTTTCCCCTTTTTGCCCTTTTTGCCTTTCTTTGGAGGCTGAAGAAGGAAAACACGATTTGAGCTGCTGATGCTAAGCTAACATGCTAACAGGACATAATTCAGAATCTAACAGTTAATAAATTATGCTCCTAATACTACTGAACATTATGATGCAGTTACCAGTAAAGTGTAAACATTTTCTCACCATTGTGGCTCAATAATCCGCTTCTCCCAGCAGATGAAAATATAAAAACTGTGGATTTGATGGGAAACGCAAGTTTAACTGTTTCTGTTGAAACAAACCAGAATGTGCTGCCATGGCAACGGGATTACAGGTCCAAAGACATTTAAAACATGCAGCATTTACTGTACAGTACTCTGAAATACAACCAAAACGGGACATATTTAGAAAAATGTCGTTATTATAAAGTCTTACAGTTATGTAGAGAAAATACATTTAGTTCAGTGGATTTGATTGTTTTCCTATAATCTCATAATTACAGCAGATTGCTTGTATTTTGTGTTATTCTGTGGTTGAATCTCTTACACTGTCATCTGTTGGGGCAGCAGCATCAGAACCGGGGATTTGAGAAGGCTGGTTCTGTTCTGGTCCTGGTTCTGTTCTGGTCCTGGTTCTGTTCTGGTCCTGGTTCTTTTCGGGGGACGACATAAAGGGGGAAAGACTTTGACTATCCTCTTCATGAGATTGTATTGGGAAAACAGAGCGTCTTCAGTCAGAGGCTTCTTCAGAGTCACTGTAATACAGACTGCTGCAGCAGATCTTTCCTGGCAACAGCCATCAGCATCGGCAATAACGTTTTGAAGAATCTGAATTAATGAGCTACAACAAGGTTTGATTTTCATTTGGGTTCAATAAAGTTTGTTTGAATTAGAAATTTGAGTTTGGATTTATTTTTTATGGAGCCTCCAGTGCGCTGTGCTCCAGTAGGGGGCAGTAAAGAAGAGTTGGTCTCTGATTGGTTGGAGTTGATGCGACGTAAACAAAAGCTGAGCCCAAACTCTTCTCGGCCGCTAATGGAGGTTTTAGGTTAGAGGCCAAAGGTTAAAGGTTAAGAAACGCTGGTCCTTCGGGGAGCCTCTGCCCCGCTGCTTTAGCTCCGGTTCCCGCGGTCCACGTCGTGTTTTAGGCTCCACTGCTGGGAGGCTAATGTGGCTTAAGCTAGCTCAGAGCTAAAGTCCGGTAGCTTTTAAATGGAGTTCGGTTCGGTTCGGGAACTGATCCAAGTTTAAACAGCGGTTGAGTTCGGGCCCCGGAGCCGCCATGAGCCGTTCCCCGGTGTGACTGAAGGGGGAGGATGGCAGCAGAGCTGTTCCCCGCCAAGAAGCTGGTTTCTTCGGCCTCAAGCAGCAGCAGCGCCGCCGCCTCGCTCCAGCAGCAGAACCTGCGCAACAACAACCCGGCCCCGGGCGGCTGCAGCTGGCAGGGCCTGTACCCCACCATCCGGGAGAGGTGAGAGCGGCCCGGCTCCCAGGCGGCCTGGGCTCCGGGTCCATTTATCAGGACTAGATAAAGTCATCCGGTCGGTACCGGCTCCCAGGTCGGTCCTGGTCCATCCAGAACCGAAGTGACTCCAGTTCACCAGGTCAGAAAGTCATCAAAATTTAGTCTAGTTTATATGGAACTCCAAATTGCTCAAAATGTAATGAACAAAACATTAGAAAACAAATAAATGGTGAAATAACTGAAGTTTTATTCATTATTATGAAATGTTTTTCATTCTCTTTTATTTGTAAAGTTTTGACCTGCTGATAAATAGTTCTGTCACAGTAACGATTTGTCTGGATGATCAAAAGTCCTAATTGAAGTTATTGCAGTTTGTTTTAATTCATCGCAGCTACAGCGGCTGTAGCTGCAGGAAGATGAAATGTGATAAATGGTTATGATTCGTGTGAAGAGGAGATGAGCTGGAAAATCAAATTTTATCATTTTAAAATCAAAACAAAGTTAATGTGGAGTTGAAATTTCAGACTTCTACATTAGTAATTAACATTAATAAATATGAACGACATTCCATTATTTACAGTAAACTGCAAAAATGTGAGGCGACATTTTGACTTCATGTCCGTTTAATATTCCGTCTGGAATCTGCTGCTTGTTTTCACCTGAAATTAAAATTTTCTTTAAATCTCAGATTTTTATTTTATACTGATTCTAGAAATAATAAACAGAGAGGAGAACCTCCTTCTACCAACTAACTAACCAACTAACTAACCAACCAACCAACCAGGCCGAAAGACGTCTTGAGCTGCAGTTTTCTGGACTTTAATTGAATTTAGCTGTAATTCGATTAAAATAAAAACCTTAAACTAAGTGCAGTTAAAAAGTAGGAATGAATGTAAAGAAACTGTTTGTTTGTTTCCTTCGTTTCTGTGAATCGTCGTCAGTTTTGGTTCATATTTCTGTCTGCAGGAATTCAGTCATGTTCAACAACGAGATGATGGCTGACGTTCACTTCGTGGTCGGACCGCCGGGCGGGACCCAGAGGGTTCCTGGACACAAGGTAGAGTCCTGACAGCTTCTAGAACAAACTCTCTAGAGATAGATGTATAGAAACAGATCCGCTCTCCTAGATCTCATATTTAATGTTTGGCGTATTTAAGCAGCTTCTTCATCAGAGGAGCTCGTCTTCGTGAAGTTTGGCTTTAAACCAGAATTATTATTATTATTATTATTATTATTATTATTATTATTATTATTATTATTATTCTATTACAGCCGTTTCCTGTAGGGGGCGACTCGTTATGACTAAAGCAGAATGTTTTAGAAACCACGTTCTGTTGGCTGGTGCTAGTGGGCCAGTTTTGGGCTTCTGACCCGGTTCCGGTTCTGCTGTTCCTCTCGGCAGTACGTCCTGGCCGTGGGCAGCTCCGTGTTCCACGCCATGTTTTACGGCGAGCTGGCTGAGGACACGGAGGAGATCCGGATCCCGGACGTGGAGCCACCGTCCTTCCTGGCCATGCTGAAGTAGGTCGGGCAGTCCGTTCGGACCTCGGAACCAGAACCGGTCTGCTCACCCGGCCTCTCCTTCGCAGGTACATCTACTGCGACGAGATCGACCTGTGCGCCGACACAGTGCTTGCCACCCTCTACGCCGCCAAGAAGTACATCGTGCCTCACCTGGCGCGGGCCTGCGTCAACTTCCTGGAGACGAGCCTGAGCGCCAAGAACGCCTGCGTGCTTCTGTCGCAGAGCTGCCTGTTCGAGGAGCCGGACCTGACGCAGCGCTGCTGGGAGGTCATCGACGCGCAGGCCGAGCTGGCGCTGCGCTCCGAGGGGTTCTGCGACATCGACGCGCAGACGCTGGAGAGCATCCTGCGGCGGGAGACGCTCAACGCCAAGGAGATGGTCGTGTTTGAGGCGGCGCTGAGCTGGGCCGAGGCAGAGTGCCAGCGCCGCGACCTGCCGCCATCCATCGACAACAAGCGGCTGGTGCTGGGCAAGGCCATCTACCTGATCCGCATCCCCGCCATGGCGCTGGAGGACTTTGCCAACGGCGCGGCGCAGTCCGGCGTGCTGACGCTCAACGAGACCAACGACATCTTCCTGTGGTTCACGGCGTCCCGCAAGCCGGAGCTGCTGTTCTGCTCCAAGCCGCGGAAGGGCCTGGCGCCGCAGTGCTGCCACCGCTTCCAGTCCTGCGCCTACCGCAGCAACCAGTGGCGCTACCGCGGCCGCTGCGACAGCATCCAGTTCGCCGTGGACCGCCGCGTCTTCATCGCCGGCTTCGGCCTGTACGGCTCCAGCTGCGGCTCGGCCGAGTACAGCGCCAAGATGGAGCTGAAGCGGCAGGGCGTGCCCATGGCGCAGCGCGTCATCAAGTTTTTCTCCGACGGCTCCAGCAGCACCTTCCCGGTCTGGTTCGACTACCCGGTCCAGATCGAGCCCGACACCTTCTACACGGCCAGCGTGGTTCTGGACGGCAACGAGCTCAGCTACTTCGGCCAGGAGGGAATGACGGAGGTCCAGAGCGGAAAGGTCACCTTCCAGTTCCAGTGCTCCTCCGACAGCACCAACGGGACCGGGGTCCAGGGCGGCCAGATCCCAGAACTTATCTTCTACGCCTGATCCGGGCCGAGTCGGGTCGCAGCGGGAAGCCGGGGGACTACTTCCGGTGGCGGATGAATACACTAACGGTCTGATCCCTGAGTGACGCGCCGCCCTGAGACAAAATGGAGTCAAACTTTTGCTCCATATTTTCATTTGTTTGTGCCGCGATTATTTTAGACATCAGGAAAGTTTCCAGAGGTCATGAAAGGTCAACCAGCCCCCCTCCCTCCCCCCGTAACGTTTGTGCTTTGAGATGTTGATGACCTTTGACCTCTGGACCTTTTATTATCTTCTAATGATAAAGATAAAGTTTTGCTGCACAGACGTTTGACACCATTTATAGATTATTGATTATTAATCTCTGAAGGCGGTTCTGGACTGAAGGAAGGTCGGAGAAGCAGAACCCGACCGGATCTCTCCATCAGACCTCCTAGTGCCTTAATGACATGTAAATCCGGTTCTGCTGAGCCGGGTCAGAACTGTTTCCGGGTTTATTTCAGATGGACGACGTTCAGATCCGCGTTGATCCGCGGGTCGTTTTAGTCGGTTCCGACCCGTTGTTTAGAAGAAAATGGTTCTGATCTGCTGAGTTCTGGTTCACCTCCAGAACCAGAACCGGTCCACTTCCGGTCTCAGAGGAGCAGTTTCTGTTGGGATCGGGTCAGAACCTCAGCTGGATCAGACCGGACCACTGGAACCAGGTTGTGGTTCTGATCGTGCTGCAGCTCCTCAGTTTGTTGCCTTAGTGAAGCTGCTGAGTGTGGCGCAGTTCCTGCTGCAGCCTGAAGGTGGCGCCGTTGCTGTTACCTGCAGGTGTGGAAGCGGAACCGCTTCACGCTCCTGAGGTTCTGGATGAGGTTCTGTCATCGTTTGGACCCGAAGCTCGTTGCTTTTTCTTCATTTAATAACCTGGAAACGAGTTGAACTGAGTTCAGACTTTCCTTTAGTTTCCTGTCTGTTTTCTACCAGGTTTCAGTTTTTAGTTTTGTGTTATTAGTTTTTAGTTTTTCTGTTTTTAGTTTTTAGTTTTTGTGTTTTTAGTTTTGTGCCTCCATCCTGGATGAAACTCGGTGGCCTTATCAAACTCATGTTGTGATGAAATAAAAAGTTTAAAAAGTTTCTGTTTGCTGCGTTTTTCCTGAAGAAAATGTTGCAGAAACTGGAGACATGAAGAATTCAGCAAAGGTTCTGGTTCTGGACCTGAGGTGAACGGGTCCAGCAGTCGGGTCTCTGAAGGTTCTGGAGGATCCAGAAAGCTCATGGATCCGGATCTCTGGATAGAACCAGGAGATTCCTGCGGATCTGACAAGCTGCTGCAGCAAACTGGAAGCTCATCGGATCCGAGGAGACGCCAAAGTTCTGCCAGACGTTCTGACCGTACAGAACCGGTTCTGTAGACCAACATCCACTTCACTGACCTGGAACTGTGGAGGAAAGTAATTAGTTACTTAGTTAAGGTGTAATTAAGTACCTGTATTTACACGTTTACATGAATATTCTGAGTTTCTAATGTAACAATTATTTTGTTACATTAGAAATAACATTTGATGGAATGAAAACTGCAGGAAACCCTGGAGAAAAATTCATCATTTGCTGCCATTTTTATTTCACTTAGAAGTTCTGCTAAAGTTAAAAACAGTTTGAGATTAATGTGTTTTTTGTTAAATCTGAAAACAAAACTTTCTGCTCATAAAACTAACTAAAAAGCTTAAAGTAAAAGTTTAACACGGTACGTTTTTATTTGAGTAACATTTTGCAATGGTAACATTACGTGTATTTAAGTATTTTGTTTTTCAAAGTAACTACTTTAACTTGAGCAAATCATTTCTGAAGCTGCAGATTCTCCGCCGAATCATCAATCAGCTGTTATTCTCCTTCCGGTCCACCAGGCGGCGCTGCTGCACCGAAACGGCTCATCTCAGAAGAAGACAGTCAGTCCAAAGTCTGATCCGCCTGTTTGGATTCAGAACTTTGTGGGATTCCTGGTGGACCGAAGCAGCGCTATGAACAGGCTGAAGCTCATCTCCGGACACCTGAGTCCCGGCGGCTCCGCGGCGCCGCTGCCCGACTTACGGAGCTCCGACTGCGGCTGCGCGGCGCCCAGCTCCGGGGACGAGGTGGTGGTGGTCCACGGCCGGAGGACCGCGATCGGAAAGGCCAAGAAAGGAAGTTTTAAGGTAGATACGGTCCGAGAAAACAGCAGAACCCGAACAATACCGGACTTGACCGAGTTAACCCGATGTTCTAACTTGTCCGTTTCGCCGCGAGCCCCTCCCCCTGGCGTTAGGCTCCGCCCACTGAGCGGAAGTGGGATGTTGCGTAGATGACATGTTGCCAGATTTATCAAGTCAAACTTTATTTATTAAGTCAAACTGATTTTAAAGAAAGAGACGAAGATGATTAAAGCCCGTTGAGATCTAAAGACATTAAGAGAAATAAAATCTATTATTATTATAAAGGTTTTCTAATTAATGACTAACTAGCATGTTAAAGTTGATCCACTGGGCTAATTGGGACAAATCCCAGTAAGATCCTGGTTTTCTTTAGAAGCAGACTGGGATTAAATGTTCCAGTTTTTAATCTGAAGCAGATTCATTCACTGGTTTGAACTGGGACTCTGTCTGTCCAACTGCTGCTGTCCAGTCTGGGCGCTACGGAGGCCCAGAGGGGCCACATGCTAACCGCATGCTAACAAACCGTCTTCCTGCAGGACACCACGCCAGACGAGCTGCTGAGCGCCGTGATGACGGCCGTCCTGAAGGACGTGGGACTGTCCCCGGACCAGCTGGGGGACGTCTGTGTGGGTGGGTGTAATACCCAGCCTGGCCTGAAGGGGCGCCCTCCTCTGATCCTGCTAACTGAAGCTTTCTGTCTGCAGGAAACGTTCTGCAGCCTGGAGCCGGAGCGCTGATGGCCCGAGTGGCTCACTTCCTCAGGTCAGAGTCAAGGGTCAGGTGCTGAGCCCTTTAAAGGGGCGGGGCTTCTGAAGGGGCGGGGCCTGGAGGTTCTAACATCTGTTCTGGTTGCAGCGGTTTTCCAGAGAAGGTTCCGGTTTACACGGTGAACAGGCAATGCTCCTCTGGCCTGCAGGCGCTGCTCAACATCGCAGGTAACGCCTCACCTGGCCTCACCTGACCCCGCCGGTTCCTCCAGGTCACCGGCCCAGTCTGACCCGGTTGTTCTGTTTCTCAGGATCCATCCGGAGCGGAACCATCCAGCTGGGCCTGGCCTGTGGGTGAGTCCCTGAAGTTTCCTTCTCTTCCCGTCGGCCGTTCAAAGTTCTCCTGAAGAACAGTTCTCCAGACGTTCAGAGACCCGTTCACTTCAACAAACGGGCCTCTGGTCCAGGATCATCCTGACCTCTGACCTCTGGCCTGCTGCGTTTCAGAGTGGAGAGTATGTCGCTCCGATCCATGGGGGATCCAGGAGATCTGAGCTCCGGACTGTCGGCCAACGCCAAGGCGAGGGACTGCCTGATCCCCATGGGGTGAGAGGAGGCGCGGCCGATCGATCGATCGATCAGTAATCAATAGAATTATGGCTTCAGAATCATGAAGTTGATCCATCAGCAGAAAAACTCTCAGCATGAACGACCTTCACAAAAAGGTCACACAGAGATCAGGATGTTTTCCAATATCCTCGTTTATTTATTGATATTAATGTAATTTTCCGTCTGATCAGAACCAGAACCTTTGTTTGGGTTTTTCTCCTCAGCGTCACGTCGGAGAACGTCGCTGAGCGGTTCCGAGTTTCCCGCCGCCAGCAGGATTCCTTCGCTCTCGACTCGCAGATCAAGTTTGTTGTCTAGTTTTTTAGCTCTGGAGCTTTTGTCCTTCCTCTGGTTCTCCCAGTCGCTCCAGTGTTCCCAGTGTTCCCAGTAGTTCCGGGTCTGGCCCCGTCCGGGCCGGCGCTGACCCGTGTGTCCCCCGCAGGGCGGCCCTGGCCCGGGACTCGGGGCTGTTTGACCAGGAGATCGTTCCCGTCTCTGTCACGGTCCGGGACGAGTCGGGCCAGGAGCGGCGGCTGGAGATCCGGAGGGACGAGGGAATCCGGGCGGGAACAACCCTGGAGGACCTGGCCCGGCTCCGACCCGCCTTCAAACCTGACGGAACCACCACTGCAGGTCAGAACCGCCCAGCCCGCGGCGCCTTCCCCTGGCCGGCGCCGCTGACTCCGCTCTGTTCCAGGAAACTCCAGCCAGGTGAGCGACGGGGCAGCGGCGGTTCTGCTGGGCCGCCGGGCCGCCGTGGAAGAACTGGGTCTGCCGGTTCTGGGCGTGCTGCGGGGCAGCGCCGTGGTGGGCGTCCCGCCGGACCTGATGGGCGTCGGCCCGGCGCTGGCCATCCCCGCCGCGCTGCAGCAGGCAGGTGAGGCGACCGGTACCTTCTGGATCAGAACCGACCCGACAGAACCAACATTACCTCGATTTTCCTCCTCAGGGCTGAAAGTGAACGACATCGACGTGTTTGAGATCAACGAGGCGTTCGCCAGCCAGGTGTGTGTTAACTCTCTCTCTCTCTCCAGGCCGTGTGTGTGTGTGTGTGTGTGTGTGTGTGTGTGTGTTAACTCTCTCTCTCTCTCCAGGCCGTGTGTGTGTGTGTGTGTGTGTGTGTGTGTGTGTGTTAACTCTCTCTCTCTCTCCAGGCCGTGTGTGTGTGTGTGTGTGTGTGTGTGTGTGTGTGTGTGTGTGTGTGTTAACTCTCTCTCTCTCTCCAGGCCGTGTTCTGCGTTCAGCGTCTCGCTCTTCCTCCAGAGAAGGTGAATCCTTTAGGGGGCGCCATCGCTCTGGGTCACCCTCTGGGCTGCACCGGCGCCCGGCAGGTTGTGACGCTGCTGAACGAGCTGCGGCGCCGAGGCAGGAGGTGGGTCCGGTTCAGCCGCTGCAGCGGAACCGGGTCGGGCCGGGTTCTGACCCGGTTCTGCTCTCTGTCTCTCTCTCTCAGGGCGTTCGGAGTCGTCTCCATGTGCATCGGGACCGGGATGGGAGCCGCCGCCGTGTTCGAGTACCCCGGGCCGTAGCGACCCGGTTCAGACGGGTCCGACAGCTTCGACCCGGAACATCAGGAACGTTTCCGGTGATTCCAGTTTAATCGGCCCGATTCCTGAAAACTGATTTCAGTTTCTGTCCGAAGTTTAAAGTCCAACCTGCCGATAACGATCTGACTGAAATGCCGGGGCAGAACGAGGAGGACCCGTTTCCTCCAGGCTGATTTTCCTCCAGGCTGATTTTCCTCCATATTTTCATGCAGATCCTCTTAAAGGGCCGGTTCAGGTAGAATGTGTTAATGAAACCAGCCGATAACAAACTGATAAAATATTAACAATCATTTCTGCTTTGATTTCTTGGAATGAAATGTTGACCGTTTCCTCCTGATGACATAATAAAGAGAAAATAACAGCTGTGATCTTAAGGTTTGTTTCCTCAAAGGGCCTCATGAAAGGTTTTGGCGGGCCGGATTTGGCCCCTGAGCCTCGAATTTGACACACAAGCTCCAGACCAATCCTCATGTTCAGCTGGGTCGACCCAAATGGTTCTGGTTCTGGTCAGAACCCGTCCCAGTAGAACTCCAGTCCAGTAGAACTCCAGTGTCTGCTGGTTAAATCCAACCAATCAGGATGCTCAAAATATTTAATCATCACCACAATAAAAGCTTCTCTTTGGAGGCTTTTATTGTGACACCGCTTCCTGTTGAACCCAAATGACGAGTTCAGTGACCGTCAGAACTTCAGCTGGATCTTCAGATGTTTCATTTTTTTAATAATGATTCAGTTTGAGATGAAAGATTTAATAATAAAACATTCAAAATGGCTGCTGTCCAGATCAGAACGGGCCGATCAGAACCAGGAAGTGGGTCCGCCTTCAGGAGGAACTAGGTCACTCTCTGTTTTTTCCGGGCCTGGAACCGCTCCGTTTTGCTCTTAATGGATTTAATGAGCAGCGACAGACTTGGATCCATCGCCTTCTTTGAGTCCAATTCCCGCTCGGTTTCGGCTGCTTCCTGTCCGCCGCCAGGCTCCGCCCCCTCCTGTCCGCCGCCAGGCTCCGCCCCCTCCCGTCCGCCGCCAGGCCCCGTGGCCTGGCGGCGCCGGCGCCGCTGCTTCTCCTCCAGGATGTTCCGCGTGGCTCTGGTGTTCCTGAAGCCGGGGTGGGACGGGTCCAGGTTGAACAGGTGGGAGGTGAAGACGGCCTGGAAGCGCGGGTCGGAGACGTCCACCTGGAGACAGAGACCGCATCATCGACCGACCTACGGAGGGCTGAACCTGCCACTCATTTCTAATATTTCAATAGCTTTGGTGAATCTGAGGTTTTTATTGTTATTTTTAAATGGTGTTGGTGCAAATTTAATAAATACATAATTAAATAATAACTGTCTTATTAAATACAACAACAAAAAAAGAGCTAAATTAAAGTACTTTAATAATGTCTCAAATAAAAGCTTATTAAAAACGGTTCCCATTTAAATATTTAATTATATCTTTATAAATTAAATATTTATATTTATGTTACAAATAATAGACTAGTATTTAATAGATGGTACATTGTTACTGATGATGACAATTATTTCTATTATTTACGTTTTGACAATTGTTTTGTCTCAGTAAAATGAACAATGGATTCAGGTTTGTGAGAAGAATGATCTATAAATCCTTGCAGGCAGTGATGGGGAAACTTCTGCCAGTGTGCTAATGGTAAAGCTAACCTTTAGCGTAACACTTTAGCATTTTTGCTAACTTCGAAAACATTTAGCGCACTTAGCTTTCCCTAAATTAATTTTTCCAGATAATTTCTAAACAGCTAATTTTAAAAGTTTCGTAAACTTTAGTTGAATAAAGTTCAATGTCCGTTTTTTAGTTTTGGTTATAGAAATTCTTCCACTAGTTAGCGGTGGCCGGCCTGTCCGGGTGTAGAAGCAACGCTGCCCCGTCAGGCCAGTGTGAGAATCGCAGCCCTTCCAGGTAAATCCTGCCTGAGGATGAAGGTCTCACCTGGAAGCCGTCGTCCTCCAGCGGCGCTTCGCCCTTCCTCAGCAGCTTCTTCCTCTTCCTCCTGCTCAGGTTCTGCTGCTCTACGATCTTGTCGTAGTTAAAGTGTTTGTGTTTGGCTTCATCCTCGTCATCCTCCATCAGCAGAGCCATCTGGGCCTGGAAGCAAGCAGACGGTTGAGACTCCTGGAGTCAGACGACGACCCGGCTGGGAATCTTTCTGCACCTTCTGTTTCTGCCGCTCCTCTTCCTCCTCAGCCGTAATCTGCTCTTCCTCTCGTTTCTTCTTCTTCTGTTTCTTCTTCATGTCTGAAACATAAAACACGACATGAATCAGTCAAGGTTCACTTCGTTAAAGACGAGCAGAAATGATTTTAACTGAATTTCAGATCCAAAACGAACTGCAGTAAATTAGTCAAGTTTGATTCAAAATGCAGCTTTAAATATCTGGATTTTTTTTGTCCAGGTTTGTTTGTCTAAGGTTTAAAGTAGAACAAGGTGAAAACAGAGCAAAGAAACAGGAAGTCAGAACCAGGAGATTGTAATAAAATCTTCTCCCAGCGTTTAACGGCAGAGAAAACAAACTGGATGGTTGATAAACTGCCAGAGCTGCTGCTGGCGGTCGGCTTGATTCTGGGTTTTTCTCTCCTTGGTGGATGAACTCCGTCGCTCTGAGGGAAACGATGAGCCACAGGAAGCTGCAGCGCCGTTACTGACCGGATCGCTCTGCGCCAGCCACATGGCGCCACGACTGAGTGACCGACTGTTTTAAACGTCGACGGCCAAAACAATGTCACCGTGGTAACCGAGCGTCCTGCGGGGACGTCACCTGACGGTCCGAGCTCGTCTGAGAAGAACGGGTCGCCGAGGTCGACATCAGGAGGAAGCTCGTCGTCACTGAGCTCTTCTTCTGCTCCCTGACAGAGAAAACGTCACGTTAGAATCATTACCGCCTGCAGTTCAGAGCTCTGTCAGGAGGAGGCGCCACTCACCTGCTTTCTTTCACTTTTCTTCTGCTTCTTCTTCTCCTTCTTCTTCTGCAGAAACTCCTCCCAGGGCGTCAGCTGGTCCTTGGCCTCCAGCTTCTTCTTCACCAGCCGCTCCGCTGTTTCCTTCAGACCTGAGGAGGAGGACAATGAGTCTCTCTGCCGTCGGGCCGAGAGGCTGGAGGCGGAGCCTCCTGGTACCTGGAACCCAGCTGATCTCCATCTCCATGTCCTCCTGCTGCCTCTTCTCTTTGCTCTGGATGTTCTTCAGCAGCTCTCTGTATTTACTGATCTGCTCCTCGCTCCTCTTCTTCTTCTGTGTCTCCTGAGGTTTCTCCTCCATCTCCTCTCCAATCGTCTCTTCTGTTTGAAACAAACAACTCAGCACAACTTCGTCTCCTTAAAGCACCAGAAAACTTTTCTCGATCCTCACCTCCGCCTGCCTCCTCCTCCTGCTCTTCATCTTCGTCTTCCTCACTGGAGGAGGCCAGGTAGGCCTTAAAGTCCAGGTCCAGCAGCTCCTCTTTGTTGAACTTCCTGTTCAGAGCCGTGACGCGCTCGTGGTCCGTCTCGTCCCACGTCAGCTGCACCTGATTGGTCCAGAACAGATCCAAGCATGATCAGATTATTGATCATCTCATTAATATTCATTACATTAATAATCATCTCACTATTCCACAATGTAAGCCATTGATCGTAATGAGATGTGAAGCAAACAAAATGGATGAACTTCAGCAGCATATATAATGTGTCTGATTCATTCTCAGGAACCGGACCGGACCAGAACCAGCTGCTGTGGTCAGAAGCTTTAGCTTATAAACTGACTTCAGAGATGGAGAGTCCACCATGAAACGGGTTTTCTGGTCCCGTCAGCCCAGAACCGGTTCTGACCTTGGAGGAGGCGACAGCGGAGGAGGTGAACAGCTTGGGCGTGTACGCCGTCAGGTTGATGTCCGTTGCCACGTCTCTGGGCTCCTCGTCAAATGTCACGTCATCAGGAACAAAACTGTTGAGTGAAAGAAGCTTAGAAACTCGAGTTTAACGAAACCCGGGTCGGAACGTTTTAATTCGTCATCGTACCGGAGGTCCAGAACCGAGCAGCTGCTCTCGTATTCGAAGCCGTCGCATTCCTCGTAGATCTTCACCGCCGTCTCCACAGAGTCGCATTCCACCACAGCGTAGAAATACTTGAGACGCTTGAACTGATAATCCCGCAGCTTCTCCCTGTAGACCCTGAGAGGAGCAACAGAACCGCATCTGGACCCAGAACGTCTGCCAGCTAACAGCAGAACGTCTGCCAGCTAACGGCAAAACGTCTGCTAGCTAACAGCAGAACGTCTGCCAGCTAACAGCAGAACGTCTGCTAGCTAACAGAAGAACGTTTGCTAGCTTATAGCAAAACGTCTGCTAGCTTATAGCAGAACGTCTGCTAGCTAACAGCAGAACGTCTGCTAGCTTATAGCAAAACGTCTGCTAGCTAACAGCAGAACGTCTGCTAGCTTATAGCAGAACATCTGCTAGCTTATAGCAAAACGTCTGCTAGCTAACAGCAGAACGTCTGCTAGCTTATAGCAGAACATCTGCTAGCTTATAGCAGAACGTCTGCTAGCTAACAGCAGAACGTCTGCTAGCTAACAGCAAAACGTCTGCTAGCTAACAGCAGAACGTCTGCTAGCTTATAGCAGAATGTCTGCTAGCTAACAGCAGAACGTCTGCTAGCTTATAGCAGAACGTCTGCTAGCTTATAGCAGAATGTCTGCTAGCTAACAGCAGAACGTCTGATAGCTTATAGCAAAACGTCTGCTAGCTAACAGCAGAATGTCTGATAGCTTATAGCAGAACGTCTGCTAGCTAACAGCAGAACGTCTGCTAGCTTACAGCAGAACGTCTGCTAGCTAACAGCAGAACGTCTGATAGCTTATAGCAAAACGTCTGCTAGCTAACAGCAGAACGTCTGCTAGCTTATAGCAGAACGTCTGCTAGCTAACAGCAGAACGTCTGCTAGCTTATAGCAGAACGTCTGCTAGCTAACAGCAGAACGTCTGCTAGCTTACAGCAAAACGTCTGCTAGCTAACAGCAGAACGTCTGCTAGCTTATAGCAGAATGTCTGCTAGCTAACAGCAGAACGTCTGCTAGCTTACAGCAAAACGTCTGCTAGCTAACAGCAGAACGTCTGCTAGCTTATAGCAGAATGTCTGATAGCTTATAGCAAAACGTCTGCTAGCTAACAGCAGAATGTCTGATAGCTTATAGCAAAACGTCTGCTAGCTAACAGCAGAACGTCTGCTAGCTTATAGCAGAACGTCTGCTAGCTAACAGCAGAACGTCTGCTAGCTTACAGCAAAACGTCTGCTAGCTAACAGCAGAACGTCTGCTAGCTTATAGCAGAATGTCTGCTAGCTAACAGCAGAATGTCTGATAGCTTATAGCAGAACGTCTGCTAGCTTATAGCAGAACATCTGCTAGCTTATAGCAGAATGTCTGCTAGCTAACAGCAGAACGTCTGATAGCTTATAGCAAAACGTGTGCTAGCTAACAGCAGAACGTCTGCTAGCTTATAGCAGAACGTCTGCTAGCTAACAGCAAAATGTTTGCTAGCTTATAGCAAAACGTCTGCTAGCTAACAGCAAAATGTTTGCTAGCTTATAGCAAAACGTCTGCTAGCTAACAGCAAAATGTTTGCTAGCTTATAGCAAAACGTCTGCTAGCTAACAGCAAAATGTTTGCTAGCTTATAGCAAAACGTCTGCCAGCTAACAGCAGAACGTCTGCTAGCTAACAGCAGAACGTCTCCTAGCTAACAGCAAAACGTCTGCTAGCTAACAGCAAAACGTCTGCTAGCTAACAGCAAAATATCTGTTTTTATCTGTTTCTAATTATACCAACAGGAAGCTGCTATAGAGCAGTGGTCCCCAACCACTGGCCCAATTGGTACCGGGCCACGCAAGAAATAATGAACTACTTTCCCATGTTTTATTTTGAAAATCCTAAACCGGATTTTACCGGTTACGTCTCGCGCGTCAAAATTGAGCCACCTTGCTGCGGCGCCCCCCGCCCCAAACAACAGCATCGGACTCGATACTTACGACCCCCCCCCCCCCCCCCCCCCCCCCCCCCGGTCCGCAGCAAAATTGCGACGGGCTGCCCGGTCCGAGGTTAGGGACCGCTGCTATAGAGAATGCTGCTGCTATAGTGACATACACTATACACTGCTGCCTCACAATTATTATTGTTATTGTCTTCTTCTACTGTTATACAAACTGAACATTTGGAGGCTGAACAAACAGAGAAATGACTCCATAGCGCCCCCTGGCTGTTTTCAGAGGATCCTCCACACTGACAGCCGATGAGCTGCAGACCGCCCAGCAGGGGGCAGCGCAGCAGCAGGAACCTCCCAGGTCACCTGTCTTCCTCCGTCTCGTTCTCCGAATCGTCTGGCAGCACCTTCAGCTCCGGCGGTCCCTGCGTCTCCTCCACCTTCAGCCTCTCCTTCCCAAACTCTGACGGGAAAATCTGGACAACAATACCCACAATGCACTGCTGTTAGTCAGGACAAAAAGGCGAACTGGCTTGGTTCTGTCGGTGGGTACAATAAAATCAGATTGTTGATCCAACATGGCGGCTTCGGAGGGCCAGATAAACCCTGGGTCTCGTCTCTCAGGCACAGTTACCTTCACAGACAGCACAGCGCCCCCTTTAGGTACGAAGGAGCTGAACAGAGCCAGCAGATCTTTGGCCTTCATTCGATCCCAGTCCATGTTACAGACGGCGAGCCGAGCAGAAACCTGGAACACGTTAAGAACTCGTTCAGGACACGGTAAGAACTGGTTAGGACCTCGCTCCGCTCCGCGCCGCCTCACCTCCTCGCTCCGCCGAGCGTCTCTGCACAGCTCCCCCCAGTCGTGTTCGATCTGCTCTTCCTCCTTCCTCAGGATGTCGTCCACATCATCATCATCCTCGTCTTCATCAGAGCTGGTCTCCATGTTTCCTTTTCCTCGGGCCAGATCCGGTCCGCTGTCATCGTCAGAGTCCAGACCGGACTCTTCATCATCATCATCATCATCATCATCATCATCATCATCATCATCATCATCATCTCCTGACTGATGCTCCTCCTCGTCATCATCTGAGGAAGACATGAATGCTAACTCAGTTAGCTTTAGCTGTCATTCTTCAGAACTAAACATGAGGAAATAAAAGTTCATCTTTGACTTTATTTAAACAAGCCGAATGTTTGTTTGTTTGAACTGAGAAGATTTTTTCCTGGAGACGATATTTGTTATGAAACGTCTCAGAAATAAATAAACTGGACTGTAAAATGATTCTGACCTTCTTCTGCTGCTCTGCTTCCTCGTCCGAGATGCTTCTTCTTCTGTCCCTGGACCTGAACGTCATCCTCCTCCTCTTCCTCCTCCTCCTCTTTGTCCTCTTCCTCCTCCAGCTGGTAGAAGCGCCTCAGGTCGGCGGCGGTGGACAGCTGGACGGGTCGTCCTCTCTTGTCCACCGTCTGCTTCGTCTGGAAGCGCCGGTCGTGGAACATGGACTGGAAACGTTTGTCGATCTTGACTTTGCGTTCTTTCTCTGGCATTTCCCAGAACCTGGGGTCCTTCTGGACCCGACGGAACCGCTCATCGTCGGCCTGCTCCTTCCTGGACGACATGTTGGGGGAGAGCACAGCGCCGCCTGCAGGACAGGAGCAGCTGGGATCAGCTGATTAGCATCTGAAAAGCTCAAATAAAACCTGAAGGAGGAAGTTCAGAGGATCACATCCCCGAATCCGACGTCTTTCTAACCAAACGACCAGACAGACTGAAAGAGGAGCAGCAAAAGCAAAGGAAGCGGATTAGCAGAGCTAGCTAACAGCCGATGAAGCCATCAGGACGTCACTGTGGAGTATCATCTCTGCTCAGCAGACACTGAGCTGTTAGCATGTTAGCATGACAGAAACGTCTTCAGTCAGAGGCCTTTTCTGATTGGGTGCAGGACTGACTGCTACTGCAGATCCTTCCATCCTCAACATCCACAAACATTTTTCATCCGCTCTGATGTCTGCGCGGATCTTCTTCCAGCAAACATAAATAAATACACCTCTGACCTTTGACCTCACCTACTGATCTGATCAGAACCGAACCGGTGGAAAATTCACACCGCAATAATTCAACTGAATCTTGTAAAATGATTGGTTTATTATTTTCCGTCGGCTGGTTTTTATTTGGTGAAAATGACGAACTGAACCAGTTTATGATGAAATAACAGCAGAAACATTAAAACCACCGAGCCGATTATCGGAACATCTTATGGATCAGAGAATATGAGACCAACTAAAGTCTGGTACCGAACCGGACCGGTTCGTTCAAAACCCAGAGAAAAAGCACAGAGTCCGGCGGTTAAGCAGCTAGCAGGACCAACCAGAACCAGAACCAGAACCAGAACCAGAACCAGCGGCTGGAATTAAAAATAAAAGTTACCTTATCTAACCTCCTCACACGTGTTTTCCCAGCATGCACTCTGCTCCTTCCGCCTCTGACTCAGTACGGCGCGAACAGAGGGACAAAAAGGGCGAACCGCAGATCGCTCGGTGAACGTTCAGATTCAGGTTTTATTATCCAAATTATTTATACTTCCTATAATAATCAGAAAATAAACGGTCACATAAACGTTTATATGTTTTTAAATAAAACTTTAATTTAACCAGTAAATATGTTAAAAGGTAAAAAAAATAGTTTTAATTGCATTTAATTTCCATAACATGACAAAATGACCCAGTTATTTTTTAACAACTTGATGATTCATTTTGTTTTTGGAGGAAAATACAAAACAGTTCAAACAGTCATGTGTTTATTATTCAACATGAATTCTATCATATTTCAGGTCTTTTTATTTATTAAATTCACTCAGAGATTCTTCATGTTTTATGTTAATGAGCCTAAATGGACCAAAGATTAGAGATAAGATAAATCTTTATTGTCATTGTCACAAGGACAACGAAATTTAAAAGGTTCCATCAGTCGGTTAAAAACAAACTTAAAAACAAAAAATAACTGTCTCACAATTCACACACAATGTAAGAATCAACAAACAACTGGAAAATAAAAATCAGAACAGCCACATTCTCACATCATTTATGATGATTAATGTTTGTTTTTGATTGCATTTAGTTTAGTTATTGCTGTCGGGTAGAAACTGTCTCTGAGACGGTTGGTTCTGGTTCTGGTTGCTCTGTATCTTCTGCCTGAAGGCAGCAGTGTGAACAGAGAAGGTCCGGGGTGAGAAGTGTCCTTTGTGATGTGTTGTGCTTTTCTTAGACAGCGGTCGCTGTGCAGGTCCTCCAGTGAGGGGAGAGGGCAGCCAATGATTTTTTGGGCTGTATTCACAACCCTTTGGAGAGCTTAAATAGAAAAATAAAATTGTTATTTTATAGTTTATAGTTATAGTAACTCCAGTTTTTCAGTTGAAATATTTTCAGGTTTTAGTTGTTTTTATTTTTCCAGGTTGTGAATTTAATCCCAGTAATCCCAGTAATCTGACTTCGGCTCCGCTTCCAGCCTCTGATCCAGTTCCTCCGCTTGGATCCGCCCACCGGGTCTTCCGACCGGCCGCGAACGGAGGTCACCGAGGTCACTGCGGGCAGGAAGCCGCCATATTGGAGTTCTTCTGGCTGGAAGCGGAACCATGAGCTGCCGGGGGGTCCAGAAGCTCCTGCAGGGAGCCGGTTCTGGTCCGGCAGGGTGGACCCGGACCCCCGCGACCTATTGCTGCTGCAGGTTTAGATCTGGACCCAGCAGGGCCCGGTCCGGACCCGGTACTGGTTCCGGACCCGGATCTGGATCAGGCAGCATCAATGTGTTCAACAGGGAGATGAAGAGGAGGCAGAAGAACTGGGCCGCGGTTCTGAAGGACGGGCACCAGTACGACTACCTGAGAGAAGAGGTGAAACTGGGGTTCGGTTCGGGATTCAGGTTCTGATGATGGAGTTCAGTCTGGATTGTTATTGAAAATGGATTTAGTCATGAACTCATGTTTTCATTCCTCCTGAGTTCAGTAATGGAACCATCAGAACCAGAACCTGGTGGTCTGGACCTTCTGGACTCCTCAGGTCTGGTTCTGGTTCCGGACCGGTTCTGGTTCTCCAGGAGGAACAGTCTCATCTGGATCTTGTGTTCTGCAGGTCGGCAGTCGAGTGGCTGATCGGGTTTATGACATCGCCAGGTGAGTTCTGGTTCTGGTCCAGCAGGAACCATGAAACCAGTTCAATCTGATTGGTTTCCGTCTGAAGTCCAGTCTGGCAGGTTCTGATCCGTTTGTCCTCTCCTCAGGACATTTCCCCTGGCTCTGGACATGGGAGGAGGAAAATGTTACATAGCAGAACATCTGAGCAAGGTGAGGAAGAGGAGGAGGAGGAAGAGGAAGAAACTCCTCCAACCTGCAGCTCCATCCTGAACTGGGAATCTGGAAGATTCCCAGTTTAGGTTGAGTTTTTCCTCTCTGATGTTCCAGGAAGTGGTGCAGCGTTTGGTTCTGACTGACGTCTCCCAGCAGGCTCTGGTGAGTGCTGACCCACATCCCAGTGGACCCGGTTCATCCCAGTGGACCCGGTTCATCCCAGTGGACCCAGTTCATCCCAGTGGACCCGGTTCATCCCAGTGGACCCGGTTCATCCCAATGGACCCGGTTCTCTGTGTTGTGTTTCAGAAGCTGGGCCGGCGGTCAGAGATTCCCACCCGGAGCGTTGTGGCTGATGAGGAGTTCCTGCCGTTCAGGGAGAACAGTTTCCACCTGGTGGTGAGCAGCCTCAGGTGAGACGCAGCTTTACCTGCAGAGCCTGGCTTCCTCCAGCAGGGGGCGCTCAGCTCAGGTTTTACATGAGAGATTGATCAGGGAACAGATCAATACGGAGCTAACAGAACAACGACTCACACGTAAACACAAGGAAACAAACGTAGCAGAAAAACGCTGCAAACAGGAAGTCCTCCAGACCAGCAGGGGGAGTCAGACACTAAAACACCAAACATCCAGGAGAAACAGAGGAAGACAGAACAGTCTAGTTTTTCTTCATGTCTTTTTCAAACATGCGGATTTTTACAGTATTACAGAACAGCAGCATATTAGATAATACTACAGTATCTACTCCAGACTCCCCCTAGTGGTTGGAGGACTTCTGTTCTGTACAGGATCTTGTTTCTAAAGTTACACTGTAAAACAATAACAGCAGTAGTTTGATTTGCCTGTCACAGAGGAAAAACTATGTGTGTTCATTCTTTAAACCTGTGTTTTTTCTATATTCATATTTATAAATGTCACGGTTCCAAACTAAATTTATTTAATTCTGAGTTAAATATTTAACTAACTAAATATTAGCTTAGTAAGCTAAATGCTTTGCTTACTACATATCTATTTAGCAAGCTGAATATTTAGGTAATTATTTAGCTTATTAAATATGTAGTAAGTTTAGAAAATATTTTGGGTAATAAATAGCTAACTAAATATTTAGCTTGTTAAATGTTTAGTCAGATTTACCTGAAATATTTAGTTAGCTAAATATTTAGATGATATTTGACCCTTTAGTTTGTAGTTTTGCTCTTTCTGATGCGGCTCCCTTTCACAGCCTCCACTGGATCAACGACCTTCCCCGGGCGCTCAGCGAGGTACGGTCAGAGGTTCTGTCTGTGGTTCTGTGTTTGGGTCGGCTCCGCCCTCATGCTGCCTCTCCCAGCAGATCCATCGGGTCCTGAAGCCGGACGGCGTCTTCGTCGGCGCCATGGCGGGCGGCGACACGCTGTACGAGCTGCGCTGCTCGCTGCAGCTGGCCCAGATGGAGCGGGAGGGCGGCTTCTCGCCCCACGTCTCCCCCTACACCGCCGTCACCGACCTGGGGAACCTGCTGGGCCGGGCCCGCTTCAACATGCTCACCGTGGTGAGGTTCTGGTTCTGCTAGGCCCGATCCAGCAGCTGTTAGAGGTTCTGAGGGACTCGGCTTGACTCAGTCCATTCAGTATTCCAAGTTTGTCTTTATATCAAAATGAGCTAAAATGCTAATTTTAGCTCATTTTGCTTTTAGCTAAAAGCACTTAGCTAAAGTGCTTTTAGCTAAAATTAGCATTTTAGCTAAAAGCTGACTTTAGCATGAGGGCTAACATCAGCTACAGGCATGTTGACCTGTATTAGTGTATTGCATATTGTATGCAGACAGCAGTGTGTAGCAGCAATGCTAAAATGATCCAAAAGGCTAATGTTAGCCTAAGTGCTAGCATTAGTTCTGGTTCTGGACGGTTTGTCTGAAGCGTTGACCTCGATGCACAGAGCAGGAAGTTCCTGTACGGATCAATAAAATCTTCCACCGCTCAGCTGAGCCACGTTTCTTCCTGAAGCAGCAGACAGTGAAGCAGTCTGACCTTTGACCTCTCCTCCTCTGTGTTTTCAGGACGTTGATGATGTTCAGGTTCATTATCCAGGAATCATGGAGCTCATGACGGACCTGCAAGGTACAGAGCTGAGAAATCCAAACAGTAACGTTTCCTGCAGAGGAGCAGACTGAGACGTGTCGCCCCCTGCAGGCATGGGGGAGAGTAACTGCGCGTGGAACAGGCGCTCCATGCTGCAGCGCGACACCATGCTAGCAGCCGCAGCCGTCTATAAAGGTGAGGAGACGCGCTCTGGACCAATCAGATCGCTGGTGGATGATGAGATGAGGACCTGAGATTCTAATCTGGATTAGCAGGGAGCCACAGCAGAAATCTGGTTTTAGTTTCATCAGAACTCTGTCTGCAGCGTTTGGACCCGGTTTTAACTGGACTTTATGAACTTCCTGTTAGTTCCACTAATCATTTATGGATTTATGGATTAGCTTCCAGCTAATTCTGGACTGAATGTTTATATGTTCTTCATGACCAGAGGATAAATGGTTATGAAGGTTCTGATCCAAAAACAAAAACTGATCAGAATTTCAAGCAGAAAGTTTGGAGTAGTCCAGGTTTTAATCTCTTCATGCCTGTAATCTACCGGATTGGATTAAGCTGGTCTGATTCTGGACCAGCGGGACGTTTCATCCTGTCTGTCTCATTTCAGAGATGTACGGAAACCCGGACGGGTCAGTTCCCGCCACCTTCCAGATCCTCCACATGATTGGCTGGAAGCCTCACGAGTCCCAGGTGAGAGCAGGCCCTTTAACAGCCAATCAGCAGCAGGGGAACAGGCCCCGCCCCCTGAGCTGCTACGCTTCACTGCTCTGCTCCCTTAGGTTGGGTTATATCCATACGGAGGGCTGATCCTGCCAAAATCAAAATGGTTTGACGACGTAATTAATGTGGAAAATATTGAATCCAGAAAATAAGAACTTTCTAAACTTAATTTCTTATACAGGTTGACAAATATTTTTGTTTTAGTAATTTATTTCTTATTTCTTTTACTTTTTCTTATTTTTTCATATTCTGTATTAATTTAATATCAATGACATTGACTTTGATTTGATCATACATTGATTTATTTTCTCCAGTATTTCCATTTTGCATTTTCTCCACTACTCTTTTCTCCTTTGCTTATTTCCATTTTATTTTTGACTATGTTTTCATTTTTTCTTGTCCTGTTTCCTTCTGAATTTAAACTGTTGGAAAAGAAAAGAGAACAGGAATAAAATAAAAATAAATCTGTAAATAAACAAAAACAATGAGAAAAAAGGAGAAGAGAAAATGTGTTAATGCGTGATGAAATCAAGAAACTGAACAAAAAATAGTATTAAATAAAGAGAATATGACAAATTTAGAAAAAAAATTATAATAAAATAGCGATGGTGTTTAATTAATGCTGCTGAAAATTATAAGTATTAGTGAGTGCCATTGTATAATCAAATAAGATGGAAAAGTTCTTAATTTTTATTATTTGGAAGCAATATTTGGCACATGAATTACTTTTTGAAGCCATTTATTTATTTCTATAGTCACAGTTTTGACAGGATCTTCCTTCCATAGTTGACTTAATAAACCAAACAGGGAAAAACCCAAGAGCAGGTTTGGGAACCTCCATAAAAACATTAAAACGGTTTTCTGCTCCGTGGTTCCTGCAGGCCAAGCCGGCCCGCCGCGGCTCCGCCACCGTGTCCTTCAGAGATCTGGCCAAGGTCAGCCGAACCGGTGGCGCCGACCGGTCCTAGGGTCATGACCTCACCGGGTCAGGCGTCCAGGAGCAAGAGGTTCTGGTTCTGGTTCTGACTGTAAATGTTGTATAGAAACCTGCTTCTGGGAAATAAACTGAGTAGTGAAGGAAACATGTAACTAGTGAGTGTGTTCTCTCTGATGAAGCTGCTGCCACTCACACACCCCCCCTGTACACACACACATTAATACACATGTTTGCGTGGCTATCATTGTGGGGACTTTCCATTGACTTCCACTCATTTCTACAGCCTAACTCTTTTTTTTTTTACCCCTCCAGGGTCTTTTGTGGCTCTAGTGTCCCTTAAATGACAGCAGGCTGACAGGAAACGGGGAAGGAGAGGCAGGAAGACATGCGGCAAATATCGTCAGGTCCAGGAGTCGAACCCGCGACGGCCGCGTTGAGGACTCAAGGCCTCCAAACACGGGTCGGGCTAACCGCTACGCCACGCCCTCTACAGCCTAACTCTAACAAAAACTCAATTCACACTGTAGTCCTAAGTCTGACCTCTGACCCTCTTGTAGGGACCAGGCTTCGGTCCCCACAACGTAGTATATGTCAGGAAAATGGAAAATATTACACACACACACATTTGGCTAATCGTGACTCGACATGCAGATCTGCTCTGGATCCTCCAGACAGTTTTCCTTCAGCTGGTCTGGAATATAACAGGATTAAATCTGATTATGATCTGAAGCAGATTAGAGCTCAGATTATTGATCATTTCTGGATGAATTCAGTCAGAAAGAGGAAAACATGTTGGACAGAAAATGTCTGAATTCTGGAGTTAAAATCCAGAAATGACCTTTGACCTTTCAGGCTCTAAGTGAGCAGCAGAACCAGAGCGGTCAACTTCCTGGACTGGAACCAAACTGTCCGGATGAAACCAGACCTGAAGTCCCGCTTGAGCTGCTTCCTCACCTGGTTGTGATCAGAGCAGAACCTCCACTCTGGACCCAAAGGATCCAGAACTTCTGCCTCCGTAGACCCGGACCGGAGTTACAACAACCGGACCCGAGTTACAACAACCGGACCCGAGTTACAACAACCGGACCGGTCCAATAAAGTTCCAACAGGTCAAATCGACAGCTCGATTAGTTAGCAACAGGAAGTGATGAGGAATGAACGTTTCTATCTATAAGTTCTAGTTCTAGGAAGATGGAGAACAAAATCTGGATAGAATGTGGAGGAGAGCTGGGGTTAAAGGTCAAACCAGGCTGTTTCCTGGTATTTTAAAATAAACGTTTTAACAAAAAAGGTTCAAATTACTAATTTAAAAACTATTAATAATTTGATTATTTATTGGTGCTTATGAAACAATGTTTCATTACAGCCTGAGTTAAAAGTTGATGTAAAAATGAAATAGAAAACATTAAAGGTCTGATTCCTGATGTTTCCACAGGATTGCAGAAAATTATTTCATTCTCAGTTGTTATTTTTTCCATTTCAACCTAAATTTTTTTATAAAAAAACCCAAAACTTCCTTTTATTGTCATTGTGAATGAAGAAAGCACAATGAAATTTAAAAAATAGCAACAAGTAAAATAATAAGTCTCTCAATAAATATAAAATGGTTTGAAATGTTAAAGTTCTTTTATTTTTATTTAGTTTTTTATTTGAGCTGAGCCAGTATTTTATAATCTCTCATCTAACGATATCATATAGATATAGAAAATGATTAATTTTTAAATGTTTACAGTCAGGAATGTCTACATTTATGAAGTTAAGGTGAACGTGACGTCAGATTAAATAGATTAAATTTCACGGAAGTTTGATTCGTTCGGTCCGGTGAAAAGAGACTCAAAATGATATTTGACGACCTGACTTTTAAATATATTGCTTTGGTTTTAGTTTTATTTAATTTTGAAGAGGAATATTTAGACTGGGGGTTACTTGAAACTTTGTTTCTGTCACGTGACCGCGTTGCCATGGCAGCGCCTCATGTTGCTATTCCCGCAGATCTGCGGTTCGCTTCGCGTTCCTGAAACCTGCGGGGTTTAAATCTGCTGCTGCTGTGGAGCCGATCGGTGAAATAAGATGGTGAGGAAATATTTATTTTCATCAATAACTTGGTAGATGTCGGCATCACGGTGCGGTTCAAAGTTCTGTTAGCATGGTAGCTTAGCATCAGCAGCTCTAACGGTGTGGATGTCTCCGGGTTTCCCACCTCCAGCCGCCGAAGAACAGAAACAAGAAGTCCGGGAAGGGGAAGCCCTCCGCGGTGGTGGACGCTCTGTCCACGGAGGAGATGTCCAAGGACCAGGTGGGAGCCGCTGGTTGATGCTAGTGAGGCTAACTGGTGTTTGTTCACTCTTTAGTTAATCTGTGTAACCGAATAAAAAACATTTCAGTCCGGTTCTGACCAATCCGGAACCGATTCAACCCGTCGGAACCAACATGAAGCAGGTTAATGTTAGAGAGGAGGAACCGGGAATCGAACCACCGAACTGTGGATTAGCCCTGAAAGCGCGCGCAGCTCCATCTGCTGGAGAACAGGAGGAATTACAACAAAAATCTAAACATCTGATTGGTCAGAACGAGGCCGCTGTTTAAACCTCAGAGTAACGGAGCGGATCTCTCTCTGCTGCTGCTGGTTTCAGTTTTACATCAGATTTTACTTAAATCCATATCATTTTCACCACAATTTAGGCAACATATTCCAAATGTGTTATTGTTTCATACGGTTACGTCATTCTGTACTGTGGACTGTTTATGTTGCAACAGCGGATTATGATTATTTTAATTACATATAATTTAAAATTTCTCTTTCAACTAGTAGCAATAAAGAATACATTTGTCACTTCATATTTATATCAACGTACAAGCATAATAATATGTTTGAATGAGAAGTGATATTATCGGTACGTATGATTGATAAAGTATTTATAAAACCTGAGGAGGATGAAGTCAGGAGACATAGCAGACCGGCACCTGACTGTGGATTTAAAGGGCTCTCTGTGAGCGCAGTCTGCCTGTAATTCACCACAGAACAAGAAAGTTCTGTTAGGATTCGGGTTCATCTGGTTCTGATGAGGCCTGTTTGACAGATTAAAATAACCTTTAAGCAGGGATTAAACATGTTTTCAGTGGTTCTGAGTTGGACCAGTAGCCGGTCCGGTCCGGTGCGGTCCGGCTGACGGAGTGTCCCCCTGCAGCTGGAAGAGCACGTGGTGCGGCTGCGGGAGGAGCTGGACCGGGAGCGCGAGGAGCGGAGCTACTTCCAGCTGGAGCGCGATAAGATCCGCGGCCTGTGGGAAATCTCCCGGCGGCGGCTGGAGGAGGCGGAGGCGGAGCTGAGGGACGGCGTCCGGCAGAGGGACGAGGCCGCGCAGCGCCACCGTGTCGAGATAACGGTGAGTTCTGTCGAAGCGTGACCTCTGACCCCGCCTCTTGGTCCAGATCCTTAATCTGTGTCGGGTTTTCAGGTCTACAAGCAGAAGCTGAAGCACGTCTTGTCCGAGCAGCACAACGCCGTCTGTGAGATGAAGACGGACGCCATCTCCTCTTCCTCGCTGCTCCGGGACCGGAACACCGGGTCGGAGCTGGATCTGCAGCGGCAGCTCCAGGATCTGCAGGCGGCTGGCGAGCAGAAGATGATCCAGGAGCACGGCGCCGCTAAGGAGCTGCAGTTGGTGAGGAGACCACACAACGCTCTTCATCTCCTCTTCCTCTTTGTCTCACCCTCCTCTTCCTCCTCAGAAGCACCAGGCGGAGCTGATGAGGCTCGGTAACGAGTACGAGCGGCAGATCCACGGTGAGCTCCTCTTCCTCACCGTTCTTCCTCCTCCTCTGTCCTGCTTCATGCCGCCGGTCGGCCGCTTCCTCCCCAGAGCTGGAGATGAGTTTCCACCAGAGGGCGCACTCCCTGATGCAGGCGGAGGTCAGGAAGCGCCGCGCGGCCGTCAGCGAGGTGGAGCAGCGGATGAAGAGCCACATGGAATCGCTGATGGAGGAACACGACCGAGTCCTACGCAAAGGAGAGGAATACTTCTCCCGAATTCAGAGGAACCAGCAGGAGGAGCTGGACAGGTGGAAGGTAAGCAGGAAGCTCTGGAGTAGATCCCTCTGGATCCCCTGGAGTCGATCCCACTAGGTCCTCTGGAGTAGATCCCTCTGGATCCTCTTTAGTAGATCCCTCTGGATCCCCTGAGCCCTCCCTCTCTGTTCCAGGGCGAGCTGAAGAAGCTGCAGAACCAGAAGCTGCGGTGGGAGAAGAAGATCTCAGCAGCTCAGCAGGAGAACCAGCGTCTGAAGACGACGCTGCAGGAGGTCCAGCAGAAGCTGCCGGAGCTGCACAGACGGCTACAGGAGCACCAGCACTCCAAGCAAAGGATGGAGGTAAGGGGGCGGAGCCAACACCTGGAAGCTGCTCAGCGCTGATGGTGCTGCTGATGATGATGATGATGGTGTGTGAGCAGGAGTACCGAGCTCAGCAGAAGCTGGTTGATCAGGAGCTCAGAGACTTGACGGTGGAACACGAGCTGCTGCTGCAGGCCTTCCACAAGGTAAACCTCCTTCCTCCCTCCTGCTCCTTCCTCTTCCTCCTGCTCCTCCCTGCCGACCCCTCCAGGTGTTCCCTGCAGGTGCAGCAGGAGCGTGACGAGCTGCTGAGGAGGCAGACTCAGAGCATCCTGGACGTCCAGCAGAGGAGCGGCCTGAAGAAGATCCTGCTGCAGAGGAAGATGGAGGCGCTGAGCCAGACTCTGGAGAAGAAGGAGGCGCAGCTGAGCGCCGCGCTGTCCGTCTGCAGCGTGGAGCCCACGGCGCGCAGCAACGCCGCCCTCAAGCTGCAGGTAAGAGGCCGGAGGGCCGCTCCGCTGGGCGGCACCGGAACTTCTCCACAGGTTCTGATCAGGAGCAGAAACACCGGGAGGAGTTTAACTCAGGAACAGCTGATTCATCCTGAAGGGAAACCAGACGGTTGTTCAGTCAGCTGCCTGAGATTTTACTTTTACTGGCGCAAAAACACGTTGAAGTATTTCTACTCTCAGTACTTCCTGTCTGCAGCCTCCAAACACGGCAGCAGCTCTTCTTCAGCTTCCTGTGAACACAAAGTTAGAATCCGCCCTGCAGGAGAGGAGAAGGTCTGGAAGAAGAGAAATCTTCATCCTCCGCACTGAACTCATCATTCTGGTTTCTCTGGAATGTTGGAGGCACAGCAGCAAGGAGTTCGTTAGCTTAGCAACAACCTAGCTGATGACATCACAGAGTGTTAGCTTAGCAACTGAACTGATGACATCACAGAGTCGCCACCAGGTTCATAATAGTTGAGAAACTCCTCCTCAGAAAACATGGAGTAAAACTTTAAGCTAACATTGCTAGAAGCTAGTTAGCATGTTGCTACATAAGCTAGCAGAATGGCCTAATTCCAGGTTCTAATGTGAACTAGCAGCTTTCAGGAAGTGAAGGAGTGACTCCGGTTCTCCTGGGATTATCCGAGTCTGAAACCTGTTTCCTGTTTCCAGGAGATCCTGGAGTCCAAACGGACCGCCATGGAGGCTCTGCAGCTGGACCTGGACCAGGGCGCCCAGGTCAGTGTACCTGCAGCTTCCTGGTTCCTGTCCTGCAGCCGCTGACATCCTGTATGTCTTCCAGCAGCTGCTGCGCCCCCTGCAGGATGACGTGGAGGTCGCCGTTGTCCCGCCGCTCCGCTCTCCCTCCAGACCCGCCGAGCCGGTTCCAGAGGAACCTGGACCGGACCGGTGGTGACCGGAACGGATCCGACTGTTCATGTTTTTCTGCTGAACTTGGATCAATTCGGAGCCAGAAACCTGCTGGCAGGTTCATGATGCTGCTACTACTGCTGACATCATCAACGGCGTGGAGCTTTCTCACCACTGCGCCTCGATCGCCCCAAACCATCCAACCACTGCTGGTTAGGCCCCGCCCCCTCCATAGAGCTTCCTGTGTCGAAGTCATCATGAAATAAACTGATCTCGCATCCGATTGGCCAGCTGTTAGGGCTAGCCCCGCCCCTCACTAATGGCCAACAAATCAAAACGCTGCAAGAAAAATAAGGAGAAAATGAAGATATTCAGATTTTATTGAATCAGATTTATTTTGTATATTTCAGACATTTTTACATTTAAATAATTATTTCCAGTTTCATCGTCTCTCCAGCAGGTTTTGGTCCAACCTGCCGTCGGTTCTGATCCGATTTCATCGGCTCATAATTTATTGATTTATAGCAGCAAACTTTGTTTCTACAGAGAAGCTGCCGATCTTCTCCACAACCCTTCGGATCCAGAACTTTGGTTCTGTTCCTTCGTGTCCTGAGCAGAACCAGAACCAGGCGGGTTCTGTAGTCTGAGCCGACCTGAAGCTTCTGCCCTCCAGAGCGGATCGACTCGTCCTGCAAGACCAAACAGGAGAACCACCAGAACCACATAAAGAGGCAAGTCCAGACCTCCGTGGCCGGTTCTGTCTCAGCCGGTTCCGTGGCTACTGGACTCGAAGACGCCCTTCTTGAAGAATGGAGAAAACTCGCAGATGTTGAACTTGGACAGTCGGAAAACGCCGTCCTCATCGGGTTTGAGAGGAGAACCAGAGCAGGACAGCATGACCCGGAACAGGTTCCTCAGGTACCACTGGGGAGACGGGCAGACGGGTCATCAGAACCACCAAAACCCTAAAGCCCTTATCAGAATTATTAGCTCTGCTAATCGCTAAGAGCTAATTGCTAAGCAAAGTTGATAATTAGCATAAGCTAATGCTAAAGCGCTAAGCAGCTAACCGTGTTGATACAAGACGTACATCAATAACATGTCACTGCGCAGTCTGTCGCCCCCTACAGGATCAGATCTGCCACTGCACTCCTGCAGTTTGTCCTTTGGATCAGATTTTTCTCTCGGTTTCAGTTTTACAGTCGTTGAGTTTTTCTAACTGTTGCGGTACGACTTCAGTCAGAAAGCAGCAGGACGTTTTATTTACTGTAGACCTACAGCAATGCATTCTGGGTACAGAATAAACATTTACTGCATCACAGCTGGAGGCTCTAAACAATCCACGGGAATCTAGGATTGCACGTTTAATAAAGTTTATAAAAAGACACTATGAGAGGACCCATAGGCCCGGTTCCGGTTGCCGGTCCGGTCGTACCTCCAGGTGGCTGCGGCGCTCCGATACCATCCGCTCGTCCCGGTTCCCAAACAGCTTCTTCGGAGGAAACTCCAGAGCCGCCAGCTGGAAAACAAAGACCATCAGAACAGAACCAGAACTACGATCAGGCCCGGTTCTGGACAACAGTTTCATCAGAACCAGAACCAACGGGTCAGGTTCTGGCGGCTCACCTCCGGATATTTGGACTTCAGGCTCCTGTGCATTTCTCTGAAGCGGCTGTAGCGTCTGAACACGGTCCAGCTGTCGTCCATCACCGAGACCTGATGAAGACAGAGCAGCTCTTCATCACTGGGTCGACCTGCTGGGGAACCGGGCCCAGCAGAACCGGGGCCAGCAGAACCCTCAGCGCCTCCCAGAGACCAAACCTGAAACTGATTTGTAAACTTTGATTAAAATCGGATTCAGGCGTGAATCTCTGTTCGGTTCTTTCTGGTTTCAAAACAGAAAAACTGCAAAAACTAAAAGCCTAAATGTAAAATTTAATTTAAAAATTAATAATGTAACTTTTGCTTTAGCTTTAAAATGAATCCATGGAGGTTTTAATAAGTAGCAACAGTGGAAATGACAGAAGTCAAAGCAGAAGTTGGTGAAAACGAGTTCAGGTTTGAGTCCAAACATCCTGATGGAGAAATTCAGTATATAGAAAAATAGTCCTGTTCATTTTTATTTAGCTTAGTTTTAAAACTTAAGAACAAAAACCCACCAGATTATTCTGTTTTCTTTGCTGCATTTTGAAACTGAAAAACCAAAGAACAAACCAAACACGGCACAAAACAGACGGCAATAAAATCAGAAATATGGAAACATGATTTATGTCTACATTGTTTTATTTCCATAAGAGCCCAAACTAAATAAAGACCTTGTGAATCTAAAGTCTTACTTTATGGAGCCGCTGGTTATTTTGGGGAGCGTTGAGAAACAGCAGCTGGTTTTAGTCACACTAAGCGCTCCAGGTTTCATACTGGTTTTACTGGTTCTGCTCGTCCTCAGCTCCCTCAGAAAGCCATCTTTGGATTTTCTGTTATAGTTTTAAATGTGTCGTTTCGCTCCTGAAGTTTCCACGGCGACCTGATCCTGTAGAAATGGATGTAAACGTACCTGAGCCGAGCGGACTCACCTTGACCTCAAACTCGAAGTGTTCGTCCTTGCCCTGGCCGCGCAGGACGTAGCGCGGGATGCTCACCCTGACGGGCTCCTTGGTGGCGGCGCAGAGCGTCCCGGCCGGGCGCGACATCAGATGCTGCGCACAAATCACCAAAACCAGGCGGGAAACAGACGGAAAGAGGAGCAGACGGTAAACGATCAACCCGGAACAAGCTGGGAAAAAATGACGAGATCTAAGAAACGCTCAAACAACCATCGTTAAAATGGATAAAATCTTTATTTAGTTTCAAATCAATTACAAACACGCTGTGCAAAATTCAACGTTGATGTATTTGGCTGTGAAATAATAAAAACAGTGAATGACTTCATCATTCCCCCTTTGTAAACAAACATTCATCTTCAGTCAGCAGCAGATTCTCTGTTGCAGGTTTAAATTCAGTCTTTGTGATTTCAATAAGCTACTAAAAAGTTAAAAACATTTTAAATTTCGTGTTTTAGGTCTTTAATCTATCTGCTGGCTCCATCTTCAGATGCACAGATGGTTGATGAGGATCTGAGCTTCTGCAGAGCAGCCGAAACTTAACTTCCAGGATTCACACCGAGCGCCGCGGGAGGGAACATCGGCGGAGCGCCGTCTTGGCTCCACCTTCCGTTTCGGAGTTTGCTGATTGCGATTTGTGAAGACGATGTCGACGTTGAAGCAGGCCTCGTTCCTCCTGACCAGCAGACACCGGATGTCCGAACGCCGCCGCAGCTTCAGTCCCTGGAACTGCGGCTGGACGGGAACCCGGCTGGAGCCCCGCGGCGCCGGGTGAAACACTCCGTCCTCCTGCAGGAGAGCAACGTGAGTGTCGGTCAGGAGGAACTGGAGCAGAGAGTCCTGGTGCAGCCGGACGCTGCTGTAGAGCAGGGGACAAATGTCCGCCAGGGAAGGTTTGCCGGGGCCGTCCATGTTCCCGTGGACGATGTAGAGCAGGTCCGCTAGGACCCGCTTGAACCTGGAAGTGAGGTTCAGACCGATGTCTGAGACGATGTCAGGAACCCGGGAGGTCCAATCCAGAGACAGAGCCACGAGGTCCTGCGACAGCAGCGGGTGACTCTCCGTCACCTCAGAGAACGTCTCCGGACAGCGAGCCTTCAGCACCGCCTTACAGAACTCCTGTGTGAGCTCCTGGTTGTGAGTGAAGACCGCCAGAACCGAGTCCTCCCTGGATCCGATCAGACGGACATGCTGCCCTGCCAAGCTGATCTGGACCTCCCGGATCTCCATAAGGTCAAAGTGACGGAAGAGACGGAGGGTGTCCGATGAGTCCTGGCCAGCTGAAACTACCGTCAGGTCCTGTTCTGACAGAAGGAGGCAGACTGGTTCTGGACTGGGTTGGTCATAGCTAGCCGCTCTGAGCCAGAAGATGCTCAGGATCCTCCTACCTGGTCTTTGAGAAGACAGAGGTTCAGTTCTGTCAATGACCTGCTGGAATGACAGACTACGAAGCTGTGCCAGAGCTGGTGGCAACTCAATTAGACTCTGATAAAACTCCTCTGGGCGGCAGTCCTCTGGACCAGCATTTCTGATCGAGGACACAGAGCCCTTCGGCCACAATGACATGGCATTCAAACCAAACCCTTGAGCGGTACTGGACAGATCCACCAAGGAGACTTTGTTTTCCAGAACAGAGTGAGGTTTTGGTGCAAGTTTTGTTGTCTGGATCAGTGGATAATCCCTGGACCTCATGGTGACGTACTGAGAAACGGCATACTTCATATCGTCGACTCCCACATTTCGGATGAAATCTCTTGTGCCCTGAATTCGTCTCTCTGCATCCTTGTAAACATCTGAAAGTTTTCCTGTGAAGTATCCTAAAACGTGGCTCCTGTTCGTCTCACTTGGATCTTGGCTGGAACCTTTTTCTGAGCTCTGTAATGTTGTTGGTTGACCGCTGGGAAGTTCTGCTTCCCCTGCTCTCCACGGGTACAAGGCCTGGTTCTTGACTTTTGTAACATAGTCCCAAAGGTTTGACTTACTGGTCGTCATGTTCACTAGTTTTTCATTTTCCTCTTGTTTGTTGAGACCACTGATGGCATGGATATCCTGACTCTCAGGCCCATCTGACCTCCAGGGGTGAAGGGTTTGATTCCTAACCTTTGCAATATAATCCCAAACGTTATTCCTGGTGGAGGATACCCTTTCTGCAGCATCACCTCCGTCTTCTTCTGTTTCATCACTGACTGACCTCGTGTCCTGCTTGGAGCTGATATAGTCTCGACCAGAACTCAGCCACTTGAGCAGGTCAGACTCTCTGGTCGTCCACGGGTGCAGAGTTTGGCTCCTGACTTTAGAAACATAATCCCAAATGTAGCTCCTGTTGGTCAGTTCCTGCTTTGCTGATGCCTCTTTGTCTTGTTCCAACTCTTCATCGCCTTCCAGGTTTAACCTTTGATTTTTGACATTTTCAAGGTTCTCCAGGAAGTTGTTCCCATTGTCTGACTCCTCTAGCTTAGCTGGACCATTGCCGGCGTCTGCTGGATCTTGCTCAGAGATGATAAACTCGCTGCCAGAGCTTTGAGGCTTTAACAGTTCAGACTTATCTGCTCTCTCTGTTTCATCAGCTCCATTCTTGACATTTTCAAGCTGGTCTAAAACGTTCTTCCTATCCAACATTTGGTTCATCGGTTGGTAGGAGTCATGTTTTGAGTCCTGTCCAAAGTTGATAAAATCGTCAGAGATGTGAGAATCGAAAGGTTCCACCTGATTTTGAACGTCGATGTCATCTGAAACACGGCTCTCACAGTCCAGGAGCTTCTCCACTTCTTGCTTCATCTCTTCGTTAGCGTCGGCTTTCCAAACTTGCTCAGACTCGATTAACTCCTTGCCAGAACCTTGCAGTTTTGAAAGATCCAACTCCTGTGCTGCATGACTGAGAACGTTCTGGGCTTGGTTCTTGGCATTTTTGAGATCCTCTAATTGGTGGTACAGATGGGCCGATAAATCCTCTGCTTCCAGCTTCACTGAACCTTTGACCTCTTCTTGTGAATCTTGTTTGTGGCTGATCTGAAGCTTTGAAAGTTCTGGGTCTTCAAATGTCTGATCATTGATTGTTTTCTCAGAATAAAATGTTTTGTTCAACATTTTCCCCAGATCCTCAGAATTAGAGAGGATATAATAACCGGTCATGTTGTTGGTTCCACTCAGTTGGTTGGTCGCTTTGTAGCAACAATCAGGGCCACAAACAGCTTGGAACTCCTTCCTTCCAAGAATGTTTACTTCTCCTTCCCACCATTTTTCCTTGTCCAGATGTTTTTCGATCAGGAGTTTATCAGAGGACTCCAGCTGTTTTTCTCTCTGAGGCTCCAGGAGTTCAGTCTTCGGTTCCTCGTCGAGGTGCGAGTTTGCCTCAAACCCCGGAGGAGCCAGGAGGTTAGACCAGCAGGCGTTCTGTGAGCACAAGGGGGAAGTCCGTGACTACATCGCCAAGAAGGACGGCAAATGTGCGTAAATTAAACCGAAGTCCACGATTCACCCAATCAGAATTACAGTCCAACCACCAGGTGAGAAACGAGACATTTAAAGTGACATCAAGAGGTTGACATGCAAATTACGCACCATTGCTTTAGACAAAGGATGATTTAAAATAATTTGGGTTGAAGTTTTAATCCGTTTCCTATAGGCATGAAGATAATTTGATTATTTAATCTAATGATTCTTCTCCCACAGCGGAGCAAAACTTTCCGACGCAAACTGGATTTTCATACAGACTCAAAACTGTTCACACAGTCCACTGTAGCATGACACCGCTTAGCTAGCTGCACCTCACCTAGCGCTGGATTTTAAAGATGGAAAATCTGGATTTCCTCTGGAAGGTTTTCATAACGCTCCTGTTCCAACCCTGCAGATCCTGATTAGCCAGCAGGATCTCCCTGATCCGGGTCCATTTTTGGTTCCGGACTCATCCAGCAGGGTCTGGAGGTGCTGCTCCAACCCAGAGAGCCGGTGCCTGCGGAACCGACCCGGATCGGCCGGACCGCTGACCCCACAATCACTTCAGTGGACGATTTTAACCGGAACAGAGCCGCAGACCGAAGCGGACCAAAACACTCTTCAGTGTGGAAGCTGCTACAGAGAAAGATGCCAGGGCAGCCATTTTGACTGGACAAGGGTCAACCTGGGCCGGTTTCTAGTCCATCTTAACAACAGATGCTAAAAACAGCTTTGAATGCCAACTGCACATAAAGTTCTGCTCTCACACCCAGTGTGACGGCTCCTCTCTCCTAATACAGATAATTAGCGTACTCAGCTGACAAGAAAAATTAACTTCATGATGAATTAACTTCATGCAGTTTACATGCAGAATAAATGACCAATAACTCATGATCATAAGTCTCACCTCATACTTCAGCCTTTGTGGATTTATGTTCTGCAGTTTTTCCTCTTCCTGAAAACAAAAATTAAAAATTAACAGCATCACAAAACAAAAATAAACCAATTTTCCCATCAGACCAACAACCAGCTGGATTTACTAGATTAAGGTTTATTTCAGAGGAGAAGAGGAACAGATCCAAGAACAAGCCGGACAAAATAAACCCAGGAAACCACCATCATCATCATCATCATCATTAGGGTCATGCAGGGGTCAAGGTCAAGGTCAGGGCTCCTGAGCTTACCTCGTCTGTTAGCCTAACAGAGCTACAGTCGCTAACTTCCTCCTCGTCCTGCAGAGTCGAACAGCTGAAATTCAGTTCTGGACAAACAAGCTACATCTGACAGAACTCTACAGAACCGACGACTAGACCCGACTCAGAAGTCTGGGGTCAAAGGTCGTACCCTGAGAGACTCGCAGGACACGGACAGATCCACGCCGCCGCCGTTCAGGAAGTTCA
Source organism: Xiphophorus maculatus (assembly GCF_002775205.1). Classification (NCBI taxonomy): domain Eukaryota; kingdom Metazoa; phylum Chordata; class Actinopteri; order Cyprinodontiformes; family Poeciliidae; genus Xiphophorus; species Xiphophorus maculatus. Next base: position 532,312 of record NC_036447.1, on the reverse strand, counting down.
TCTTCCTAAGTCGTCGCTGCACTTCCTCCTCGATGTAGGCGTTGATCCTGCTGGAGCATCAGAGCCTTACAGCCGGACCGGAACTTGAACCGGAACCGGAACCAGAACCCTACCTGTCATCGGACAGCGGCAGCAGCGGGTTCAGACTCTGCATGTGTCCGACCGGGGAGCTGCTGTGACCCATCTTCTCCTCGGTTCCGACCAACTGGGCCCGGTTCTGGTTCTCGCTCTCGCTGATGTGCCGCCGCAGCTCCTGGATCTCCTGCTCCACCCTGCAGAACAGAACCGGAGTCCTGAGTTCGGGTCGGACCGGCCGGGTCGGGTAGAACGACCGGAACCAGAAGCGGACCTGCGGAGGTCCGGCTGGGCGCGGCGCCGGTCGGGCCTCAGGGCGGCGTGGCGGCGCTCCAGCCGGGCCACGGCCTGCTCCAGCGCCTCCCGCTGCTGCGCCTCCCTCCAGGCCAGGATCTCCCTCTCCTTGCGCCGGACCTTCTCCTCCTGCCGCGCCACGTTGGCCGTGAACTCGCAGCTCTCCTGCAGCTGCTGCAGCTGCTGCGCGCCGTTCCAGTGCAGGTGCAGCTTGTCCTGCGTCTCCTCCAGCTCCTTCTCCACCTGGAACAGCGTGTTGTCCAGGCCGGCCGGCGCCACGCCACCTCGCCGCTGCAGCACCTCCTGCGCCCGCTGCTGCTCCTCCACGAGCGCCGGCAGCACACTGGCGGCCATGTTGGCCAGCTGCCGCTCCTTGAAGTGCAGGCGGTGCTGCGCCTGGCGGAGCACCGTCTCCTCCTGGCCGCCGCCATCCTGCGGTGCCCTCTGCTGGCGTTCCTTCAGGCTGCGTGCGAGCTGCTGCAGCGAGCTCCTCTCTGCTGTCACCTCCTGCTGCAGCAGCTCCCTCTGCTGCTGCAGCGCCTCCTGCAGCCGCTGCAGCTCGTCCACCTGCGCCTCCTTGAAGGCGAGGTACTGCTTCTGGACAGAGCGCGCCTCCTTAGCGGCGTCCTCGCCGTCCGTGCGCTCGGCGGCTTCCTTGGCGCGCAGCAGCGCCTCCCTGATCTCCGCCAGCGCACGCCGCTCCTCCTCCAAGCGCCGCGCATCATCTCTGGCCAGCAGCGCTGCCGCCGCCTCCTGTGCCTCCCGCAGCTGCTCCTCCAGCCGGGAGACCAAACTCAGCTGCTCCCGCTCCTGCTCCTCCAGCCGCTGCCGCTCCGCCTCCAGGCGCGCCTGCTGCTCCTCGCGCTCCCTCTGCAGCCGCTGCAGCTCGCGGCAGATCTCCGTCTGCTCCTCCACCTCTCGTTCCTCCTCCTGCTGCAGCTTCCTGCGCTGCAGAGCCACCTCCTGGACCTCAGAGCGCCGCTCCTCCTCGAAGCGCTCCTTCTCGGCAAGGAAGTCCCGCAGGCGGCTCTCGATGTCCTGGCTGCGGCGGCGCAGGCTCTCCTCCTGCCGCAGGATACGCTGCTGCACCTCCTGCGACTCCTTGCGCTGACTCTCCACCTCCTGCTGGAGGCGCTCCAGCTCCGCCTTCTCACTCAGCTGCTTCTCCTCCATCTCCTTGATCAGCCTCCTGCAGAAATACGAACACAGAAACTGGACGTTAACACCGCGGGTCATTCCGCCCAAATTTTGGTCTGACAGGCAGCAGTCATGGAGGCCAACAAACCAGTAAATGCAACCAAAAAAATGCTGCAACCGCAGGAAACGGAAGCAAAAATAAAACGCTGCAAACTGGCTCCACTAACGTTGTTCCTCCAGACCACCAGGGGGCACCGACCGAATTGTCTGCAACCAGAACCTCAGTAAAGACGGTTTATTCAGAAGAAAATTAGAGGAAGAAAAGGTTCATCATCCTTCATGTCTCCTACAATATTATAGAACAGGCCCCAGACTCCCCCTAGTGGTCTGGAGGATTTCTGTTCAGTGGAGCAAGTTTACAGCATTATATATTTGATGTTTTTGCCTTTTTCAGCATTTTAAGTTTTGCTTTTATTTCCTGTAGTTGTATGTTTTAGAGTTTGCATCATTAATTGCTTCTGCGATGTTAATGACCCATAGATCTCATTAATCTGTGAAATTAAGGATAAAATTCCTGGCCGGTCCCAGAGGAACTCCTCAGGGTTCGCAGCTGGGATCCTTCTCATTTCCAGACAAAATGGCTCCGGTTTCATCAGCAGAAAGAGGCGGGCTCACGAGGAACAGCAGCCAATCAAAACGCTCTGAGATCCACATTTATAACTCTGAGTTATAAATAATAAAACAAAATAATTTGAGCTTTAACAACAATAAAATGTGAGATTATGATTATGTTGCAGCATCTGCCTCTAGCAGCCACAACAGGCAGACACGTTAGCGGACATGCTAAGTGACATGCTAAGTGACAGCCGGCCTATCGTTGGGAGGACAGCGCCGGTTTACCTCTTCATCTCCAGCTTCTCCAGCTCTTCTCTCTGCTGCCTCTCGAACTCCAGCCTGTGGAGACAAACACTGTTAGCATACCGTTAGCATCTTCTGAGGGACACCAGAGGACGTGACGGGCCGAGTGGACGGAGGCGGCAAATAAAAACAAGCTGGAGGTGAAACTCCAGGGACGACAGAGGGTCTGGTGTTGGACAGTGAGGACAGGAGCAGCAAGCTGATGGCAGACAGACAGGTGGACGGACGGGACAGTTAGACAGGAAGTGGACGACTACCTGAGGAAGACGGGGCCCTTCTGAGTGAAGAGACTGCCAACGGGACAGGGACATAGTTAGTCCTGGTTCAGATCCAATCAGCTCAGATCAATAACTAATAATCATAACAGTTCTTCTTCTGTGGTGCCGAGTCAAAATTGAACTGTTTCTATTCTCCGAAAAATGATTAAATTCGAAGACAAAAGGCTAAAACTCCCTTAAAATCAACATGAAACGGAAAATAAAACCAAGACTGAGGCAAACAGAAGGAAACCAGGAAGATGAAGAAATATTAGGAAAAACGGAAAAGTAGAAAACTTGTTTTACACGTTTACTTTTTACCCAAAACCTTCAGCTAAAGGAATCAGTTCACCTGGTTCCTTTAGCTAAAGGAATCAGTTCACCTGGTTCCTTTAGCTAAAGGAATCAGTTCACCTGGTTCCTTTAGCTAAAAGAATCAGTTCACCTGATCCTTCAGCTAAAAGAATCAGTTCACCTGATCCTTCAGCTCAAGGAATCAGTTCACCTAATTCCTCAGCTCAAGGAGTCAGTTCACCTAATTCCTCAGCTCAAGGAATCAGTTCACCTGGTTCCTTTAGCTAAAGGAATCAGTTCACCTGGTTCAGTTGAAGGAAGCAGGCTGAAGTTAAAATGAAGTTAGAGATTATGGGATGCTTAAAACCTTCGACTGGAAACATTTGTGTTTCCTGTCACTTCTGCACTTTTTCCTTCCACTCAACTTTCAGTCAGAGAGCCAGTACATAGCTCTCTGACTGGTTTCGGTATTTATGGAGGAGATCTGCTGCTTGGGTCTGCAGATCTGGATGGCGGAGTCCAGAACCCGTCCAGGTCCGGATTAAAAAACCTGCATTGATCTGATGCAACGTTTGGTTTTCATTCTCTGAACCAGAATCAACTTTAACATCTAGAACGTGTCGCTCTGGTTGAAACTCATGAATTTAAAAGGTTTCACCGAATGGCAGAAAAATTCATTCCTGGTGCTGCTGTGATTCTGTCGGCTCCTTCATGGAGGAAACGTCTTGATACGGGAGCTTCAGGCGCCGATCAACTGATAAATGTGAGATTCTCAGAACCAGAACCACGGCAGGATGTGAGGTTCTGACGGTCAGACTCACCCCGGGTTGTAGAGCATCACGGTGGACAGGTTCTCACAGGACTTGGACAGGTCCGTCATGGACAGGCTGAACGAGGACAGGAGGCCGCTCTGAGGAGACAGAACAGGTTCTACAGAACTTCCTGGACTCACCTGAACGTCCCCTAAACGTCCCCACCGCCCCTGAACTCACCTTCCTTTTCTCCCTGAGCTTGGCCGCTTCCTTCGGATGGTTGAAGCGAAACATGTTGGTCCGGCCCAGCAGAATAACGGCTCCTGCACCACAGACAGAAGGTCAACAAGTTAATGACAGATCGAGTTCCCAGAACCAGAACCGCTTTAGAAACTTCAGAAAAACAGGAGAGACCCGATGAACAAACCAGTGAACATTAAAAAGGAAACCTGAAAGAATCCACAGATATGAAGAAGAGCTTCATGTTCTCATCGTGACACACAGAAGAAAACAGTAGAGTCATTTCGGTGCCTTAGCGTTAGCTTCTGCTAACTATCATGTGGGTGTAGCGCTTTAGCGTTAGCTTCTGCTAACTATCATGTGGGTGTAGCGCTTTAGCGTTAGCTTCTGCTAACTATCATGTGGGTTTGCAGCTTCAGTGGAACCTTGATTAGCTCTTCAGATTTAGTGAAGCTAACTTGTAGTTAGCAGTGTCCACTGCAGACCAGAACCTTTCTAGTTACACCAGGCAGTGAAATACGCTGAAAATATTCGGGTTCTTTTGGATCCTCACCCTGGTTGAGTTGGACCGGCGCCGCCACCAGAACCCCGTTGACTGAACACTGAGCCCCGCCGAGCGGCACCAGGGTAACCGTCCCGTTCTGGTTCTCAAACACACAGTGCTCGCTCTCCAGGTCCAGGCCGTGCAGAACTGCAGGAGCAGAGCAGAACATGAGCCCAGAACCAGAACCAGATCCACCAGTGGTCTTCATCAGGCGGAGAAGACTCACTGATGTCCTGTTCGCCGGATGCGTCCTCCCGGCCCACGTACGTCCGTCCCTCCTAAGACACAAAACACACATTTCCTGAGCAACCTGAACGCCTCGCGGCCCAATTCCAGTCCGACCCGACGGCACCACCTTCAGGTGGTAAAGGATGATGCCGGTGCTGAGCAGGTCGTCGTCGATGCCAATGAGGTGAGGCAGCTCCGAGTCCAGAACCACGCCGATGCCCTCCTTCCTCAGAGCCAGTGTCTCCTCCTGCAGCGCAAAGGAGGAGGAGTCTGACTGGACCGGACCGGCTGAACAGAATCGGCCCGGCCCGGACCGGCTGAACAGAGCCCTCTTACCTTCAGGATGTTCTGCGTCTCGTTCCATTTGTTGGTCCACTCCTTGGTCAGCTCCAGAACCTGCGGACCAGAACAGCAGAGTGAGCCATCGACCGGGACGCCCGGTGGACCTCAGGAGGCTTTCAGAACGTTTCCGTCCTCCATCTTGTCTGAGCACTGATGTGGACCGACCCGGGCCTCGTTCTGGTGCAGCTTCTCCTCCATGCTCAGAGCCGTGGGCGAGTCCAGCAGAGCGATCTGAACCAGAGGGAGGGAAAACCGTTGATTATCGCCAAGGAAACCATGATGCTGCCATTACCAGGACCGGTTATTGGGTCGCTGAAACCATTTTAAAAGCAGCTCTGCTGCTTCACTGACTGATGGGATTATTTTTATTATATTAATGAACTACACTGCCTGGCCAAAACAAAAGTCTCCACCTGGATTTAACTAAGCAAATAGGTACAAGCCTCCTATTGGATAAGTACTGATTATCTTTCAGCTGGCAACAAGTTATTTAACCCCAGCTGATGCAATGAGTAACTCCTCATTTCTTAAACAACCATGGCAAAAGACACATCCTGTGGTCGTGGAAAAGACGTTAGTCTGTTTAAGAAGGGTCAAATCATTGGCATGCATCAAGCAGAGAAAACATCTAAGGAGATTGCAGAAACTACTAGAATTGGGTTAAGAACTGTCCAACGCATCATTAAAAACTGGAAGGATGGTGGGGAACCATCGTCTTCCAGGAAGAAATGTGGTCGGAAAAAATCCTGAATGATCATGATCGGCGATTACTTAAACGTTTGGTCAAATCAAATCGAAGAAAAACAGCAGAACTCAGGAGTATGTTTAATTGTGAACGCAAAAGCATTTCCACACGCACAATGCGAAGGGAACTCAAGGGGTTGGGATTGAACAGCTGTGTAGCTGTAAGAAAACCTCTAATCAGTAAGGCTACCCAGAAAAAAAGGCTTCAGTTTGCTAGGGAGCATAAAGATTGGACTCTGGAGGAATGGAAGAGGGTCATGTGGTCTGATGAGTCCAGATTTACCCTGTTCCAGAGTGATGGGGCATCAGGGTAAGAAGAGAGGCAGGTGAAGTGATGCACCCATCATGCCTAGTGCCTACTGTACAAGCCTGTGGGGGCAGTGCTATGATCTGGGGTTGCTGCAGTTGGTCAGGTCTAGGTTCAGCAACATTGTGGCCCAAAGAATGAGGTCAGCTGACTACCTGAATATACTGAATGACCAGGTTATTCCATCAATGGATTTGGTCTTCCCAAATGGAACGGGCATATTCCAAGATGACAATGCCAGGATTCATGGGGCTCATATTGTGAAAGAGTGGTTCAGGGAGCATGAGACATCTTTTTCACACATGGATTGGCCACCACAGAGTCCAGACCTTAACCCCATTGAGAATCTTTGGGATGTGCTGGAGAAGTGGTCAGACTCTCCCATCATCAATACAAGATCTTGGTGAAAGATTAATGCAACACTGGATGGAAATAAATCTTGTGACACTGCAGAAGCTTATTGAAACAATGCCACAGCGAATGCGGGCTGTAATCAGAGCTAAAGGCGGTCCAACAAAATATTAGAGAGTGTGACCATTTTTTGGTGCCGACTTTTTTTTTGGCCAGGCAGTGTACAACGTTGTCATAAAGATACCAGATTTAGCAAAATGCCAACGATCAACAACTCTAAAACATGTCCTTTAGGTGAACCGTCATGAAGCAGAGACTCTGGTTTCTGGAGCACCTCAGGGTTCGGCGCTCGGCCCGCTAGTTATGTTGATATTTAGCTAAACTGATCCGTAAACCCAGTCAGTGAGGCGTCTTCATTTTCGGAGGTTATCGTAGTGAGTCGTCTACAGAAGAGTCGTTATAATTTGATGTTTCTGGTATTAAATGCAGCGTGGCGCCGTTTGCCGCCCAGAGCGTTTACCTGGTTTCCCTGCAGCAGCAGCGCCTTGAGCCGGGCGATCTCCGCCCGCAGCTCCCTGATCAGCCGGACGTTGGAGTCCTCGTTGACGGTGGGTTTGTTGATGATGTTCTTGGCTCGGTTGGCGTAGCGCAGAGTGCTGAGCGTCTCGCCGTAGTTCACGTCGGCGGGGGAGATGGCTGCGATGACCAAATAGTTAGGGCTTTTATTTTGAAGAGCTGCTTACCTCGGGCGGCGGCGCTCACTTGCGATCATGATGGTCTTGGCGTTCCCGCCCAGGCTGTCCTTCAGCAGCCAGGTCAGCACCGAGTCTCTGTAGGGGACGAAAACAGTCTTCTTCTTCTGGTTGGCGTTCCCGCCGTCCGGCGCCATGTCGGCTGGGCGGAAACAGAGACGACGGGTCAGAACCGGAGCGGCAGCCGCAGCGGCGCCTTCACTCGGCGGTCCTGACCCAGAGCGGAGATGACGTTTCCCAGCGTGACCAGCGACTTGTTGATGTTCCCGCCCTCCTTCAGCCGGGCGCCAGTGGCGCCGGTGGCGTCAGCGCGCTCGCTGCCGGCCAGGTCCACCAGGTGGATCTTACTCACCGTCTCGCTCGGCATCTCTGCGTCAAACTTGGCCTGAAATCAGACGCAGCAGTCACTTCAGCCTGCCGACACGAAGCCGTGGGATTGGCCGGCGCCACCCACCTGCGTGAAGTTGATGGTGAAGATGGCGTGGGAGCGGCTGCTGACGTCGTTCATGCCGGTGCTGGCGGTGGTGCGGTTGATGTTCCCCGCCTCCATCAGCTCCTCCACGTCGCTGTAGTTCTGCACCAGGTGTTTGGACAGGTCTGCGCCGCAACACACCACACTAATCAGAAAAACTGAAAACACTCTGGAAACTGAAAACACACTGAAACCACGCAAAACGTTCATTGCCCATAGAAACACACCAGAAAGACATAAAAACATGTTATGAATTTTAGAAACTCGGGTTAAAAAACATGAAGCGCTGATGAATCACTGCGATCGCTACCTTCCACGTACGGCCCGTCCTTGGGATGCTCGCGGACCCGCAGGTTGTAGGTGTGGCTGGACTTCCTCCTCAGCAGGTCTCTGACTCGCTCGTTGTAGATCTCCAGGTAGCTGGAGGGACGACAGGTCAATTGGGAGTTCTGGTATTCGACCCGTCTGGGTTCTGGTTCAGTTTGTCTCCAGGAAATGAGGCAAATATAACCAGATAAAGAGAAAGTGTGTCGCCATGGCGACTCCCGCCTTCTCTGGCAGCAGTGGGCTTCCCCCCAGAGCCGGAGGCGGGGCCGCAGCGCCACCTGGAGGTGCAGGTGGTGGACTCACCTGACCTCGATGCGGAACGAAGCTTCGTCTCGCCGCGACGCGTCAGCGATCCGACTGAACAGACCCTCGCAGATCCTGGGGATCAGACCGGCGTCGCCCTGAGAAGAAAACGGCCCGTTACCATGGAAACGCTGATGCCTCATTCTGAGTTGACTGCAAATTTTCCACTAAAACAATCAGAACTTTGAGTTCCAGTAACACTGGCTCTGACCTGCAGGGGGCAGCGTTTCCTGCCACTCTCCTGCCCCCAGAAAGGATCTGTTTTATACAAATAAATAAATTTAAATATTTTATGAAAATGATTTCACTCTACGCTTAATTTTAAATAAAGTCATATAATTGGGGGTATTTTTAGTGGCGGGTCGTCAAAGTTCTGATTTAAAGAATAAAATTTTCATGTCCAAAATGTCCGCTTGCTATTTTCTTCTATTCGTAGAGTTTGATGGTTTAATGATGGAAAATATAGCAAAATTCCTCCAGTAGAGCCACAAAAAAAGAAGAAAAACAAAGCAAGAGGAAAACTCTCCTTCCTTTCTGACTCTCCTGCGTTTTGAATCCACGGTTTTCGTTGTGAATCTGATCTAAATGAACTGAACTCTTCAGTTCCAGAAGAACTGGCCTGATGTTCAGTTCATTCAGGTCTCCAGGTCATACTGCGTTCATTCAGCAGCAGAAGAAGAAACAGCTCCTGGTTGATCCAATCAGAGCCAGACTGAGCGCTTCCCTGAGGGACTCCTCTGACCGTCTATCAGCAGAGATTATTCTGTTTGCCTGGAGATCAGAGAACGAAGGCTGATTCAATTATCAGGGCGAACAGACGAACCGGCCGCCTGCAGGACAACCAGATCATCCGATCAGGAGACACGGCGGCGCCACACACGGCCAAGATGGCCGCCGCGGCGCTCCGTTTACGGCGGTAAAGATGGCCGCCGCGGCGCTCCGTTTACGGCGGTAAAGATGGCCGCCGCGGCGCTCCGTTTACGGCGGTAAAGATGGCCGCCGCGGCACTCTGTCTGTCGAATCTCCGACCAAACCCTGCTGAGACTCTCAGCCAGAAACCGAGGGTCAAAGGTCGTGGCTCATTTCTCTCAGAGAAATCAACCCACACACTCCTAAATGGAGGAGCACCCAACCAAAGCCCAGCGCTGTGGAAAGCTGACTTGGACTAGGCCATCACTCCAAGATTTCATTTGTTTGTTTTTGTTTTTAATAAATTTTTCCAGGATTTTTTTTCCTCCCATTAAATTCCCTCAAAATTCCTGGTAAAGAAGAAAAAAAACCTTCGGCTTCCTTCAGTGGTTGGGCAAATCACCGCAACACGATGAACTGAATTTCTCCCAATAAGCCAACCAGTCTGACCAGAAGCAGCTACTGGTTTCCACCGGACAAACTTTCCCTCTCTGCTCTCATTGGACGGACGTCCACACAAACGGATCAATAGTCGGCCGTCTCCACGGCGACCAGCTGTCCAGCCGTTACTGGGAACCAGTGTGAGTTCTTACTGGGACGCCCATCATGGTGTAGGACTTTCCGGATCCGGTCTGTCCGTAGGCGAACACGCAGGCGTTGTATCCCTCGAAGGCCGCCTTCAGCACGTCGGAGCCCAGGTCCCCGAACACCTGCGGAGGTCAGAGGTCAAAGGTCACAGCAGCCCCGTTGCGGCTCCACCGCCGCGCGCCGCCAGCCTCACCGTTTCCTGGGAGACGAAGGCGCGGCTCCGTCCGTCCGTCGAGTCGTAGGAGAAATCGTAGGTGAAGGTTCTGATCCGTTCCCTCATCGAGTCGCCGACCACACCCTCTGGGACCTGAGGGGCAGAAACACCAAGGCTCTGGTTCTGACTGGCACCGGTTCAGACCAGAACCAGAACCAGAACCCAACTAACCTTCAGGTTAGTGATGCTGGTCTTGCTTCCCTCCATCCTGATGATGCATTTGGCCTCCAGCTCGTTCTCCCTGGAGGAGAAAACATCTGGGTCAACATCTGGTTCCGACCCGCTTCTGGTTTAAACCAGAACAAAAATTTAAATGTTAAAGATTCTCAAGTCTGAGCGACATTTACAGCTGACGCATCACGTTCCTGAACAGGTCACGAGTAGGCCTGTTGCGATAAACGATAAATCAATTAATCGTACATCTTTGCCTAAAATCATTAGCAGACTAAAAGGTTTCAGTCTGAGCTGTTTTAGGGTCTCTGTCTCTTTAAATCCAATCAAGCTGCTGCTGGCCACGCCCCCAACTCAACGTTTACACTCAAATGTGAAAATGGGTGCAAACAGATAAACAATCAAACAACCGTACATTTTTGACCAGCAGTAGTGGAGCCTCCTGCACATCCAACCAGAATGCAGCAACTGGTTCCTGGATGGTGAGTGAACAGCAAAACTCTGGTCTTTTCCAGCAGCCATTGTACAGCAGGAAAACCAGCTGACCCAAAGGGATGGGCTCGGCCGGGGTTGCTAGGTAACGGAGGGGAACTCTGCTGGGGTTGCTAGGTAACGGTCTGTTCCTGCTGATTTGTGACATTACATTCTGGAGGTTTTTGAAAAAACATTAAATTATTTGTAAAAGCAGCCTGGTGGTTTTGTTTAAGCGTCTGTTAGTAGAGACAGAAGAGACTAAAATGAAGAACAAATTGTGCAAAAAGTGAATTTTAAACCACAGGGCTGCTTTAGAACCAGAGCTGCACGATGGGAGGAAGACATCGTAAATGATCATAAATAGAAATACCATTTATTGTCCCACACAAAGAAATTCAGGCGTATGAAGGTTCACTCAAAACATTGTGAAAAAGTGTTAAAAATCCATCCGTTTTCTAACGTCTTTGTCCCTCATGGGGTCAGAAGGTGCTGGTGCTTCCAGCTGTCAGCGGGCGAGAGGCGACACAGGGACAGACAGGACAAACAACCAGGCACACACACACACACACACACACACACACACACACACACACCTAGGGAGAATTTAAAGAGACCAATCAACATGTTTCTGGACTGGGAGGAAGCAGGAGAACCAGGGAGAACCCACCAGCACAGGGAGAACATGCAGACTCCATGCAGACAGAATCGAACCCAGGACCTTCTTGCTGCAAGGCAACAGCTCTACCCACTGCACCACTGTGCAGCCCCATGTTTTATATATGCTAACTGTAAAGCAGCAAAAGGGAATAGTTCAAGTCTGGATGAGTGACAGGAAAACATGGAGGTTTGATAAACCCGACTCATTTCTATTCAATATGTAGCGACTAAACGAACATGAGAACAATAAAACTGAGGCGCGGTTTATGAAGGAGAAGGAAGCTAAAAGAATTTCCTGGTTCATCGTCGGATCGAGGTTTATGGAGCAACAAAATGTCCAGAAATTCAGTTTAATGATGTTTAACCACCTGCCTGCCGCACCAATCAGCTGACTGGTAAAAACCTGCAGCGAGATCAAATCCTCATCCAATACTCACATCCAAACAAAAATACACACAAAACTACAGATATTAACAGAAAAAAACAGAAATACTTTTCACAAGCCAACCAGAAAACAAGCAAATTAATAAACTACTAAAACAGCCAAAATACATAAAACCAGTCAGATGAGAAGTGACAACAGAACCAGACGGACTCAGGCTCTGCTGAGGCTCAGAGGTTCTGGACCGGTTCTGCACCTCCCTCTGCCTGGGCTGCAGGTTGATGCGCCGCCGCTCCAGAACCGGCCCGACTTCAGCAGAAATCTGCTATCTGACAGCAACAACAACAACGTTACGTAAAGTTGGCACGCTGCAGGGAAGTTGGGTCAAAGGTCACTGCTGTGCAGGAGAACGGGTTGGGTTTGGTATGAGCGACGGTTCTGGAACCGAACTTCATGTAAAGAACCTCAGAGTCCAAAACCACCAGAGATCATTCTCACCAAAACTCCTGGTTTGCTTTAAAACTTAAAATAATATTTATTAACATGATTTATTGATTTCACCAGATTATAAAATAAGGAATCATTTTAGAACATTTCTAAGAGGAAGTTCTGTTATAAAAAAAAAACATAAATAGAGTAAATGTTAAAAAACCCATTTCAAAGATTGGAGAGAGAAGCAGATCAATGTTACTGTTTGGGCAAAGCAATAATGAGATAAGATTAATAATCAGTCAATATCAAATCAATTCCTCAAAATGTTTCTGTTGTTTCTTCAGAAATTATTTGAACACATTTTAAATTCAATTAATAAACTTTTACTATTAATTTATTTCCATAAAATCAGTAAAATGTCTGATTTCTGCAGGAAATATGAAGCTGCTTCTGGATGCAGAGACATCAAACTGATGAAGAGGAGGAAGACTGAGGAAGACTATAGAGGAGGAGGAAGGTCAGACAGAAGATTACTCCTCTGACTTCATCATAACCCAGAATGATATCTGAATCATTCTGGGTTATGATAATCTGATATCAACCAGATTACAGTCGAAATGTTGAGAAATGTTGATGCCACATGAATATTGGAGACTGAATGAATTAATTTGTCCTCTAATTTCTTCGTTTGGGATTATTGGTTCACAAAACCTCAACATGAAGACCAGACGTGTTAGAAAGATGCAGAAACTTTTCACTCTTTAGCCATTTAAACGTTACATATTTTTTAAAATCTCCACACAAGAGCAGCCTCCAGCCCATACATGATGGAGGAAATCCTCCCAAACTCCGGTCAGAAAGACCAGAAATTACTTTTAAAAACGGCTGAACTTCATAAACAGACAATGTTCCGACCCGACCCCGTGGGAAACGGTCGGAACCAGAACCTTCGGGTCTGGACTCGCATGTGTGTGAATAATTCCGAGTGTTCATTTAGAGCAGAAAGAATTTGAGGTGTTACCTGCGGACACCTGCTGCCCCGCATTAAGGCCAAAACCAGCCGCAAACTGGGAGAAAACATCCACAAATTAACCTTTACCACAGCAGCGGTCAATACAGAAACAAACATCCATCCGAAACCCACAGAAGGAACCCAGAAAACCACCGCGTCCGCCACTCACCGCCTGTTCATCGGCCTGACCCGCACAGCCACCCGGACAGACGCCATCTTTCATCCCGCTGCAGCGCGCGCTGTCCCGGTCACTCAGCCTCCGGCTTCCCGCTCCTCTTTATAGCAGCAGCTAGCTCCTGGCTAACAGAGCAGGGGGCAAAGGTCCGGAGATAACCGGCGGTCTGACGGCCAAACTCTGTTGATAGCAATGGGGGAGGAGGCGAGGAATTCCTGCCTGGATAAATGTTATCGGAGCCGGGGAGCACCGAGTCACAGCCGCGGCATGAACCGGATCACGTCCCGGATCCCGGTCATCGGCAGACCGCTAGCTTAGCGTGACCGGCTGCTTCATCAGCTGATAAAAACAATAGGATTTATGGAAGGCCTGAGGGGACAAAAATGTTTTCTGGGCTATCGATGTTCTGGACAAAAAAATAATAATTACCAAAACGGGAGACATTTTTAAAAATTGTTTCCCTAGAAAGCATTCTGTGGGACATGTATTTTTTATTTTTTACATTCTCTCAAAAGCTTTACATTCCCATGCAAAACATTTGCTTCTCCTCACAATCATATTTTTTACTAGTCAGTTCATGTTGCACCTTGAAAACTGAAAGTCTTCCTGCCAGATACGGATTTTGTAAGGCTTTTACAGATTAATATCTTATTTTTGAGTTTTATATAAAATATTCCACAAATAAAATACTGCTGGAAAACCAAGTAAAACATGGGCTTTCCGTACCTGCTCTAAGACAAAAACATGACAGAAACTATCTATAAGGAGGATTAGGGTTTTCATGTGAAGTTTGTTTAAGGTTTTAAACAAACATGAAGGTGCAGTTGGATCAATTTTCTGCCAATTTTGTGCAACAAATAGTTAAGAATGTATACAAAGATTTTCACTGAGCATCTTCGGTATATGTGCAATTTTAAATGTACGTTTGTTATCACTGTGACTGCATGCAACACATGTCAAACTCAAGGCCCGCAGGCCAAATCTGGCCCACCATAGCTATTTCTGTGGCCCTCTAGACTTCAGGCAGCCCAGTCTTCGGTAGGACTTGGTATGTGCTTAATTATTATTTTATCTGTCAAATAAAATCAGTTTCATGTGTATAGAGTCAAGATACTTCAGTGTTAAATAGTTAATTTTTAGAACTACTCATCAAATGTAGACAAAGTTATAGTATTTTAGTTATTAGTTACTTGTATTTATACATTCTGCCTCAACCGGCCCTTTGATGGTATTTATGATCTTGATGTGGCTCGAAATGGAAATGAGTTTGATGCCCCAGGTTTACAAAATAGAGCAGAGTGTGTGGAAATTTACTATGAGCGAAATAAAAATCTATTGCAAAGGAATGAAATCCTTTTTGAGAAAATGCAAAAGAAAAAGTTTGTCCTTTTGGTTTCTTTGTAGAAGAATGAGCAGCAGCCTTAGCGCTCCAGGTGAGAGTTGGTCTCCAGGTGAGAGTTGGTCTCCAGGTGAGAGTTGGTCTCCAGGTGAGAGTTGGTCTCTGTTCCACTTGTGTAGTTAACCCTTTAATAAAGAGGATCCGTCTGAAAATATGAGGTTATGGGGTAGGAGTTCATAAGTTTCTTACTTCTTCCTGCTCCTTTTCGAGTATGTTAAGATTATTGTCGTACAAAAATATCTGTCTTTTGGATTCCTTGTTCATCTGTGTTATTTTATACTGCTATCATGTTTGAAATAAATAAATCAAATCAAAATTGAATGAAATCAAATGTTAAACGATGCCAGATATTGAAAGTTCTGAGCTAAAGGACTTGGGATAGGACATTTTCTTCCTACTGTCTAGTAAAAAAGTGAGAAATGGCAGGTGGAGTTTTGGAGCCATCGCTGTAAAAGGAATTAGCTCTGACAGGTTGATCTGCGTTTCCCCATCAGATACGGTTCCCCTGTGTTAGACTGGGGAACCGTGTCTGATGGGGAATACTGAGCATTAAAATGCATCCCCCGGTCTGGTTCTACAGCACTATGGGCCGCATGGAGTGTAATCTAATACCCATATCTATTTATGTCGTTATCTATGTCTATCTATCTATACAAATAGAGAGTATACCGACCAGCGGCATCTCTGTCTGGTTTGGATCAGGCAACACCTCTGACCGGCAGCGTGGTGAGGACAGCAGAGAGACTCACCGGGACTGAGCTCCCAGTCCTGCGTGTCCAGGACTCGGGCGATAACACACCCTCTGCAGGTCAGGTCTCCCTGCTGCCGCTGGAAAAAGGTTCAGCAGCTTCAAATGCAGAACAACCAGATTCAGCAACAGCTTCATCCCTCAGGCCATAAGGATGATAAGCTCACATTAGTTCAATATTTTATTATATACATTTATATTAATCCTTTTATTATTACTTATTTATTTATTTATTATTGGAGCCTTGCAACGAAATTTCTATCAATTTGTACATTTTTAAAAGTACAGTTGAATGACAATAAATCTCTCTCTCGCCCTCTCTCTCTCTCTCTCTCTCTCTTTCCCTATTTATGTATATATATATATATACATAAATATACATATATATGTATATTTATGTATATAATATATATACACATATATATATACACATATATACGTGTGTGTGCGTGTGTGTATAAATATGTGTGTGTCTGATGAGAGCACAGTTGCAAAAACATGAAAAAAGCTTGACAACTACGTGGAAACATGTTCTTTGGGCTTCCACGGTATCCGTGTAGCTAAATGTAGCGAAACAAGCTGAGCGAAATGATCCAAAACGCCAACATGCAGTGACTGGCTGCTGCCAGGAAGACACAGAAAGATGCAATTTTATATTTTGTAGATTTGTTCTAAGAAGTACAGTGCTGCTTGAAAGTTTGTGAACTAGTTGAGTAGTTTAGATTTTTCTTATTTTTAACCATGATTTTGTTATTTTCTCATTACCAGTTTTTGTATATGAAATGTCAGGTTTATGTTCATCGATTCCATTTGCTTGTTTTGAGGGAAGTGTATGAATTGCAAGCAGACTAAATGAAATATGGAATCAGAGCATCTGCAAAAGTAAATGAACCACAGCTGCACTGGTAAAGACAATCCGGTAAAAGACTCAGGTGAAACACATGTGAGTGCTCAAGCAATCAACTAAGCAGACCAATCAAATGAGACATCCTTGGAAAAAGTTTTGAGGTGCACCGGTTAAAAGGGGGAGGAAACCAACCAAACCACTGTTGTGTCAAGGCATAAAGACCAGATCAACAATGCCGAGAGGAAAGGAGACATCTGAGGACATCAGAAAGAAGGTGGTGACAGGCCATCAGTCTGGGGAAAGCTATAAGACCATCTCCAAAAGATTCCAGCTTCATCCATCCACTGTGAGACAAATCATTTACAAGTGGAGGGCACTAGGCATCACCGCAACTCTGCCCAGAAATGGACGGCCGTCAAAACTCACACAAAGAAGCACCAGAAAAATAATAATGCAGGTAAAGGCCAACCCACGCATCACCTCCAGAGAGTTGCAGACCTCTATGTCAGCATCTGGGATAAATGTACATGTGTCTACAATCAGGCGAAATATCCATAGACATGGCATTCATGGGAGAGTTTCTAGATGGAAGCCTCTGCTTTCAAAAAAGAACAAAGCCTTTGTCCAAGTGGCAAAGTTTAAACTTTGCCACTTGGACAAACCAGAGGCTTTCTGGAAGTCCATTCTCTGGACAGATGAGTCCAAAATTGAATTATTTGGCCACAATCACAGGCGCCATGTTTGGAGAAAAGTAAACACTGCATGTAAAGAAAAGAACGTCCTCCCAACAGTGAAGCATGGTGGTGGATATGTGAAAGTCTGTGCTTCTTTTCTGCCTCTGGACCTGGACGACTCCATATAACCCAGGGAACCATCAATTCCCAGGACTATCAACAAATTCTTGACCAGAATCTCCTGCCATCAGTCAGGGAGTTGATGCTGGGACGGAAATGGATTATGCAACAAGACAACGACCCAAAGCATTAAAGCAAAAGTACCAAAGACTGGCTTAAGAGAAAGGAGATTCACACTCTGGATTGGCCCAGTCAAAGTCCCGATCTCAATCCCATAGAAATGCTGTGCCAAGATCTGAAACGGACAGTACATGCCAGATGTCCCCCTAACCTCACTCAACTGGCAGAGTTCTGCAAGGAGTGGACAAAAATCCCAAAGAGCAGATGTGAGACACTCGTTTGTGGTTATAGAAGACGTTTAGTTGAAGTAATGGCTGCAAAAGGAGGAGCCACAAGGTACTAACTCAAAGAGTTCACATACTTTTGCACTTGGCAGATTTTCAGTTTTTTGACAGATAAAATACTTTTGTTGAATAAATAATGAAAACATATATATATTTTTCTTTGTTTCCCTTATTTGGAAGGCTTGCTTTACAATTTGAGATTTGGATGTTCATGTCACATGATTATTATAATTTTTCTTTAGAAAATAATGACCATGTTCGGGTGGTTCACAAACTTTCAAGCAGCACTGTATGCCTAGATAAGAGCGCTGAACAAGCGCGGACATATTTTCCCGCCTTGGCGGTGCGGAGCGGCGAGGAGACGCAGGAAGAACCGTATCTGATGGGGAAACGTTAATCGACGTAACACCTGGATGGGAATCTGCGCTCTGTTGCTGTTAGAAGCCGAGTTAATAAGCTATTTCCGAAGTTGCACGAGTACGGCCGAACATTTCTCCGTCAATTGGAACAAGCGAGCCTTCTGATTGGTCCGCTTATTGGAACGTTGGAAAAAAATTTTTTTTACACTTGTTCCAATGTTCCAATTGGGGAGCCAATCAGAAGCCTCGCTTGTTCCAATTCGTTCGGCCGCAGTCGGGTATCACCGACTTTTTCACCTGTCATCGAAAGAGCGAGCGCCTACGGATCGGTAAGAGCTAAATTTTCGGACTCTATGATTTTCCGTCTGATATACATTTCGAATATCAATATCTTTAATGTATTATAGTGGATTTTAAACCGTAGCGACGGTTTCTAATGGGTAAAACGGCGAAACGGCGAGTTTCGTGGGCTAGCTAAAGTTGTCGGCTAGCCAGAATGCAGCAACTGGTTCCTGGATGGCGAGTCAACAGCAAAACTCTGGTCTTTTCATTTATTCCGCATTTAATAAGCCAAGCAGGGGCGGATCTACTGGGGTGGCTGTTTGCCACCCCAGTAGATCCAAAAAATGAAAACCAAAAATGGCTGCAAACTGCAGGGTTGTCCCTAAACACTATTGCCCAAGAAATGAAGACTTTATTTATAATTTTTACTTATTTAATTGTTAATTTTTTTATTCATTTTGAACATGATAGAAGTATAAAATCACACACATGAACAAGGATTTTCTTCAGAATATCAGCACAAATTGCCTATTTTGAGTTTCCCAGAGTCAAAATCTTCTGGACTAAAAAATCTAAAGTGCTAATTATTAGCAGGAAAATGATGAGGAATTAGTTCTCAAACTTCTCAAAGGGTCTTCTAGCAACTGGAACTAGTATGACGAAGTCAAATATTTTGCTGATGACATCGTCCTTTACACTCTGACTCAGAGATTTCAAACCTCATCTGGTGACAGAACAAGGTGATGCTGAGTTCGCCTCTGAAAGCTGATTGGTGGACAGGCCGTGTGGGCGTGGCACAGTGGCGTCTCGCGATTCCTTGCCGTTTCCGTACGTTTTGGCTCTAACTCGCACAAGAATGACAGACTGACACCAAACTGGATCTGAATGATGTTTGCCCTAGTGGACACATGTGGGAATGGCGTGAGCCTGTTGCCAATGGCGAAGGGGTGGCGGTACAAACCCACTGACCGCCATGGGGTGAACCTACCTGGCTTGGCTAAAGGTTCTGGGAACTGAGCTTCTGGAGGAAAAGTGTTCAGGAAGTTAGTTGAACAGTGATTTGACAGTGCCGTTTAGTTCTTCTCAGATGTTTTTTGTTCTTCTGACGAAAAAGAAAATGAGGAACGCTTCACGAATTTGCGTGTCATCCTTGCGCAGGGGCCATGCTAATCTTCTCTGTATCGTTCCAATTTTAGTATATGTCCTAGAGAACTAGGACACTAGCATGCTGTCTCAGAGCAGTATTTATAGCCCTCTGGTTCACCCCCTTCTCCTCAGCGGTTTTACTTTCTTTTTCATAACAAGAGAAAACCTCCAAACATGAAGATCTGCTGCTAAATAAACTTTTACCTCCTTCCTGTACTTGACTACTTTAAAAATATACCCAAACTATCCACAAATTTGTTGTTTATTCTTGTAACTTGGTCGTTTCTGTGCACAGATGCATGATGGGTAATCATGGACTCCATTACAAAGTAACCAGCCAGCTGAATTCACAAGAACCAGAGCTTTGACAACAAATATCAGGCTCAAAGCTCTCCCTGCCATCACCTATGATTATGAATGGTAAATATGAACACACTAATATCTATAAGACAAGACTGAATGAGAACTACAGGAGAAAAGCGGTTTGCTCCGGTTAAACTGAGCCATACGATGTTTGGTGTATGACTGCCATCTGCTGGACAAACCGAGCACTGCAAAGCCCAGAGTAACCCTGAAGTTTTCAGCAGCGTTACTCTGGTTTCTGGGGCAGGAGGAAATCACAAACCAAAGTTCAAATGTAGTATAAATACTGAAAATAAACACCTACCTGCTCCCCAACAAAACACAAAAAACCCTGGTGTATTCCCTTCTGGTGGGCAAAATCAATCCAGAAACCATAAATTATGTCTGAAAAACGAAACTAAAGCAACAGCTGAAACAAGGAATTACAGCCGTATTAAGAAAAAAATAAAATTACAGGAAATCGGAATATTACCAGGAGTCATAATATTACCAGAATAAACTTGAAATAATACAACAATAAAGTCATAATATTAAAAGGTTAACATTGTAATGAGAATAAAGTCAGAATACTTTTAAAACAAATTTATAATATGAGAATAAAGTCGTATAATAATAAACTTGGAATAATACGAGAATAAAGTCATAATGAGAATAGTCGTACAAGAATAAATTTAAACTAGAAAATTTCTGAGGAAATTTAAAAGGGTCAGATCAGCGTTCTGATCTGACCCGAATCATTGCTGCGTTGCCTAACAAGTGCTTAGTGGATTCACTATGCTAACGTTAATGTATCAACAAAAATTATGCAAAATGCTAAGTTTAGCTTAAATGCTGTCAGTAGCATGTGCGGTATCACCAGCATGTTGACTTACATTGACTTAATCCATTCAGTATGATAAACACAGCTAATAAACTAAAAATGAGCTAAAATGGTTGGTACAAACTAATGTTAGCATGAGGTCTAGCACTAGCATGTAGCATCACTAGCATGTAGATACAACCAGGAGGTTGAGGGTTGTCCTTAGCGTGTTGAGTAACGCAAAATTAATCCATTCAGTATGCTAACAGTAGTGTACAAATTAAAATGATCCCAAATGCTAAGGTTAGCTAAAATGATGTCAGAAGCATGTGGGGCATCACCAGGATGTTGGTTTATATTGACTTCATTCAGGATGATAGACATAGCTAATAAAAAGTGCCTATTTTAGGTGCAAAGCTAATGTTAGCATGAGGGCAATAGCTAGCATGTAGAGAGATTAGCATGTTGACACTACCAGTAGGGTGTAGGTTATCACCAGCAGGTTGACAAACACTGATATACTCCTTTTATTATGTAAAACTTTGCTTTTATATAAAAATGAGCTAAAATAACAATGTTAGCTTAAATGCTACATTTAGTAGCACTTAAGTCTGAAAACTTACTGTAGATGGCATCCAGCTTTCTCCTGTCCAGAAGCAGCTGAGCATCTCCTCTGTCTCGTTTTCCCCTTGAAGGTCACCAGCAACATCAGCAACCAGTGGGAGGATCTCTGCTGGGTTCTTCCTTCTGAGAGCTTTAGGCTTCTGTGTATGCAGTGAGAAACAAAAAAATAAAACTAGAAACAACAGTCATGTTTGTATGATACCTAAATCCTAATAGATTGATGTCACCTTGGTTTGAGTCAGTAGGGTTGTGGTTATGGTTAGGGTTAGGTTAGGGTTAGACACCTTGTTGGTCCGCTCTGTATCCTCCTCAGCAGTGCATTGAGTTTGCATGTCGTCTCATAACGAGTACCTCAATAGCAAAAGAATAAAACTGGACAGATTTAATGTCAAACCCTAATGCCATAATCCTTCATTTGAGGGGGGTCTGCTACATACATATTTATAGGTTCTCAGCCATCCAGGACATGGAAAAATAAAAACAGAAAAACGTATAACGCAACTTAAGTTATAATTTAAATAACACATAACTTGTATTGAGAGCCACTGCAATAAATCAATATTTATGAAGAATTTTATGAAGAGGAGCTACTCATTAAAACTTGTTTTATTTTGAACCTTAAGGTTTTGTAAATGTGTAGATGAGATTAGATGAACTAAGCTCATATCTAAAGAACATTTCTATCTTAGTTTGACTTCTACTTGTCTCAACAGGTTGTTTACTGAGAAAACACTTTTGATATGCATTGCTACATATTAGTCATTTTTGGTGGTGCATTTGGTCAGGTGCTTTATTCCACCCCGGCAGTGGGCGAGAGGATGGGTCAGACCAAGGCCAGGCTTGGTGTGAAACACTACATGTATGCCAAGCCGACAAAGTAGGACCTGAGATTTATTGTACTGGCTGATATAAATGGCTCCACTGTGGATTTCCAGCTACACACTGGAAAATCTAAAACATCATCAGGAAAGAGTCTGTCATTGGATGTAGTGAACACATTAGTCAACAAAGAGCTCGGGCCACATTGTGTACACTGACAGCTGTTATAGCAGCCCCGTCCTCCTGGAGCCCTGACATCCCACAAGTTGAGGTCCAGTCTGGAGTTTGTCTCCACGAGATAGATAAATAAATAGCCATTAAAAAATATAAAATCTTGCAGAAGAAGAAGAAGTCTTTCTCCTCCGGAGCAGCAGGGGGCGATAAACTGTCTGTAGGCTAGCTGCCGGTTGAACAGGAAGAAGACCGAAAGCGCAGACAACAGTGTGGCTCCTGCCTACCTCTGAACAGGTGAGTTTTATTTGCCCCTTTAACTCCGATTAAAAGAAAGTGACCCAGGTCTGGTCTGGCCGATGATCCGGATGGTTCTGACCGGGGGAGAAGCCCGCCGTTAAAACGGAAGTGGTTTAAACTGAAGCTGTTAGTCGTAGAGCTAACAGATGCTAACATTAGCCTGGCGTGCTAAAATAGAATGAATGAACTAAACATTCATAAAACATGAATTTATTGATGAGTTTCGCCAGAATATTCAGCCGAGGTATAAATAAAATAAACCGTTTTCCATCTTCAGCTTTGAATTTCCTCCTTCAGTCCAGTTTGTTCAGTATTTCTTTAAACTTTTTGCTACAGAAATAATTTATCAACCTGAAGGTGATAAATGTTCTGGTTGTAAAGGTTCAGCAAGACGGTCAATGTTGAAACAGAAATCTCCCGTTTGAGTCCATCTGTTTATTATTATTTTAAATGACCTCACTGTATCATCTCTTGTTTTTATTTTAAATTCAAAACTACTTGATTAATCCCAAAGGGAAATTAAATGAGCTAACTGTAGCATCTGAGCGTTAGGATGGAGACATCAGGTTCTGTCCGGTTATTCCGCTTTGGGCCAGCGATGGAGGAAATCATTTATTCTGCTTTAGTTTTCTGGTTTTCTGTTGAACGACATCATTTAACCCATAAAATAAAGAGGTTAAAGGTGAAAAACCTAATTAATGTGACTCAGGGTAACATTTGACCCAGCAGCAGAGTTTAGGTGTCTGGGTGTTTCAGAACCATCAGCAGGCCCAGTCCGGTTTCAGGGCGACATGTTCCTACGCTCTAAGGATGCTGAGAGGGTCCAATCCGTCAGGACGGGTCCAACGCCCGGGCCTGGAGGACGACGGGTCGCCGTGCCCCCCGGGGCGGACGACGGGTTGTCAGCATCTCTCCTCGTGTTTCCTCAGATTCAGACATGGACATCCGGCCGAATCACACCGTCTACATCAACAACATCAACGATAAAGTGAAGAAAGAAGGTCAGTGCAAACTGCTTTGCTATCTTCATCTTCCAGCATCTACATGAAGCATTTCTATATTTTGAGGAAAAGGTTCAAATGGTAAATCTGGTGGTAAAGCTGACGGTTCTGTTTCAGAACCCACAACCCGACCCGAGCACCAATGTGGCTAAAAAAGTCTCAGATTTTCAATTTATTCTTTTATTTCCTCACTTTTTATAAAACAGAAATATTTTTATCAGGGCAACACTGCAAGACTTTTTGTTTAATTCTGAGAATATGGTTGTAATTTTAGCTGAATAAAGATTCGTCATCTTACCAGAATCGTTTTAAACTCCTGAGAAAAAGTCGTTTTCCAGTTATCAGGATCCGTCTGGTTTCTAAGTCCTGCTGCAGATAAAATATGTTAAAATATGAATTATCTCCTTGTCTGAATTAGAGGTGTTCCTATCGATCTGCCACCGATCATAATCTGCCGATTTCCGTGAAAAAGTGTATGATCGATCACTGTCTTGTTGCCGATCACAAACCGATCACCTGCATCTCTCTTCTCAGCCTGCAGCTGGTCTCCTGTTTCCTTCTCACTGCGCAGCAACAAATCGTGTCGTGTGAAACTATAACGCTCAGAGTGAACGGGGACGTTTGCGTGTTGCGGCGGAGGATGACCTCGCGGGTGAAGCTCGTCACAATGCATCAGGGCCGTGCAGAGAGCTTTGGAGGGCCAGGCGCTCAAAGTTAAACAAGGGCACATTGAGCAAGATGTTCAAACACCGTACAGCAGGGGTGTCAAACTCCAGTCCTCAAGGGCCGGTGTCCTCCAACTTTTAGATGTGCCTCTGCTGCACCACACCTGAATAGAATAATTAGGTCATTAGCAAGGCTGGGAGAACTGATCTACACAAGGAGGAGGTAATTAAGCCATTTCATTCCAGTGTTTTGTACCTGTGGCACATCTAAAAGCTGTAGGACAGCGGCCCTCGAGGCCTGGAGTTTGACACCTGTGCCGTACAGCAACAACCCATATTGATCAATACCCTCAACATAATTTCCCAAGATGCTTAATTTTTTCATAGTTCTCATGAAATTACTTCTCATATTTTGACTTTATTTTTGTAATTGAATAAATGAAATGATTTCGTCTAGACGAGCAACGCTGAAACGCAGAAATTAGATTTAGTTTATTAAAATAAATCAAAATTAGAATTAAAGAAATTGCATCAGTGATGCAGAATGGGGATGTTTATCGATTCCAGAAAATCAATTCAGACCATTGACCGGACGTCATCGCTGCCATATGACAGGATTACGGGACGGATCAGAACCGCTCGTAACAGGAGAAAACTAAATAACTAAATATGGAGTTCCTCAAGGCTGAGAGCTGGGACCAAAGCTTTTCACTGTATATTAATGATGCTACATTATTAACATGCAAACATTTTGTCCTGGGAATGATTTAAAAACAATTATAGATCATAGGCGGGGTAAGCGTGGAGGGGTGCGAGCTAGGCTAAAGCTAACACCACATCGGCTCCCTTTACCCAGCATTTTCCTCGCCAATGTCCGTTCTCTGGCTAATAAAATGGACGAGTTATGACTATCCATCACGGGTGACAGACGGATTATGGACTCAAATGTCATGTTTTT
This sequence comes from Xiphophorus maculatus, assembly GCF_002775205.1. Taxonomy (NCBI): domain Eukaryota; kingdom Metazoa; phylum Chordata; class Actinopteri; order Cyprinodontiformes; family Poeciliidae; genus Xiphophorus; species Xiphophorus maculatus. The sequence continues at coordinate 507,282 of NC_036447.1, read as the reverse complement.
CACCAAAACATGGCTAAACAACAGCTGCCCGGATAATGCTATCCAGCTAAGTGGACGCCACACACACCGAGCCGACAGGACAGCAGGTGCTTCCGGCAAGACCAGAGGCGGAGGTTTGTGCATTTATATTAACAAAGCTTGGTGCACAGACTCTGCTACTACCGAAAGCCACTGCTCACAGAATGTGGAGTTTTTAATGGTCAAATGCAGACCTGATTACCTCCCAAGGGAATTCACCTCGATCATCCTCACTGCCGTGTACATCTCCCCGGATGCTAATGCCAAGCTAGCCATGAAAGAACTCTATGCGGCTATTAGCAAACACCAAACCAAATACCCCGAGGCTGCTTTTATTGTTGCAGGTGATTTCAATCACTCCAACTTGAAGACGGTTCTTCCCAGATTCCACCAACATGTCTCCTGCCACACCAGAGGAGACAAGACCCTGGACCACGTCTACTCCAATCTGGCTGGAGCCTACAATGTGACACCCCTCCCCAACATCGGACAATCAGACCATCTCTCCCTGTTCCTCACACCTCGGTACTTACCACTCATCCAACGTGTGAAACCTACCGTGAGGACAGTAAAGGTGTGGCCAGAGGGCTCAGACGCTGTGCTCCAGGACCGGTTCAGGAATACAGATTGGACTATTTTCCACCATACAGACTTGGATCAGTACGCCTCATCTGTACTGAACCATATTTCCACCACCATAGAACATGTCACCACCTGCAAACGCATTACCATGTACCCCAACCAGAAACCCTGGATGAACCGAGACGTTCGTCTCCTGCTGAAGGCCCGCAACATCGCCTTCAGGTCAGGGGATGCACAGACTTACAGTGCAGCCAGGGCTGAGCTGAAGAAGGGAATCAAGAAGGCCAAACACCACTACAAAAGGAAGGTGGAGGATCATTTTTCTAACGCCAACCCCCGACGTATGTGGCAAGGCCTTCAGATTCTCACAGACTACAAGAACCCCAATACCACCCCCGCTTCTACTGATGTCTCCTTCCTCAACGAACTTAACAACTTCTATGCTTGTTTTGAGAGAGGGAATACCACAACTGCAACCAAAGCAGCTACCACCCCAGGCCAACAGCCACTGACTTTCCTCCCCACTGACATAGGAGCGGCTCTGAGCAGGATTAAATCCCACAAGGCTGCGGGTCCTCATGGCATACCTGGACGTGTCCTCAGAACGTGCTCTGGGGAGCTGGCAGGAGTGCTGACGGACATCTTCAACCTGTCCCTGGCCCGCGCTGTGGTACCGACCTGCTTCAAGTCTACCTCCATCGTCCCAATCCCCAAGAATCCCAACCCAACGAGACTCAATGACTACCGCCCGGTAGCCCTTACCCCCATCATTACCAAGTGCTTGGAGCGGCTGGTCCTAGCACACCTCAGATCCTGTCTCCCCCCCACACTAGACCCCCACCAATTTGCATACAGGTCAGAACAGGAGCACAGAGGATGCAGTCTCTATAGCGCTGCACTTTGTCCTTTCTCACCTGGACAGTAAGAACACTTACGCCAGACTGCTGTTCTTAGATTTTAGTTCAGCATTCAACACTGTCATCCCATCACAACTCATTACCAAACTCACAGACCTCGGCATCAGTCCACTCATGTGTAACTGGTTGCTCGACTTCCTGACCAGTCGACCTCAACATGTCCGGCTGGACAACCACTTCTCATCCACCATCATCATAAACACCGGAGTGCCACAAGGCTGTGTGATGAGTCCCTTCCTCTACTCCCTCTTCACCTACGACTGCAGACCTGTCCACGGCTCTAACGCCATCATCAAGTTCGCAGACGACACCACGGTGATCGGCCTCATCAGAGATAATGACGAGGCCGCTTACAGGGAGGAGGTAGACCGTCTGGCTGAGTGGTGCGACAAAAACAACCTGCAGCTGAACACCGAGAAGACCAAGGAGCTTATCGTGGACTTCAGGAGGAACGCTGACCCACATCCACCCATCCACATTAAGGGGACAGTGGTGGAGCGTGTGGACAGCTTTAAGTTCCTGGGAGTCCACATCTCCGAAGACCTGACTTGGACGACCAGCTGCTCCAAACTCATTAAGAAGGCGCATCAGCGCCTCTTCTTCATGAGGACCCTGAGGAAGAACCACCTGTCCTCAGAGATCCTCACGAACTTCTACCGCTGCACCATTGAGAGCATCCTCTCCAACTGTATTACAGCTTGGTACGGGAACTGCTCTGTCTCCGTGTCTCCGACCGGCAGGCGCTGCAGAGGGTGGTGAAAACTGCCCAGTATATCGCCGGGGCAACGCTCCCTGCCATCAAGGACATCTACAGGAAGCTTTCCCACAGCTGTCACGCTTTTGAACGCCTCCTGACATAAAACATAAACTATAAGGACTGTACTCCCCTATCCTCTCATACAACAATAACACATGGACTATCCTCACACACACACACATCACGGACTGTTTTCTTCACACACACATACAACCTGTAAATTTTATCTGCCATTATTTATCTATAATCCATTCCTTAACATTCTTATGTCTTCTGTATTTTCTGTATAATCTGTGCATATAGCTCCCATATTTATATTTATACACAATATCTATATCTCTTGCTATAACCCCTTATAGTCCATACATACATAGTCTTGTACATCTGTGAATAAATATTATATCTCGTAGAGCACTTCTGGATAGATGCAAACTACATCTCGTTGCTTGTACTTGTGACAGTGCAATGACAATAAAGTTGAATTCTATTCTATTCTATTCTATATTTGTGACATATGAACTCACTGAGTGGCTTCAAATATTAAACCATTGATACATTAAAATAAACCAAAATTCATGATTTTTGGTAATGGAGATTATTCCTCTATGATGTAGGAGTAATCGGTTCTGACTTTCTCCTGCAGAGCTGAAGCGTTCGCTCTACGCGCTCTTCTCCCAGTTCGGCCAGATCGTCGACATCGTGGCCATGAAGACCATGAAGACGAGGGGCCAGGCCTTCGTCGTGTTCAAGGAGCTAACGGCTGCAACCAACGCGCTGCGCCAGCTGCAGGGATTCCCCTTCTACAACAAGCCCATGGTGCGCCGCCACATGCACCGCTTAGCTGACCGCCTCTAGCCTCTTTAGCTGCGGTGCTAACCGGTTCTGCTCTCTTCCAGAGGATCCAGTACGCTAAAACCGACTCGGAGGTCATCTCTAAGATGAAAGGTACCTTCAGCGACAAGGAGAAGAAGAAGGAGAAGAAGAAGAAGGCCCAGGAGGCGGCGGCGGCAGCTAACGCCGCTAAGAAGCCTTCAGCGGTGGGTGACCCCTGGCTGACCCCTGTATGACCTCTGGCTGAGGTCACATGCTCCACAAATGGTTCCTTTCTGTTGGATCACAGCTGCTGTCTGTTTCCTGTCTGCAGATTCTAGCTGTGCCTGCGCAGACGCCTGCAGTTCAGGTAAGCCGTCTGCGCTCACCTGAGCCGGTTCTGAAGCTCGCCGCCGACCCGTCCAATCAGAACCTGACCCAGAACATCCATGGCTTCAGTTGGTTTACGGAAATCTGAACAGTGTGGCTTAACCCAGTCCAGAGGTTCTGGTCTCAGTAGAAACCAAATGGCATCATGGAGGAACCCAGTATCAGGTCGGGAGGTTCTGGTTCTGGTTCTGTTTACAGCAGGTTAGGCTGTCTCACATTAGCTGCGTAAAAGTCGGATAAAATGTTACACGAGCGTTCAGACGCTGTGAAAACGGAAACGATTTAGGTTCACGTTTCGAGCAGATCGGACCGTTCTGGGTGGAACGACACGAATCGGGCCATTCAGAACCAACCCGTCTCTTTTCTGTTCTCAGGTTCCAGACAATCCTCCAAACCACATCTTGTTCCTGAACAACCTGCCAGAGGAAACCAACGAGATGATGCTGTCCATGCTGTTCAACCAGTGAGTGCTCTGCCCCTGCAGACTAGCCAGCAGCAGTTAGCAAACACCACTGAGCTCGTTACAGCAGCTGCTGCTCAGAGCATCGCTAGTAAAATCATTAAGGGGCTAATAGAGGAGCCATGTTGGGACGACTTCCTGGAGGTGGAGCTTTAGAAAGAGCAGGAGCTTCTTAAAGAGACAGAGACCCAAAAGAGACGTTAAATCAGGAAATCAAATTTCTTTTAAGTCATGACTGATTTATGTAGTATTTTCTAACAACTGAAGGAAACAGTCACTGGATTAAAATGATTCTGCGTTCCTGGAAAACAGAAGATACCAGCCCTTTAACAGGAAGAAACATCCAGCAGAAGCAGAGCAAAAATCAGCTGGCACTAAGTCAGGGCTGAGTCACAACTCAGTGACGGCATCAAGGCGACACGCTGCCAGATCATAGCGCAGAGGCAGGAAGGTGTTTCTGGACAAAAACTTTAGTTTGTCTCTGTTTAAATGAAACATTGCCAGGTCTTTAAGTCCTACCTGTGGCCTAAACAAAGTCTCTGCAGCTGAGCTAAGGACCGCCCATCTGATTAGCATAATGACCCTGATGTTGGGTCTTAATGTTGCTGTTGCTCTGCGTCGGTTTCTGCAGGTTTCCGGGCTTCAAAGAAGTGCGTCTGGTTCCAGGGAAACACGACATCGCCTTCGTGGAGTTTGAGAGCGAGACGCAGGGGGGCGTGGCCAAAGACGCGCTGCAGGGCTTCAGGATCACCGCCACCTGCGCCATGAAGATCACCTACGCCAAGAAGTAGCTGCTCCGCCCTCACTCTGGACTCACTTTTACTTTACTACTGTTTCTTTTTGACGAATTAAAGAGTCGTCTGGATTTTTGTAAAATAAATGGATTAAACGACTCATCGGTTTGGTTTCTGCCTTCTGGGAGAAAATATTGATTGAGAAAAAAATTAAATTATAAATATGACAGGATGATTTTCTCCTAAAGGAAACTGAAACAGTTTCTATAAAGCAGAACATTTATTAATATTTAGATCAAATCAGGAGTTTTTATGAGATGCATGGTTTATTTCTCTAATCTGAGATCAATTCAGAACATTTTGGTTCTGGCAGGGCTTTTAATTTGAAAAGGCAGATCAATAAACAACAAGGATGGAGCAGCTGTTAGCGATTGGTAGCTGTTAGTGATCAGTAGCTGTTAGCGATCGGTAGCTGTTAGCGATTGGTAGCTGTTAGCGATTGGTAGCTGTTAGCGATCGGTAGCTGTTAGTGATCGGTAGCTGTTAGTGATTGGTAGCTGTTAGCGATCGGTAGCTGTTAGTGATCGGTAGCTGTTAGTGATTGGTAGCTGTTAGTGATCGGTAGCTGTTAGCGATCGGTAGCTGTTAGCGATCGGTAGCTGTTAGCGATCGGTAGCTGTTAGTGATCGGTAGCTGTTAGTGATTGGTAGCTGTTAGTGATCGGTAGCTGTTAGTGATTGGTAGCTGTTAGCGATTGGTAGCTGTTAGTGATCGGTAGCTGTTAGCGATTGGTAGCTGTTAGTGATCAGTAGCTGTTAGCGATCGGTAGCTGTTAGCGATTGGTAGCTGTTAGTGATCAGTAGCTGTTAGCGATTGGTAGCTGTTAGTGATCGGTAGCTGTTAGTGATTGGTAGCTGTTAGCGATTGGTAGCTGTTAGTGATCGGTAGCTGTTAGCGATTGGTAGCTGTTAGTGATCAGTAGCTGTTAGTGATCGGTAGCTGTTAGCGATTGGTAGCTGTTAGCGATCAGTCACCTACCAAAGCTCTGCTGGAGGATGTTTAGTGACCTATGGGGCAGAAAGCTGACATCGTTGTTTCTCCCTACATCCACTGGGTTTCGCAAGTTGCTACAATTGATGGTAGCCACAAGGCACGCCACACAACTCTTTCAGTCTATTGGCTGAGAGGTTGCCAGGCGCCTAAGGCTGTTCCATGTTTTGTAAGCGAGCAGAGTGAGCTCCAGGAGAAGTTTTGTGACACAAGTTTTAAGAAGAAAGACATGAAGTGCTGCTTTCAAAATGAACATGTGTGCTCTTGAATTATGGCAGGAAAATTCCCCCTTACAGGAACACGGACTTTAACTGGACCGCTCTCCGCACCCTGCCAGCAGCGGAGGAACAGTTCCGCTTTGGTCCCGGTTCTGATGGCGGTCCAGTTCGGTCTGATGTGGATTTTATCGCTTGAATTAAAACTTCTGTTATTTATGGTCAACTTCAAACAAGACGCCGGAAGAAAAAAAAAAGTTTTTATTTTGATTTAAAACATTTTAAGAGCTTAAAGAAATAAAAATGAATCCAGATTTATTTAAGATAAAAACTAAAATGATAGAAGTCCAGTTTATGAGTCTTCATCCAACTTTAACTTTTAGAAACTTTTTACATTTTTCACATTAAAAGCCAATCAAATCTGGCAAGACTTTTATTGTGAAAGAAAAATAAATAGAGGCTTAAAGTCAGGAAATGTTTATTTTGTTCAACTCTGACCTTTCACAATAAAAGTCATGTTAAACTAAATTTCTTGTGATTATGTCACACAGCTTCAGCTGCTTCTTCTTTAAATAAATGTCTTTTCAAATTAAAAGCCCACCCATTAGCTTTTAATTTAAAAATAAAAAGTGGAGTAAAGAAGAAACCGTTTAAAAATAAAAGATTGATTCTCGTTTCACATTTCCTGATGTTTTCACATTAAAAGCATCAGAAATAAAACTGCTGGACAAAAAACAGAAACATTAATAAATAAAAATATTTCCCTTTTCTGCTTCCGGCTCCACACCTACAGCTTTTAATTTGAAAACCCCCCTCCTTTAGTGTTTCCTGTCATCAGGCTGGTGATCAGAGTTTCAGCCGGATGGGTCATGTGACCCGATCTTCCTCCTCTACCTCCTCCTCTTCCTCAGGAAGGCCTTAGCCTCGTTCTGCCGCTGCAGGTCGTCCTGCGGCTCGTAGTCCGAGTCGTCGCCTGAGTCGTCGCTGATGAAGCTGTCGGGGTCGTCGTCGGGGTCATCGTCGGGGTCATCGTCGGCGGAGCGGGGGACTGCAGAGAGGAGTCTGGGTTTCAGAACCGATTGGATCTCTGCAGATGTTTTAAGACCATAAACGTTTTCCGGCTGAGAGAAGATGAAGAGCTTCAAAACGCTGCTCTTCATCTTCACTTCCTTCCCAGAACTTTACTAGCAAACCGTCCAAACCCGCTCAGACACGTAAAGTCAGATTTCAGAACCCGGCCGGTTTGATAGCTCTGGCCAGTAAAGCGTGAAATACCAGTAACTAACGGGTGGACTCACCGGGTCGCTCCGTGTGTCTGAACTGCTTCCGGTGGAGAGGATTCTTCCTGAAAGCAGATCCAGCCGTGACATCACAGAAGGTTTTATTACATCACAACTGAACTTCTCAATGCTGGAATAAGAAACATCTAACAGAAATAAATAACTATTTAAACGGATAACGGAAAAAATGTGGAGATAAAAATTATATTATGTTTGTCATCAGTCTAGGTTTTTACCAAATGCCCCAACGAACTCCCCCCACCCCACACGTGGCCACGCCCCTCTGTGTCCCTGGCTCCGCCCACTTTGGGGATTCTTCCTAATTGCGCCTGTGGGCAGGGATTAGCTTTCTCTGGGTCGGTCAGACTTTGATCTGGACCAGTCTGACCTGTAGCAGGCGGCGCCGTATGGACACTCCGGTCGCTCTTCCTCCTCCTCCTCCTCTTCCTCGTAGTCGGCGTCTCCAGGGTGACTGCTCTCCTGGAAGTGAAGCGGGTTCTTCCTGCAGAAGCAAACACCAGTTGCTGAGGGCCGGCTGGTCTCCGGCTGATTCCCCGCCTCCCAGCAGGGGGCGCTACCTGTAGCAGTCCTTCCCGTAGGGACAAGCGGTTCTGACTCCAGACCGGGTCTTCTTCTCCTCCTGCTGTGATTTCTCAGCTGCTGCGCTGCGGGACGGCGCAGAGCTGACCCCTGACCTGGTGGGTACGATCTGACCTCTGGAGGTTGACTCATCCCAGAGGTCATCCTGAAATCAGAGAACGGCCGCTTCAGTCTCAGAGGGATGGACAGCCGTGTCCCTCCTGTCCCAGACACTCGTCCCTCTGGCTCCTTTTTAGTGATAATTAATCTCATAATCTCAATAATCCCAATATTACAGAAACTGAAGCAACAGAAAACCAGTTTGTGAAAATCATTCTGACTCACCGACTGATTTTAATGTCCAACAGAAAAGTCGGGACATTTTGACCGACCTGCGTCTCCTCTGACCGCCATTTTGAAAACATTCACCTCTGATTGGCTGCCCCAATACATTCTCTCGTTCTGATTGGTCTAGAAACAGGAACGAACATTATTTGGCTGTTTGAAGCGACGGCTTCATCCGTGAAGTGAACCTGAAACGGCTCGGCGGGCCCCGGGCCCCTGGAGGGAACCGGCTGCTGGGCTCATCTAGAAATTTATCACGTTTTTAGCAGAACTGAACTTAATTTACCACTTCAGTCCTTCAGGTCTTCTGGAAATTATTGTTACAAATTTCTGACATTATAATGTTTTCAGAATTAGATTATAATCCTTTAATTATGAAATATAATCATTTTTTATTGCAAATGTACGACTTGTTGGGTTGAGAGAATGTCGAGGTGTTTTTCAGACGATGTGTGAAAAAGTTTTCTCCTCCATTCGGACCTGAAGCTTTGTGGTTTCAGGATCACCGTTTCGCTCATTTTATGGAAAACGTTTTTCCTTTTAACATTTAAATGTTTTTAGATCATCAAACAATCTTTACAACAAATAGAATTCCTTAGTATTGTGGAAATGTTCAGATGTTTTCATCAGCAGCTGTACTGACTGTTTGTGTTGGGAGGATTTCTTCCTCGCTGCTCATCGCCCGACTCTTCTTCCTCGGCCTCTCGGCGCCTTCCTCACGGAGCTCCGCCCCCTCAGGTGGCGGGGATAAAGTGGGCGGGGCCTGAGAGGCAGCAGGTTTACTCCTCTTCACGCCTTGATGAACAAACAGTCAGTGAGTGTCTGGCCTGCAGAAAACCACTAAATACATGAAAACAAGCAGCTAATATGTTTAATATTGTAATTATGAATAAATTATGTTCTCATTAAGTGATAATTTGATCAACTAAATGTGAAACTTTACTGTAAAGAATTAATGGTCTCTCTCTTGCTCTCGGTGAAGGCGGACGTTTCTGTCCTCTGCTCCCTTCCTGCTCTGTTTTGTGTCTTTTTCTCTTTTTCCATATTTTTGGAGCCTTTCTTTGCACATCCTCCAATCTACAAATTATGGATCTGGTCAACCGCTCTCTCAATGTAATTGATCACATTTTCTCGATGAGGAGACTGGGCACAGGAGAGTCCTCCTGTCCTGCGGGGACACACCCAGAGGGATTCACCCTGGATTTATTTGGATTCCTAGCTCATTGGCAAATTTGTGACGGTTTGGACCAACTGCAAACAATCAGGATGTGATTCTTGCTGAGACTCTAAAACTTACTAACGGGATGGAATCCATCTGGGAGAAGTTGCTAGCTTCGGCTCAGTGGAACGACCAAACTAATTTGGAAGATTGGGAACTGAAATGTATCTGAGAGACTTTAGGGAAAATTTAAATTTATAATCTACCCAAACTAAGACATTCTGTGTCTGAATTGGCTTCCCAGTGTTGCCTTGGAAGGGCTGCAGATTTCCAATCTCCTTGAAGATATGTAAACATGACGCTCCTTCCCACCATGCAGCTGTGGAGCTGAGCGCTCCCAAGGACTTACTCCCTGATAACGCCATCATATCGGACTGTTGTACGGACACTAAGCTACATGGTTGTCATGGCAATATAAATGCAATACACATACACAACAAGGACAAACACTTCTTGATGCCAACGCCTCCACCCATGTCTTTGATTTGTCTGAATGTTGAGTGTGCAAACTTTCCTAATGTGTCTTGTTTATTTTTTATAAGCTGTGAAGTTTTTCTCACTTTTAACCCAGAGAAAGAATTAAAACGAACTTGGAATCCAGACAAACTACCTTAGAAATAACTTTTCAAACTCCTATTCTTCCAACCCAGAAAAGGAATTAGTCCAGAGGATAAGTACTTATACTTATCTACCAACCCTGAACAGGAGTATCTGTTTCATTTACTTTGGATCAACCTTAGATTCTTTTTCTTCTTTTCCTTTGGTTTGTTATTTTGTTTGTATTTCCTTTTAATTCTGTAAAGCACTTTGCATTGCCTTGTTGCTGAAAATGTGCTATAGAAATGACCTTACCTTAAATGTAAATCAATATTTGGAGGAAAACTGATCATTCGATCAGGCCCCGGCTGTAACTCCATAAGACGGTGCCATGACGATAGTTGCCGTGTTACCTTTGGAGGCTGAAGCCGCAGCAGCCGCCATCATCCAGGCAGGTAAGACCCGCCTCCTGGGAGGAGGCGGAGCCTCGTCGCTCTGAACGCCGTCCAGACGTGGAGTTGAGACTTCCTGTCAGAGTTAAACAACTTCCTGTTGAGTTCCACACAGAGCTCAACCAAACACAGAAATGTCTCATTAATTCCACATATTATTGAAAAATACTGTGATTTTTGAAAAGTTGTCACATTTCAAGATAAAATGATAATTTTCCATGATTAAAAGCAGAATTTCATTAAATTTAAACTAAGAAATTCTAATTTTTAAAGTCCAAAAGTGTCAGAAATAAGTGAGAAGTTTCCAGAGATTATAAACTCATGGAGGTGGGAACGCAGCAGACGGATCTGGAGAGGAAGTGGAAGCGGGATCCACCATTCCCACCTGGATCCTGATCAGACTTCTGGCTGCTTCTTGTTCCAGGCGTCTGACTCAACGCCAGGCAGAAATTTACGCCTTTAGTCACAGAAAATGATAATTTTTTACTTGCAGATTTATGATTTTGAGTGTTTGTTTTTTTTTGTAAATATGTGAAATTAATCTGGACATTTCTGAGTATCTGGAGGGAACCTCATTCTGAACATGGCCGCCTCTGAGGACACAGACCTGCCTGAAATCGCTGCTGTGCCGGTTCTTGTCTGGACAGGAAGTCTGTTCCTGACCCGGTCTGACCAGCAGAGGAGCCGCCGCATCGGACCCGGCAGGAAGGGGAAGAGCTCCGTCTTCTTCCTCAAACTTCTGACTGTTTCTGCAGAGAGACGGAGACGCAGTTAGAGCTGCAGCAGGACATGAGAACAAAGCACCGCTCCATAGTTAACCTCATCCTGGTAGTGACAGACGCCCCACCATCACCATGACAACGCCTGGGAGGCGGGTACCTGGGCGCCACCCGGTAGATGAAGCGACCCGGCAGCAGAGAGAACTGATCTCCGGGGTGAAGCCGGTGCCAGGAGCCCCTCTCCAAGGGTCGGGGGTCATCGTTCGGGGACGACAGGAGGAAACACGGGTTGATGTGGGTCTGCTGGGAGGAAGTGATGTATGAGTTTCTCTGTCATGGCGCCCGCTGCTGAGTACGATGCGTAGAGCTAAACGGCATCAAACTGACATAAAACTACAAGAAAATGCTTTTCTGAATTTATTTTTACCAACTCAGAGAAATTCTGCTGCTTTCGAAAAAACAAGAATTAATGAGGAAGTTTAAAGGCGAACCCTTCAGCAGATCATGGAATACCATCAAATATCACCAGACCCCAACCCTACAACCTAAACTGATCAACCAATCACTGATAAGAATCTAGTGGTACAGCTAAAGCACAAAAAAATAAATAGGGGAAGCTAACGCTAAACCGCTAACGCTAACCATTTGGACAACCTGTCTCTCATCTTCATCTCCTTTTAGTTGATGACAAAAACAGCAGCCATCTTGAAAAATGGCCATCATCCTAAAGTCATGTGTCTGATGGGAATTATGAAAAGCATACAACCTGAGGGGTGAGCATGCTACTTTTTACGCTTGTATCAGTTCAGTTTTACAGTAATATTTGAGCTCTGATGATAGAAATAATAATAAGTTCAGCTGTTCCTGAACGCACCGGCTTGAGTCGCAGCTGTCCGTCCAGGTTCTCCAGCAGAGCGTGGCGGCGGGAAACTCTGGTGTCACTGACCTGGTGCAGAAACAGGAAGATCCCAGCTAAAGGTTTCTGTCTCAACTTTTCTCTACAGACAGAAACAGATCGACTACAGAAAGAAAGAACGAGTTTGATCTCTCTTTAAAAAACATAGCAGTCTCCGAGTGTATAGGATACATCATACTGTACTAGATCTATGTTATATAAACATAAACAATATATCTAGAAACAGGATGTCTCCAATGCGGCGTCAACTGGTCCCAGTAAACCCAGCTGCCTCTCAGTATTCTGACCTTTGAACCTCTTCAGATAAACTGAGAAGTACGGAGATAGGATGAAAATCATTTGAAACTCCCAGAAGGACTCACCCCGAGGAAGGGACCCCGGCCCAGCACCGTCTCACCCGGCGGCAGCGGGACCAGATCCCCGCCGTCCACCGGGACCAGGCCGAAGCCGGACATGAGGCTCTGCTCCGGGCGGGACAGAGAGCGGCGGTCCCCGGCTGCCTGCTCACTCAGCCGGAAGACAGCGGAAGGTTTTAAAGTCCGATTCTGGAGGACTTGTCGGAAGAAATGAGTTTAAAGAATATACAGTTGGAAAAATCAAAAATGAAAACAATTTAGCTCCACGGGACAACAACTTTCAGATTCAAAACTTCCGGGGTCCAGGAGAGCATGCGCAGTAGAGAGAACAACCAAACTACTATGAAAACATCGACTTTTAACATCTTATTGGTTAACTGCAAAATATTCCCATATAATACACTTTTCAAAGCATTTTACATCGTAATGGATAACACAATTTAATTCTGCATGTCTGCTTTCACTTTACTGCGTTCATAATTTTAATGGGTGGGCTGCTCGTACTCAAAATACAACTAAATTGGTAAATGAAAGCAAAAAACATTTTCAAAATTATATTTTTTGATTAATAAACCATCTAAATATTCTTATGTAAAAATCACTTTTAATAATTTATTTTAAAAAAGAAAGGAAAGAAATTTAAAAATAAATAACGGCCGGGGGTGCTTTATACGCATGCGCCAAACCTTCATGACGCGTTGACGTCATATCGCAGTGTAAACAGCCGTTGGGACATTTAAAGAGCTCTGCGAAGCCTTCCTATAGTGCAGGTAACAGTCACTTCTTTTTGTAAAAAGTAAATGGTAGACCTGTTTTTATGAACTCTGATTGAAAGTTTAATAATTATTGTCGCAGTTTATCTGGGATTTAGAGCCTGAAACAGTTTCTGAGGAACTGCTTCTGCTCTGCGGGGAATAGAGGAAATATGGCCGAAAAATGTCAAATATTCTATCAGTGATGGACAACAAAGTCTTCTGTGTGTTCACAAACCGACCGATGACAAAAACGAACTGGTCCTAATAGCCTGCAGGGGCGTTTTGGTCCAAAGAGAACAGAAAAGACAGGGACAGTCCTGCCGGGGGATTAAACACCCTGCAGGGCCGATCTGAAGTCCAGAGGGGCCCTGGGCTCACTGTAACCCCCAACCCCCAGTTTTATCCTTTTCAAGTTCATCTGTTTGTATTGACTTGTTTATTTATATTTTTATTGACTTATTTGTTTATCATGGGCATAGTAGGTTTTAAAAGAAATCTTAAGATTATAGTGAAACTGCAGATGTTCAGTCTGAAATACCATCGAGGTTCTTTACAATCTGGGACAGATGGTATAAGTGGGCTAGTAGGGCTAAGCCCTCCCTGACATTTACAAAAAAGTTGTTAAAATAAACAACTTAAAAATAAAAACATTTTAGAAATAATGTATCACATTTTGTTACTTTTTCAACAAACCTGGTGTCAAACCACCTGGGGAAAATCCCTGGGTCTTTCAGAAGGGCTCACTTCTGACAGCGTTGCTGTCATTTAGCGTTACTGTCATTTAGCGTTACTGTCATTTAACGTTACTGTCAATTAACGTTACTGTCATTTAGCGTTACTGTCAATTAATGTTACTGTCAATTAATGTTACTGTCATTTAACGTTACTGTCATTTAGCGTTACTGTCAATTAACGTTACTGTCATTTAGCGTTACTGTCAATTAACGTTACTGTCATTTAGCATTACTGTCAATTAACGTCACTGTCATTTAACGTTACTGTCAATTAACGTTACTGTCATTTAGCGTTACTGTCAATTAACATTACTGTCATTTAGCGTCACTGTCAATTAACGTTACTGTCAATTAACGTTAAAAGAATAGCGTTACTGTCATTTAACCTTACTGTCATTTAACGTTACTGTCATTTAACGTTACTGTCAATTAACGTTACTGTCATTTAGCGTTACTGTCAATTAATGTTACTGTCAATTAATGTTACTGTCATTTAACGTTACTGTCATTTAGCGTTACTGTCAATTAACGTTACTGTCATTTAGCGTCACTGTCAATTAACGTTAAAAGAATAGCGTTACTGTCATTTAACGTTACTGTCATTTAACGTTACTGTCAATTAACGTTACTGTCATTTAGCGTTACTGTCAATTAACGTTACTGTCATTTAGCGTTACTGTCAATTAACGTTACTGTCATTTAACGTTACTGTCAATTAACGTTACTGTCATTTAGCGTTACTGTCAATTAATGTTACTGTCAATTAATGTTACTGTCATTTAGCGTTACTGTCAATTAGCGTTACTGTCATTTAACGTTACTGTCAATTAACGTCACCGTCATTTAACGTTACTGTCATTTAACGTTACTGTCATTTAGCGTTACTGTCATTTAGCGTTACTGTCAATTAACGTTACTGTCATTTAACGTTACTGTCAATTAACGTCACTGTCATTTAACGTTACTGTCAATTAACGTTACTGTCATTTAGCGTTACTGTCATTTAACGTTACTGTCAATTAACGTCACTGTCATTTAGCGTTACTGTCAATTAACGTTACTGTCATTTAACGTTACTGTCAATTAACGTTACTGTCATTTAGCGTTACTGTCAATTAACGTTACTGTCATTTAGCGTTACTGTCATTTAACGCTACTGTCAATTAACGTTACTGTCATTTAGCGTTACTGTCAATTAACGTTACTGTCATTTAGCGTTACTGTCATTTAACGTTACTGTCATTTAGCGTTACTGTCATTTAGCGTTACTGTCATTTAGCGTTACTGTCATTTAACGTTACTGTCATTTAACGTTACTGTCAATTAACGTTACTGTCATTTAGCGTTACTGTCATTTAACGTTACTGTCATTTAACGTTACTGTCATTTAGCGTTACTGTCAATTAACGTTACTGTCATTTAGCGTTACTGTCATTTAGCGTTACTGTCATTTAACGTTACTGTCATTTAGCGTTACTGTCAATTAACGTTACTGTCATTTAGCGTTACTGTCATTTAGCGTTACCGTCATTTAGTGTTACCGTCATTAAACGTTACTGTCATTTAGCGTTACTGTCATTTAACGTTACTGTCATTTAGCGTTACCGTCATTTAGCGTTACCGTCATTTAGCGTTACCGTCATTTAGTGTTACCGTCATTAAACGTTACTGTCATTTAGCGTTACTGTCATTTAACGTTACTGTCATTTAGCGTTACTGTCATTTAGCGTTACTGTCATTTAGCGTTACTGTCATTTAGCGTTACTGTCATTTAGCGTTACTGTCATTTAGCGTTACCGTCATTTAGCGTTACTGTCATTTAGCGTTACCGTCATTTAGCGTTACTGTCATTTAATGTTACTGTCAATTAACGTTACTGTCATTTAGCGTTACTGTCATTTAGCGTTACCGTCATTTAGTGTTACCGTCATTAAACGTTACTGTCATTTAGCGTTACTGTCATTTAACGTTACTGTCATTTAGCGTTACTGTCATTTAGCGTTACCGTCATTTAGCGTTACCGTCATTTAGCGTTACCGTCATTAAACGTTACTGTCATTTAGCGTTACTGTCATTTAACGTTACTGTCAATTAACGTCACTGTCATTTAACGTTACTGTCAATTAACGTTACTGTCATTTAGCGTTACTGTCAATTAACGTTACTGTCAATTAACGTCACTGTCATTTAGCGTTACTGTCATTTAACGTTACTGTCATTTAACGTTACTGTCATTTAGCGTTACTGTCATTTAGCGTTACTGTCATTTAACGTTACTGTCATTTAGCGTTACTGTCAATTAACGTTACTGTCATTTAACGTTACTGTCAATTAACGTCACTGTCATTTAGCGTTACTGTCATTTAACGTTACTGTCATTTAACGTTACTGTCATTTAGCGTTACTGTCATTTAGCGTTACTGTCATTTAACGTTACTGTCATTTAGCGTTACTGTCAATTAACGTTACTGTCATTTAACGTTACTGTCATTTAGCGTTACTGTCAATTAACGTTACTGTCATTTAACGTTACTGTCATTTAACGTTACTGTCATTTAGCGTTACTGTCATTTAATGTTACTGTCATTTAACGTTACTGTCATTTAGCGTTACTGTCATTTAATGTTACTGTCAATTAACGTTACTGTCATTTAGCGTTACTGTCATTTAACGTTACTGTCATTTAGCGTTACTGTCATTTAGCGTTACTGTCATTTAGCGTTACTGTCACGGCTCAGAATGATTGACAGGCTTCTAGCCACGCCCCCTAGGGCACAGCATTCATCCAATCCGATGGACTTGACTCAAGCGCCAGTGTGTTGGCGTAGACTGAGAAGGAGCGATGGCGAGCAATATTAGCATAAACGAGGTGGATTATTTAGCCTATTTGCGTCCCAGAAAAGTCGTTGGAGTGAGTTTCTCTTTAAATAAGGTAGGCCTCATTTAAAAACATATTGCATCTTGTTTCATTTTATCAGTGTGATTGTATGGAAGCACATTGCTCTCACGAAGGAAAAAAAATTCAGAGCGCTATCACGTTATAAGATTCTTGTTTAAACGTGATAGTTATCTAAAAACAAGAAACTATCACGTTTAAACAAGATACGTATCCCGTTATAACGTGATAGCGCTTTGAATTTTATATATATATATATATAGATAGATATATTGACCCTAATACCTAACTCTAACCCTACTAGCCCACCCTTCAAATATCACCACCAGCTGCCACTGCTTACAATTGCCTGTTTTTAGATTTGTTGACAGCTTTAAATGAATATTTGTGTTTTCTTCTTCTTCTTTGTAATTTCTGTGTTTTGTTCAGCTAGTTTCCTGTTTGATGTCAGATTATTTTACTGAAAATGAAACCATCTTGACTTCCAAGGAAAGCTCCCTGTCTTTGGAGGAAGATCTCTCTCTCTCCTCGCTCCTCCGGACCTGAGCGTTGGTTCTGGTTCTGCTCCAGGACTGCAGCTCCCCTCCAGGTGTGTAACTGGGTGTGTGTCTCAGGTGGTCCACCCTGTTGCAGTATTATGCAGCATGAGTCTGCGGGGCCCTCGCCAGTGTTTCTGCTCTGTGAGCGAAGAGCCGGCCTGACGTCCCTGGAAGCTTGCGGCTCTCAGAACTTCGCAGAGACTCTTCCCACGGAGATGAGCGTGAGGATCTTCAGAGAGCTGGACGCAGAAAGCCTGTGCAGAGCCTCCAGGACGTGCAAACTGTGGCGCTCCATCATCGATGACAGCGAGCAGCTGTGGAGGCAGCAGTGCATGCTGGTCCGGGCCGTCTGTCGCCGGGAGGTGGACAGCGACCGCAGCGACGGCCTCTCCTGGAAGGTGAGTCTGCTGCTGCCCTGGGCACAGAGCCCTGCTGACGTCGGATCAGAGCCGCTTCTGCACCAGGTTTATTCTATTTGGGTTTTTATTTTCATTACACTTTGTGTGTGGATATTAGTTTACATCTTTTGAAAGCATTACCTAAATTCAGAAGTTGCACATGTTTAAAAAAGTTTAAATAAATGTCACAATATAGATGGATTTGTACATAAACCAATGAGCTGATCTGAATTGTTGCCATCATTTTGGGTCAGTAATGAAATATCTGGTTTGAATTGAGTCCAAAGTCTTTACTGAGTATTGCTGCTAATTTACCAGACCATAGTCACTTCTGCTAATATACTAATTTGCTAGTTGTGGAGCTACTTTTTCGTTTAGCCTTTTAGCTAAATATCTAGCACTTCCCCCAATTAAACTTTTCTGGATAAACTCTAAACCACTAATTTACTTGGCTGTTTTGTGAACTTTCAGTTGAATAATGTTTGATATCCATGTTGAAGCTGGTTATCAGCTGTTAAGAGCTTTGAGCTGTTAGCAGTTGGTATTCATCACGCTCTTATTTTGAAGTAGGTGAAGTCTGTTTAGGCATCATTTCCGTTTCCTGTCCTCATGATGCGCTGCAGCTAAAGACGTTTATTCTGCTGTGAATCTACAGGTTGGATCAACACAGTTGAAACTAATGCTAATGCACTAGCATTTGCTAAATACCATGTTGGCGTGCCGCGTTAGTTAATGCTAGCGCTAATGTTTATGATTAGCGCTTTAGGCTTAGTGCAGCTAGCATAGCTCACCACAGTGAGTAACTAGTAAAACATGAAGGAAAAGTCGAATTTACGGTAAAGTTTTGACCTTCAGCTGCTTTCTGGATGTTTGTCATCAGATGGAAACGTTTTCAGTGGAACAGAAAACTCCAGTTTGATGTTTAAACCTGATGGAGCCTCATGTTTTCGTCTCTGAGCCTCTTCCTGTTTGATCGAGGCTCTGCTGCTTCCTGTCCTCCTTCGTCCCGTTTCCTTTTCTCTGTGGTTGTTTTAACGGCGGCCAGTCTGCAGACAGGAAGCTGACAGTGCTTCCTTCCCCACCAGGTGACCCTGCTGAGGAACTACAGCCGCAGCCGGGTGAAGGCGGCCTGGCTAGCCGGCCGCTACAGCGGCGTGCGCTCTGCAGACGAGCTGCTGGGCAGCAAGATGGCGCCGCTGGACGCAGAGACCTGGGGGGAGATCCTGCAGGCGGAGCTCGACAGATGAAGAAGAGGATGATGAGGCACTTCTCCCTGATTTTGACTCTAACGTGTTTTTTTCTCTGAGTTCACTTTAATGCAACACAGATAACTGTATATATATATTTAATGTTTTTTAAAGAAATCTGATCATGGTGGATGAATTTGGTGTAAATATATGTGAGCTGGAAGTTTACAGTCCACTTCCTGTTTCCTGTCTGAGATGTGAGTGATGTCAGTGGGCCAGCAGAACCAGTTGATCCGGGTCACAGCGTGGCGCCCGCCCCTCGGGATGCCCCCTGGCGGCCGGTCTGGACATGGCAGCATCATGTCTGATCCTGCTGGGTTCTGATTGGTTCCTGAATGTAACCACCAATCATCGTGCATCAGTCATCATTTCTCTACAGAGAAACTTCATAAAACACATTTATTAACTTCGACCCTGGTCTGAATGAATGCGGCTTGGAACCCCAAATCTAAAGAACCATTCAGTCAGCAAAACCTGGGCGACAGTGACTGCTTTCTGATCCTGAGTTGGAACAGCAATTGTGTATTTACTAAATACATCAGTAATTACAAGAACATTTTCCAGACCATTTCGTGAAGGTTCCAACATGGTAAAATTCATGGCAACGATCTCGTTTGGCCGAGAAGCCAACAGATGACTCATGAAAGTGCCAGAGCTAGATGTTACATTTATAGCAACCTGGCACCGTTGACACTCTTGTACCCACTGTTTAATGTCATTAGACATCCCAGGCCAGTAACAGCGCTGCCGTACCAACTCGGTGGTGCGCTCCACACCCTGGTGTCCGTGCTCTTGATGTAATTGAGTCAGAACATCCTGCTTAAGAACTGATGGCAAAACAAGCTGTAAAATCTCCTCACCACCATCTGACCGATGGACTTGACGGTACACCACACCATCTCTCTCCACAAGGCGACCCCACTGTCTCAAAAGAACCAAGGATAGTTTGGGAAAGCACCGTCTCTCCTCAAGAGTAGGATAAACCTGCCTCTTCCAAAAACCCAAAATGTCCTTCAGGAGAGGATCGGCTTCCTGCAAAGCACAAAGGTCAGACAGAGAATGAGATGGCAGAACAGTCACCACAGATTGGGTTACAGACACTGGAACAGGACATGAGGCACGCTGAAGAGCCTCTGGGATGGAGGTGCACGACAAGAGTTCTGCCAGGCTGGTACCTGATGTTGGCTGGCGAGAGAGTGCATCAGGATTGTTATTGCTGCGTCCAGAACGATACTTTATATCAAAATCAAAAGCAGCAAGTTGAGCAGCCCACCGGTGCTCCATGGCACCAAGCTTGGCCGTCTGAAGATAACTCAAAGGGTTGTTATCTGTATAGACCATACACCGGTGGCCCAAGAGACATTCCCTCCACCTGAACGAGACATGGAGAGGCTAATAAGCCAGCTGGTAAGCCAGAGTCTGGGGGCTCAAACAATAAAACCTGACCAGCAAGTTGTTCAGGGCAGGTTGCAGCTACAAATTTCATAACCCCACCAGTTATCCTCACTGCTCGAGGGCCCCGGACCCTTACAGCACCAGTTAACAGTGCTGGGGACTTAGTTGCTACTCTATGACACTGCTGCAAGGCCTCCACAACTGGACCAGGAGACTGTGTTACTGAAGGTAAATCAAAGAACGAGCCGCCATGTGCCCCAAAAAGTTCTTTGTAGACACGATTAATTATGTTCATTCCCAAAATGCCAGGAACAGAAGAACCAACATTAGTGGGATCCTTCACAACCAGAATCCCACAATGTGGAAGCACTTTGTCACAAAGATTGACATCCAATTCTAAATAGCCAATGTATGGGATGGAAAGACCATTGGCTGCCCGAAGCTGTAACCAGTGACATGACTGAAGGCGATCATGCCCCAATGATGCAAAATGTTTGTTAAAACAGCTCTCAGTGATGGTCGACACCATGGACCTGTATCTACTAAACAAGTAACAGAGACACCACCCATGACGACATCAATGACTGGACAAGATGCCAACAATTTTGACGCGGCTGCTGTTTGCGAGCCTGCTATTCCCCCACCTGAGTTGTGGCTCAGCAGCTCAGTGGGTGCTAGTTTTCCGCCTGGTTAACATTAGCTGGCCTTGCCACAGAGTTAACCTTGGCACGAACCCGCTCACCATCACACTCTCTGGCAAAGTGACCTGGCTGTTGGCACCTGTGGCAGACCACCGAACCCGGACGAGGAGGTCGCACCTGTGGTACGGAAGTCTGCAGAGAAGCAAAACACTGGGTGAGTTGATTAATCTGCTCTTGTTGCTGTTTTAGAAGTTCCCTTAACTCGCTAAACTCCGAGCGGGCAGCAGTAGGTGGAGTTAGCCGAGAGCTGCCATACACCCCGTACTGCAGCCCATATGTAGATGGGAGAGAATGACTACGCTCCCTAGCGCCACCTGGAAACCCCTGCCTCTCCCACCGAATTGCCTCCCCACGGACCTCCAGCAAGGTGGCAGTGGGATGTCCCCGAACATACTGCTTAAGCTCCCGGCGGAGGGCACTATCCAACACATGTTCTACGAACTGATCACGCAGCAGAATATCAGCATTCAACAACCCATCAGGAGCATTCTGCTTTACTGGTTCCATAAGGGCCATCAAAGCTAGAGAGAACTGCAACAGCGTTTCCTCCTCTTGCTGCTTCCTAGAAAAGAATGCATGCTGAAGAGTTATATATGACTCGGTGCAACCATACAACTCCCTCAAAATAGCCAAGATCTTAGCTGGATCATTCCTCTCTGCACTGGTGCGGTACTTTATTTCCTCCCTTGCTTCCCCCTCTAGATGATCAAAAAGGAAGAAAGCCTGGTCTGCCGCTGACAAATGGCGGGCCCGAATACATGATTGGGCCTCCTCAATCCACTCACCGATCCCAATGCAGTCCTACCACCGAACATGGGACATCGTCGGTCCCTGGGCACAACCACCAACCGCTCAGCAACTACAGCGCCAGCAGGCATGACACCACCAGCCACAGCTGGGGAAGGAGCGGCACCCGGCGAACCTCCAGCCGTCACATTCTGCTGACCCACTCCATCCACCGGCTGCCACGCCACCTCCTCCATACCTACAAGGGAAGACTACCAAAAGGAAACTCTAAAAACCAAAAAAAAACAGTAAAAGTAAATCCTGAACCCACAGGTAAGTCTTCCTTGGATAGCTACTGCTGTCTTGTCTTACAACACCATGAACAAAAACACACAAAACACAGTTAAGACCCTAAACACACATACAAAAAAAGACAAATCTGTGTTCAATGGTGCATCCTGCTCACAGCGCCAAATGTGACCAGCAGGGGGCGTCTTTTTAAAACAAGATGCACCAGAACACGGAATAGTTCACAATATTTTATTTAAACAATTTCATTAAAACATTTCTTTTTAAAAGCATGGCTCTGGCCTACTACTGTCCCTGGAGAGGAAAACGGATCATGTGAAATAAAAGACAATTTGAATTATTCCAAAAAAATTAATGAACAAACAAAACATGCAGTGTAGAGAAAACAAATTAGTAAATCAAAACAAAAAAAGCAAACTCATTAGTAATTTCAATAATAAGCAAACAAACTGTAAAAGGAAAAAACACAAACACTTTAAACGGTGGAACAAATCGTCGTTGTCCAATTTCAATGCCTTTCAATGGGCCAGAGGAGTCGGTCCCGCTCGCTCAGCCGGTCCAATCAGCAACAGGTTTCCTTCAGAGCGGCCCAAACAAACACCAGCAAGACAAGACAGCAGAGCGTCCAAGCGCTGCAACTCCAAGACAATCCTAAACCAAAAAAACACATTAAAAACCCGTGGATTCAGGTAAAGTAAATTAAAATCTAAACAGGTAGCTTACCCAGGAATAGCAGCACAGCCGACCAGGGAGAGAGAGGATCAGCAGGCTAGATGGAAGCAGCAACAACCTCCAGCTGCAGCCGCTAACGCCAGCAGAGCAACGCTGCAGAAACGCACTGCAGGTATAGATGGCACCAGAACCCAACCACAATCCCAGCCAGATGGTACAAAATGACACTTACGATTCAGATGAGCGGATCAAGCACACCAGCCGACATGTAGGGAAACAAAGACACACACCTGGCAGCGGCCTGCTCAGCTATAAAGCTATCTGCCCCGCCCACCAATCAACTGCACCTGGTGCACATAGTTGGGAGGGTGGAACACCATCCCACCACATTTAGAAATCAATAGTTATAGTTTTTATCTTTTACTTTTTCATGTTGTTATAAATAAATAACCACAAAAATCAACAGATCCCCACATTTTTTCTGATTTTATCAAAAGTTTTTCTCAAAATTGACCAAAAACATTTTGGTTCAAGTGAGCGCTGTCTCAGCCTGACTTGATGTCAAGTTATAGTCCATGACCGATAGAGCGATTAATAAAAGGTCACATTTAACATCATTTATTAGCGCAAATATCGTAAAAATTCCTTACGAATATTTCTAAATTAGCGCCATGAAATCTGTGATGTTGATGGCAGAAAACCACAAAAACAATCCTGGATGGACTGATTAGTGTGAAAAGATGTTCAATATTATGTTATTTTAAGAAACACTTATTGGATGCTGAAACACCTATTTATTGATATTTTAACAATTGAATTGGTTTTTATCAATACGATCCGGCGCAACAGGAACTTTATGAACATTCAGATTTTGGCCCAAAATGGAAATGAGTTTGATTCCCTGATATTTGATTAAAAACGACTGAATCATGGACTATTTTGAATGTAAACAAGAATAAAGAGGAAGATATTTGGTGGTGGAATGATGTCACTCCACCAGCAAAGGAAGATTCTGTGATGTCACTGGCGATTCAGTCTGTGATGTCATCAACTGTAGGATTGTATGTAACACAATTCTGCATATTTTTCATTGCTTGCAATATCACTGACCAGTTCAGACGCAAAGCTCTTTCAGGTAGTTTACCAATCGAGGATTTTACTGATTGTATTTAGGAGAAAATGTCTCATTATACGCCGAGATACCACCGTGGGATGATGGGACCCCACGCGAGAAGGGGAGGCCAGCAAAACCCCCAAGGCAGGTTCCCTCCTGCACACCCGAATGCCTTACACGGGGAAATCCACAGGCTGAGTTACCTTCTGGAAATGGAGAGAGCCGGGAGGTTTGAAGACAACCAGAAACTGTCCCACCTGGAGGCCGAGCTGGAAGAGACCAAACTCCAGTTAACAAAGCAAAAAACTCTCAAAGAAACGTTTATCAACCAGGCCAAAGAGGCAAAGAGGGAACTTGAGAGACTAGAGAAGTTCAGTGATCCAGCAGTCTGTAACGCTGCGGTCATTGCTTCCAAGGTTCACAACAATGTGAAATACATGAAGAAGAAGAACTTGCAACAAGACTTGGAGGAGTTAAAGGTGGCCCACCTCCTCAGCCAGGAAGCATTTGTGGCTGAAATAGAGGCTGAGAGGAAGAAAAGTCAGGGACTCCAAGAAGATCTGGACAAACTCCAGACTTCCTACGAGGAACTGCGCTCTGAGTATGAAGCAGCCGATGCTCTGCTGAGGCAGGAGGCCGAGACACAGAAGCTTTATGAAGCGAGACTGAGTGAAGAACAACGACTGCTGGAGAACTTGAGAGCTGAGAAGGACAACATGTTTAAAGAAATGTCCCAAAAGATTTCATTCCTGCAAGACGGTGAGAAACTTTTGCAGGAAGAATTAAATCTGATCAAACGTTCATACAATGAACTGACCTGCAAATATGAAAGCGAAGTTTCTTCACTAAAGCAAGACGTGGAAAGATATCGGCAGGAGGCGACAGATGAGAAAGACGCCAACATAGAAAGAACGAATGAAAATCTGCAGCTTATCAACAATCTGAGAGCTGAGAAGATGGAGCTCTTCCATAAAATGTCCAGAGAAATTACAGTTCTGCAAAAGAGAGAGAAGCAGATGATAAAACTGGACCAGTTTAACTTCTTCTACGAGGAGCTAAAATGTAAATATGAAAGAGGCATGATGGATATACAGCAGCAGGCTGAAACGTACCAGAAGAAGATAAACCAGGAGGAAACTGCTCTTTCAAACAGAGAAAAGAAAGAGAAGGTTATGCATGAAAGAAACAATTGTGAGCTGCAACAACAAGTCGAAAACCTTCAGCTGCAGATAAATCAGGAGCGAAAAGATCATCTGGAGAAATCAGAGGAGGACAAGGAGCATCTAGAGAACCTGAGAGCTGAGAAGGAGGAGCTCTATCAAAACATGTCCAGAGAAATCACAGTTCTGCAAAAGAGAGAGAAGCAGCTGATAAATGAACTGGATCAGGTTAACTTCTTCTACGAGGAGCTAAAATGTAAATATGAAAGAGACATTATGGATATCCAGCAGCAGGCTGAAACGTACCAGCAGGAGAGAAAAGCTCAGCTGGAGAAATCAGAGGAGGACATGGCACTTCTAGACAATATGAGAGCTGAGTTTGCCGTCCTCCAAGATAAAACAACAACTGAGATTCAATTCCTTCAGGACAAGGAAAGGAGTGTCCAGGCTGAGTTGGAGAAGGTTAACAGTTTGTACCTGGAGTTAAACCGTCTGTACGAAACTGATGTCACTGCATTGAAACAGGAAGCAGCAAAATACCAGCAGGAGAAAAGTTGTATGATAAATGATTTGGACAGAGAAAGAGAGGATGTACTGCTGCCCGACACTGTGACAGCTGAGGAAGAAGATCTCCATCAAAACCACATCCCAGTTTTCCAAGAGGAGAAGGATGGTAAAAAGAAAAAATCAAAATTTTCAATTTGGAAAAAAGTCCAAAACATTCTGCGATTGAAAAAGCCAAAAAAAAACCCAAAAGATTGAAGACGATCAAGAACATGTTTAATGTTCTTGATTTTGATATTTAGAGGAGAAACACGTGAGAGGTCTGTGAACGGGGCGCCATGCCACGCTCCGTCAAGAGGAAATTTAAAAACCATGAAGTTTTTTCCCATCGACTAACTAGAAAATAGATCCCTTCCCGACCCGATTGGAAAAAACGTGGGCAGCACGGTGGTGCAGCGGCTAGCGCTGCATCTTCACAGAGACCATCTGTGTGGAGTTTGCATGGTCTCCCCGTGTTTGCGTGGGTTTTCTCCGGGTGCTCCGGTTCCCCCCACATCTCCTAAAACATGTAGGTCAGGTCAGTTGGTCACTGCAAATTGCCCCCAAAACACTTTAAGAAACTCCAACCATGTCCAGTATTATTGTTAAACCTGTAAAATGAATTGAATTAGCCGAACGTTAGCCCTTTTCCCTTCGCTGGTTTAGTGGCAGGCGGCTCAGTGCCGCAACTAGGCTCAGTATTTATAGCAACGTATCGATTTAAGAATTAAAATTTCTTCTTTTAATAGTAACGATTTCTGTTTATTTTCACTGTACTTGTGCTTTTATGGTTTGTCCTTTAGTTTACCTTTTCTACTCACTTTTTATATTAAATTGCACTGAATTGTAGCTCGTTATTCTGTTTAAATCTGTATTTTAAAGAAGATTAGCAAAAGGATCATGCAGTGGCTTTTTTAGGGCGGCTGTGGCTCGGTGGTAGAGTGGTCGTCTTATGACCAGAAGGTTGTAAGTTCGATTCCAGCTTCCTGAGCCACATGTTGAGCTGCCCCGGGGTGGGGCACTTAGCGGCAAGTTGCCCCCCGACCTGCATGTGGGTGTAAATGTGTGTGTGGGTGAATGTGACTGTAGTGTGAAGCGCTTTGAGTGGTCAACATGACTAGCAAGGCACGACACAAGTTCAGTCCATTCACCTTTTTTCTTTGATAAATCCTGTTTCTTTTTATACCAAACATAAAAAAGCTGATTTAACAGGTTTGGATTTCTTCAGGTTCCAGGATGTTAAATTAAGATTAGAGTTAATCTGTACATAATATTAGATGATAATTGTTATCATAATTTAATACTCCGGACCATGAAGAAGCTCAAACTTGTTATATCTGGTTTGTTTGTTATAAGGAAAAACAGGTTTTATCATAAATAAAAGTTACTGTGATCTTTCTGTTAGTCTTTATTTAGAAATACAGATTCAAGATAGTTTAACAAACTTAACAAAAAAGTGCAATTTAACATGAAAAACTGTAGAAAAGGTAAAAAGAAGAACAATCTATGAAAATATGAAAACAGAGAACTTAATCAGAAATTATTTCCATTACAGGAAGAAATCAATTCTTAGATGAACATTTTGTAATAAATATAAAGCTTTTGTGTTGTTGAGCTTATGTGTTGTCTGCTTGTATAAAAGAGAAGAAAAGGGGCAGGAAATGCCTAATCCAGTTATTTTTTAACCAGCTTTATAGTAAAACTGCAAATTCTGTTTTATTTCTGATGTTACTTCTAGGTTTGGTTTGTCAACCTGGGTTCAATTCCCAGTCCTGCAGAATCTGCTGCATGTCTTTCCCTTCTCTCTCCTCCTAATTTCCTGTTAAACCTGTTAAATAATGGCCTAAAAAACTTTATTCGAGCCTAAAAGACTAAAAAAACTAAAACATACATTTCACCTCACAACTGGACCAACAGTCAGAATATGCTTCCCACCACATTATGCTCTTTTCCTCGTGTTAAATAACAACTTTCTTCCTCTCTCTCATTTTCTCTCTTTCTTACATAATTAATAGGTTACTTAATATTTACACACACACACACATTTACACGTCCCCTCCATGGGCTGCCACCTTATCGTGGTGGGGGGGTTTGAGTGTCCCAGTGATCCTAGGAGTTATGCTGTCGGGGCTTCATGCCTCTGGTTGGGCCACCCAATGCAGACAGGTCCAAGGTGAGGAACCAGAACCAAGTGCAGCCCAAAGATCCCTTATGATGAAAACGACCATTGGAAACAGTGGTTCTGCTCGCCCCTACATGAGGTCCCACCCTGGAGCCAGGCCTGGGGGCGGGGCACGTTGGGGAGCCCCTGGTGGCCGGGGTTTAACCCACAGAGCCCGGCCGGGCTCAGCCCGAAAACAGCCGATGTGTTCCGGCTAGAAATAGTCGGACTCGGGGTGTGCTGTGGTGGCGCAGGGGGTTAGCACACACCACGTTTGGAGGCCTTAGTCCTCGAAACGCACGTCGCGGGTTTGACGACCTTTGCCACATGTCTTCCCCCCTCTCCTCGCCCTCCTTCCTGTCTGCCTGCTGTCAGAAAAATACGAGCCACTAGCGCCGCAAAAACTCTTCGGGTTGGATGTTCTCCCACCCTGGAGTTGCCCCTTGTGAGAGGCGCTGGGCAGGAGTGGGCTTTCTTGTTGCCTCCATCTTGGTGCCTGTACGTTGGGGTGAACAAGAGGATAGCCTCTCCCTCTACCTACGGGTTTGGGTCGGGTTCTGACTGTTTACCCACCTTTTTAAGTCCTTGGAGGGGGTACTGGAGAGTGCCCCTCCTGGGAGCTGCCTTGTTATACTGGAGGGGTTTTCTCCGTTGGGTCTCTGGGCTCCCTTAGAGACGGGGTGAGAAGCCCAGGAATCCAGGAGTCACTGATGTTTATACATACAGTACAGACCAAAAGTTTGGACACATCTTCTCATTGAATTCAATGAGAAAGTGTGTCCAAACTTTTGGTCTGTACTGTATGTCCAGGGTTTCCCCCAGCGCATCTGCTGGTGTCAGCCACTTGGTCTGTATTGAGTACAGACCAAAGGTTTGGACACACGGTTGTGTCCAAACCTTTGGTCTGTGCTGTATATCCAGGGTTTTCCCCAGTGCATGTCAGCCAGCGGGTGACCCATCAGTTATTCAGTTGGCAAAACCTCAAAAAAGCAAATAAACCGGCAAATAAATCCACAATTTTGTTAATAGTAAAGAGGGTTAGATAATAAAACAAGAACTATTATTTTCTTTTTTTATTCAAAGGAAAATCTCAAGGTACTCAGTTTGTCCAGCCGTGCAGCAGCAGCACCGATCCAGGCTCTCAGTCACTGGTGGGAAATTTAGAATCACACAGAAAATCTCCAAAAGGGAATCAAACTTAAAACTCTGAACCAAGAACTTCTGATCACAATATAGCAATTAACCATATCTGCCATGGTAAATTATTACTGATAACTACTGTGAGTAGTCCCTAACATTAATATGATCAGGCAGCATGTATAAATACATACAGTATATATATTATTGTTATAAAGGCTGAGCCAAGAACATTTATGTCTGTATCAACAAGTAGCCCTTCGTGTTACTCTGGACCCGTGAAGCAGCTCCCAGTCTGAGAAAGGTCGGTGACCCCTGTTTTAGACATTTCAAACCCAGAAATTGTCAAGGTTTTTTTTGCTGTTGTTTTTGGGGTTTTTTAAATAATTTTTTTTAGGTTAATCTGAAAATTTCAGAGTTTTTCTAACTTGTTCTAAACTTTTGAAACTCAGAAATGGTAAAGTTTTTTCTACAAAAGTTTTGAGATTAAGTTAATATTTCTTTTAGCTTTTTAATGGAAATTTACTTCTTTTTTGTTCTAATACACTCTTGTATTTACTACGGCTTATTCCTGATAGATAGAGTCTGCCAGGAATGCTAAAGCTAGTTAGCATGGCAGATAACAGTTTTTCCTGAAACTGTAAGTTGTTCCTCCTCCATTAATACACTAAGCAGTGTACAGGAGCTTGATTGGCAGCACTTTGACCCTCCTTCTGGTTCTGATTGGCTGTTTTTGACCAGCTCATGCACACTTTGTGACCATTTCTTCAGATGGCAATAGCAGCACTGGAAGGAGCTGAAGCAGATCGATTTTTTCACTCTTTATCTGTTTCACTCTAAACTATCCTCTTCATGAGATTGCTTTGGGAAAATAGTGTCTTCAGTCAGAGGCTTCTTCAAATTTGCTGCAATGCAGACTGCTACAAGAAATCTTTCCTGCCAAAAGTCATCACTGTCTACAATAACTCTTTGAAGAATTTGAATTAATATTAGTTACAAAGGGATGTGCTGTGGTGGTGCAGGGGTTAAGCACAACCCACATATGGAGGCCTTAGTCCTCAACGCGGCTGTCGCAGGTTCGATTCCCGGCCTGGCGACCTTTGCTGCATGTCTTCCCCCTTCTCTCATTACCCTCTTTCCTGTCAATTCACTGTCAAATAAAGGTCACTAGAGCCAATAAAATCTTAAAAATAATAATAATATTAGTTACAAAAACATGTAATTTCCTTTTGGGATCAATTAAGTATTTTTGAATTTGAATTAACAAGTATGTAAAAACCATATTGACAGTATATTTAAAGGGATTTTAATCAGCGTGTTATTTCTGTTTAAGGGTTGGAAACAACTCTGTTCATGTGGAGGATGTCAACTTTTCCACACAAAATAAATCAAGCTAAATACTTTGTTTTAAATGTAGAAAACTTGCCTGCAAACGTGAAGATCACTTCTTCTCCTCTCTTTGCTGAAGAAACCTTACACTCGGCATCGCAAGCTGACGCTGGCGCCGGCAGCCTCTCCCTTACAAACAGGTAACATAACAATGTGATTCACTGAATGCTTGGTTGTTCTACGTTTTAAAATGAGAAGCCACGTCAATGCTGGTTATTTTTTTCCCCATTTAAAACATATTAATTTAATGTGCAAATAAACATCCTTGTACTTTGTGCAAACTGAGGATTTTGTATTGACTTCTGTTCGTTTTTGCTACGCCTAACCCTAACCAGACAAAGGAATCACCTCTACATAAACTGTTTACTGTCCTTCTCCCACAGACTTGATCATAGCGGTCTCATGTTCATCTAGTAAAATGAATGAAATGTAAACTTGTAAC
The DNA here is from genome assembly GCF_002775205.1 of Xiphophorus maculatus. Classification (NCBI taxonomy): domain Eukaryota; kingdom Metazoa; phylum Chordata; class Actinopteri; order Cyprinodontiformes; family Poeciliidae; genus Xiphophorus; species Xiphophorus maculatus. The sequence goes on along the minus strand of NC_036447.1, from coordinate 476,628 downwards.
TAAATCGTTGAAATTCTGCTGAACGAACCGACCAGAAGGTTCTGGAGGGACGAAACTGATCCTCAGCCTGAAGCGCATCACCTCACACAGACTCTTCATTTAAAACAGCAACTGGTATAAAATATCCTGAGCTGAGAGTCAGAACTGGTTACAGTGAAAACCTGGTTGGGCCCAGTGGAGTGGTTCCTCACTTCATGATAAAACATAAATTTCATGTTCGTGTAGCAGTGTGATGTTATTACACTAGATTGTAAAGTGAGAAGCTATTCCGGTAGGAAATTATATGAGCACCGACAGCTTTTATTTTGAAAAGACGACCAATCCATTTCAAAACAGTGGGTAACTTCCTGTCCCAAAATTATTATCTTTATTCAAATTTAATATGTTGTGAATAAAACTGTGAATTATTACCTTTAATGTTTAACATATTGAGTTCATAGATTGTTGTTTAAAGTATCAGTTCGAAATTTAAAAAGAAAAGTTATCGGGTCATACCATTATAACCTGTGAAAGGTTTTCCCACGCTTTCCGTCGCGCTCTTTCTGTTCGGATCCCGTGGGAGAAGGTATGAAGTTTTGCTTTTTGTGTTTAATAAGTGTATTTTAAGGGTAATAAGTGTTAGTTTTATTACTGTTTTTGTAAAACAATGGGTGTTGAAGCACTTAACCTGCAGTTAGCAGTTATCTAGCTGCTCTTCTGATACATGAAGCATTGCTTCATCTATGTGCTGAAAATAGTATTGTTCATGATTAAACAGGCGCTGTGGAACACTGTGAAAAGAAAAGCCTGTTCTTGATCACTATTTTCTGCCATTTGAATGCAGGTATGTGATGTTTCATTATTATTTTTGGTGGGATTATTTGGTTTAATTATTCTGTTTAATTATTTCTTTTCTTATTCATGTACTGTTTAAGATTATTATGTCCATGTTTGGGCTTAGTTATTAATTAGTGTTGCAATTGTTTTTATTTTGCAAGGTAAATGTGTTACTTTACACAAGTCACAGGCTCTTTCTGTTCGGATCCCGTGGGAGAAGGCGCTGTGGAACACTGTGAAAAGAAAAGCCTGTTCTTGATTACTATTTTCTGCCATTTGAATGCAGGATCATTAAAAGTGCTTTCCAATCAGCTGTGGTCTGGCTGTGGTCACTCTTCTACAAGACACAACGCAGAATCAGCTACGCTACATTCGCTCATGTTCCCTGGAGCAGACAGACGTTTTCATGCATCAACTGTTTCTGCAGAGCATTCAGCCTCTGGATTACACTGTAAAACTGAAAACCTGCATAAAACCTCAATCATGATTTAAAAACATAAAACATGTCAAAAATCTGAGTAATTTGACAACAGCTGAACGACTGATTAAAGCTTTGATGGTTTTTAGCTTGAACTGCCAGAGAGCAAAACGTTTCTGAATTTCTGAGATGTTTTTCTATGTGGCTGAAAAGTCAATAGAATTTGAAATATTTCTAAATGTACAGTATAATAGTTGAAATGACCACAAGTCAAAGAAGAAGCTGAACATTTTGATCTGAATTATTGAACACTGATAATCGATCACCGTAAATTAAGTTTAAAGGAAATAAAAAACACAAGAAGAGAAATAATCGGAGTTATGATGACAACTTGATCCAAACATTTAAAAACTGAAACGTGTCACTTTATTTGCTTAAATGACTAAAACGACATGAAGCTCCAAACACGATCAAATGGAAAAAACGGAAAACTAAAAAATAAACAACCCTAAACTAAAAAGTTCGGAAATGACGTCATCAGTGTTGAGCCAGGGCTGGCTCAGCTCTTATTGTGAAAGGTGCGACCGGAAGCCGCTGGTCCCTCTCAGCATCCTCTCCTCCAGCAGCCGGAGCCGCATCCCGGGAACATGGACGACGTCCCGCCGATCATCACCATCCAGGTCGCGCTCCGGATCCAGCCGAACGACGGACCCGTCTTCTTCAAGGTGGACGGAACCCGCTTCGGCCAGAGCCGAACCATCAAGCTGCTGACCGGCTCCAAGTACCGGGTCGAGGTGGCGGTGAAGCCCGGAGCCCTGGAGGCCACGTAAGATCCCTGCGCGCTGCACGGCGGGGGTGGGAGGTCAGAGGTCATCAGGAGAGGAGAGGAGAGGAGAGGAAGAGGAGGACGAAGAAAAGAGAGCGGCCTCCTCTTCGTCCTCCTCTTCCTCCTGCAGGCCGCAGCATCCGACACCCCCTGAATAAATGATGCGGGTTCAGGTTGAAGCTCCTTCAGAGAAATCAGCCAATATTCCCGATAATTATTGGTAATAACCTGGAGACACGTGACTCCTTAAAACAACAGAAGCTCTCAATTTAATGAAATGAGGAGAAATGTGTTTATGAACGTCATAATGTCGTCATAATGCTGCGTCACAGCAGGGGCGGTCCCAGAGAATGTCCCCCAGGAGCAGGCGCCCCAAAAACATCCATTTCAATCATCCCTTTTTTTCTTCTTCATTTTTTATGATGGCGTTATAACAAAAAAGAAAATTATATATAATGTCCTCTTTTTTCATCTCTTCAGAATAAAAGCACAAAAGAAATTATATATAAATCCTTTTTTTTCTTAGAGTGGCACAAAAAGTAAAGAAAAAAGGTCTAATTTATTTTTTCTTCTTTATTTCTTGGTGCAACTTCAGAAAAAAAGAAATGATCAATAATTTCTTAGGTGTGAAAACTAAAAAAAAAAACATTTTTTAGGATGTTGCAACTAAGTAAGGGATGAAGAACACAGAGAAGAAAATAGGATTTATATGTATGTCATGATATGGATTTTCTTTATTAATTAGGTTTTTGTCTTGATTGTTAAGACAGTCTTTGTATGGGGGGTATATTTCAGGTGGGGCCACGGCCCCCCGAGCCCCCCTCAGAATATTCCAGAAGCGTTTCTGAAAAACTGATTCCAAAATTCAACAGGAAGAATTCTGGAAAACTTCTGGCTCACGTTCCTCCAGCTCTGGATTCCAGGTTCTGGTTCAGAGTCCAGGTTGGACCGTGAGTCCGACCCCTGAGGTCATGTGACGAGCCCTTCCTCTTCCTCCTCTTCCTCGCAGCAACATGAACATCGGAGGAATCGTGTTCCCTCTGGAGCAGCAGTCCAGAGACGAGGAGTCGGTGGTTTACCACGGGCGCTACGACACCGAGGGCGTCCCACACACCAAGAGCGGAGACCGCCAGCCCGTCCAAGTCAGCATAGAGGTGAGGTCGTGACCCCAAGGAGGTACTGAGACCTGAGGGAGTTCAGAGGAACATGGGGGCTCTGCTGACCTTTAACCTCAGAGGAACTGGAGCCTCGATTTATCCTCAGGGGTCCGTTTACATCAGACCCGCCAAGTTTCCCGTTTTGGTCGTGAAACTACCGCATTTCCCGCTCTGCCTCCCGTATCAATATTTTATTATAATGTAAAATAATAAAGATTTATAAAACCTGAGCTTCTGCTCAGCAGTCTGACTGACGCCATGAAGGGTCAAAGTTCATTTCCTGCCATGAAACTCAGCGACTATTTCAGAGATTCCTCAATGCTTTTCATTTCAGCTCGACTATAGAAATTACACATAGATAGAAATGTCTGCAGCAAGGCCAGCCTCAGGTTCTGAACAGCCACCTGCCGGCGGACCGGACCGGACCGGACCGGGCCAGGAGCCCAAAAACATGCCTGTTTTTAAATCCAAAACTAATAGGTTCAGTTCAGCAGATGAACCTGAACATGAACAGTTCTGATGCTGGTTCTGGTTCTGATGCTGGTTCTGTCTCTGCAGTTCAACAAGGCCGGGTCGTTCGAGACGGTCTGGCAGGTCAAGTTCTACAACTACTACAAGCGGGAGCACTGCCAGTTCGGCAACAACTTCAGCAACATCGAGTACGAGTGCAAACCCAACGAGACCCGGACCCTGATGTGGATCAACAAGGAGGCCTTCAACTGAGCCGGGCCAGAACCGCTCCCCGTTCCTCTGCCCCACCAGAACCGGGCTGGTCTTCAGCTGAACACAACCGGTTCTGACCCGGTCTGAACCGGAGCAGAACCGGTCCGCATCTGTTCACTAAAGACCAGAATGAAGAACGGTTCTGTTTAAAGGTTCTGATCCGGTCCTTCGTGGTCTACTTCAATGCAGCCAAATTAAACTGGTCAAACTGGTTCGGTTCTCCAGGTCCGGTCCATCCCAGTCCCACCAGAACCACCGGGACGTCTGAGCCGGATTGGGCTCATGTTGGAATCTTCTGGCTGCTTGGAAGGAAAACCCGGGCCGGATCAGAACTTCGGATCAGAACCGGATCCGTTTGAGTGTTCTGATTGTTTTCTGTCTATTTTTGTTTCATTGAGAAACTTTGAGTTCAGTCACAGAACGATGAAACCAACCAGCTTTCACGCTGACACTCAGACTTGTCTGGGACTATTTTCAGCAGCGGATGAATCCGTCATCTGTCTTCTGCTGTGAGGAGGACTTCTTCTTCTTCTGTGGTTTTCTCCTCATACGGTGCTTCTCTCTGCTGCAGCCGCCGATTTCAAAGATTCATTTTGCCAAATCTGATGTGTTGCTTCTTGTTTTGTATTCAGATGTAGGGTAGCTGGGAATAAAGCCGTGTTCTGGAGTTCCTGTGGGCCTCATCACTGACCGAACCGGATCTGGTCTGGTCCAGTCCAGGTCGGAGCTGACGGAGTGGACAGGAAGTCAGAACCAGAAGCCTGACCGGTCCTCTTTATGTTAATAAAAACTGATTTACTTTAGAGTCTAAGCTCAATTCATTGGAATGGGTCAGTACCAGAACCAGACCCATCTGTGACCACACCCCTTTATTTTAAGGATTATTTAGTTTAAAAACCAAACAGAACATGAACATTTTCATACTCTCAACATGTTAACATGTTGTTGATATGTTGTTAACACGATAGCAATGTGTAAACATCCTGTTGTTTACCTGTTAAAAGTCTCGTATTTTTGGCCTGGATGGCCTTCCATACCCACCAAGCAGCAGCGTCACTATTTAGAGGTTCGCTGTGGAATCTGTTCTGGACACAAAGTTCTTACCTCGCTTCTTCGTCCGATTTAAAGGAACATGTTGAGTCACGGCGCGGTCAGACCTTAACAGGAAGCTCCACCAGGTGGCGGAGGAGAGCGACGCGTCGCAGGAAGAACCTTCAACGGTTCCCCACAGGGGCGGGGCCAGAAAAATGTTCCCTCGGGTGGGGCCAGCGTTGTTCAGCGTTGGAGCCACTTTGGAGCACAACATACATATTTTCAAAAATAATTCACTAAAGGCCGATAATTTTTTCTTGAAGTGAATAAATGTACAGCTGTATTTATAAATATATGCATTCACTGCTGCCACCAACTGTTCTGGAGGGGAACTGCTGGCTCCAGGGAGGGAAAGTTATGCCAATTCCCAGGCCCCCTGACCGACAGGGGGCCTGGGAATTTATTTATTTATTTTTTCATAGAAATACAAAAAAAAATTGTAGCCCTGTCAATTACAAAATTAATCATATTGTGTTTTCTAAAATAGTTTTTAGCAGTAAAAACCAAACACATCCATATTCGCCCTGAACCTCCTGGATCTGCATGAAATGGTTCCTGGTGACGATGTTCAGCAGCAGACAGTGGAAAACAAGAACCACTGAGTGTTACTAAGCTGCTAAGAAAAATATAAAAAAATGAAAAATAGACAGAGAGAGAATTGAGTCAATTTATAACCCAGTTTTTCTCTGAGAGGTAGTAGCATACTTAGCTTAGCTACAGACTGTTTGCTTCCTTTCCATTAGCATTTAATGAATTAAGGAAAGAAATGACCAAGATATTCATATATTTAAAGTGTCTCTGTACCTTTTACTACTTAACAGGTGAGTCAGTCAGCAGCAGCTCTAAACCTCCTGAGTGAAATTAAAGCTGCAGTTTGTAACTTTTAGAAAAATGTTTTCACATATTTGTTAAAACTGACATTATATTGTGACAGTTTAGCATGACAGATAATCTGTTAAAAATCTATTTCCTCTGCTTTCTCCCATCGAGAAACAACCAATCAGAGGCAGGAGGCGGGTTTTAGCGCTGTCAATCACAATCTCCTGTGCAGTGTTGTGTAGTAACGAAGTAAAAATACTTCACTACTTTACTTAAGTATATTTTGGAGTACTTCATACTTTCCTCGAGTATGAAAATTTTTGATGACTTTCACTTTTACTTCACTATATTTCCGAACTTAATTGCGTACTTTTACTCCGATACATTTTCAATGTGTTGTTTAGTTACTCGTTACAAAAAAGCGAGAGAGAGAAACAAAGTGTTTTGATCCCACCTACTGATTAGCAAGTAGCAAGCAGGCTACCGAACAAAGTCGGTAGCCTGCTTGCCTGGGCTTGTTCATCACCACCTCCAATAGGATACACCTGTTTCGCTTCTCCCATTAAACACAAAGCAAGTCTCGCAATCAGCAGCAGCCACATGGAGGAGGAGACGGAGACCACGACTGCAACTACGTTGGACACGGCTCCAGGGGAACCACCAGCTGGTGATGAGAGCCCATGGCCTTATTTAAATACAATACACTCTTTCGTGGGTGTTAAAGATTCGTCGTACCGCATGCAGTTTATGTTATTCCTGCCCGAAGATGTGGAAATTCTATCTTACAAAAACTCCCCGTCCAGGTAACGTCTTATGAAATGGTTATAATCCTCCTGTTTCAGTAACTATAGCTTGGTCACTAGACACTACTGTATTGTGAAACGTTGACCATAAATGAACTTTGTTTGGCAGTGTTTCAGTTCCATACGTGGTGTATTTAGCTGAGGCTTAATGTTGACTGTAGCAGGCTACCTAGACTCCTCTGTTCAAGGGGGGACAGAAGCCATAGCGACAGCAATTTAGACTAAATTTAACGAATACAGGAAAGGCATGCAAGTTCAAAACCAGGTTTACAGATGCCAATAAGCTGCATTTCCCTCCCAGTTCTTTTTTTCTTTTGCATAATGACCAGTTGTGTGCACCACCTACTGACTGTAGCATTGACTGATTCACTGATTTGTGAAGTAGAGTAATCGTAACAGATCTTTTTCTTCATGTTGGCCGCATTTTCTGTACTATTTATTTTTCTCATTTTCAGCACTGACCTTACTTGAAGGGAAAACTTAAGGTTTACAAAAACTTTGTATTTTCTGTCCTGGAGGGTTTACTAAGAAGCTGGTTCAGTTGTAAAGCAGGTTAAGTTAACCTTGTGCTATAGGTAAAGCACCTAAATGATGCCTGCAGGTATATCTATTAGCAGGTTTAATTTTGCCTGCACTTGGTTGTGTACATTATTTTAAGTGTATTTGACAAGTTTACCAAAATATAAAAAATGTCATTCAACCTGCATTTGCTTTGTTTTACTTTTTACTTGTACTTTTCATTACATTACTTGAGTACATCCATTTTTACAGTAATTTCCATACTTAAGTACAAGAAGTTTCAGATACTTTAAGACTTTAACTCAAGTAACATTTCAGTCAGTGACTTGGACTTTTACCAAAGTCATATTTTGGAGAGGTACTTGTACTTTTACTTGACTCTGAGATTTCAGTACTTTATACAACACTGCTCATGTGGCTGCTCATCCCTATGCTGTAGCTAGCGCAGCCTGTTGTAAATGCTCAGTCTAGTTAGCATAGCTACCAGTGATAGCAGATACACATTTTCCTGTTATGATCAGTTGATTGACAGCGCTAAGCCCCTCCTCCTGGTTCTGATTGGTGGTTTTTGGCTGGAACGGTTCTTTACTTTAACCAGTAATAGTTCAGGTGGAGGAGATTGATTTTTTTCACAGATTATCTGTCTCATAACAAACTGTGACAACATGATGGCAGCTTTAACAAATATGGAGAAAACATTTTTTAATGAAAGTTATAAACTGCAGCTTGAATAAAATGCAACTACATAAAATTTTTTGAGAAGTCTGGATGCTTTATGTACATTCTGCATGTTGCCTCTGACTTGCTGGTGGGGAAACATTTCAGTATCTAAAACTGATAGAAAAATGTGATCAACCTGCAAACTGTGTGAGGACTGTTGGATGTAAAATTCATGAGCAGTAAATATTGTGCTAGTATCAGCATTGAACGAAAGAAAGCAAAGCTTTAAAATTGTGACGCTATGATGGGTCAGATGGACTCAAGAAATTGTAACAGCAGCTGCGTTGGGGCCAATTTAAGTTTTGGTCCTGGGGCCCAAGATTCCTGGCGGCTGGTCTGGAGAGTCATTGGGATCTTCGACACGGACGGGAACAGGGAGATCGACTTTATCGGCACGTATGAACAGTTCAGTTACGTATGAACAGTTCAGTTACGTATGAACAGTTCAGTTACGTATGAACAGTTCAGTTACGTATGAACAGTTCAGTTACGTATGAACAGTTCAGTTATGTATGAACTTTGTCTCCATCATGATGTTATGATTTAAATCTGAATTTCTTTACTGCTTTGAACAGATCAGAGGTTTTAAATTTGGATTTAGAAAATAATTTCCAACATTATTAAAACTTGTCCAGTTCAGAGTGACAAGGATCAGATTTAGTTCAGTGAAGAAACGGAGTCAGTCTGAACGTCAACATGAACAGCTTTTAATAAATCATTATTTAATAAATCATTGTTTCTAATGGGGAAAATATTCTGATCATTTTCTGATAACTGTTAAGGAAGAATAATTTATAAATTAACTTTGGAAAAAAGTTTGGCTCTCTCTTCCTCTGGATCCCAGGTCCTTTCAGCGGGCGACGTGCGGCCACCAGGAAAACAACACTGCATGTTGACGTCACAGAATTACAGAGTTTAATCCCATACAAGGCAACGTATGAATCAACAACAAAACTGCAGAGGAACAGAGATATACATTCATTACCTGAGACAGACAAAGACAGACAAACAAAGACGCGTCTTTGGAGAGAGCTGATGCAAAAAAGCAAAATAGTGGCAGCTATCTGAATTATTACTCCTGTGCACGAACTCTTATACTGAAGGTATGTCTTTCCTTTTTAATATATTCAATTAAGGCGTACCTCTGGTTGACCAACTGGAAGCTACCTTGGAGACTCAGAGAAACTTAGAACTCCCCCTAATTTACGCCAAAGATCAAAGGCCATTTGCTCTCTTGGTAAAACAAAAGAGCCAACAGCTGCGTCCTGGCTTCCTGGTTTCTACGGTCATTTGGGTAAAGAAAAACATAAGATAAGATTTCACAGATACCTGTGGAATCCGGAGTCTCTCCCATTATCTCTCCTTACATAAATTCTCAGGACAAACTTAAATCCAGTAATTTGGTTCAAGGAAAGGTTATCTTCACCAAAACCCCATTTAGCATAAATCCTGAGCAATTTTCTAATACTAAACAAAACATTTTCATTCAAACAATTTCCATTTGATTCTGATATTGTCACAGATAGTACAATTTTAAATACATTCATCATTTACTAGATTAGTAGTTCTACAATTAGATAATACAATCTTCGTTAAAAACATGCTATTAGTACCTAGAAAAATGTCTTAGAAATTAAATGTTAGTGGTTTCAATATTCTATGTTCTATGTTGCTATCTTCCTTAGCTGGGCTCTGGGTTTTCTAATAACAGGCGGCTCCACCAGGTGGCGCTCTCTCCACAGCCTGAGCCTCCATAAAACGGAAGCTGGAAGCTGGAGGCCAGGTGTTCACTTCCTGTGTGTGAGACCAGGTGTGTGTCGGGCTCATGCTGTTTGCTGGCTGTGTGTTTGGAGGAAAACTGTTTTAAATCGATTCTCTTAATGACTTTGTGCTGATGTGTGTTTTTATTCAAAGCTGCTTTATTAATGACGCAGCGCAGCGTCACCTGGGCGTGACGCCGCAGGTAGGTTGATACATTAGTCTCTATTAACCAGAATGAATTGGATGGTTTTGGTTTTATATAATTGTTTTTTTTTTTGGTAGGGCTGCAGCAGATTTATTACATCTAGTTTAACTTCAGAGGTCTGGTTAATGCGATGCAGGTATTCAGTGTTTTAATGTTTTAGATCGATTTGATTAAAATGATTTAATAAATTTTGGAATTTCTATTTTTGTGTAAATGTACTGAGTGTATTGATCAATATGTATCCATAGAGAGATGTTTATGTATGTTTTGGCTCTAATAAAAAAAAAGATTTAATAAGCATTTAGTAATTTTTGTCTTTTTGTTTTATCACTGCTTCCTTTTAGAGTTTGGTTTTCTTGTTAGTGCGTCCAGTTTGGGTTGTTTGTGGTCAGACTGACAACCTAACATTGTTTATTATTGTTTAGTTATTATTTTCCTGAATACTCAGGTTTCAGTGGCTGTTGATCTTAAATATCTGAGAGCCGATCCTGTTGGAGTGATCTCCAGTTTGGATTGCATGTGATCATTCTGCAGTGAATCCAGTGGATCTTCAGTTTTCAGTGGTTTTTAAATTTGGTTGAACTTTATTGGATTGACTACAAATGGATAAAGTTAACGGGAAACTCTCTTATTTATGTAACAATAAATATTGTTAATTAACTTTATTCTGGTTGTTTATTGCCCTTGGGCTTGACGGAGTTATAACACTAACTAAATATGCGATTTTAATAATTGGTTAATGAAATATTTAGCGACTTGCCTTCCTAAGTAGTTTGAAATTGTGACATTTATAAATGTACTGCATGCTGAAAAATGATTTAGCATTTCATTGTCTCTATAGCTGCTAAATAACCTGCTAACATGGCTGTTAGCTCTTGACTTTGTCTTCAGTTTGGAGACAGGAAGCTGCAGGAACGCATCACTTCCTCTCAACTGGAGATGATTCATCAGGTCAGTGCAGTTCAGGTAAAGTCCTTTTATTAACATCAGATTCAACAAGGTGCAGATCAGTGAGGAGGCTGCTGAGGCCTTAAAGGGACAGTACAATTAGCATCTGCTGCTCGGTGAGCCCCGCAGCTCCTGATGACGTCACAGAAGGTAGATTGATTCCAGTCCGCCAGAAATCTTCAGCTTTATGGATAAAACATAAACGCTGAGGATGAAATAAACTGTTGAAGTTTCTGAAACTTGAAAAACATTTTTAAGGAATTTCCATAACTTCCATTTCAGAACCGACAGAAAAAGAGTCTAAAGTCCTACTGCGGCTTGTCCTGCGGTCCCTGAACGCATCATCGCCGTTTTAAACCCACAACATAAAAAACTGGTTCTGGGTCGGTCTGGGTCAGCCGGTTCCGGTCGGAGCCAGCCGCCGCCGCCGCCTCTCCAGCGCCTGCTGCTTCTTCAGCTCGATTTCAGCGGCCGAGCATTTCCCTGCAGCGACAGGAAATGACATCATCAACTCCAGCTATGACATCACGCTGATGAAATCGGCTGTTTCCATGGTAACAGCAGGTTGGGCTGGGGGGGCCTCACCTTTCTCGGTTGCCATGGTTACCCGGTCGCAGGGCCTCCTGAAGGTGAAGCACCGGGCGTCTTTGGGTCGCAGCGCCGCCGACGGTTCTGACCCGGTTCTGTTCCTGAAGACGGCGCGGCCGATTGGCTGCTTCACCGGAGCGGCGGCCAATGAGCAGCCAGCCTGTCCGGCCGGGTCCGGTCGAATCCGGTTCCCAGAGTTTCGGTGGGTCGGCTGCAGCGCCGCCCTCTGATCGGACCCGGTCCGGTTCGTTTGGACCTGGATCCGGTTCTCCAGGTCTTCACACATCTCACACAGCAGGTCGTCAGACGGGCCGTCCCAGACCGGTTCCGACCGAAACACAGAGTCCAGATGGCCCAGGACTTCCGGCCCATCGGAACCGGGCCGGTTCATTGGGTCGCTCCAGAACCACTGGGATTCTGGTTCCAAGCTGCACATCTGACCCGGTTCTGGAGCTCTGAAGACAGAGGAGAACCGGTTCTGTTCTGTTCTCGTTTGGACCCACTTCCCAGAACCAGAACTCCAGTCTGGGTTCCAGGTTGGGTCCTGGTTCTCTTTCTCAGTTCTTATTCCGACAGACGGAGCGACCCAACCCTGACCAGAACCAGCCGGGTTCTGGGTGGAGCAGAGCTTTGGAACCAGGAAACGGTCCGGGTTCTGGGTCATCTCCAGAACCAGCGAGTCGTTTAGCAGGTCGTCGTTCTCCCAGTCGTCCTCTAACTGGTTCTGAACCGACCCGGGTCCGCTGCGCGTCCCGGAGCCGGCTGGACTAGAATCACACAGGGACGATGAACCTGGTCGGTTCTGAGTCGGACCTTGACCCGGGGTTCTGCTCGGCGTCTGGGTCGGACCGTCAAGCAGGAAGTCCAGGTCATCCTGCAGGAAGCCTGGGTCAGGCCGTGGTTCCGATCCAAAAGACCTGGGGCCCTGACCTTCCTCGGTCAGAATCTCCTCTAGGTCCTGGTTCTGGAACAGGTTCTGGTCCAGCTGCCTGGCGAGCCACAGCAGGTTCTCCACTCCGGTCGCTCTGCAGGAAACGGAACCAAAATTAAATTCTGGTTCTGGAGCGGTTCCATCCTGCCACGCCGACCAGAACAGGGTCTCTTGGTTCTGGATCTCAGCTTCTCCTCTGCTCAGAACCGGGCCTCCAGAACCCACCTGGGAGAGCGCCTCTTGGCCCGCGGGCCCTGTGGGTCCGGGGTGCAGGGAATGGCGGCGCTGTCTCCGATCCACTGCTGCAGCGCCGGTTCTGTGACCCGCGGCCGGCCGTGCTGCAGACATAATCAGAACATTAGCCGGGGTTCTGGTTCGGCCCGGTTCCACCGGACCCGACCAGACGCTGCTGACCTCTGGAGCGATCCTGCTGACGATCTCTGAGATGTTCACGGCGCCTCCGGCGGCGGCCTTTTTCCCTCTTGTTCCTGAACGCAACACAACGCAACGTCAGGGAACCGGAGCAGGAAGAGGAGAACCAGGAGGTTCTGCCAGAACTTTACCGGATCGGCGGGGCGACGGGGACGCGGCGTCCCAGACGATGTCCTGCTGGAGATCCGGGTCGTTGTGCGGGGAGTTCGGGCCCGGAACCGAACTGGGTTTGGTTCTGGAGATTCTGGTGGGAGTCTTGAACTCTATGAAGATGAAACTGTTAGAATCTGATCCGATCCAGAACATTTCCACGAACAGAACCAGAAGTGAGCAGAACTCTGATAGTGGATCAAACATCCTGATTACAGATTTTCATGTTTTCATGAAACCGAACCGAACCGAACCTTGACTGTCTGGGCTCTGACAGACAACTAAACTGAAACATTTCGAGATATTTAAATCGGATTTGACAAATCAGAAATCTGTTCTGTGCCGAATAAAAGTCTGTATAGAACTCTTTGTAAAAGCATTGTTCCTGGATCGGAACCGGCTCACCAGCGGATAAATCTGGAGAAAACCTAAAACAACAGAATTCTGAATGGAATCAGGCGGACAGCCTGAGCCGCCGGGATCCGAACAGAACCTGTCCGTTCAGACCTGGTTCTCCCCCGGTCCGGGTGGACTCCAGGACCGCCGCCGCTCCAGTCTGGCTCTGTCTGAGGCTGCGGCTCAGGCGGTTCCTCCTCGGAGCTCCGGCCGCCGCCAGCGGCTCCAGCCGCCTTCCGCCTCCGTTCATGGCGGACTGCGGATAAAACTCAAACTGACATCAGTTCAAAATTATTTGGAGAATTTGAACATCGCGCCATGTTGCCTCTTTCCCAGAGTTCCTTTTGGCAGTGCGTTCAAGAGCGTAGACATAATATAAAGAGTAGACCCAGCGTTGGCTGCTGTGGCGCAGGAAACACGGCGGCCATCTTGGAACGGTCGTCCCTCCTACTCAAGTACACCCAAGTAACGGTGTAACACCGGGTTCAGCTATGAAGGCTAACCGAGACTTTGTAAATCTTTAAAAGTTGTAATTATTCCCTAACATTGATTTAGATTATGCGACAGAAGGAGGCAAAGACTGTTATTGGTGTGTAATTCTTTAACTCTGTCTAAAGTAAGGTGGCTGTCGTTTTGGTTTTGAAGGTTTCATAAAGACACGATGTGAGGAAGAAGAGAGAAATGTGTTTAAGGAGAACCGGATCCGCTGCTGCTGAATCTCTGAAGCTACAACTGCGTGGCTGGAAAACATGAATAAAACCTACATAGACAGTATGTATATACGCATGTAAATATGTGTAGTTTAATGCATATTATACAGTTTTAATCATATTTGCCTATTTCTCTATTATTGTATTGTTTATTGTTTATTTACATGTATTACTAAATAATATATTAAAAAATTATGACTGGTTGTATGTCAGGAACTGCCTAATGTCTGCTCAGCATATGGTGTTGTTGCGCAACACCCCCCCCCTCCTTTCTGTCTCTACTCTCTCACTCTCTGCTTCCTCTTCTGAGAGGGGAGATGTGCTACCAGCTCTCCATCTAACGGGTCAATTGAGTTTCCTAAATCTGCCGGGATTTACCCTGTCCAGAACTGAAGTAAACTCTGTTTAAGCTGGTTTCGAGAAACGATTCACCTGATTTTTAACGGCCTACATCCAGGTGTCCCACCCTTCTTCCCTCTGTGAATTAGCCAGACTGAGCAGCCTACAGCCAACTAGTTTCACAGAGCACACCTGTTAACGGTCGCTCGTTCTCTTATTTTACAACTTGCATTTGTTATTGAACCAGGTAGGTTTTAGTGACTCGGGCGAGTCCCAAGGATGACGTTTTAAATTTGGGCTACCAGCAACCTATAAAACATTTTAAACTTTTTCCTCTCCAGAATCAAACATCACAGCTATTTTACAACCATCAAAGAACTTTAAGGTGACTCATTAACTGAATGTCCACAACATCTTTTAGATTTTCTTTATGCTAAATATTTTATTAGTAAGGCATTTTTGCAAGGGTCAGTACAGCTTAATTCAGTAGCAGAAATAATCAAATAAGTAAAATCAGTCATCTAGTCTATCTTTCCCTACTGCTGACACTGAGAACTAAAAAAGGAACCTTTGAGAGAGACGGACAGAGCCTGGCGCCTCGAACCCCAGACCTGGCACGACGACGAAGAAGGTGCTGCAGCAGGAGGAAGACGCCGATCGATGAAGGCCAGGATCTCCGCAGGTCTGATGATGAAGAAGGTGTTGCAGCAGGAGGAAGATGTTGATCAGCGAAGGCAGGAATCTCTGTAGGTCTGATGAGCCTCCTCTCCGCATGGATGGTGAGGTCACACAGGACTTGGTGCTGGCAGGAAGGAAGGCACCAGTTCTTCTTCTTTGTCTTTGCCTTTGTCTTCATCTTTGTCTTTGGGGTCTGAACCCAGCCGATGAGAGAAGTGCGATTTGAAGCCACAGGTTGTAGGGCTGACGGGTTGGTCCCCATGGCCGGACAGTCTTCGGCTCCGTGGCCCCGGCTCTTCTTCAGCTGCAGAGTTCTTTGTCCATCTCTTGGCTCGAAGCTGCCCGGAGGATCCAACGAACGGTTCCTCTTTTGCACTCACCTTTTATAGGGTTTCTGACTGCTCAGACAGATGATCTCATATCCATCACTGTCTTACAGACATTTCCTGATGTCTGTGCTAATGTCTCAGGGTTGCTCAACCTCCTATGTCCCTTGTCTTCACAACCTTTCACCTAAATAAGGCGTTGATCATCTCTGCTCTCCTGTTAGTTCCTTGCCTTTCACCTTTCACCTACTCTCTACCTCCAACATATCAGTGATGTTTAATTGCAGTTACACCTTTTACACCATTTCAAGTTCAATGTCAAAATCACATTTATATCACATTTATTTTCTTTAGCTTCTCTGATTTAGCATTCATTTATGATTTTATAACCATAACTTATTAATTATCCTCAACTTATTATAATCTTAATGCGAGGTATTACAGATGTTTTTCTGAAAAGAAATAAAGAATAATCCATGATTCTAATTATTTAATACCAAAGTTACAGTTACTTGTTTTTCTTGTAAGTGTTCTCACAAATGTAAGTGTAAGTATTATTACAAGTAAACCAATATTAATATAAGTATTTTACTTTGAATCTTATGAAATTACTCAAAATATTTAGATTTCATTATTTAAAACTTTCATGCTTTAAGCTAAGAAATAGTCTCAGCTATTTTTATAAATCTGCAGGCTGGAAACTTACTTCCTCTTTTTCCAGGAAACCTGCTTTTCCTGTTTAATGACTCTCTCTGACTGACTATGATTTCTTATGATTAAATAGAGAAAAGTAGAATTAAAGCAAAGTTTGCATGAGATAAAAACAACACACACAACCAGATTTATTTTATTGACACTTAAGTCTACTGTTGGGCCTTGATGTCACTTGAGTGATTCATTTTAAAGATAACTTTATTTATTATTACTGTTAAACTAAAATCCCCAGCATGGGGAAGTGGGATGAGCTCGGATTTTCTTGACACCCCCTCCACGAGGTCAGACCTTTCACATGCTGGGAGTCCATCACCCTCCTGCAGTTCGCCGTCCTCATCCCCTGGAAAGAGAAGATGTTCGTCTGGGATGTGAAGATGCAGATTCTTCATCCTCAGTTGTCACAGAGGGCTCAGTGTAGTCATCAAAACTCCACTTCTCTTGACACCCCCTCCTTGGAGTTTTGATTTCCCCCATGAGGTGATGAATGTCGAAGAAAACTTGGATCGCTTTGATTCTTCTACAGGAACCTTCGCTGGATGAACTGTCAGTTCTTCAGGATGTGGGATGGTTCTTTAGGGAAGATGGGCTGAGACAGAAGGCCTCAAACAAAAAAAAAATTCTGGCTGTTCAGCAGAGCAAAGCAAAAAGCATAAGCATCATGACGCTTTATCCATAATCATGATCCTTTTCCATTTTAATCCATCAGGTTGTGACAGGAGTTCTTCTTTAGCATAATCCAATTTCTTCACGGCCCTCCCAGTCCAAAGCCTTGAAGTTGTTCTCTGAACGGCAACCTTCCTGTAATAGTGGCCAGTCTACTGTAGGATGGCATGGTGCTTGATTCTCTGGCCATCTTCTCGTAATGTTCTGGTTCGCTGTAGCTAAGAACTGGCTTGAGCACTGCTTCCTCATGGACCCCTTTCTTCATCAGTAGTACTGTTGAAGTTCAGTACTTGCTTTACAAAAACTCAGGCGTTGAATCTCAGCTTGATCACCGTAGTTGCAGGCCGATCTTGAGCTTTAATCCATACTCTCTGCCCTGTTTTCAGTGACACTTTGAGCTGCAACTTCCCTTTTTCTTCTCTGAGCAAAAAGGAGAAGTGTCTTCGCCTCCCTGCTTTCTGTGACGTGAACGGAGTTCCTCTGCAGGGGAAGACCTGCTCTTCTAGCAGTTGTCACTGTGTCCATCAGCACCAAGAGGTACTTCTCACCTCTCTTTCCTGTTGTCCCCATTGGCTCTGCTACATCCATGCAGACTGAACCCCATGGGACTGTGCTCTTGATGAACAAACCTTCCATCCGCTGTCCTGGGTGCCCTGGGTAGCTGTGCAGAAAGTTGATGCAGTTCTGTTGAGGTCTCCTCCTTTTCCAAACGATCTGGACGGCCGGCTTCCTCCGGTTTCTTCCCCAGATTTTCCTCCTCGAAGTGATCATCCATCACTCCGTCTCTCTGTCGGTTCGAGTTGTCTATCCCCCAAAGCCTCTCTTTGCGCTCTTGAGCAGGGATGGGTCTAGACTATGTTGGCTACTAGCTTCACTGTCTGGATCCGGTCATTTATCCTCAGTAGAAGCTTTCCCTCACCTGTATGCCATACAGTTAATGCAAGGGTTGTGACTGACGGCCTTATCAGTCACCATTAACTCTATTCCCTAAGAGTTAACAAACCAAGTGAGCTATTCAGATCCTCACATCTGTTTTCACTGACTTGGCATAGGGCCCTCCTACTTCGTTAGTCTGGGCCCCACGTTGGGCGCCACTTGTTGTTGCGCAACACCCCCCCCCTCCTTTCTGTCTCTACTCTCTCACTCTCTGCTTCCTCTTCTGAGAGGGGAGATGTGCTACCAGCTCTCCATCTAACGGGTCAATTGAGTTTCCTAAATCTGCCGGGATTTACCCTGTCCAGAACTGAAGTAAACTCTGTTTAAGCTGGTTTCGAGAAACGATTCACCTGATTTTTAACGGCCTACATCCAGGTGTCTCACCCTTCTTCCCTCTGTGAATTAGCCAGACTGAGCAGCCTACAGCCAACTAGTTTCACAGAGCACACCTGTTAACGGTCGCTCGTTCTCTTATTTTACAACTTGCATTTGTTATTGAACCAGGTAGGTTTTAGTGACTCGGGCGAGTCCCAAGGATGATGTTTTACATTTGGGCTACCAGCAACCTATAAAACATTTTAAACTTTTTCCTCTCCAGAATCAAACATCACAGCTATTTTACAACCATCAAAGAACTTTAAGGTGACTCATTAACTGAATGTCCACAACATCTTTTAGATTTTCTTTATGCTAAATATTTTATTAGTAAGGCATTTTTGCAAGGGTCAGTACAGCTTAATTCAGTAGCAGAAATAATCAAATAAGTAAAATCAGTCATCTAGTCTATCTTTCCCTACTGCTGACACTGAGAACTAAAAAAAAGGGACCTTAGAGAGAGACGGACGGAGTTTGGCGTTTCGAACCCCAGACCTGGCACGACGACGAAGAAGGTGCTGCAGCAGGAGGAAGACGCCGATCGATGAAGGCCAGGATCTCCGCAGGTCTGATGATGAAGAAGGTGTTGCAGCAGGAGGAAGACGCCGATCGATGAAGGCCAGGATCTCCGCAGGTCTGATGATGAAGAAGGTGTTGCAGCAGGAGGAAGATGTTGATCGGCGAAGGCAGGAATCTCTGTAGGTCTGATGAGCTTCTTCTCCGCATGGATGGTGAGGTCACACAGGACTTGGTGCTGGCAGGAAGGAAGGCACCAGTTCTTCTTCTTTGTCTTTGCCTTTGTCTTCATCTTTGTCTTTGGGGTCTGAACCCAGCCGATGAGAGAAGTGCGATTTGAAGCCACAGGTTGTAGGGCTGACGGGTTGGTCCCCATGGCCGGACAGTCTTCGGCTCCGTGGCCCCGGCTCTTCTTCAGCTGCAGAGTTCTTTGTCCATCTCTTGGCTCGAAGCTGCCCGGAGGATCCAACGAACGGTTCCTCTTTTGCACTCACCTTTTATAGGGTTTCTGACTGCTCAGACAGATGATCTCATATCCATCACTGTCTTACAGACATTTCCTGATGTCTGTGCTAATGTCTCAGGGTTGCTCAACCTCCTATGTCCCTTGTCTTCACAACCTTTCACCTAAATAAGGCGTTGATCATCTCTGCTCTCCTGTTAGTTCCTTGCCTTTCACCTTTCACCTACTCTCTACCTCCAACATATCAGTGATGTTTAATTGCAGTTACACCTTTTACACCATTTCAAGTTCAATGTCAAAATCACATTTATATCACATTTATTTTCTTTAGCTTCTCTGATTTAGCATTCATTTATGATTTTATAACCATAACTTATTAATTATCCTCAACTTATTATAATCTTAATGCGAGGTATTACAGATGTTTTTCTGAAAAGAAATAAAGAATAATCCATGATTCTAATTATTTAATACCAAAGTTACAGTTACTTGTTTTTCTTGTAAGTGTTCTCACAAATGTAAGTGTAAGTATTATTACAAGTAAACCAATATTAATATAAGTATTTTACTTTGAATCTTATGAAATTACTCAAAATATTTAGATTTCATTATTTAAAACTTTCATGCTTTAAGCTAAGAAATAGTCTCAGCTATTTTTATAAATCTGCAGGCTGGAAACTTACTTCCTCTTTTTCCAGGAAACCTGCTTTTCCTGTTTAATGACTCTCTCTGACTGACTATGATTTCTTATGATTAAATAGAGAAAAGTAGAATTAAAGCAAAGTTTGCATGAGATAAAAACAACACACACAACCAGATTTATTTTATTGACACTTAAGTCTACTGTTGGGCCTTGATGTCACTTGAGTGATTCATTTTAAAGATAACTTTATTTATTATTACTGTTAAACTAAAATCCCCAGCATGGGGAAGTGGGATGAGCTCGGATTTTCTTGACACCCCCTCCACGAGGTCAGACCTTTCACATGCTGGGAGTCCATCACCCTCCTGCAGTTCGCCGTCCTCATCCCCTGGAAAGAGAAGAGGTTCGTCTGGGATGTGAAGATGCAGATTCTTCATCCTCAGTTGTCACAGAGGGCTCAGTGTAGTCATCAAAACTCCACTTCTCTTGACACCCCCTCCTTGGAGTTTTGATTTCCCCCATGAGGTGATGAATGTCGAAGAAAACTTGGATCGCTTTGATTCTTCTACAGGAACCTTCGCTGGATGAACTGTCAGTTCTTCAGGATGTGGGATGGTTCTTTAGGGAAGATGGGCTGAGACAGAAGGCCTCAAACAAAAAAAAAATTCTGGCTGTTCAGCAGAGCAAAGCAAAAAGCATAAGCATCATGACGCTTTATCCATAATCATGATCCTTTTCCATTTTAATCCATCAGGTTGTGACAGGAGTTCTTCTTTAGCATAATCCAATTTCTTCACGGCCCTCCCAGTCCAAAGCCTTGAAGTTGTTCTCTGAACGGCAACCTTCCTGTAATAGTGGCCAGTCTACTGTAGGATGGCATGGTGCTTGATTCTCTGGCCATCTTCTCGTAATGTTCTGGTTCGCTGTAGCTAAGAACTGGCTTGAGCACTGCTTCCTCATGGACCCCTTTCTTCATCAGTAGTACTGTTGAAGTTCAGTACTTGCTTTACAAAAACTCAGGCGTTGAATCTCAGCTTGATCCCCGTAGCTGAAGGCCGATCTTGAGCTTTAATCCAAACTCTCTGCCCTGTTTTCAGTGACACTTTGAGCTGCAACTTCCCTTTTTCTTCTCTGAGCAAAAAGGAGAAGTGTCTTCGCCTCCCTGCTTTCTGTGACGTGAACGGAGTTCCTCTGCAGGGGAAGACCTGCTCTTCTAGCAGTTGTCACTGTGTCCATCAGCACCAAGAGGTACTTCTCACCTCTCTTTCCTGTTGTCCCCATTGGCTCTGCTACATCCATGCAGACTGAACCCCATGGGACTGTGCTCTTGATGAACAAACCTTCCATCCGCTGTCCTGGGTGCCCTGGGTAGCTGTGCAGAAAGTTGATGCAGTTCTGTTGAGGTCTCCTCCTTTTCCAAACGATCTGGACGGCCGGCTTCCTCCGGTTTCTTCCCCAGATTTTCCTCCTCGAAGTGATCATCCATCACTCCGTCTCTCTGTCGGTTCGAGTTGTCTATCCCCCAAAGCCTCTCTTTGCGCTCTTGAGCAGGGATGGGTCTAGACTATGTTGGCTACTAGCTTCACTGTCTGGATCCGGTCATTTATCCTCAGTAGAAGCTTTCCCTCACCTGTATGCCATACAGTTAATGCAAGGGTTGTGACTGACGGCCTTATCAGTCACCATTAACTCTATTCCCTAAGAGTTAACAAACCAAGTGAGCTATTCAGATCCTCACATCTGTTTTCACTGACTTGGCATAGGGCCCTCCTACTTCGTTAGTCTGGGCCCCACGTTGGGCGCCACTTGTTGTTGCGCAACACCCCCCCCCTCCTTTCTGTCTCTACTCTCTCACTCTCTGCTTCCTCTTCTGAGAGGGGAGATGTGCTACCAGCTCTCCATCTAACGGGTCAATTGAGTTTCCTAAATCTGCCGGGATTTACCCTGTCCAGAACTGAAGTAAACTCTGTTTAAGCTGGTTTCGAGAAACGATTCACCTGATTTTTAACGGCCTACATCCAGGTGTCTCACCCTTCTTCCCTCTGTGAATTAGCCAGACTGAGCAGCCTACAGCCAACTAGTTTCACAGAGCACACCTGTTAACGGTCGCTCGTTCTCTATTTTACAACTTGCATTTGTTATTGAACCAGGTAGGTTTTAGTGACTCGGGCGAGTCCCAAGGATGATGTTTTACATTTGGGCTACCAGCAACCTATAAAACATTTTAAACTTTTTCCTCTCCAGAATCAAACATCACAGCTATTTTACAACCATCAAAGAACTTTAAGGTGACTCATTAACTGAATGTCCACAACATCTTTTAGATTTTCTTTATGCTAAATATTTTATTAGTAAGGCATTTTTGCAAGGGTCAGTACAGCTTAATTCAGTAGCAGAAATAATCAAATAAGTAAAATCAGTCATCTAGTCTATCTTTCCCTACTGCTGACACTGAGAACTAAAAAAAAGGGACCTTAGAGAGAGACGGACGGAGTTTGGCGTTTCGAACCCCAGACCTGGCACGACGACGAAGAAGGTGCTGCAGCAGGAGGAAGACGCCGATCGATGAAGGCCAGGATCTCCGCAGGTCTGATGATGAAGAAGGTGTTGCAGCAGGAGGAAGACGCCGATCGATGAAGGCCAGGATCTCCGCAGGTCTGATGATGAAGAAGGTGTTGCAGCAGGAGGAAGATGTTGATCGGCGAAGGCAGGAATCTCTGTAGGTCTGATGAGCTTCTTCTCCGCATGGATGGTGAGGTCACACAGGACTTGGTGCTGGCAGGAAGGAAGGCACCAGTTCTTCTTCTTTGTCTTTGCCTTTGTCTTCATCTTTGTCTTTGGGGTCTGAACCCAGCCGATGAGAGAAGTGCGATTTGAAGCCACAGGTTGTAGGGCTGACGGGTTGGTCCCCATGGCCGGACAGTCTTCGGCTCCGTGGCCCCGGCTCTTCTTCAGCTGCAGAGTTCTTTGTCCATCTCGATCTTGGCTCGAAGCTGCCCGGAGGATCCAACGAACGGTTCCTCTTTTGCACTCACCTTTTATAGGGTTTCTGACTGCTCAGACAGATGATCTCATATCCATCACTGTCTTACAGACATTTCCTGATGTCTGTGCTAATGTCTCAGGGTTGCTCAACCTCCTATGTCCCTTGTCTTCACAACCTTTCACCTAAATAAGGCGTTGATCATCTCTGCTCTCCTGTTAGTTCCTTGCCTTTCACCTTTCACCTACTCTCTACCTCCAACATATCAGTGATGTTTAATTGCAGTTACACCTTTTACACCATTTCAAGTTCAATGTCAAAATCACATTTATATCACATTTATTTTCTTTAGCTTCTCTGATTTAGCATTCATTTATGATTTTATAACCATAACTTATTAATTATCCTCAACTTATTATAATCTTAATGCGAGGTATTACAGATGTTTTTCTGAAAAGAAATAAAGAATAATCCATGATTCTAATTATTTAATACCAAAGTTACAGTTACTTGTTTTTCTTGTAAGTGTTCTCACAAATGTAAGTGTAAGTATTATTACAAGTAAACCAATATTAATATAAGTATTTTACTTTGAATCTTATGAAATTACTCAAAATATTTAGATTTCATTATTTAAAACTTTCATGCTTTAAGCTAAGAAATAGTCTCAGCTATTTTTATAAATCTGCAGGCTGGAAACTTACTTCCTCTTTTTCCAGGAAACCTGCTTTTCCTGTTTAATGACTCTCTCTGACTGACTATGATTTCTTATGATTAAATAGAGAAAAGTAGAATTAAAGCAAAGTTTGCATGAGATAAAAACAACACACACAACCAGATTTATTTTATTGACACTTAAGTCTACTGTTGGGCCTTGATGTCACTTGAGTGATTCATTTTAAAGATAACTTTATTTATTATTACTGTTAAACTAAAATCCCCAGCATGGGGAAGTGGGATGAGCTCGGATTTTCTTGACAATGGTGAATTACTTGATGTCAAATTCAATCCATCAAAAAGTATCATCTTGATCTGTCGCACTAAGGACAAAAATAGAGTATTTCCAAATTTCAAATTGTCTGGGATTTTATTGAATGTCTCAAGTGAAGTAAAATATCTTGTGTCGACAGACCGTCTGTCTGATGATGAGGACATTTACCGTCAGGTTCGAATGTTATACACTCAGGCAAATATCCTTGTCATTAAGTTTGGATTCTGCTCTGATGAAGTGGAACTGAACTTGTTGGGGCCTGCCCATAGCAATGCCTCCATGCATTGCATGGCAGGCACCTATTATTCTACACCCAATAGAACGTCTCTTTATTATTATAGTTACTTATTCCGCTACCTTTAATGCGGCTCGTACCGCTGCGAGTCCACCCACAAAAGTGGTATCAAAACGTGCGGCTTATTCCCGGCATTGGAGCTATTATTTTTATAAGGAATCGGACTTACGATGGCGACGTAAAAAGCGTCAAACGAGCCAAATTTCCAACTGCCGAAACGCAGAGCATAACTGACACCAACTGCCGCTTTTTTAGAGTGAGAAATGAAGAGAATTTTTGACCCCACATTAGTTTTGAAATCACCCTCACGCCCACAAATATCGCCCAATTGGTATCAAACTCGGTCATGACATCGATACGCATGCCTGCTCCGGTAAAATGTTTTCGAAATTTCTCTAGGGCTTACGGTTTTCTGTCAAGGTGCTTCAGAGCGAAATCATGCGCCAGGATAACTGACGCTCTCCCAGATTCACTTCCATGTATTTCTGAAAGATTTCTGAGCTCTGCATGCACCATTTTTGTCTCATCACTGCAATTACTGTGAGTGAGCTACAAATATGAATCGCGGTACTATGGGAGAAGACAAATAGCCCTCTCATATGCTTCAAACGGTTTTCCAATACGTCTCTCGGTTCCTGAATGGCAAGGAGTTGTTCAGGCTGCTTTTTCCATATAAACCAATGGGGTGTCTCACAAAGATAGAAATCTTTTTCCACCTTTCTGTGTCACACACACATGACAGTTAGCAGAGGATTGATAACCATAGCAACGGAACACAGGAGGGGATTGGCTGCTGTTCAGAACTACAAATACGCATCACTGTAGTTCTAATCAACACTCAGTTAAAACAGAGGGCTGAGCTGCCATTTAGAGCTACAGGCTGTTTTGGCCAGTAAATAATGGATTTAACCCAAACACTGTTAGACATTTTAATTAGTGTGATCATTTAATATGAAGCTTATGTTTTTTTTCAAAATAAAAGCCTCATTATCCCCCTCAGGTTAATGCACCGCAGTAGGCGGTGCAATAATATTAGCATGCATTATATTTTTCTCTCAGGTTAGGGAACTGCCTTGCGCAGCAAGGCAGTTCATTAGCATTAGCCTTTTACCTTAAATAGGCTATTAGCTATTTTCTTACTTATTAGCCATGTTTAATATACTGAGTGGAGTAAGTCAATTACAGACAACATTCTAATGATATGCCACTGCTTCAAACAGTTACAATTCTGTCTCTCCGTCTCTGTCTCACTCACATGACAGCTGAACTGCTCTTTAGAACTACAATGACTGAAGGTTAGAACTACAACATGGCGGACACTGAGTGCCTACAAAAGAGGTCTGAGCTGAATGTCAGAACTACAAACATGGAGGAACTGTCAGTTACTACAGAGGAGGACTGAGCTGGCCTTTAGAACTACTTGTGTTTTGGGCTTTTTATAACTGATTTTACCCAACCATTGTTACACATGGGATTAGTGTGGCAATTTAAAATGAAGCTTACTGAAAATTTCAAAATAAAAGCCTTGAATAATTTTACATCATGTAGTTGCTCTTTTTGGCTTTATTTGACTTTTTCATCCAAAGCACTGTTACACCTATTACTTTAGCTCTTTGAAATGAAGTATACTGAAAATTTCAAAATAAAAGCCTTGAATATTTTTACATGAGATAATTGCTCTTTTTGGCTTTATGTGACTTTTTCATCCAAAGCACTGTTACACATGGTATTAGTTTAGCTCTTTGAAATGAAGCATACTGAAAATTTCAAAATAAAAGCCTTGAATAATTTTACATCATGTAGTTGCTCTTTTTGGCTTTATTTGACTTTTTCATCCAAAGCACTGTTACACCTATTAGTTTAGCTCTTTGAAATGAAGCATACTGAAAATTTCAAAATAAAAGCCTTGAATATTTTTACATCAGATAATTGCTCTTTTTGGCTTTATTTGACTTTTTCATCCAAAGCACTGTTACACCTATTACTTTAGCTCTTTGAAATGAAGTATACTGAAAATTTCAAAATAAAAGCCTTTAATATTTTTACATGAGATAATTGCTCTTTTTGGCTTTATGTGACTTTTTTATCCAAAGCACTGTTACACATGGGATTAGTGTGGCAATTTAAAATTAAGCTTAACAAAAATTTCAAAATAAAAGCCTCAACATGCCCCTGCGGTTAGTGCACCGCCGCAGGCGGTGCAATAATATTATTCTGCATTATCTTTTTCTCTGAGGTTAGGGAACTGCCTTGCGCAGCAAGGCAGTTCATTAGCATTAGCATTTTAGCTTTAATAAGCTATTAGCTATGTATTTTACTTTTTAGCCATGTTTAGTATACTGAATGGAGTAAGTCCATTATAGAAAACATCCTAGTGATGTCCCACATGCTAGTGACAGCAATCACGCTAACATTAGCATTTTTGCTAATTTTAGCTGATACACTCAACTCACTTTATCATACTGAATGGTGCAAGTACATGTTAGTAAACATTCTTGTGATTCTCCTCATATGATTGCAGCTTTCTTTAGCATTGATGCTAATTTCTAGCATCATAACGCTGGGTCCAAACCGACGGGCACACTTTGGCAGGCCCCGGTTAAATTTCTTCAGGAATTTTCTAGTATCTTTATTTATTTTTCTTCCATCACCGTTAATGCGGCTCGTACCGCTGCGTGCACCCCCACAAAAGTTGTATCAAAACGTGCGGCTCGATGCCGAGAAGGGAGCTATTATTTTTATAAGGAATCGGACTTACGATGGCGACGTAAAAAGCGTCAAACGAGCCAAATTTCCAACTGCCGAAACGCAGAGCATAACTGACACCAACTGCCGCTTTTTTAGAGTGAGAAATGAAGAGAATTTTTTACCACAAAATAATTTTGAAATCGCCCTCACGCCCACAAATATCGCCCAATTGGTATCAAACTCGGTCATGACATCGATACGCATGCCTGCTCCGGTAAAATGTTTTCGAAATTTCTCTAGGGCTTACGGTTTTCTGTCAAGGTGCTTCAGAGCGAAATCATGCGCCAGGATAACTGACGCTCTCCCAGGTTCACTTCCATGTATTTCTGAAAAATTTCTGAGCTCTGCATGCACCATTTTTGTCTCATCACTGCAATTACTGTGAGTGAGCTACAAATATGAATCGCGGTACTATGGGAGAAGACAAATAGCCCTCTCATATGCTTCAAACGGTTTTCCAATACGTCTCTCGGTTCCTGAATGGCAAGGAGTTGTTCGGACTGCTTTTTCCATATAAACCAATGGGGTGTCTCACAAAGATAGAAATCTTTTTCCACCTTTCTGTGTCACACACACATGACAGTTAGCAGAGGATTGATAACCATAGCAACGGAACACAGGAGGGGATTGGCTGCTGGTCAGGACTACAAATACGCATCACTGTAGTTCTAATCAACACTCAGTTAAAACAGAGGGTTGAGCTGCCATTTAGAGCTATTGGCTGTTTTGGCCAGTAAATAATGGATTTAACCCAAACACTGTTAGACATTTTAATTAGTGTGATCATTTAATATGAAGCTTATGTTTTTTTTCAAAATAAAAGCCTCAATATCCCCCTCAGGTTAATGCACCGCAGTAGGCGGTGCAATAATATTAGCATGCATTATATTTTTCTCTCAGGTTAGGGAACTGCCTTGCGCAGCAAGGCAGTTCATTAGCATTAGCCTTTTACCTTAAATAAGCTATTAGCTATTTTCTTACTTATTAGCCATGTTTAATATACTGAGTGGAGTAAGTCAATTACAGACAACATTCTAATGATATGCCACATGCTATTGACAGCATTTAGAGAAAGATATGTTCAGCCTGCTTTGATCAGAAAAACTAACTGCTTCAAACAGTTACAATTCTGTCTCTCCCTCTCTGTCTCACTCACACGACAGCTGAGCTGCTCTTTAGAACTACAATGACTGAAGGTTAGAACTACAACATGGCGGACACTGAGTGCCTACAAAAGAGGTCTGAGCTGAATGTCAGAACTACAAACATGGAGGAACTGTCAGTTACTACAGAGGAGGACTGAGCTGGCCTTTAGAACTACTTGTGTTTTGGGCTTTTTATAACTGATTTTACCCAACCATTGTTACACATGGATTTAATGTGGCAATTTAAAATAAAGCTTAATGAAAATTTCAAAATAAAAGCCTTGACAATTTTTGCATCAGAAAATTGCTCTTTTGAGCTTTATATAACTGATTTAACCCAGCAATTGTTACACATGGGATTAGTGTGGCAATTTAAAATTAAGCTTAATGAAAATTTCAAAATAAAAGCCTTTAATATTTTTACATTATGTAATTGCTATTTTTGGCTTTATGTGACTTTTTTATCCAAAGCACTGATACACATGGGAATAGTTTGGCCCTTTGAATGAAGCTTAACAAAAATTTCAAAATAAAAGCCTTGACAATTTTTACATCAGATAATTGTTCTTGTGAGCATTATATAACTGATTTTATCCAATCACTGTTATACATGGTATTAGTTTGCACCTTGGAAAGGAAGCTTAACAAAAATTTCAAAATAAAAGCCTTGACAAATCTTACATTAGGTAATTGCACTTTTGAGTAACAAATAACTGATTTAACCCAATGACTATTAGACATGGGATTAGTTTCGACCTTTGAAATTAAGCTTAACAAAAATTTCAAAATAAAAGCCTCAACATGCCCCTGAGGTTAGTGCACCGCCGCAGGCGGTGCAATAATATTATTCTGCATTATCTTTTTCTCTGAGGTTAGGGAACTGCCTTGCTGTGCAAGGCAGTTCATTAGCATTAGCATTTTAGCTTAAATAAGCTATTAGCTATTTATTTGACTTATTAGCCATGTTTAGTATACTGAATGGAGTAAGTCCATTATAGAGAACATCCTAGTGATGTCCCACATGCTAGTGACAGCAATGATGCTAACATTAGCATTTTTGCTAATTTTAGCTGATACACTTACTTTATCATACTGAATGGTGCAAGTACATGTTAGTCAACATTCTTGTAATTGTCCTCATATGATTGCAGCTTTCTTTAGCATTGATGCTAATTTCTAGCATCAGAACGCTGGGTCCAAACCGACGGGCACACTTTGGCAGGCCCCGGTTAAATTTCTTCAGGAATGTTCTAGTTTAGATCATATTGTACATCACTGTATTTTACACATTTGTGGTGCAATTTTAAAAAAAGCCAGTCTTCAAAGATTGAAGAAGGCTTATAATGATGCACTGAGACTCTTATTAAATAAACCCAGATGGACCAGAGCCAGTGAACTCGCGTCAGCACTTTGATGGCTGTTTTAAGAAAGCTTATGTATAAATTTATTTGTCGTTTAAATGAGTCTAATAATAGAATTATAATACTGTTGACTAATATCAAATATAGTGCAGTAAAATACTCATCTGTACTCTGGAGACACTGGTATGATTCCCTTCTGAATAGCTAGGAGTCGCTTTTTATTTTTATTGTACTTTTTCTTTTATCGTCTTTGCTTTCTTTTGTATGTAATCTGGACTCTGAGTCTGTAATAAAATCTCTATGTTTTGTAAAATGCTCATCATACATCAATATCAAAATATTCTGTTTTCCCCACTAAGAATATTTAAATATGCTGAACCACGCATCAGTCAATTCAAAAACACTTTAAAAATAATGTCCTTGTAAATGTATCTATAAAAGCTGTTTGAATAAGGTTTACAGCAAAACATCGTGAAAATCTGTTTAGTATTTAGCGAGTTATGATCGATTAAATGCGCTGATACTTCATTGCTCCTGTCAAACATTAAACACTGAGTGGAGCGGTCGACCTCTCCAAGATGGCCGCCCTGAATCTCGTCAGCAATAGGCAGGATCGGCCATGAGGCGCCTGTTCTTTATCCATCTGTGTTCAAGAGCATCGAACTAAACGGGAAATGGATATTCCGAGTTTTTAATTCGGAGTCACGGAAACTAAATTTGAATTTTGGTTGATTTTATGTTTATATCGAACCTTTTAACGGGACAATTATAAAACACTAAGTTTAAACAATCAACAGCAATATTTAGTGACGGAGGCAGCTGAAGGCCTCCTTGAACATGTCAGGCGGAAAGACTTTCCTGTAATATTTCGCTTTCTAGTTGGACTCAGGCTGGTTCAGTTTAGTCTTCATACCTGAGTCAGGTAACTCCAGGCTGCATGCTGGGTAATTTAAGGACATCAGAAAAATATTTGTCTCCAGCAGGTGAACAACGCCAGTCTGTTCTGTCATCTGATGTTGATATAATGTGATCAACATTTGTAGTAAAATAATTAAATCTGGGCGAAATGTTGACAAAAAGAGTAATTACATTCTGACAAACATCCTGATTTCAGCATCATAATATTCTGGCATTTTGTCTTGAATTTAGTTCATTTAATTTATACTTTTTTTTTCTTCCTATTTCTGGTATTTAGTTGCATTCTTGTCCATTTCTGCCACGAATAAAAAAATTAAAGCCCAACCCAGAGGAGGAGCTTAGCGCTGTCAATCATCCTCACGAACCCCCTGCTAAATGTGCTAATGATGGACAAACAACTTACTGCTACAGTTTATCTGCCGTCGTTGGTGGCAATGCTAATTAGCATTAGCAGTTATGGCAGGCTATGCTAGCTGCAGTGGTTGATTGACAGCACTAAGACCCGCCTCCTGACTGTGATTGGTTGTTTCTGACTGATGTTTAAACCGTCATTACATGATGTTAAATATATAAAAACATTTTTAAAATAAATTTAAAACTCTAAATTATAACTTCCTGTTGTGCTTTTATTTATTTATTTTTCATGGAGGAAATGAGCTTCCATCAGAACCCAGTTCTGGTACCATCCTGTTATACCAGAACTGGGTCCAGCTCAGAACCAGAACCAGAACTACTGAGACAGACCGGCCCATTAATATTATGATGATGATGATGTTGTGGTGAAGACACGTGATCCTTGCGGTCCTTCGGGTCTGACGTCACCCCCCCTCTGAGTCCATCATGGAGTGAGGAGGAGGAGGAGATGGGGATCGTGCGGTGCCTTCCTCCCCGACACCAGAACCTCCTGCTCGGTCTCAGCGTTCCCGGCCCGGTCCGGAGGAGGCGGCGGGGCTGAAGGAGGAGGACGATCCGATGGGAGGAGGAAGAGGAGAAGGAGGAGGAGGAAGAGGAGGCAGAACCGCATCCGCCGCTCGCTGCGGAACCATGAAGACGCCGCACCGCGCGGCGGCCGCGGCAGCTCGACCCAAGCGGAGCTGAACCGGAGAAGATGAACGAGGAGCCGCGGCCCGACGAGTGAGTACCGGTTCTGTTCGTGGTTCTGGTTCTGGTGCGGTATCAGCGACAGGAGGCGTCTCTGAGCTCCACTGATGAAGAGGAGGGTGAGGAGGGCCTCTTCTTCATCGCCGAGACAGGAGATTCGGGGGGGATGAGGGTGACCCGGTTCGGTTCTGAAGCTCAGCTTCCTGAAATGCTGCATGTTGTGAGTCATCGTCGGAGTTCAGCTGCTGGTTCTGGTCCAGACAGAGCCGGTTCAGGTTCCATGTGGACCTCAGCTGCTCCAGGAGGTAACCCAGCAGGAAAACTGGAGCTTTCAGAACCCTGCAGGTTCTGGTCAGCCGGGCCAGTCGGTCCACAGAACCAGCAGCAGAAAGCCTGGAGAGGTTCTGATCAGAGTGGGTTCTGAGACGTGGTTTTGTTCTCAGCGTAGAGGTTCTCACAGAACTGGTTTGTTTATTAAATATGGACCAAGGTGGGCCCGGTTCTGTTTCTGGAACCTGACAGAATTAAAACCCAGGACATTTCCAGGTCCAGTACTAGGTTCTGTAGAACCAGCCTGCGTGAGAGATCCGGACGGATGGAGGTTCAGATGGAGTTGGACATATGATCCGGTTCCGGTTCTGGTTGGCTCCTCCTCTCTCAGCTGGATCTCAGGAACATCCTGTTGGGTCGATCCAACAAGGCGAACCCGTCCTGATCTTCTGGTTCTGTTTGGTTCTGTTGTGGTAAAGGCTGTTTCCTCTGTGGGTTGTGTTCTGATGACCTTTGACCTGTGTTGCAGTGACAGCTACATCGTGCGGGTCACGGCGGTGGTGATGACCCGGGACGAGTCCAGCGGCGGCTGGCTGGCGCTGGACGGCTGCCTGAGCCGGGTCGGGGTCTGCCGGCTGCGGCCCGACGGGCTGCAGGGCCGGAACAGCTTCCTGATCCACGGGGAGCGCCTCAAGGACCGGCAGGTGGGCTCGGTCGGTACCGGTTCTGCTGGGCTGGTACCGGTCCAGAACACCAGGCTTAAAAACAATCAGTAGTGTTTTGAGATCAGAACTTTGTCCCATAAATCTGCAACAAATTAAAAATGTTCTGTCAGCAAGGAGCAGAAGGTCCAGTTGGTCAGAACCGTCCTGACCCGGTTTCTGTTTCTCAGCCAGTTGAAGCGCTAAGTGAAGTTAGCAAACAAATAGAAACAATGTTAGAGTTTAATTCTGTTGTTTGGTTCTGATTCTGTTTTCTGGCCCAACTTTCTGTCTTGATTCACAGGTGATTCTGGACTGTTTCTTAAAGAAAGACCTGGCCTACACAAAGGCCACGCCCACCTTCCACCACTGGCAGGTGGACAATAAGAAGTGCGGCCTGACCTTCCAGTGTTCGTCCGACGCCCGCGCCTTCGACCGCGGCGTGAGGCGAGCGCTGGAGGACCTGGCAGAAGGTAGGACAGGAAATTACTTTAACTAGACCACAACCTTCCTACAGGGGGACGTTAGAGGGGACATAAGATAAGATAAGATAAATCTTTATTGTCATTGTCACAAGGACAACGAAATTCAAAAGGTGCCATCAGTCAGTGAATATGCTTAAAAACAAAAAATAACTGTCTCACAATTCACACACAATGCAAACAACTCAAACAACTGGAAAATAAAAATCAGAATAGCCACATTCTCACATCCATCATTCATGATGATTAATGGTTGTTTTTGATTGCATTTAGTTTTGTTATTGCTGTCGGGTAGAAACTGTCTCTGAGACGTTGGTTCTGGTTCTGGTTGCTCTGTATCTTCTGCCTGAAGGCAGCAGTGTGAACAGAGAAGGTCCGGGGTGAGAAGTGTCCTTTGTGATGTGTTGTGCTTTTCTTAGACAGCGGTCGCTGTGCAGGTCCTCCAGTGAGGGGAGAGGGCAGCCAATGATTTTTTGGGCTGTATTCACAACCCTTTGGAGAGCTTTCCATTGAGCCCTAGTGCTGCTGTTATACCAGACGCAGATACAGTAGGTCAGTATGCTCTCTATGGAGCACTTGTAGAAGGACACCAGCAGCTTCTCCTTGATGCTGTTCCTCCTGAGAACCCTCAGGAAGTTCAGTCTTTGCTGGGCCTTTTTTATCAGCTCCAAGGTGTTCATGTTCCATGTGAGGCCCTGCTCAATGTGGACCCCCAGGAAACGGAAATCAGCTACCCTCTCCACACATTTTCCCCCAATGGTTAGTGGTGTAATGTCCATTTTATTCCTCCTGTAATCTATTATGAGTTCTTTTGTCTTTGAGTTGTTGAGGAGCAGATTGTTCTCCCTGCACCACACCACCAGCCGCTCCACCTCTCCCCTGTAGGCGGACTCGTCCTCCTGAGATGAGCCCCACCACTGTGGTGTCATCAGCAAACTTGATGATGGTGTTGCTGTGGTGGGCAGAGGTGCAGTCGTATGTGTACAGACAATAGAGCAGGGGGCTCAGCACACAGCCCTGTGGAGAGCCAGTACTAAGGCTGAGGGCAGTGGATGTATGTTTTCCCACCCTAACTCTCTGCTGTCGGTTGGTCAGGAAGCTCAGAATCCACATGCAGGTGGAGTGAGGGAGGCCCAGGTCCCCCAGTTTGTCCACCAGTCTGTGAGGGAGGATGGTATTAAAAGCAGAGCTGTAGTCTACAAAGAGCATCTGCACATAGCTCCCCTGCTGCTCCAGATGTGACAGAGCAGCATGGAGGGCCGTGATCACAGCGTCCTCTGTGGATCTGTTGGCTCTGTAGGCGAACTGGTGGGGGTCAAAGCCAGGAGGGAGAAGTGCTGTGATGTGACCCCGGACCAGTTTTTCAAAACACTTCGTCACCACAGGGGTTAGTGCCACTGGCCGGTAGTCGTTGAGGCAGGAGATGTGAGGTTTCTTGGGTATGGGGACTATGGTGGAAGATTTCAGGCAGGATGGGACTGTAGACAGGGCTAGGGACTGGTTGAAGATCCTGGTGAAGACTCCAGCCAGCTGATCGGCGCAGTCTTTCAGGACACGTCCAGGGACGCCATCAGGTCCAGCAGCCTTCCTTGGGTTGACAGCCCGCAGTGTGCGCCTCACCTCGTGCTCCTCTACAGCGAGGGGTGTGGTGTTGTGGGTTGCTTGGTGTAGTGTGGCTGCCTCTGTTGGCTTCACCTCAAAGCGGACATCCTGAGGACATTAGAGGGGACATCCTGAGGACATTAGAGGGGACATCCTGAGGACATTAGAGGGGACATCCTGAGGACATTAGGGGGGACATCCTGAGGACATTAGGGGGGACATCCTCATCTGTGGTCCCTCTGTTAAAGGACGTTGTCCTTCCAGAGTCTCTAAGTGTCCCTCGGTGAGACAGGCTTTCTGACCACAACATGTTTTGGCTTTTGGGGCGTCTTTAAAGCGAGAGCTGTGTTCCTGCCACCAGCAGGGGGCGCCTTGATCCTGATCCCACTGGAAGTCGGTGGTTTGGGCCCCTAGTTGGGACGGGAGGAGGTCTTGGCAGAACCAGAACCTGCAGGAAGGAGGATATGTCCCTTTTGGCTGCGAACGCCCAAGGATCCCTCAGAGGAGAGCCATGTTGGATTTCCCTCCTGTTACCATGGCAACCTGATCTCTGATAAGCAGCAGACAATGGAGGGACGGATGGAGGTTCATCTCTGAGGCCTCCAAGGAAACGACCGAAGACTGAACTGGAGAAGGATCCGGGTCAGAAGAGAGCAGAAGCCCGAAGTGATGCCAACCTTCCTGCTCTGTCCTGAACCGGGCCCACGGCGGTTCCTGTAGCGGTCCAGCAGGAGGAAAACCCTGAATCGCTGATCCCTGATCTGCTCTCTGCTCCGCAGGTTCCACCACGTCTTCATCGACGCTGCAGAACGAAGCCGAGCTTGGGGACGACGACGTCTTCACGGTGAGCCGCGTGGATATGTAAGGTCTGACCACGTTCCATCGGGAAACCGTCCAGAACCGGTTCCGTTAGAGTCCAGATTACTGCAGGAAGCAGACAAAGCGTTTGGGGCAGCGATCTTCATCCACTTACAGGATTTAAAGTAGAAACAGGGAGAAAAAAATCAACTTGGAAAAAGAAGATTTCAAATCTGCTGCTTCCTGTTTGAGTCCAGAGGATTTCTACATAGATCTGTCATAGATCTGTTATACGTCTGTTATAGATCTATCATAGATACTGTTAGAGCCGCTGGCTTCGCTTTTCCAGCTTAGAGGCTTCAGACATTTACTGATCCACCAGGATCTGAACTGATCTTCTTCTCTCTGCCGTTTCCTCGGCGCCCAGGAGATTAAATCAGGAATACATTTCTGCTAAAACAAAAATACCTGGATAACTAACCCAGTAATTCTTCCATAACCTGGAAATGAATAAAAATCACAGCTAGAATGAATTTACACATCAGGCCTTTTAAAAATGTGACTTTTCAAATGCTTCCAATAACAACTAATTTATTTATAAATTAAATTATTTCATTAAACAATTCAAACTTTTGTATCAGGAAATAGTTTACAATAAATACATCTTGATATATTATTTTGTTACACAGCCTTGTTCATGTTAATATTATCATTACTGTTGTTAGTACTGTTAGCGCCAACATTAGCATATTACTGAATGTATTGCATTAAGCAAGAATCTGAATGAATAGTTATTTAATAAATATTGAATGAACAATATTCATAGAGGATGAGATCATTTTGAGATGTTTTTGGAGAAGGTTGGCTTTTAATACGTTTATACCTCTACCCACTCCCTAAGACCCTACTGAAGAGTAGTACTCTTAAGTACTTGTAGTAGTTTGAAGATGACTCAGTTCTGAACTGTAGCTGTTTTCACTGAACAAAATAAAATTACAAAAGCACCTTCTCTCTCAGCTAGTTCTGGCCTAGTCAAAGGATACAGACCTGTGACATTAGCATCATTACCAGCCTTAGCATTTCTACAACAATAGCACTACATTGATGTAAAATGTATTTGGAACATTATGACAAAGTCCAGCAAACTGCAGATGTTTTTATTTGTAGAGGTTTTTCAGTATCTGGTAGCTACTAGCTGTGTAGGTTAGCTTTACGTTAGCAGTAAGCTAAGTGAGCTAGTTCCCACAAGCTATTTCTGTACAAGAGGCCACCTCTGTTCACCAAGCTAAACCCTGTTAGCCCTGGAGCCCGTAGGACCTGCCCTCTAGTGGACGCTCTGGGCATCACAAGCTGAAGTATCTGTGGGTTTTCACTTCTTCCTCCGTTTGTCCTGCAGACGGCCACCGACAGCTCGTCCAACTCGTCTCAGAGGAGAGAGCCCGCCATGCACGCGGCGCCGGCTCACTTCTGCGAGCCGCGCCGGCACCACTGCATCCTGGGACATTTCTATGAGCACCACCGGCCCTCGGACCACTACTTCCTGGACCCGGTGAGTCCGCAGGCCCTTGTTCTGATGCTTCTGCGTTAGAGCTGCACAATATATTGCAAATATAATATCAGCGTGGAGAGCAAAGTCTGCTGGCTGATTTATTGTACGAGTTCTTTAGCCAGCAGGACAGAAAATCATGGCAGTAAAAACTCAAATTAGACACAAATAGCATAAAAAAAACGGGCATATTTTGCTCCTGATATCGTTATTTGCCAATATTATCGCCATTGGAAGGTTTTCCAGCAGCTCTACTTGCATCAACTTGTAGAAACATCAAGGTTTGTTTCTGAGACTCATGCTCTCCGCTCGGCTCCGGCAGGCGGTCCACATCTTTCCTCGTCACGCCAGCTTCCCTCTGGAGGAGGAGGACATCGTTCGCTTCAGCCCCCGTGAGCGCAGCTGGCTCACCGGCTACGAGGACTACCGTCACGCCAACGCCACGCGAGACAAGCTCCCGCAGCTGCGCAACCCGGACACCTGCGTGCATTTCACCAAGAGCGACGCGCCGAAACGCGACTACACGTACCCGTACCCGCTGAGCTGCGGCGTGCAGCGGGGCTTCGACAGCAAGCCGGGCCGCCTCGAGGCGGGCGGCGGCCGCAGGGCGGTGGTGACGCTGCAGCCGCGGCCTCCGGCGTCCAAAGGGAAGTGTCACATGGAGGACGGGGAGCGGCTCCGCTGCGTCTACTGTCAGGACATGTTCAACCACGAGGACAACGGGCGGGGCCAGTGCCAGGAGGCGCCGGACCCCATCCAGACCTGCATCCGCCGGGTCAGCTTCATGTGGTGCGCCGACAGCCTGCTGTACCACTGCATGTCCGACCCGGAGGGCGACTACTCGGACCCCTGCTCCTGCGACACCAGCGACGAGCGCTTCTGCCTGCGCTGGGCGGCGCTGGTCGGCCTGTCGCTGCTGGCGCCCTGCATGTGTTGCTACGCCCCCCTGAGGGCGTGCCACCGCTGCGGCGTGGCCTGCCGCTGCTGCGGCGGCAAGCACAGGGCCGTGGGCTGAGCCGCGCAGGCCCCGCCCACTCCACAGAGACCGTCACCGCTGTTCTTTCTGTTGTTGATGTGGTTCATCTGTAGAAGGAAGTGAAACTTCGTGTCAACCGTTGTGCTTTTTCTGTCACTCTGAGGACCAAATGAAGAAAATGTCTCCATGAAAGTTTGGATATTTGGAGGCGCCAGGTTCACCTGGAGAACGTCCAGCAGGATTCCTGCAGGTCAGTGAAGGTGGAGCTGCTGTTCATCTGGAAGAAGCTGCTTCATTCTCTTGTTCAGACAGAATATCACAGCAACTCAGACATTTATTCTACACAGAGGGATATTTCTGATATTTCTGGCTTACAGCTAATAAGATTCAAAATGTTATTCAGAAAATTAGAAAATTTCATTTCCAAAAAAGAAAGAAAAAAAAATCCCCCAAACCTTCAGATGAGCTCTTCACTGTTCTCTCAGTGTTGTTGCTTGTTCACCTTTTCTACACACTTTCTCCTTCCACTCAATTTTTCCTTAGTAGTCTTGTACAGTGGTGTGTGTTAGCCACCGCCTCCTAAGCTTTTGCAGCTTTCCCTCCTTGTTGTCATGGCAGCAGGCTTCCTCATGACACAACTGGATCGTTTTATTGGTCTGGTGGTTCGGGTTTTTCAGAATCTGAACAAAACATCTTTAACTGGACGTTTATCCCTCTGTGTGGCATAAATATGAGACCTGATTGAAATTTAATATTTCATCTTTCTAGAACTTAACTTGGCATTTTGGAAAAATAAAGTAAACATTAGTCACTGAAAAGTCCAAGATGGCCGCCATGGTGGTGAAGGAGAAAATATGTTTGCACTATAATCAGCAGTGGCCACAGCTAACCAAAAACTTCCATTTACTAATGACGTATTCGTTAAACAAAAACCTTAGCTCAGCTACACTAAAGACATAAAAACATTAGCAGAGCTAATGCTAACCTGCTAAACACAAAAAATTAGCAGAAGCTAACCATTAAGTTGCTAACTTGTATGAACAGGATGACCAAATTTAAAAACAATTGGACTTGGATGACATAAAATTCATCCAAGTCATGAAAATGGTAACAATAACTGGTTTAAAAGGCTCAAAAATGATGACGGCCATCTTGAAAAATAGTCGTCACCCTGAAATTCAAGTAGCTGGTGGGAAAAATGAAAAACCTAAGACCTGAATTTTTATGCTTGTATCCACACTGGAATTTTTTTACAGTAAAATGATGCATTTAACTGTTTATAATAATGGAGAATCTCCTGGTTTATCACCAACACACACACACATATATATACACACACATATGCACACACCATGGCGGTATGTAAAGTGTGTCAGCAGAGGCGCTGTGGTGAAAACCAGCCGGTGAGTCCTCAGCTCAGCTGCTTGGTTCTGGAGCAGGCCGTCCAAACACCACGAGGATTTTTGGGCCCAGATTCCTGAGAATTGATGATTTTGACCCAAGTGGCGTAAAGTCTGGAGGAGCGTTGCTGCTCTGCTGCCTGGAGCCCAGCAGAGGCGCTGCAGCAGATAACAGGAACACATGCGGATGATCACAATCCGGGTTAAAGAACAGCTAACAGAAATCAGAGCTGAAGTTTGAAATCTATTTTTTTATTGGTGTAATTACAGTTCCCCCAGCATTTCAGAGCAAGGTTATAACGTATATTAATACAGGTTATAACGTATATTAATACAGGTTATAACGTATATTAATACAGGTTATAACGTATATTAATACAGGTTATAACGTATATTAATACAGGTTA
The DNA here is from genome assembly GCF_002775205.1 of Xiphophorus maculatus. Taxonomy (NCBI): domain Eukaryota; kingdom Metazoa; phylum Chordata; class Actinopteri; order Cyprinodontiformes; family Poeciliidae; genus Xiphophorus; species Xiphophorus maculatus. The sequence continues at coordinate 437,237 of NC_036447.1, read as the reverse complement.
TAGCGTATATTAATACAGGTTATAACGTATATTAATACAGGTTATAACGTATATTAATACAGGTTATAACGTATATTAATACAGGTTATAGCGTATATTAATACAGGTTATAGCGTATATTAATACAGGTTATAACGTATATTAATACAGGTTATAACGTATATTAATACAGGTTATAACGTATATTAATACAGGTTATAACGTATATTAATACAGGTTATAGCGTATATTAATACAGGTTATAGCGTATATTAATACAGGTTATAGCGTATATTAATACAGGTTATAACGTATATTAATACAGGTTATAACGTATATTAATACAGGTTATAGCGTATATTAATACAGGTTATAGCGTATATTAATACAGGTTATAACGTATATTAATACAGGTTATAGGGTATATTAATACAGGTTATAACGTATATTAATACAGGTTATAACGTATATTAATACAGGTTATAACGTATATTAATACAGGTTATAACGTATATTAATACAGGTTATAGCGTATATTAATACAGGTTATAACGTATATTAATACAGATATTTTTGATGCAACATAAGCTACAGAAACTGGGCCTTAATGGCAGCAGCAGGAAGCAGTCGACTCAAGTTTTACACCCAACATCGGGTCAGAACCCAGTGGGGAAACGATCCAGACGTTTGTTCAGATATAAATTTATTGATGTTTCTGGGCTGAATGTGTTTTTAAGTATAGCTTGACATCGGGACGAATGGCGTTTGGGAAATTCATTTGTGGTTTTTAAGTTTAACGGACGATGAGTTCCGGTCCGGTCCGGTCCGGTCCAGTCCGTGAGGCCTAGCTTAGCAGCGCCTGCTAGCTCTTAGCTTCCTGGTTGTCCTTGATGTTCTTGTGCAAAGTGATCCAGTTCCTGTAAAATCATTAGCGATGCTAGCAGTTAGCATTGTGCTAACATAGGCCACATGGTGCTGCAGCTGAAATGTTCTGCTGAAGCTCGGTGGCAAACAGGAAGTCAGGACAAGATGAGGTCAGTTCCATCTGCTTTTCCAGACGTTTCCTGGTACAGACTGTAAAGTTGGTGGAAGGAAAACATCTGTGAAAACTGTCGGCGATGGCCTTGCAGTAAACAGTCTGGTCAGAGCGCAGCAGCTGGTTCCCAGTCTGGTTCCCAGTCTGGTCAGAATGCAGCAGCTGGTTCCCAGTCTGGTTCCCAGTCTGGTCAGAATGCAGCAGCTGGTTCCCTCCAGAGAGAAGCAGCAGTCTGGACCGTCATGTCCGCCGTCAGAGATGAGTCCCCAATAAAAAATTAAGCGTCGAACAGGAAGTGTGTCCGGCGTCTTGAGAAGCCACTTCCTGTCCGTGTGTCGGCCGGCGGTGGCTCTCTCCAGGGAAAGTGCCTGAAGCCTCTTCATCATGTCTTCATCAGTCTAATAACTATGATGAAAAAAACGAAGGTGCAGTCCACCAGTTTGTCTTTTTATACATAATTACATTTATACCAGTGTAAAAACTGAATATATGAATATATACTGTATATGTATATGTATCAGGTCAGCAATGTACATTTTTCAGTTCTATTTTTTTATTGTTTCTAAAATGATGGATGTCAAAGATACAAAGAAAAAGACTAAAATCTGAAAAATAAAATAAAAGCTCAAATCTACTGAGTTTGTTTTGATTTTACTGACAGCGACTCGTTATGCAACAAGTCCAAGTTAAAAATGTTCACCAGCACAGAGTTTCCAGGTGAAGGAGGTCAGGTTCCCAGTCTGGTTCCCACACATGCACAGGAACAACATGCAGAAAGACCCGGGCCGGGAATCGAACCCAGGACGTTCTTGGTCCTAATTGAAGCAGCCGTCTGATTGGCTGCTTCAAACAATAAGTCAAAACAACTTCTTCCCAGGTTAGCAGGACTCCAGTCAACATTTTGGGACTTTTCAACCTCCATACGTGTCCTAGTGACTCCAAATTTTAAAATATAAAGACAGACAGAGTGAAGGAGAAGAGTTATTTTGAATATTTAATATTATAATATATTAAATAATATATATATTGAAATATATATTATAATATATTTAATCTGTGAAATCTGTAATTTTGTTCATATTTTAAATTGTGTAAATGTGTTGAATTTCTTTTTTAACAATAAAACCAGGAGCAGAAGGCTCCCTGTTGGATTCAGATAAACACATTTTTATATTCCATGTTTTTTAGGGAGCTAACGCCCAAAACCACTAAAGAGATTTGCTGTAATCCAGACGGCTTTCCTGCCAGCAGCCATCTCTGTCTACAATATGTCTTTGAAGACTTTGAAATAATGCGTTACAATAGCATTTAATTTCACTTTGGGATCAATAAAGCAGTTTTGAATTTAATTTAATTTGAAAACTACAGTACCCATGATTCCTTTAGGCCAGTATTTCCGGGTTGGTGGTACTCAGACGGCCATATTTGATTCGGTTACACTCTTCTGACAACTACTCGCTTCAAAGTAACGACAGAACCAGTCCAGAATCTCTCCGAATCACCTTCAGCTGCTTCCACAGACGACACACTTCACAACCAGCAGACAACCATGAATCCGGAATAGTAAGTCTGGTTCTGGTCCGGACTGACACGTCCAGGTCCGGTCTGAGCTGTCACTTCACCGGGGAGGCTAACGCCTAGCTAGCCGGGCGCAGCGTCGCCTTAGCTGCTTTTCTTCTCGGTGTTCAGTCGTTAACATGACCGTCCGACCGGACACATACCGACAGCCGTTTAGTCGAAGTCAGAACCGGCTCCTGACAGCGAGACTGAGCCGGGAGAAGGCCGAGAAATGACGGGAGTGACCGGTCCTATCACACCTAGCTGTTAGCGGCTAACGGCTAACTGTGTTTACTCTAATGAGTTACTGTGTGACCAAGGGGCAGGGACTGTCTGACGGGTCACTTACTTTCTGACTAATTACTTACTTTCTGATGGTTTAGTTACTTCCTGACTGATTAGTTGTTTTCTGACGGCTTAGTTACTTTCTGAGGGTTTATTACTTGCCTCAGGGATGGGTTAGTTATTTTCTAACCAAAGTCGTTGATGACCCGTTTCCATGGAAACTTGTTTAATATTTCTAATTTTAGCTTTTGTTTTTGTCAAAAACAATGAAAATTTGCTGGGCCTAACATGATTTAGCCAACAGGCGTATTTAAGTCCATTTGTTGTGTTCACATTCAGTCACTAATTATGACTCTAAACTTAAATAATTAAATGATTATGAAATCTTTTTTGTTTTAACTCAGTAAACAAAGTCCTTTATTGTTCTCAAAGGGAATTTAAATGCTATAACTCTTTGGTTGTCCAGTAGCAGTCAGTCTTGTAGTGAATATGGAGAGGCCTCTGACTGAAGCCCATTGCTGTGACAATCTCATCACATGCTAACATGCTAACAGCTCAGAATGCAGACATGATATTCCACAGTAACGTCCTGGATGACATCATCAGTTGTTGGTCAGACAGCTGAGCAGAGTCCTGGAGTCGTGGATGGGATTTTTGCTCTGATGGAGGAAACGGTTTGGACTTCCTCCAGCTCCTCTGGAGCGAGGGGTCAAAGTTCAGGTTTATTTAAGCTTTTAAGAAGCTAATCAGCTGCTCCTGGTGATAGAAACAAACCATAAAACCATTGTGACATCTGAAATTAATAATCTGACAGATTTATTATAGGACGATGATTTGAAACAAACAGAAAAAAAAAAACAAAGAAAAAAGGCAGGAAAAAATCAGGTTCTTTTTTCACACTACAAACATGGATTTCAGATTTTTGTAACTGAAACCAGTTTAGAGAAACCAGTTGTGTTACAGAGGATTCTTTATTTATTCATGAGATTAAACCGACCAGAACATCTCAGGTCCAGTTGGTGTCAACTGGTTGGGCCTGAATCATGTCAGAGCCGACAACCATGACCTGTGTGTGTGTGTGTGTGTGTGTGTGTGTGTGTGTGTGTGTGTGTGTGTGTGTGTGTGTGTGTGTGTGTGTGTGTGTGTGTGTGTGTGTGTGTGTGTGTGTGTGTGTGTGTGTGTGCTCGCAGTGACTACTTATTCAAGCTGCTGCTGATCGGTGACTCCGGTGTCGGGAAGTCCTGTCTCCTGCTGCGGTTTGCAGTAAGTCTGACCCGTCTGTGATTGGCTGCAGCGCTGTCTGACCCGTCTGTGATTGGCTGCAGCGCTGTCTGACTCGTCTGTGATTGGCTGCAGGACGACACGTACACAGAGAGCTACATCAGCACCATCGGGGTGGACTTTAAGATCCGGACCATCGAACTGGACGGGAAGACCATCAAGCTGCAGATCGTAAGGAGCCGCCGATCGTAGCAGGACGCCGCTGTAATGTGAGCTGACCGCTGACCTTTGACCTGCTTCTCTGCAGTGGGACACAGCGGGCCAGGAAAGGTTCAGAACCATCACATCCAGTTACTACAGAGGAGCTCATGGCATCATAGTGGTGTATGACGTGACGGATCAGGTCAGTGACCTCTGACCTTTAATCAGCAGCATTAGCTTAGCTGATGTTAGCTTCAGTCATCAGGAAATGTCGATATCTGGTTTTATTTTCCTGATGCTGTTATGTTGTGTGTACTTATAGATAGAGAACCACTTCCAACAGCGGGAGGTCACTGACCTTTTCTTGACCCTCCTTTATTTTCTGCTTAATGTTCAGGTTAGGAGCAAACTACTGCAGCAGTAGGCCTGTCATGATAACAAATTTTGCTGAGCGATTAATTGTCTCAAAATATTATTTCAGTAAATGATAATATTGTTTGAAGACCTTTTTATATTGATGTAATGGTAGCAAGCACATCCTGCCAAAAAACACTTTATTTTTAAAAGAACTCTTAACAATGAAACTGGTCGACAAAATAAACCAAAAATAAAATGGACTCTCAGTCTCCATCAACAAAAATACACTTGAGTAAAAACTAAACACAATATAAAACTAAAGTTTAAATAAAAACTACATTCTTTGGGGCGTGCTGTGGTGGCGCACGCCCCACGTTTGGAGGCCTTAGACCCGCGGACGTTGCGGGTTCGACTCCCGGTCCCGACGACCTTTGCCGCATGTCCTCCTTCAAAAAATGGCGCCGGCTCAGCTGGCTGCCTGCAGACGCAGCTCCTGTCGTGTGCTATAACTGCGAAATAATTTCCCTGCTGGGATGAATAAAGTAAAAATTATTAAATTATTATTATTATTCAACCAGAAGAGTTAGGATTATGAAGTCTGTTGTCCTGGTGGCTGGACTAGATGCAGATAGAGAAGACGTTCATATCCGACTACCTGATGCAACAGTTCACTCCTCCCTTAAGCCCAGTTCACACTACACGATTTTTGCCCTGATTTTCCCTTAGAACGTCTTAGATCTTCGAACGTTCTAAGATTGTCTCTTGCGATAATCGTAACCGATCATCCTGTAGTGTGAGGTGTGATACAGCTGATCGGGTCCAGTCGGTAGAACATCGTGTCGGCGTTCTATCAGATCGTCATCCGCCGTCAGAAGAGCCTACATGCAGTGAGGACGCATGGCTGACCGTCAGAGGAGCTGTCAGTTCAGCATACGCGACAAGTTGTGACGAAAATGAGTCATTAAATTGTTTTCAATGATAATTAGATAGATATACATGCATTGTTGTGGTTTCAAAGTCTATTTAAAGCAGAGTCTAGCTGCAGCTGCAGTCAGCTACAACACTCCGTGTAAAACTCATTAACCTATTTAACCGCTAAGTCAGGATGCCACACAGCTGTTAATAGCAAAGTGTGTGATGATCTACGTCATGATTCTACGTTGCTGATTAAATAAAATCATATGGTGATGACAGCGTATACTTGTCTGGCAGATATAGCCGTCAGTTCGTGCTAATTGTATGACGATCTGACAGAAGAGCGGCTCCGATCTAAATTACACATATTCAACATGTTATATTGTCTTGGCCAGTTTATCACTGCAGTGTTTGGTTTTCCCCGACTGGGAGAACCTGTTGAATGTGACAGGTAGCCAATCAGAAAGCTCAGATTCCCCTCCGTACTTTCTGAGGGGAAATTATGGAAAGGAAACCCAAACAGCCGATACGGCGCAAGCAGACATTGGAGATGATATGTGGAAACAACATTAATGTTTATTCAACATTTCGTGCAAAGAATATAGAAATGACAAGGTGAGGAGTTGGAGTGAAACTGGTACCGCAGTTGATAAACCCGGTAACTTTGGACCTGTTCTTTGTTAACGTGACATAAACAGGTTCTAATGATTTTATTCAGCCACATGCATTGCAGGTAGATTGTAGTAAAACATTGATTAATGCCTGGTTTTAAAATTACTTAACTGGACTTGTAGCCATTATTTGGTGCAAATTGTTCTCAATGTAATTAAAATAAGCTCACAAGCAATCGCTATTACTTCTACATCATCAGCCGTGTTTGTTTGCTCTAAATTCACTGTGATTTAGTGGCTTTTATGGGATTTTTTGTGTAAAATCTGAATGTTGGTGAGAGAAATCGGTTTGTGTGGTGTGTTGCTCTTGCTCTGCACTATCCAACCCGTTATGCCTACGATTTGTTTGTCGGTTACTATGTTTCTCAGGTTTTGAAAATGGGCCAACGGTCAGCCGACAATTCGAAAATCCCGCAGTGTGAACTGGGCATTAGGCTAAAGAAATGAGGAGGGCAGGGTCAGTGGAGAGCGCCGGAGTGGAGCCTTTTTTCTTCCAGTGTCATCAGTAGAAAGAAAAAGGCAGGAAGAAACGATAAAGCCAATAATTAAAATGAGGTGCGATTAATTGAATGCTACAAACGTTGGCTGATGCCTCTTCCTCTGCTACGAAGGTTTGTTAGAAATGCTTTGATGGCCTGTAGTGGTAAATAAACATGTGACCAAGATTTAAGAAGAGATTTCTAATTTGTATGAAGAAGCAATATGTAAAATTTTAGTATAATTGATGAAAAATCTCAGCATGTATTTTGATTATGCAAATTATGTTGCCCCGCCCCTTTTCATATGGAGTCCCCACGCTGCCTGTAGCCCCGCCCCCTCAGTGACGCTGCGTTCTGCTGCTCCTCAGGAGTCGTTCAACAACGTGAAGCAGTGGCTGCAGGAGATCGACCGCTACGCCAGCGAGAACGTCAACAAGCTGCTGGTCGGCAACAAGAGCGACCTGACCACCAAGAAGGTGGTGGACTACACTACAGCCAAGGTATGACCCTTGAACCCTGACCTCAGATCTGAAGCAGGCCGAGTAGCATTCTGACCTTTGACCCCTGCAGGAATTCGCGGACCACCTGGGCATCCCGTTCCTGGAGACGAGCGCTAAGAGCGCCACCAACGTGGAGCAGGCCTTCATGACCATGGCGGCTGAGATCAAGAAGCGGATGGGCCCCGGGGCCACGGCCGGCGCCGCCGACAGGTCCAACGTGAAGATCCAGAGCAAGCCGGTCAACACTTCGTCCGGCGGCTGCTGCTGAGAGCCGCCGCCGCTCCTCCCCCCGGCCAGCAGTAGGACAATAAGCCCCTCCCCCAAAGCCCCCCGCCGTCTCCTCGTCACTCGGAACCGTTTTTAAGTCTCCTGGGTCCGGACAGAGCGCGCTCAGACCGGCAGCGCGCGCGCCTCCACGCCTCGCCCCCTCAGCAGGCTCCGCCCCCTCAGCCACGTGCCTTCAGGGCAGAAGAAGAACCCGCGCCGCCCAGACAACATTCCCGTCAGGCGGCGCGCGCGCCGCCGGCCCGGTCGGAGCGGCGCTCCCACAAACTGTATATATTTATACATAAATGTTTGCAGAAGCTGTAGAAGAAGAAAACTGAGCAGCTGATTGGCTGCGGACGCCGCGGCTCAGAGTCTATTAAACAATGAAGGAGATGTTTCATAACAGATCGCCTGTCTGGTCTCTTCTTCTGCAGGAAGGCGAATCCTCCAGCAGTTCCCCCACATGGCCTCCAGGGGGCGCCTCAGCGTGTGTAGATGAGGTCATGTTGAGTCAGAGGTCACAGACCTAGTTCTGTCTGGTTCTGATGTCTCTGCCCCAACAGATGAACGCTAACCAGGCTGTTAGCTTTGATTTAAATGAACTCAGGGTTTCAGCATCTTTGCAGTTTTCTGGAAGTTTGTCCCAGTTTAGGGTTAAGGTTGATTCTAAATCAGCTTTTGCTGAGTATCAGAACGACCAATCAGAAGACATGGAGGCACATGGCTTTACAGATTTAAACATGGAGGCTCCATCACTGCCATACTGGTTGCTCTGTCCACTTCCTGTCTCCTCTGGTGACTACTTCCTGTTTCCTGAACAGATCAGCAGTCTGCAGCTCTTTGGAAAAAACTAAAACAATTACCGCCGTTTTTTGTTGTTTGTTTTTCAGGGAAGTGACTAACACATTAATTTAGGTTAATTACATTAACATCTTAAACAATTTCACACAAAAGTCTGAAGTGCCCGGAACCTTTGTATTGTGTTTCTGGTACAACCGTAAATCTGACGCACCAACACACTCTAACCGTAGCTTCTGTCTCAGCCGCTAACAGCAGCGATGGAGCGGCTTCTGTTAATTTCTGCTTCAAACAGGATGTGGGTTAAGCACAACCCACATGTGGAGGCCTTAGTCCTCGGCGCAGCTGTCGCAGGTTCGATTCCCGGCATGGCGACCTTTGCCTTTCTCTCCTTACCCACTTTCCTGTCAATTAACTTATCAAATAAAGGCCACTAGAGCCAATAAAACCTTTTAAAAAGTCAATAAAAATTCAGCTTCAAACAGATCTGATGCTGGAAAACATACTTTGTTTAAGTTGTGCTAAAAGAAATCTATGCTAGCCTAAATTAGCATCTCAATGCTACAGATGTAGCAGCTAATGTTAGGGTCCAGCTTTCTAAACGAGCTCCGTGAATGATCAAACTTTACTCCAATCTGATGTTGAAGAACAAATTAAAAATATTAATGTTTATTAAAATCAGGTCTGTTCAGTAATTTAGCAACAGCAGTTTTGGATTTGAAAATTTGCTGATTTTTAAAAAATTTAGATTAAAATACAATTACAGACTGACATATTCAACATCTTTGCGTCCCAGTGCTGATTCAAACTGGAAATTTATTCTGAAACGAGCATCTTGATCCCAATCTGGACCCACAGAACCAGAGACACAGAGCTTCCTCTTAAATTATTTTAATATCTTGTGTACACTAAAATTTACACATTTCCAGTCTGGGAAGACCCGGCATGCACGGCGACTCCTCGCAGGCTCTTCCAGTGATTCAGCGGTTTTCCATAGGAACTTCCTCGGTTTACAGTCTGAAGCCACAGTGAACTACAATTACATCCAATCATCTTCACAATGTGCAAAACCCTCCAGGGAGACGGCCACAGCAGTTAGAGCAAAAACAAAACGACAGACGGGTTGGTCCCTTAACTCCTTCACAGCTCCAGAACCTTCCGGTTCCAGCCACGCGTCCCGGACGAGACGGACAGGAAGCGGCGGGACGAACTAAGGCCTCGGAAACGAACGAGGACGAACATTCAGCTGGATTCTGCAGGCAGTGTGGTTTCAGTCCATAAATATTCTTATAAAGACTCTATATGTTGATATAAATGTATTCATACTTTACAGATCTCTGTTCAGCTTAAGAGCTTCAGCCAGTGTTTCCTTCATAGTCCCGCCAGAATAAAAGCAGAATCATTAAAATAAAAACATTAAATCCCTGATTATGTACACCCCCACCGAGAAACTGAAAGATGAAAAAAACAAAGATGTAGATGAGGAAGTGATGCGTGTGGGCGGGGCTTCAGTCGGGCGTGGCGTGTGAGCAGAGCGGCGTCAGCGTGGCGGGGAACATCAGAACCTTGGCCTGCATGAAGGACAGGTCCGGCAGCGCCGCGATCACCTTGGACGCCTCGTCACTCAGGTTCTCCTCCCTCCTGGGCTTCCTGTCGGGGCGCAGACACAAACGGACCTCAGGTCGACTCCGACCGGAACCGGGCCGGGACCGGGCCGCACACTCACCGAGTGGACGTGCTGGTCTTCTCCATGGTGGACATGAGGCGAGCGAAGGCGTCGGCCACGCGGCTGCCGGCGCCACTCGGGTCCAGCTTGGCGGTGGTGAGCTCGAACAGCTCCGGGTCCACACCTGAGGGACAGAACAGGCCAGACAGGTCAGAGGTCAGCAGGACCTTTACCAGAAAGCTACTGGATAAAACCGGACCCGCTCCAGGGTTCTGACTCAACAGCTGCGACTTTTAGACTTCATTCCTCTGAACAGTTTTCAACCATCGGAAACAAATCTGGTGTTTGATCTGAGAGGTGAGGAGGAGCCGCTAACGCCTGAGGACGGCCAGCAGGGGGCGACGACGGCCAGCAGGGGGCGACGACGGCCAGCAGGGGGCGACGACGGCCAGCAGGGGGCGACGACGGCCAGGCTGACTCGGGGGGGAAATGTGCGGTTAGTCCAGTTTCAGTGGCACCAACCTGAGATTACTTAACATTGCCCCCTTCTGGTCAGACAGGCAGCTGGCCTGGTTTTCATGGCTCCACCCACTGGTTGGGTTTGGAGAAGGCGGGGCTTCCACGAGGCTCCGCCCACTCCAGTTCTATCTGCAGTCACTCTGGCTACGTTCACCGCAGCAGAACGTGATCCACATCAATTTATCGTGGCAGATTCCGATCTTTTCTCCAAGAAACTCCAAACTGTTCACTGAACTAGTGCAACTTTTCACTGTAAAAATACAAGACCAAGAAATATGTGTGATTTCTGTGATTCATCCAATGGGGATTTTACAGAAAGTTTTATTTTCCATGGCAGCCATCTTGACAAGTCAACAGATGATCAGTAAATGTCTTTGGGTCCAATTCTGTAACATTTGACACAAAAAGTTTTCATTTGTGAAAATATCGGCAAATTTAGTGCAGAAATCTATTTTCTTTACGGCCATCTTGAATTTTTCTTCTACCAGCATCTCAAAGTTTCCAAATCAAAACAGTAGTTAATCAATAATCAATTATTACTGCGATTATTGATGCAACAATGAAAACTGCAGAACCCGGTCCGGTCCAGGAAAGCGGATCTGCTGCCCGTTCACCGAGCGACACCATGTTAGTTTCTAGAAGCTCAAAGGAGGAAGAGCAGAACCTGGACCCGGTCCAGGAGGAATACTGGACCAGTTTCTACGGCAGACATGCAAAATGGTTCTGGTGGTCGGGTCGGTTCTGGTGGTCAGGTCGGGTGGTTCTGGTGGGTCTGGTAGTCGGGTCGGGTGGTTCTGGTGGGTCTGGTAGTCAGGTCGGGTGGTTCTGGCGGTCGGGTTGGGTGGTTCTGGTAGTCAGGTCGGGTGGTTCTGGTGGTCGGGTGGTTCTGGTGGGTCTGGTAGTCAGGTCGGGTGGTTCTGGTCTGGTGGTTCTGGCGGTCGGGTGGTTCTGGTGGTCGGGTTGGGTGGTTCTGGTGGTCAGGTCGGGTGGTTCTGGTCTGGTGGTTCTGGCGGTCGGGTGGTTCTGGTGGTCAGGTTGGGTGGTTCTGGCGGTCAGGTCGGGTGGTTCTGGTGGTCGGGTCGGGTGGTTCTGGCGGTCGGGTCGGGTGGTTCTGGCGGTCGGGTCGGGTGGTTCTGGCGGTCGGGTCGGGTGGTTCTGGTTCTGACCTGGGATGGAGGCTGAGCTGCTGGAGCCTGAATCCTCCACCGGACCAAAGAAATCCAGGTTCAACAGAGCCGAGCCTCCGCTGGCTGGACAGCCGGGTCAGAGGTCAGAGGTCAGAGAGAGAGAGAGAGAGGGTCATGCAGCAGAGTCGCTTCATGTGGGACTGCAGGCTGACCTCAGCGAGGGGTCAAAGTTCAGCCACAGCAGAACCAGAACACCAAACCAAGTGAGAGATCCCACAGCATGATGCTGCTGCTACCGAGCTTCACTGTGGGACCGGAGCAGAGCTGGTTGGTTCTGATATGGACCGGATCCGACCGGACCGGGTCGGATCAAACCGGACCACACCAGATCCGACCGGACCGGACCAGATCGGACCGAACTGGACCGACAGCTTCAGCTGGTGGTTCTACAGAACCAGCTGGACTCAGCGTTTGGTCGCTGGTTCTGCTGAGGTTCTGCTGGGTTGTTCTGGACGACCCGGTTGGACCACCTACCGTCCAGAGGGTTGGTGAGGCCGCTGCTGCTCCAGTCGAACTGGACCGGGGGGAGCGCCTCCTGCTGGAGGGATGGGGAAACAATCAGACTGACATCAGGACATGAGGACGGCGAGCGGGCCGGGCCAGATCGGACCGGGCCGGACCGGGCACTGGTGGGTACCTGCACCGAGTCGGGCTGGACGGAGCTCTTCTCTGCGACGGCAGGCGGCATCAGGGCGATGGAGGCGATCATCTCGGCAGCAGAGACGGGCTTCAGCGGCTCCTTGGTCGGCTCCAGCATCCCCTGAAACCAAACCGAGTCAGAACCAGAACCGGCAGGAGGTTCCGGACATTCTGGAGGCAGAGGAACTCACCAGGCCAGCCGCGTACATCGGCACGATGACCGGCTGCTTCTTCTGACCCGTGAACAGCTGGAGGGAAAAGAGCCACACGATCAGTACCGGACCACGACAGAACCGACTGCAGAACCGACTGCAGGTGTGTTTGCTCCTGTCTTTAGGTTTCTGAGATGCTGCAAAGTAAAATGACTCTGGGATCAGCTGGGAACCATCAGAACCTTCATCAAACTTACGATGTTCCTGGTGTCGATGCCGAGGCAGCAGAGGAGAACCTTGTTGCCATGGGAACCCCCCCACTGGTACCGCAGGCCCAGAGCCTCATGGACGTCCTGAAGCTGCGTCCAGACGCCGCCGCCGCGCGCCGACCTGCAGCCAATCAGAGAGCAGCAGGAGGAAGCGAAACAGGAAGCAGGTCGATGATGAAGATCAGTCATCATCATCATCAACTCACCTGCTGCTCAGCCTCTCCTCTTCCTCCTCTTCCTCGCCTCGCGGCTCCAGCAGGACCTTCAGGGTCTCCACCAGCTGCCCCTCCCCCACCTGCTGCTGGCTGTGGGCGGAGCTAACAGGGAAGCTGCTGAGGAACAGCTTCTCCAGACGGCCGGACAGCGCCCCCTGCAGGGGGACCAGAACAGAACGGCCTGAGGAGCTTCTCTTCCTCTCAGGCTGCTGTAGGAGATGCCATCTAGTGGTCGGGGTGTGAACTACATCTGATTAATATCTTAGTCCTGGTTGTTCAATAAGATTCAGGCTGAATAATTATTCTACACTAAAATACATTTCAAAGTCATTTCTGATTTGGGTTTGAAGCTTTTCAGCAACAACAGGCTGAGGAACAGAAACGACAGGAAGCAAAACATGAACAATAAACTGAGCATGAATTTTGACTATGCAACTTTTCATCTAAAGATAAGTAACTACTGATGACTAAATTATTTTCATAAGTATATAACCTAATGTAATATTATTTTAATCATGAAACAGGAGATAAAAGCTCTAAGGACAGATATGGAGCAGAAATGGAAATTTGCTGCATTAAAATAAAATACTGTAAGGATGAAAAACTAATAGTTGTTCAAAACATTTAGTTTGACTCAATTTGAGCAAAAACTGCATCAATTTAATAATCAACATACTGAGACTGAGCTGCATCATTCCTCAAAATCCTGGTGTCTCCAATTAGCATCGGAGCTAAAGCTGCGCAAATGGAGGAAACTAACAATCAGTAGAAATGTTTCTACTAGCCAGATAATTGTTTTCTCTGTGGGATCAATCAGAACCGGCCGGAACCCGACCCGTGTGCATCAATCAGAACCCGACCCGTCTGTCTCTTACCGGCAGCGGCACCGTCCTCCCAGCGTCCTCTCTTTCTTCGTCCTGGTCCTCCTTGCCGCTCGGCTCTGAGCTGAACGCTGCCCAGGACTCTCCATCCTCCTGGTTCTGGTTCTGCTCGCTGAAGGCGCTCCAGCCCGAGTCGTCCTCACCATCTTTCACTGAGCTAAAGTTCCCGAAACTCTCACTGCTGGGAAAGTCGGCAAATGTCCCCCCGTCCCCGTCTCCGTCCCGCTGTCCGCCGAGGACCTTAGGGGAGTTGAAGTCCCCGAAGTCGTCCTCTGACTCGGACCCAGCAGGTTCTGGAGGTTCCGGACCGTCCGGTCGGTTCTGCTCAAAGTCAGAAAAGCCCTGAGCGCCGAAGGACGTGGTGTCCCCAAAGTCTCCAAAGTCGTCCCCGGCAGGCGTGGCGGCGTCCCCCGGCGGCGGTGGGGACGACCCCGTGGTGCTGATGTCCCCCAGGTCCTCCAGGCCGTCCGTGGACAGCAGCCGGCCCAGAGACGTCTCCGAGCTACGCTCGTCCCCTGCCTCCCGGGACTCGTCCTCGGTCCCGTTCGGGGACAGACGCCCCGTAGTGCAAACAGAGAGACACGCGTCCCCCAGGGGACAGTCCGGGCCCTGGTCCATGTTACAGGAGCCGGGGGGGGCCTCGGCCCGGTGGACGTCCCTCACTGCGTCCTCTGCTCCCCGCTCACCGTTTTGGGGACAGACGGATGTCTCCACTGGACTGTCCAGGTCTCTGGGTTGGACGGATGTCCCCAGTGGACCCTCCCTGTCCTGGGGACAGACAGATGTCCCCGGTGGACCCTTCCTGTCCCTCTGACTCTGCGTCTCTTCAGAGTCAGAAAAAGCAGCAAAGTCTGCAAACCCGTCCTTTTGGACGCCGTCCTCTTGGACCGGGACGCCGTCCCCGCCCTCCGTGGACGGTCCTCTGGCATGAGACGAGACAGAGTCTTGTGAGGAAGGGATTCCCTGAAGGTCAAAGGTCACAAACCCGTTGGTCAGGACCTCTGCATCTTCACCGTTGCAATCAACAGAGACATCCTGCGAGGAGGACGCCGTCTTCCTGGCGTCCGTCCACTCTGAGGGACGGACCTCCAGGCGGCCGTTGGCCTTGTTCGGCTCGCCAAAGGGGGGGTGGAAAAAGCCCAGCACCCCGCTGCCGTTGTGAAGGTCGGGCGGCGAGGTGGCGGTCAGCGCCTGATTCTGGTCAAAGGACGTCGGCGTGTCCAACTCGGAGAAGCTGACGCTGCTGGGGACTCCGGAGAACGTCCCGAAGTCCCCAAACTCATCGTCCTCTTCCTCTGCGCCGTCCTCCATCGGTGGCGGCGACGAAGAGTACATCCGGATCACGTCTGGCTCCATCACACCCCGGTCCCACGGGACTCGCCGCGGCTACACCTGGGACAGGGACAGTCAGGAAGTCAGCAGGAGACAGAGATGGTTCGAGTCCCAGCAGAACCTGAACATAAATTTGGTATCAGACCAGGAAACCTGACTGACCAACCTCTCCTCCAAATATGGCATCACTTCCTGTTTAAAAGCTATTAAAATCTGACCTGTCCTCAGGGACACGTTCACCACCAACTCATCCTCATGTCAGCAGATAATCAGTTCATATTCATCCATCCATTTTCTAACACCTGGTCCCCAGCGGGTTCAGGAGGAGCTGCTGCCTCTCTGGCAAACGTTTCAGGTGAGAGGCGGGGTCACCTGGACAGGTCACCTGGACAGGTCACCTGGACAGGTTGCCAATCTGTCGCAGGGCAACACAGAGACAGACAGGACAAACAACCATGCACACACACACACACACACACACACACACACACACACACACACACACACACACACACACCTAGGGAGAATTTAGAGAGACCGACCAACCTGACAGTCATGTTTCTGGACTGTGGGAGGAAACCGGAGAACCAGGGAGAACCAGAGAGAACCAGAGAGAACCGGAGAGAACCAGGGAGAACCAGAGAGAACCAGGGAGAACCAGAGAGAACCAGGGAGAACCAGAGAGAACCAGGGAGAACCAGAGAGAACCAGGGAGAACCAGGGAGAACCAGAGAGAACCAGGGAGAACCAGAGAGAACCGGAGAGAACCAGGGAGAACCAGAGAGAACCGGAGAGAACCAGGGAGAACCAGAGAGAACCAGGGAGAACCAGAGAGAACCGGAGAGAACCAGGGAGAACCAGAGAGAACCGGAGAGAACCAGGGAGAACCAGGGAGAACCGGAGAGAACCAGGGAGAACCAGAGAGAACCAGAGAGAACCAGAGAGAACCAGGGAGAACCGGAGAGAACCAGGGAGAACCAGGGAGAACCGGAGAGAACCAGGGAGAACCAGAGAGAACCAGAGAGAACCAGGGAGAACCGGAGAGAACCAGGGAGAACCAGGGAGAACCGGAGAGAACCAGGGAGAACCAGAGAGAACCAGGGAGAACCAGAGAGAACCGGAGAGAACCAGGGAGAACCGGAGAGAACCAGGGAGAACCAGAGAGAACCAGAGAGAACCAGGGAGAACCCACCAGGCACAGGGAGAACATGCAGACTCCATGCAGACAGAATCGAACCCAGGACCTTCTTGCTGCAAGGCAACAGCTCTACCCACTGCACCACTGTGCAGCCATCAGTTCATATTCTTCACTAATTCACCTGTGAACAGCTTCCACTTCTGCCTGAAAGAAGAAACTGTGGCAGTGGGCGGAGCCTACATACCTGTGGGCGGGCCAACATACCTGTGGGCAGGTGCGTGACCCAGCAGCTGAGCTGACTACAAACCAGTAGGACCAGAAAAACCAGTTCACCTGGAGGAAACGTCACGTCACAGTGACGTGTCAAAGACCTGTGCTGCTATGGAAACCAGTATCAGAACCAGAACCAGGAGTATTAAAGTCAGAATCTGACCTGAGACCTGCTCACAGGCTCGGTGAAGGTTTCCATGACAGCAGCTTTTTCCGAACCTCCCGAACCTTTTCCCGGCTGCTCCGCGGAACCCCTCGGTGTCTGACAGTTTATGTAGCCGCTAGCAGCAGCAGCTAGGAGGCTAACGGAGCTAACAGGGGCCCGTCGGGAACCGGAGGAGGTTGGATGGTGGTCGGCGGTTCGGTGCTCATGGAGGTGGATGTTTGGACACTTTGAACCCAGACCCAGTCCGGTCCAGTCAGTAGAAGAACAAAAACTAAGAGGCCGAACACCTGCTTCACTGCAGCTAGCTTAGCTTAGCTAACCTGTGGACTGAGGACAGATTTAACCGAATAACGTTTCAAATCTCCGGTACCGACCCGGTCAGGGAGTTAGAAAGAAATCAAACCCGTAAATTCGCCCCAGTCTGGCTCCGTCCGAAGCAGCAGATCCATACAGAACCGAGCCGAACTCCAAGCACAACAATCCTGTTTCCCGCAGCTAGCCAAAGTGTTAGCTCCTCCAGCGGCACGGTGTGACCCGGACAGCGGAGCAGCTCACCGTGAGACGCCGGTCCCTCAGGTCCATGACTCGGTGTGAAGACAGAGGGGTCCAGCGGCGGTCGGAGCGGCCAGCCGGGCGGTGTGTGACGGCTGGAGGTGAAGGTGGAGTCAGTCAGCTGTTGAGTTCCTCCCAGCATGCAGCGCTCCCGGGCTGCCTGCGGCTCCAAAGTTTCCAGGTGGAACAGGTAGTTCCGGCGGACTGGATCTGACCTGGAAACCAGTTACAGCTCCGACATCTGGGCGGAACCACCCTCTGTTCACTGGAGGCTCCAAATCTTTACTGGATTTGATCTGGAAAGTTAGAAAAATCCCTTCTAGAGCGGCTACGGAGCCCCAGCGGAGTCAAACCTTCAGTTTCCCCGACAAGCATTTCTACAGAGCTGTGTTCACTCTACAAATAAATAAACGCTGTTATCGATCACTAATGAATAAATACTCAATCAAATAACCTAATCTCCCCATGAAATAAAAACAACATTTTTTAAAATATATTTTTAATGGGGAGCTTATTTAGTAAACAACAATTTTATATATTTATATCAGGATGTTTTTATGGATGTATTTCATTATTTATTTATTTCACAATTTCATTTTATGATTCAACACTCATTTAATAAATACTCGTGTGGACATGGAATATTTATTTGATTTTGAAATGGCTCTCCGTGCTGTCCACCTTCAGTTCTCAGAAATATGACAGAAATTAGAGCAAAAGCTGTGGCGTTAAGTGAAGTCAAAACATCTAGATCTGATCTGAAGTTGGCAGCGGGAACGTCTTCGACTATTTGACACAATCGATCCCAACAGTTTCACAAATTAGAGAGAAAAGCTGCAAAGAAACATAAGAATCTGCGAAAATCAGTTCCATTGTTGGGGCACTTCCTGTGGGATCCCCCAGGGGGCAGTGTCGGGTTAAAAATAAAATGATCCTGTTTATTTTTTGAGCAACATGTTGTGGTTCAGCCACTTCCCCCTCTGTGCGCTGTTTCCCGGCCAGAACCCCTCAGTGTCATTACCTTGAGAAATAAAGAGATTTGGTTAAGTATAAAACAGACTTTAATGCCGAAAATGAAGAAATGTTACAAACAAATCAAATGGAACAGAAACAGAGACGTTCAGTGACCCCGGCTGACCTCTGCTGACCTCGGCTGACACCAAGACAGGCAAAGATTGAAGAGTGAGTTCAGCTTTTCTTCTTCTTCGCATTCTGTTCCCTCCATGAAGGGAAGTTAATCAGTTTCATTTGTTTATTTGTGACTGTCGCCAGTCTTATGTGATATGGTTATGTAAGCAGCAGCAGTGTGCGTGTAAGCAGATCAGAGACAGAGGAAAGACAGAATCATTTTATCCATAACAAACATATGAGATTGCTTTTTGGTTGTGAGACAAAAACTGAATTTAGAACAACTTTTAGATGATTAGCCAACAATTAGTGAGATGGTTTAATAAAAAAATAAAGAAATATAACTAAATTTCTTTACTGTTCAAACAAAATCATTTGGAACTCTGTTAAAAATATTAAACTGAATGTAAAAGTGAATTACAGTGAACTAATTGGGAGAGTTTATGAAAATCACGTTTTGGGTGAGAACAGTAACTCAGAGGTCCAGGGAACCCAGATGGAGTAGAAGGTTCTCCTGGTTCAGCGGTTCTGGCTGCTCAAACCCAGAGCTGGTCGAGAAGATGGCCGCTCCGGAACCGTGTTCTGGTTCCGGTTCCGGTTCTGCTGCGCCTTTCTACCTGTTAAAGGAGAGTTACATATTTATGTTTGTCATTATTTTATAGAAATACATTTTTGTTCTAGTAATAAGATTTGTTTTGTTTTGGGGTTTTTGTCAAAAAAGCCAAACTTTGTTGATCCTGACGGTGAAAATACTTTTTACAGGCACTGAATTAGAAACGTCCCACTTCCTGACTTCTAATAATAACTTTTATAACTTCAGACTTTAGTTCAATAAAAACCTGAAGCAGAAATAAACAACATGTCAGATCAACCATGCAGAGCGAAGCTGATTCCACCTAATTATTCACTACCTTCCACATCTTTAATCTACTGTAATTAAAAAACTACAACACATAGACTCTTCAAACTTGGACTGGATTATTCTGCTTAATAGCAGAATATTTAAAACCGTGTTTGGCATTTGTGAAACCCTTATCTGATTTGTGAAACTTCAATAAAGTTCAGATTACTATTCACACTTGTTCCATACAGTTTTTTTTTCTTTCAAATTCAAACTCAATTCTAATTCAAAACCACTTTATTAATCCCAAAGGGAAATTAAATGTTGGTGTAACTCATTAATTCTTCAGAGTTATTGTAGATGGTGATGGCTGTTGGAAGGAAAGATCTTCTGTGGCGATCTGTTAAGTGAAGTTTCACAAATCAGAAAAATGTTTCACAAATCCCAAACATGGATTAAAATATTCTGCTATTAGTTGAGAATAATCTAGTTAAGGTTTGAAGTGTCTAGGTGTTGTAGTTTTTTAACTAGAGTAGATTAAAAATGCGGTGGATGAATTAGGTGGAATCGCCCTTTAGCCAGTTCCCAAATCGGAAGTTGGAATCGGAAACCAACTTCAGCTTCATCCATGCAATCAAGATAATTTATTTCTTCTTTTGTCGCTTCTTTGTTGAAAAATGTTGAACACACCAAAGTCAAGAAGCCCAGTTCCTGTTAGCAGTCTGTAAAAACGTTTGGCAATGCAGGATTTACTGAGACTGCGGCTGGAGACAGTCGGTCTGTTAGCGGGAGATTCAGGCTTCGGTCAGGAAGGAAGTGAATAAATGATCTGTGGACTTTTTAAACTTGTTTCTTCAAACTTCCTTCTGTTGGCCTGATTGCCTCACGGCGTCTTTCTGCTGTCATAACAGGAACTCAGCGCTTCAACGTCTCTTTCTGCTGTTAGCATCCTGCTGACCTCAGAGTTCCTGGATGAACTCACTGAACGCCATCGGCCGCTCTGGGGGAACCGCGGCTCCTCGGTGAATCCTGAACACAGAATAGCAGCCATCTTACATCTGAAAGGTTGTTGGTTTGAAAAAAGTAGCAACTATCAGTCAGTGGTAGGCACCGCTAGCCAGATAGCTAGCTGCGCTAACACTAAAGCACTACTCATAACCATTAGTCCCGCTAAGGCTAAAGTTCTTTATCATTACAGTATTTAGCTGTAGCTAATGCTAAAGTGCTAACTTCAAATCAAATTATATCTTCATTTGAAAGACTGCAACCTTGAGCACCAATTTAATTTTGACATCATAACTTATATGTTCTATTAGTATGTTTCTTGTTTTAAATAGTTATTAAAGAAAGAAAAAAGATCATGAGGAGAGAAAGCAGAACTGCTGCATAAACAATCAATCAATCAAATGTATTTATAGGGCGTATAACAGCAGTTCAAAGTGCTTCACATCATAAAAACACAAACAAATCTAAAGTTATAGAACATACAATCAACTAGAAGCTGTTTGTTGTTTTTACCTATAAGTGGCCAACTGTCTGTTATTCCTGTATGGATTTGATACAGTAGGGGCTTCGGCACTTCCCATATCTGTGTCCTCTGTCACTGTTTTCAGCAGCTAAATCTGTTTAATCCTTTGTTGACACAGATTGTTTTTCCCAGCCGCCTATAAACGCAACAAGACGCTCGCGCTGGGTGTGCGGCTGCTGTGCAGAGCTGCTCAGGTGTGTTAGAATCATGGCAGCAAAACGCAGAGGACTTTCGACAGTTTTTCCCCCAAACTAAATGACAGAGTTGAGTAATAGCTAGTCATCTTTTAGCTAACATTAGCTAGTCATCTTTTAGCTAACATTAGCTAGTCATCTTTTAGCTAACATTACCTCCATCCAGCAGCTTTAATGTTAGCTAAAAGATGACTAGCTGGGGCATGCTGTGGTGGCGCAGCGGGTTAGCACGCCCCATGTTTGGAGGCTTTAGTCCTCGACGTGGACGTCGCGGGTTCGACTCCTGGTCCCGACGACCTTTACCGCATGTCCTCCCCCCTCTCCTCACCCTCCTTCCTGTCTGCCTACTGTAGAAAAAAATACGAGCCACTAGCGCCGCAAAAACTCTTCGGAGAAAAAAATTGAAAAAAAAAAAGAAAAAGATGGCTAGCTAATGCTAGCTAAAAGATGACTAGCTAATGCTAGCTAAAAGATCACTAGCTAATTCTAGCTAAAAGATGACTAGCTAATGTTAGCTAAAAGATAACTAGCTAATGTTAGCTAAAAGATGACTAGCTAATGCTAGCTAAAAGATGACTAGCTAATGTTAGCTAAATGATGACTGGCTAATGCTAGCTAAAAGATCACTAGCTAATTCTAGCTAAAAGATGACTAGCTAATGTTAGCTAAAAGATAACTAGCTAATGCTAGCTAAAAGATGACTAGCTAATACCAATACAGCACCTTAAACTTGCTAACAAGTAGCCTGTAGGCTACTGATGTTGTTGTCTAAATTCAGCTTTGCAGTTTTGGTAGTAGTTTGTTCCAGATCTGTGGTGCATAGAAGCTGAATGTTGTTTCTCCGCCTTTGGTTCTGGTTCTGAATGCAGAGCGGAACCAGAACCAAAAGACCTGAGAGGTCTGGAGTGTCTCCAGCCACTTCAAAATAAGAGCATGAATATCGACGTCAAACTAATTCGATAAGTAAAATTTCAACACAGATGTTGAACGTTTTTCAACTTAAATTTAACAAAACATCCAAGTTAATTGGCTCTTTTGAATTAACTGGAAATATAAATTTAGGGGAAGCTAAGTGTGCTAAATGTTTCAAAGTTAGTAAAAGCGCTAAGCTAAAAATTAGCTCTGCTACTAGCGGATTAGCGCAGTGTGCACAACACTGACTATAACTCCGAGTCAGGGTGAACGATGGAGAAAGTTTCCTGACGTTTCCTCTAACGTTTCATCGTTAGGGGAAGCGTCAGACTCGCTGGAGCGTCCAGGATGACACCTGAGGACTTGCTGAACATTCTGGAGGACTTGGGAGAGGAAGAGTTCATTAAGTTCAAGTGGCTCCTACAGCAGAGCAGCCATCTTTCCCCAGCCATGAGGAAGAGCCGCCTGCAGACAGCGACCAGGCAGGACACGGTGGACCTGCTGGTCCAGAGCGCCGGCCGTTTTGGACCCGCAGCCCTCGTCAGCAAGGTGTTGCTGAAGATCGACAGGAAAGACCTGCTGCAGGCGCTGTGTGGCAGCGCCTCTGGCCCAGGAGGTCAGTCCAGACAGGAACATCTTCCTGCAGTGGGACTGATAAAGCAGCCCAGCTGAACGTGATCCATAACTGTCTGTCTTTCAGGGAACGGTGACGATGCTGGAGGAACGGTGGACGACACGGGACGCTCGGCTCCTCTTCCTCTGGCTCAGAGCAAAGCTCCTGGGTTCATTGGTGTGTAAAGAAACCGTAATGTTGGAGTTGATCATGTTTTACTCTCTTTCTTCATTGGGTCGCTGAAATTGTTGATATTTGTTACTGGAGTTCATAAAATTTCAACAAAAACTGGATCAACGAAGACGGACGGATTGGAGGAAGTGGAGGGTGAAACTGGGACCAATAGCAACGCTGGACAGTCTCCATGGCAACACTTATAGTTTATATAAACTAATCTTCCTCTAATTTATGGCTCAAGTCAAACTTGTGACCACTTTCCTAGTGGATGAGACCGAGTGACAGTTAGCATAAAAGCTAAACGCTTAGCTTTGGTGTTTATTTGGAGTTAAATACAAATGATGCGCCACAAGGTGGTGGCAGCTTTTGGGTCACATGATGAGTTTACTGGATGTTTGGATCCAAGATGGCTCTTCTCACTGACGGGCCAGTCTTAGATTTAACCAGAACCAAACAGGTTTCATTAATAAAAGGGAAACTTGTGGCCTGTAGAGAACAGGCTGTAATTTGCCACAGTGCTCCCAACACAACAGCCACATTCTTCAGCCATTCCTGATTGATTTTCCCAGATTTTAGCCTAACGCCATTTTCCTGCTGCACAGATGTGGTGGTTCGAGCTCCTGAGCCGCATCCCATCGCTTTCTACCAGCAGATGCTTCAGTCGAACTTCCAGGACAAGTTCATGTGTGCTGAGGAGGGCTGGGCAGAGGACAGGCAGCGTCTGGTTGACGTCTACACCGAGGTCTACGTCGCTGCTGGGCGAGAAGTCCACATCAACACGCAACACGAGGTCAGGCAGATTGAGAATGTGTTGAAGCCGGCCAGAGAAACGGCAGTGAAACCCAGAGACATGTTCAGTCATCCTTCAGGAGAGTACCAGCCCATAAAAACGGTTCTGACCAATGGGATAGCAGGGATTGGAAAAACCTTCCTTGTGCAGAAGTTTGTGTTGGACTGGGCTGAACGACGAGCCAATCAAGACGTGGATCTGATTTTTCCCTTCACCTTCCGCCAGCTGAACCCACTGAGAGCAGAAAGACTCAGTTTAGCTCAGCTCATCCACGAATGCATCCCAGAAACTGTAGACATCAGAGAGGAGGCTCTGAATTACATCTTTACATCGCTGCAGTCTTCTGGAAACAGCAACTTTGACAAAAGTAGATTTAAACTTCTGTTTGTGTTTGATGGGCTGGACGAGAGCCGGCTTCCTCTGGATCTTCACGTCGACGACGTCCGATCTGTCGACGTGACAAAGACGAGCACAACCGACGTTCTACTGAGGAACCTCATCGGCGGGAAACTGCTACGCTCTGCTCGGATCTGGATAACATCCCGGCCGGCAGCAGCCAATCAGATCCCTCGGCGGTTTGTCAGCAGCGTGAACGAGGTCAGAGGGTTCACCGACCTGCAGAAGGAGACGTACTTCAGGAAAAGATTCGGAGGAGAAGAGCAGGCCGAGCAGATCATCGCCCACATCCAGGCGTCCCAGAGCCTCCACATCATGTGCCACATCCCCGTCTTCTGCTGGATCGCAGCTACGGTTCTGGAGGACGTGCTGAAGACCCGAGGAACCGCAGAGCTGCCCAACAGCCTCACTGACATGTACACAGAGTTCCTGGTGTTCCAGATCCACCACACTAAACAGAAATACGGCTCCCAGACGTCTCTTCGCTACATCAAATCCTTAGCTAAACTAGCGTACCAGCAGCTGGAGAAGGGCAACCTGATCTTCTACAAGAAGGATCTGGTAGAGAGCAATGTGGACTTCACAGAAGCCTCAGTTTTCTCCGGCATATTCACAGAGATCTTCAAAGAGGTGCGTGGCAGGAAAGGCAAAGACCAGATGTTTAGCTTCGTCCACCTGAGCGTTCAGGAGTTTCTGGCTGCTGTTTATGCCAGGATGTCTCCTAGCAACAGCAGCAAAATCTCATTTTTCACACAACGATCAATGAAAAACCTTCAACTCGTATTAAACCAAACATCTTCAAAGAAGATTCACAGGATTTACATCAGCAAGGCCTTGCAGTCTCCAAACGGACACTTGGACTTGTTCCTCCGCTTCTTTCTAGGTCTTTCTCTGAGCAGCAACCAGGATAAACTGAAGGAGCTGCTGAACCTGACAAACTGCAGCTCGGAAACCAAACAGAAAACTGTTCAGTACATCAAGGAGAAGATCAATGAGAATGTGTCTGTAGAGAAAAGCCTCAACCTGTTCCACTGCCTGAACGAACTGAACGATCGTTCTCTGGTGGAGGACATCCAGCGGTTCCTGAGCTCAGGAAGTCTGTCTGCAGACCAGCTGTCTCCAGGTCAGTGGTCGGCTCTGGTCTTTATCCTGCTGTCCACTAAAGATCTGGACGTGTTTGAGTTGAAGAAGTACTCGGCGTCAGAGGAGGCTTTCCTGAAGCTGCTGCCGGTGGTCAAGGCTTCCAGCAGAGCGCTGTAGGTTCACAGGGAGCTTTATTACACATCATTTTACAAATGTACACTTCTATCAGGATACTGACCGGTAGTTAATCACAGAGTTGCTGTTTTTCTTCCTTCAGGCTGAGTGAATGTAATCTGACAGAGAGAAGCTGTGAGGCTCTCGGCGTTTTGCTCATTTCTGACTCATCTGGTCTGAAAGATTTGGACTTGAGCAAAAATATTCTGCAGGATTCAGGAGTGAAGCTGCTGCTGGCTGGCATGCAGAGTCCTTTGTGTAAACTCCAGGTGCTCAGGTAAGATTCAGTCCGACAGCGGCTTCCCAAAGTACTCACACACCTTGAGCTTCTCCGTATTTGGTCACATTACAATCTTTTGGTAGAATAAACCTGCTTTAAGTTCTGGCTGGATAAAAAAGAAATATTAATTTCCCAGATAAAGATCCTAAACTAGAGAGTCCAACAGGTTATCCCAGACGGGCCTCACAGGGAAAAGCTGCCAGGAGTTGTCATCGGTGATCAGCTCAGCATTCTGTCATCTGGCGGTTCTGGACCTGAGCAGCAACGAGCTGCAGGACTCGGGGGTGAAGCTGCTCTGTGCGGCGCTGCTGCGTCCGCACTGCTGTCTGCAAACTGTCAGGTCAGAGCAGGAACCTGTCAGCAGGTCGACCGAGTTCTTTATCTACTGCTGACCAACGCTTCATGCTGTCTGTGTGTGAAATGACAGTGAATGTTAAATATTATGTCTAGATATTCCACCAGCTTTCAGTACAAAGCAACTTGTAAAGGGAGACCAGCTTCAGTATAACATGAAATATTGACGTGACTGAAAAATCAAAAACCTTCCAGTAAAAAATGATGGAAATTGTTAAAATGGTGCAAAGAGAAAAACTTTTTTTCTTTGCTTCCTGCAGTTCTCTGCAGCAGGCAGTTTGTTCAGTTCTTCCTGAAGATGTTCTGACACCGGTCCAGGAGTATCGGTTGGTTCTGGAGGTTTGCAGACCCGTCCTCTGGAGCAACATGCTGCTCGTCGTCTTCATTTACGGCAGTTGCTTGGTTTTGCTTATTGAGTTTCAGATCAGGGTTGTAAACGGTTGAAGGCTTGACTCTCTGCCCTGAGTTCAGTGTTGGTTTGTCCCGTTTTACTTCACCCGTTTCAAACCGTCTGTCTGCTCTGGGTCCTGGATGTTGGTGCTGTCAAAGGAGCAAACGTATGGCTGAATCTTTCCCCGAGCTGCTGCCTCTCGGGGTCGTGTTGTCGCCGTTCCGGTTCATCGGCGTAGAAGTCGGTGCCGACCTCGTCGCTCTGGAAGGCATGAACAAAACCACTCAGCTGGCGTTGGGTGTTTTGTCCTTGAGATGAATCAGCGTCAAACAAGAGACCCAAACCATCCAGGTGAGGACGATGAGCGTCTGATTCCTGATTTCGTCTGGAAACTGCCGGTGTTTTGGACGTTGATTGGGGGAAAGCTCTGCATCACTGTAAACACGAGACCGCCAAGAATCCATCGGCGGCAGTTGTCATAGCAGGCTGTGATTTCAGATTGTTGTTGAAATCACATGTGCTCTGACCTTTAACCTCCACGTCGTCCAGCAGCGTTCCTCACATGGTGGCGGAGTGTTGACCCATTCTGAACCGTTTCACTCTGAGACCTGATAGTGCCACAGATTCTGATCAGTGGAGACGGCTAAACCAATGGCTGCATCTCAACAACGTTACGGTTTCACTGAAAACCAGATCCGTGTAAATATGGCCTAAAAAACAGCAACTCCCTTCTCCAAGTTGCTCAGCTGTGAACCTCCAGACCTGACAGACTCCTGGACTGCTGTGAAAACGTGTGCAGGAAAAAGTGAGGCGGTTCCTTTAGACAGGATGTTCACAGGCAACACTGACTGCTGCTTTCTGCAGGTTAAGTCAGACGTCTCTCACAGAGGCCTGCTGTGAGGAAATCTCTGCAGTTTTCTGCGCCCAGTCCTCCAGACTCAGAGAAGTGGACCTGAACAACAACGACCTTGGAGACTCGGGGACGAAATGTCTTTCTGCTGGACTTCAGAGCTCCCGCTGCTCCGTGGAAACCCTCAGGTAACAATCCAGCTGCAACCAAACCAGATGTGTTGTGGTGGAAAGACGTCCTGAAGCAGCGAGTCCTGCTGCCTCACCTGCCTGGAGTCAGAGAAACAAACGGTTTAAAACGCTTTCTGCCTGCGGTGAAGTCCACCGAGTCCTTTGAACAGAAACACAGCAGTGAGACCCATGAGTGTAGTGGCACTCTGCGTCCCAAAGGTTTGTTGTACCACCTCTGCAGTTTGTCTAACAACCAATATTTGAATCACTCGACTGAAACCAAGTCTTCTTTTATGATGTTTACTTAAAGAACTCCAAAAGTTCACTTACAGAAAAAATGAAAGGCTCGGTACAGATCGGTCAAAAAATTGTGTTGCTTCCACCGAATCCAACTGCAATCTGACCTCAAACGTGCATACGGGCAATATTAATGTTATGCATTAGTAGTGGAAGCCAAAATTACTTTTCACAATAAAAGTATCCCTTTATATTAACTAAGTTATACATTCTAGAAAATATACTCATCATGAATTTCTTAAAATTAAATTAAGCATATTTATAGATTTTTAATCTAAATTATTATTCTATATGAATTCCCCATTAACTGGCTCTTACAATGAGTGTCCGCAGGTTGTCGGGTTGCATAATCTCTGAGGATGGCTGTGCGTTCCTGGAGTCGGCGCTGAGGTCCAACCCGTCTGGCCTCAGAGAACTGGACCTGAGCTACAATCACCCAGGAGACGCAGGGAAACGTCTGCTTTCTGCTCGACTGGAGGATCCGCTCTGCAAGCTGCAAACTCTGCGGTCAGATTCAGGCAGTTGATGCTTTTACTCTGAAAGAGTTGGGTTTATGGTCCCGAGGCGTCTGAGCTTTGGTTCTGTTCCTGTTCAGTTTGGATCTTTGGTTCTGCAGAGGATGGACCTCTGCAGAACCAAAGATCCAAATGAAATGATTCAGTTTGGATCATTTCTTTAGTTTCACTGAATTCATCGTTTCCTTCACCGTTTGTCGCTTTCAGGTTCTTTTCCTGCCGTTCCTGTTTTAGCTCCACCCTCTGCTTCAGCTCCACCCTCTGCTTCAGCTCCACCCTCTGCTTCAGCTCCACCCTCTGCTTCAGCTCATGTCTCTTGCCCCTCTCTGTCCTAGCTGTGAGCGCCCCCTGTGGGCTGGGAGGGAACATGACATTATCTTACTGTTGTAGACAGAAACATTTTTTCTCTGGTGAAGCAACAATGACCTGCTGATGAAACTACAACAGCAGATGGTGGCATGCTCATCCTGTTTCTCTGACCTGCAGCGCCATCTGCTGGTCTAAAATAATTATTTAGCTTAATGTTGAACAGTTCTGCAGACTTTGAGGATTCTGTGGTTTTGATCGTCTCCTTCTCCTCAGTCTTCCTGCCAGATGTTTGTGATGTTTTTATGCCTCCATTGTTACATATTATTAGAGAACAGAGTTTCCATTTTAAGCAGAATTGCCTTTATTTGTAGTTTCTGCTGTTTAAACCTCCAGATTGTCTCCTGCAGGCTGGATCAGGGCGGAGAGAGGCGCCTGAAGCCCGGGCTGCAGAAATGTGAGTGTCAGTTCACGAACCAGTCGGGCTGTCAGCACATGAAGCCAACAGGCTGCTTGTCTCCTAGATTTCTGTGAGCTGCTTCTGGACGGGAACACGGCGCACCGGCGGCTGCAGCTGTCCGCCGGCGGGCGGCGGGCGGCGCGGGTCAGCCAGCAGCAGCCGTATCCGGATCACCCGCAGCGGTTCCACTTCTGCCAGCTGCTGTGCAGCGAGGCGCTGGCGGGCCGCTGCTACTGGGAGGCGGAGTGGCGGGGCGCGGTGCACGTCGCGGTGAGCTACGGGGGCATCCCGCGGAGGGGAACCAGAGACCAGTGCCTGTTCGGGAGGAACCACCAGTCCTGGAGCCTCTGCTGCTCGGCGGCCGGATACTCGGTGAGCCACCGGCAGCGGGACGCCGTCCTGTCCGCCTCCTGCGCCTCCCACAGGGTGGCGGTGTACGTGGACGTTCCCGCCGGCGTCCTGTCCTTCTACTGCGTCTCCTCCGACTCCCTGCTCCACCTTCACACCTTCAGCACCACCTTCACCGAGCCGCTCTACGCCGGGTTCGGGTTCTGGTTCGGCAGTGGCTTTGGGTCTTCAGTCGCTCTGTGTCCTCTGCAGGACAGCCAGCCTCCGGAGGCTTCGGTCCGTTAGTTTGATCAGAATAATGATGCAGATGTTTAACCAGAGTGAATCACTTTATGGAAAATAAAAGTCCTGGAAGAAAATAATGTTTGTTTTTCATGATTCTGTGATTTTTCCATCCTCAGATTATTTCCCTGTTCATTGGTATTAAAATCTGAAGTTATTGGGAAAGATTTCATATTAATGTGACTCAGTGCTGCTTTCTTTCTTTAGAGTTTACAGTAAAACTAAAACATAAAGACTGCAGGCAGGAGGATTATTCACTTAGAA
Source organism: Xiphophorus maculatus (assembly GCF_002775205.1). Classification (NCBI taxonomy): domain Eukaryota; kingdom Metazoa; phylum Chordata; class Actinopteri; order Cyprinodontiformes; family Poeciliidae; genus Xiphophorus; species Xiphophorus maculatus. The sequence continues at coordinate 407,632 of NC_036447.1, read as the reverse complement.
ATGACAAGAAATACCAGGAAACATGAGAAAATATCCAGAGCCGCCCTGCAGCATCCAACTGTTTACTGGGTCCGGAGAAGGTTCTGGTTCTGACTCTTACTGTGAAATAAAGTTTATTCAGATTTAAATATTTATTTGTGGTATAAAATCTGAGCGGATCCAGACCAGGACAGACTCCCACAGAGACTGAAGCTGTTCTGTTGGTTCTGTTGGTTCTGCCTTAGAGGATGAAACTGGACGGCTGATCTGGGTGGTTCCAACGGTTCCTGTCCGGTCGTTTTCTTTCCCTCTTCGTTCAGGTCAGAATGTGAAACAGGAAGCAGTTGGTGTTCCTCTGGGTCGGGCCTGGTTCCAGAGTCGGTACCTCAGTGGGCCTGGCACACGGCTCCGGTTGCCCCCGGTGATCGGGCTGATGGATAGTTAGAAACAGGTTCTGATCGGGTTCTAGCAGACTGTACTGGATACAGGCCGATGAAGGCGGGTCGATGAGCCGTAATCAGAATCTGGATCCGTTTGATGAATTAGAAACGTTTTAAACTCGTCCGTCATCAAAACATCTGAAACTCATTTCTGACCTGAACGTTTCAGTTCAAATGTTCGGCTTCAACGTTTAACACTGAAGCTGAACAGAACCGATCCTGGTTGCTTCCTGCCGGCTCCCTCTGACCGGACCTCCTCTGTTCCAGCAGCAGACCTCTAGCAGAGGTCAGAGGTCAAAGTGATCTCTAGGTGTCGCCTGACGGAGGCATCACCAGGCTGCCTGTAGCTGCCGGCGGTTATCTGGCCACGTGTGTGCCAGGTCCGGGGCCACCGGACGGCCCGGCCCGGCCCGGCCTTGTATGGCCATGGCTGCAGGGAGACGGAGATAAGGAGGCCGTGTGACCAGCAGCGGGCGTTGCTGTTAAATTTAGAGCAGCTATCAGGCACAGCTCTCCCTCCTGGACACACTCTGCTCTTCTGCAGCGGCTGCATCAGGACCGAGGCGAGTACCGGCTCACCCAACCCCAACCCCAACCTCAACCTCAACCCACAGGGGACAAAACTCCTCATTCACTGTGCTCAACCTGCAGCAGGAGACGCCGAGACACCGTCAGCTGGAGGTGGCTGCAGGCCATTGGAGGCAGTTGGAGGTAGTTGGAGGCGGTAGGTGGATGTTGGAGGTACTTGGAGGCTGTTGGAGGTAGTTGGAGGTAGTTAGAGGCGGTTGGAGGCTGTTGGAGGTAGTTAGAGGCTGTTGGAGGTAGTTAGAGGTAGTTGGAGGCTGTTGGAGGTAGTTGGAGGCGGTAGGTGGCTGTTGGAGGTACTTGGAGGCTGTTGGAGGTAGTTGGAGGTAGTTAGAGGCGGTTGGAGGCTGTTGGAGGTAGTTAGAGGCAGTTGGAGGTAGTTAGAGGCAGTTGGAGGCTGTTGGAGGCCATTGGAGGCAGTTGGAGGTAGTTAGAGGCAGTTGGAGGCTGTTGGAGGTAGTTGGAGGCCGTTGGAGGCTGTTGGAGGTAGTTGGAGGCCATTGGAGGCAGTTGGAGGTAGTTGGAGGCTGTTGGAGGTAGTTGGAGGCAGTTGGAGGTAGTTGGAGGCCATTGGAGGCAGTTGGAGGCTGTTGGAGGTAGTTGGAGGCCGTTGGAGGTAGTTAGAGGCAGTTGGAGGTTGTTGGAGGTAGTTGGAGGCTGTTGGAGGCTGTTGGAGGTAGTTGGAGGCAGTTGGAGGCTGTTGGAGGTAGTTGGAGGCGGTTGGAGGCTGTTGGAGGTAGTTGGAGGCAGTTGGAGGCTGTTGGAGGTAGTTGGAGGCAGTTGGAGGTAGTTGGAGGCAGTTGGAGGTAGTTGGAGGCGGTTGGAGGCTGTTGGAGGTAGTTGGAGGCAGTTGGAGGCTGTTGGAGGTAGTTGGAGGCGGTTTTTAGCGTCTCAGACGCCGTGGTTTTCTGATCAGACTCCGTCTGCGGCTCAGATGGAGTTTCAGGTCTCGGTTTCTCAGGTTGGACGTTTCTTCAGATCTTCCTGTTAGATAAAAACTGATGGAACGTCTTGATTTCTCCACGTTGACCCCTGCTGGTAGAACCCGACCTCTGCAGATCAGTCATTTCATTTGCTAAATTTGCCAACATTTATCACAGATGAATATTCTTGGTGCCAAATTATACATGGACCCATAAAAATATTTACTGATAATCTTTAGATTTTCCAAGATGGCTGCCGTGTTGTTCTGGAGAGTATATTTTCACTAAAGCTAGCAGCAGTTATTGCTAAAGGCGGACAGTTAACCAAACGTCATGGTCACTACCTACTAGTGCTAATTATAATGCTAATCACATAAACATAATGAGCAGAAGCTAATGCTAAGCTGCTAAATGTGTCAAAAATTTAGTGGAAGGTAATGTTAAACTGCAAATCATATAAAAATAGCAAAAGCTAAATCTGAATTTCTACACATAAACAATTAGCAGAGGCTAATGCTAACATCAAGCTAACTGTCTCCTTCCAGTTGACGAATGGAGCAAAGTCCTGATACATTTTATTACTTTAAGATTTATAAACTGGATGAGCCGAAAAAATAAAATGAGACATAAAGTTCATTCTAGTGATGAAAACTGGGAACATTTTATTGCAATAATTGGTTAATAAGGCTCAAAAATGGCAGCCATCTTGAAAAATGGCCGTCATCCTGAAATTCAAGTGTCTGATGGGAAAAATGAAAAACATGTTGATGTTTACTGATGTATCCACAGCAACAGAAACAAAACAAAACGATTCAGATTCTTCTGGGTTTCATTTCTACCAGATTTATTCAGTAAAACCTTCCCAGAACCAGAACCAGTCCAGGTCCAGGAGAGGTTCTGGCTGTTTACAGCTGCTTGTTTTGGACCATTTCTCATCTCCAGTGAGGAAGAGGAGGAGGAGGAAGAGGAGAAAGAGGAGGAGGCAGCGTCTTGTTTCTGGGCTCTAACCGGGTCGAGGTTCTGCTTCTCGTCTTCGCGTCGCCTTCTGGTTCTGTTGGTTCTGTGGGGCTGGAGAGTTTTTCCTCCTTCGAAGATGAAAACTTCCTGGAACTTTGTGGAGATTCTGATTTAAAGCGTTTTGCTCTTCGTCTGACGGTAGGTTCCTCCTCTTCCTCCTCCGGCAGCCTGATGACCGACTGCTTGTGCCTCAGTCACTGCAGAGGTCAGACCTGCTGGAGGTCAGAGGTCATGATATCAGCCTTAATGTTTCTCAGTAACTGTGAAACCAGATCTGACCAGAACCTCACTGCCAGTCCTCATGTGGTTGTGATGCACCTTAACCAGCGGGTATCCATGGCAACCTGCAGGCTGGTGACCCGGTGACCTCGCTGCCCACAGCCTCTGCACTGAGTTGGACCAAAAAGAAGCTCCAAACCGACCAGGTGTTCCTGTCCAGATTTTATTTTACCTCTAAGGAGTCTTTTTCTTTGCAGGTTAAATAATCTGCCAGCTTTTTAACAATATTCAGGAATTATTTACTTATTTCTTGCTAAAAAGTTACTTTTGTATTATCTCAAGCATAAGGGCTGGAAATCTGACAGAAATCCTTGGTAAGGTTTTGTGTTTTGCAGTGTGGATTGGAGCGTTGGCTCCTGTTTGCCGGGTTAAAGGTCCAGATTGTCGATATTTCTCAGATTGGTTGGTCAAAGTTGGTCTGCTGGAGATTAGCGGGACGAAGGTCGTGATTTTGGCTTTGACCGCCTCGCCACATTCATAAACCCAGATCCAGACTGAAGCCCGTTTCTGTCTGTTCAGGTTGAGGAGGCCTGAAGCTTCACCATGAGTCCCGCTGGACGCCCGTCGTTCCTGCTGCTCCTGTTCGCCGCCATCTCAGCCGGGTTCCCGTGCTCCGCAGCAGGGGGCACCGGTTTGACCCCAAAGTCCAACAGCACAACCAGAAACCAGACTAAATGCGGCGGCGGCACCGACTGCATCGAGGGCGTCATCCTGCCGGTGTGGAAGCCGAAGAACCCGGCCTTCCCCGACCGCCTGGCCAGGGCCACCATCTACTTCGTGGGACTGTTCTACATGTTCCTGGGCGTCTCCATCATCGCCGATCGCTTCATGGCGTCCATCGAAGTCATCACCTCTCAGGAAAGGAAGATCACCATAAAGAAGCCCAACGGGGAGAAGATCACCACCACGGTTCGCGTCTGGAACGAGACAGTGTCCAACCTGACCCTGATGGCGCTCGGCTCGTCCGCGCCGGAGATCCTCCTGTCCGTGGTGGAGGTTTGCGGTCACAACTTTGACGCCGGTGAGTTGGGTCCCAACACCATCGTAGGCAGCGCCGCCTTCAACATGTTCGTCATCATTGGCCTCTGCGTGTCCGTCATCCCCGACGGGGAGACCAGGAAGGTGAAGCACCTGCGGGTGTTTTTCGTCACCGCCACCTGGAGCGTGTTTGCTTACACCTGGCTGTACCTGATCCTGGCCGTTTTCTCTCCGGGTGTAGTTGAAATATGGGAGGGGCTTCTCACACTCTTCTTCTTCCCTTTCTGTGTTGGGTTTGCTTATGTGGCTGACCGCAGGCTTCTTTTCTACAAATACGTGTACAAGCGATACCGAACCGGGAAGCAGAAGGGAATGATTATCGAGACCGAGGGCGAGCCAGATCTCCCGTCGAAGGTGGACGTAGAAATGGACGGTAAAATGCTCAACTCCCATAGAGATGAGCTTCTGGACCGAGAGGCGAAGGAGCTGGACGAGGAGGAGGCACGCAGAGAGCTGGCCAGGATCCTGAAGGAGCTGAAACAGAAACATCCAGAGAAGGAGACGGAGCAGCTGATGGAGCTCGCTAACTACCAGGTTCTGACCCAGCAGCAGAAGAGTCGGGCCTTTTACCGCTGCCAGGCAACCAGAATCATGACAGGAGCCGGCAACGTCCTGAAGAAACACGCCGCTGACCAGGTCAAGAGGGCCGCGCAGCATGACATCTGCTCTGAGATATCCGTCAACAACTTCTCCTCCAAGGTCTTCTTCGACCCTGGGAACTACCAGTGTCTGGAGAACTGCGGCAGCGTGGCGCTCAATGTCGTTCGCCGAGGAGGAGACTTGACCGCTACGGTCTACGTGGATTACCGGACTGAAGACGGCACCGCAAACGCTGGCTCCGACTACCAGCTCACCGAAGGAACCATTGTGTTCAAACCCGGCGAGACCGACAAGGAAATCCACGTCAACATCATTGACGACGATATTTTTGAGGAAGACGAGCACTTCCTGGTTCACCTCACCAACGTGCGGGTCACACCAGACGGAGCAAACGACCATCAGGCGAACCACGCAGACGGCCTGGCAGGGCTGGGCCTGCCGTGCACGGCCACCGTCACCATCTTCGATGACGACCACGCCGGGATCTTCAGCTTTGAGGAGCCGGTGGTGACGGTGAGCGAGAGCGTGGGCGTGATGGAGGTGAAGGTGACCAGGAACTCAGGGGCCCGCGGCGTCGTGGCGGTGCCGTACAAAACCATCCAGGGGACGGCTAAGGGTGGCGGAGAAGACTTCGAAGACACGCACGGAGTCCTGGAGTTTGACAACGATGAGATTGTGTAAGTACTAGTGGTGGCACTCACTTAAAAATGTTAATTTCAGGGTCTGTAATTAATTAATTACATTTAATCAAACGACATATCAACAAAATCAGCAACACTTTCAATTCAAAAACCATTTTTGCTGCTAATCATTGAATAAATAGAAATATGAGCTCAAAACCAGGAAGCTTCTTTAGAAACGTGGACTGTGGACGCTGACATTAGCGTTAGCTGCTACATCTTTAGCATTGAGATGTTTTTTTAGGCTAGCATAGCTTCTGATAGGCTAACTCCTTTTAGCCTTTCCAGCAACCAACACAACGGTCTTTTCCAGCAACCAATTTTTCTGGGTTTCAGTTTTGTCCCTGTTGTTGATGTATGGATGAAAACTTGTTCACCAGCTGCGATTTAGAAATGTTTGAATTTTTATCCTGTTAGATTATCTGCTAGCTCCGCCCCCATCCTGTCATGTGACCTGGCGTCTTTCTGCAAACAGCGGGAATAAAATCCCAGCAGGTCTCGAACATGTCAGAGCCAACCGAATATTTGATCTCAGTTGAGTTCAGATCGGGACAGTTTGTTACGGCGCGTCTCCGGAGAAAAAGAAAAGCTTTCAACGGAGGCATGTTGTGACTTTATGCTAGCATGTAGCATCATCTCTTTGTGTTGATGTATCGCCAGCAGACTAAGATGATGCAGTTTGGGTCCAGCAGCATTTCTAACTCACTGGACAGTGTTGAAGCAATAGTAGGGCCACCTAGTGGTCACAGTCATTACAACACGTTGTAGTTTTCATCACAATACACCATCATTTAGGCGGACGTGGGCCAATTGACAGCAGTTTCAGATTAAAACGACAGATAAAACACACTGGGACTCGTCCAGAACCTCCTGATTAACCAATCCGGGCCCAGCCCGACCCAGTCCACAGGTGCAAAGGAAGTGGAGGTCATTCAGAACCACTGGGTCCCATTTGGCAGCAGACATGGGCCAATTCAAGGTTAACATGTTTAATGCTGCAGAGCAAACATCAGCTCATAGAATAATTGGGGGCTTGTCCGGGATCCTGACAGGATTGTTCTGGTTTCAGTGACAGAAATGGTTCCTGGGTGCTCTGGTCCAGATGGTTCTGCAGAACTTGTTTAGAAAGGATTTTATTCTGTTGCTGGTACCGTTAGGTGTCTCGGTATGGCGCCGTACAAGTGGTGGCGATGATGACGATGTTCTGTAATGGCTGTATCTGAACCATCTAGATCTTTGTTCTGAACTGGTTGGATCAGAGAAAGCTTCAGTAATTATTTTTCTATATTTACAGTAGCTGATATTTTTATAACTCATGAAGTTTGAAGCAGGTCAGCTGCTTTTGATCTTCATCACTTCCTGTTCTGATTGTGTTTCCTCTGACAGGTGAAGCAGCTCCGCCTCTGCTCTGTGAGGCAGCAGGAACTGCTTCTGGCTGAGCAGGTTGTTTTAGCTGACCTTGAACCTGAGGTTAGCCCAAGGTTAGCCTGAGGTTAGTCTGAGTTTAACCTCAGAGGTTAGCCTGAGGTTAACCTCAAAGGTTAGCCCGAGGTTAGCCTCAAAGGTTAGCCCGAGGTTAGCCTGAGGTTAAACTCAGAGGTTAGCCCGAGGTTAGCCTGAGGTTAAACTCAGAGGTTAGCCCGAGGTTAGCCTGAGGTTAGCCCGAGGTTAGCCTGAGGTTAACCTCAGAGGTTAGCCCGAGGTTAGCCTGAGGTTAGCCTGAGGTTAGTCTGAGTTTAACCTCAGAGGTTAGCCCAGGGGTGGGCAAACTTTTTGACTTGCGGGCCAGAATGGGTTCTAAAATTTGACAGAGGGGCCGGGCCAGGAGCATTTGGACAAACAATGTAATTTATTAAACCTGGGGATTGAAATGTATTAAAAAAAATTTAAAGAAATCAACATTTAGTGGGAAAAAAAATCAATGGAATCACTTTCAACATTCAGAACATATTATTACCCAACGAAAGGAAGGGGTCTTTAAAATGAGAGCGATGTGCGGCATGTTAATTAAGCTACTGTATACCGCTGCTGTGCGTAAATGCGCAAGTTGCTATTTTTTTCATAACACAGTAGAAAAACTCACATTTCAGTGGGAACAGTGTTGTTGTTCTCCTTTTTTTGCCAGTGCATCAAAGTCTGGAGTTAGTTTCGTTGTGGCAATTCTCAGAATAGATCTGAGGTGTTGGTCAGTTAACCGGGATCTGTATCGGGCTTTGTTGATGTTCATGACGCTGAAAGTCTGCTCACACACGTAGGTCGAGCCAAACAATGCCAGCATCTTTCTGTGCCGTCCTCCAGAGGTTTGGAAATGTGGCTTCGTTAAGTGAAGCGTAAAAGTCATTCAGTTTAAGAGATCGGAACTTCTCTTTTGAGACGGAGTCAGACTGAAGATCGATCAGCTCCAATTGCAGCTCATGCGGTGCTGTTTCGGGGTCTTGTGACAGGGGACAGGACACCAGCTGAAGTGACTTTTCAATTTTTTCAAAATCAGTGAACCGACGGCAGAATTCTCTGTGCATGTCGTCCAGTGATTTGCAGTATTTCTTCACGTTTCGGGTGGCCTTCTGCATGGCCAGTGTGGGAAAATGAGCGAAAGATTTGTTTGACATTTGCCTGGAGAATAAAATCAGCTTGGATTTGAAGGCTCTCACAGTTGTGTACATATCGTGCACAAACTGATCTTTCCCCTGCAGCTTAACGTTCAGCTCATTCATGTGTGACAATATGTCCACAGCAAACGCAAAGTCACAAAGCCAGTCCTCATCGCTCAGCTCAGGGAATTCGTCGGATTTCCCCATTAGCTCCAAAAACGAACGGATCTCCTCTTTGAGCTCTCGTTGGCACACTTTCCCCAAACTTAACCAGCGGACACGAGAGTGGTAAAGTAAGTCCTGGTGATCCGCATCGGTTTCCTCTAGGAACGCAATGAACTGACGGTGATTAAGTCCCCTTGCTCATATGAAGTTAACAAGTTTTACAACTGGATCCACAACATGATTAAGCTGCAATACAGACTTACACAGAGATTCTTGATGAATGATGCAGTGAAGAAAAATAACATCCTGCTCAGGGTTTTCTTCTTTCACTTTATCTTGGATTCTCTTCAGCAACCCGATGTTTTTTCCAGTTAAATTTGGCGATCCATCCGTGGTGACACCGGCAAGTTTACTTCATTCTCTCGATGACAGCAGACACCTGTTCATATAAGTCCTCTCCTCGCGTTTTCCCCTTCAGCGATTCCATGCTCAAAAGCTCCTCCGTTATATCAAAACTGTCATTTATCCCTCGGATAAAAATTAGGAGCTGAGCAGTGTCTTTCATGTCGTTGCTTTCATCCAGTGCTAGTGAATATAAATTAAAGGACTCCGCTTTTTTGTTTAACTCGCTGACTATATCTTCGTCAATCAGTTCCACACGCCGAGTCACTGTCCTGCGTGACAAGCTGATTTTTTCAAACTTGCCTTTGCTTTCCGGACACAAGAGATCTGCTGTGTCTACTATGCACTCTTTCAAAAACTCGCCTTCGGATAAAGGCTTGCTAGCCTTTGCTAACTTGAATGCCAGCAAAAAACTTGCCTTGGTACTTGACTCCTGGATCGCAGTTTGTCGGTGAAAAAAATTCTGCTGAGTCTGTAAATGAGCTGCCAACCTCTGAGCAGTAGCCGCCGGTTCTTGTGTTGACAGCTTGCTAGCGTAGTTAGCATGCTTGGTGGCAAAGTGACGGCTGATATTGTACTCTTTGAAAACTGCAACCGTTTCTTGGCATATCAGACATACAGCCGTTGATCGGACATCAGTAAAAAAATATTTTGTTGTCCACTCCTTTTTAAACACTCGGCACTCAGTGTCCACTTTTCTTTTCTTTGGTCCGCTCATGTTTACCGATGGGGGGAAATGTCAGCTGGAAAGTGTGTCTAGACTAGTGCGCCGTCTATCGGGGAAACGAGGGTATTGCATGGGAAAGGGAAATGAAACAGGATTTTACACATCCATGGGTTTTTACAATAATTTGGACAAGTTCGGCGGGCCGGATTAAAAAGCCTAACGGGCCGTAGTTTGCCCGTGTCTGGGTTAGCCTGAGGTTAACCTCAAAGGTTAGCCCGAGGTTAGCCTGAGGTTAAACTCAGAGGTTAGCCCGAGGTTAGCCTGAGGTTAAACTCAGAGGTTAGCCCGAGGTTAGCCCGAGGTTAGCCTGAGGTTAGCGTCCTCAGACCTGTCTGCTCCACCAGGCCTGATGTTGCTGGAGTTTCAGTCAGCATCAGGTTTAAGGAGAAACTGCAGTTGCTCTCTGCAGGCCACTGGTCGTTGTTAGAAACTGAGAAGTTTCTGCAGGGAGACTTAATGTTCTGTCAGCCAGGACGCTGCCCATTGACAGCGAGTCCAGCTGTTGTTTGGTCCTGTTTGTCCTGCAGACATGTCTTCAGGTGTCCAACAGTGCAGAGACAGAGCTGCGGGTGGACCCTCCTCTTCCTGACTGGGAGCTGCTGACAGCTCCTGGTTTCTGTCTGTCCTCCGTGTCCTCCAGATGTCCTCGCTGAGAGGACGGTGTTTTATTTAGCAGCTAGTCCAAACCTCAGCAGCTCCTGTGTAAGAAGCAGATAAACAGCCTGGAGCTTTCTCCTTATTAGGCCGTCGGCCGCAGCAGCGGCTCGGCGTGCGGCTCGGCCCATAAAGCAGCTGGTCCCTGTCAGAGCGCTGGGAGAGGTCAGGCCTGGCCCGCGGCCACGGCGCCGGCACACATCGCCACGGAGACGAGACGCAGATCAGACTGCAGAGCTCTGTGGACCCATCGTTCCCATCGCTCCCAGTTCAACACTAGTAGCGTCACTTCCAGTGGCAGCTGCCATTACTTTCCATCAAGTAAATAATAAGTCAAAATATTACAGATGTTACACTTTTTAGTAAACAGTAACTTCATTATTTCAACAATTATTATTTACTAACGGGCAATATAACAAACACGTTTTACAAAAATTGGCATCAGCATCAAGACAGGTCGGCAGCCTAGTGGCAGCTGCTGGAACTGCAACTACATGAGATTCTCCTGGAGGAGAAACGAAGGTTCAACTTCATGTATTGATGGAAGTGCCCAATAAAATCTGAATAAAAACATCAAATTCAGGAGACAGACTGCGACATAACGGCACTAAATCACTCTTGCACCGCAGGCCGGTTCTGATCCAAACAGCAGAAACAGAAAAATATCAGTTGAGTTCGCAGGAAACTACAGAAGAGGATCAGGGCCACCGAAAAAGTTTAAAAGTCAGAATTCTTTCTTTTTTTTCCAGTGGCCCTAATCCTCTTCCGTAGGAAACAGAACTTCAATCTGCTGAAATAAAATAAACATGGTGAGTTTCCATGGTGCTGGGCCCGACACACACACACACACACACACACACACGCACACACACACACACACGCACACACACACACACGCGCAAGTACACACAGTTGTGTTTTCATGACTTGTGGGGCCTTCCTATTGACTTCCATTCATTTTCTACAGCCGACCCCAAACCATCACAGACCGAACCCCGAATCCAAAACCAGAGTTTCCCCTCATGGGGACCAGGAAATGTTCCCACAAGGATATAAAAACATGGTTCACAGTCAGAACCAGTCAAAACCAGTCAGAACCAGTCAAAACCAATCAGAACCAGTCAGAACCAGTCAGAAGACTGTCTCATGTCTCAGCAATCAGTTGGAGTGGAAATTAATCCAGGAGCGGACTCTCATTTGAAACCAGATTTCTATGTTCTGTTTTAAACTGAAAGGTTGCTACAGGAAACAGCAGCCCTCTGGGTTTTAGACGTTGCCTAGGAAACGGAGGTGTGCGAACACCTGGACGTCAGAGGAGCGTTGAGAGGCGATCTTTTGTCACCCAAAGGTTCAGGCGAATTTATGAATAAAGTTTCTCCTGTGGATTCCCTGAGGTGTCGCAGTGCATGCTGGGAGATGTGGTCCAGTCGGTCCCTAGCAGTAAAGGAACGCCCAATGAGAAAACCTGACCTGCTGCAGGGTGGACCACCTTTCCCCAGACATTTCCACTGAGTCTGTGCAGAATCGACTGGTCCTCCTGTCCACCTGTCCCTCCATCCCTCCGTCCTCCTGTCCCTCCGTCCTCCTGTCCCTCCATCCCTCCGTCCTCCTGTCCCTCCGTCCTCCTGTCCCTCCGTCCTCCTGTCCTTCATCACGTCTCGCTCCTCTTCCTCTGCTTTCTTCTCTTTCAGCAAATCGATTCGGATCAACGTTGTCGATGACGAACAGTACGAGAAAAACAAGAACTTCTTCCTGGAGGTCGGCGATCCTCAGCTGCTAGAGATGAGTGAACGGAAAGGTGGGGGCGTCGCCACCATGACCTCTGACCCCGCCCCACTGACCATTAACCTTTCCTAACCTTGACCCCCTCAGATGTTTGTGGTTTCCGTGAACCTTTGCGTGATTTTAGGTTCAGGGTTGCAGCGGTTCTCTGAAACCCCCCCCCGCCTGTGTGCCTGTAAACTAATGACCCCTGACCCCACAGGAAGACGGTGTCGGTTAGAATAACGGACCATGAGGAATACGATAGGAAGGCCAGCTTCTACCTGGAGCTGCAGGAGCCCTGCTGGGGCAGGAGGGGACGGACAGGTGGGAGTCGTACCTGCCTGGTGACCTTTGACCTCTCTTCTTCCTGCTGTCGCTCTGCTGCCTCCTATTGGCCAGGACTGTCAGGGGCTCAGCTCTGATTGGCTGCAGCTGAGCTGGTTTAAGTGGGAGGGGTTTAGAGACACTGGTCCAGGTTATCTGGAACAGAAACAATCCAGACAGTCAGACCTTCCAGTCTGGACCTACTGGTCCCAGTCTGGACCCAAACTGGTCCCAGGCTAGATCTACTGGGCCTAGTTTAGACTGCTGCTGTAGAAATCCAGATGGCCTAGATCAGGGGTTTTCAAAGTATGACAGTGTGAGCCCCCCTCCATGGAGCACAATGCCTGCTGCCCCCCCAATAATCAACCCACACAAACAAATGCCACTACAAAAACTTCTAATTGCTTTTATTTTAGAACCATCTCATCTTTTAAAATGACACTTTATCTGAATGAAATTTAACACATGAACATTTTAAAACATTTCCTCCCATTTTAATTATTTTATCAGGGCCTTTGTATGGTAAATACGCCCTTTTTTCATTTTCCTAATGATAAGAACAACCCAAACTCATTTTTAACCGTTTTCTCAAACAAACGTTACATCTGAGATTCTGAGTTTAATGTTTGTTTCAATGTGACGCCGGAGCTTACAGGGTCTCATGCTATCATCAGCCAGAACCTCCTTGCAGATTACACATTGCGGCCCTGGAGCATCATCAGGACCAGTCCAGGAAAATCCAAACTTTAAGTAGTCGTGGTCATACTTCCTCTTTTTTCTACTTACGCCAGAGCTCGTCTCCCCTGCCTTTTTCTTTACTAAAAATGTGTCCATTCTTTCTCTCACATCAGTAGACAGCAAGCAGATAGCTTCTTTTCCGGTTTATTTTTTCCCTCGCACCGCGCCTCCCCTAACGTGCTCTGGCGCCCCCTAGGGGAGGCGCGCCTCACACTTTGAAAACCGCCGATCTAGATCAGTGGACCCGGACCGGACCGGGGAGAGGAAGAGGAACCGTCAGATAATGCTTCCCGCTGAAGTACCGGTCTGCGGGTTGGGGACCACTGGTCTAGAGCAGGGTTTCAACGTGTGGGGCTTGGCCCACAGGGGGCGCCAGAGCACTTCAGGGGATCGGAAGGAAAAATCCAACAAGAAAAGAAACTGAATGTTTAGCCAAGCTGGAGACAAGAAGTCAGATTTTTAGACAGTCAGGGAGGATCAACATGGAATGAAGGAAATAAAGCTGGGATGCTAACGGCTAACTGTCCCATGCCATGAAATGCTAGGGGATGCTAACGGCTAACTGTCCCATGCTATGAAACGCCAGGGGATGCTAACAGCTAACTGTCCCATGCTATGAAACGCCAGGGGATGCTAACAGCTAACTGTCCCATGCTAGGGGATGCTAACGGCTAACTGTCCCACGCTATGAAACGCCAGGGGATGCTAATGGCTAACTGTCCCATGTTATGAAACGCCAGGGGATGCTAACGGCTAACTGTCCCACACTATGAAACGCCAGGGGATGCTAATGGCTAACTATCTCACTCTGAAATGCCTGATCTAGCGATCGAACCTCCTACTGGTTCTGACGCTTCATGCTTCTCTTTATTTTCTCTGCAGCTCTGCTGCTGCAGGAAGTCGGTAAGCAGACTTCCTGTTTCCTTTCCTGCTTCAACTTTGACCCCTTCAGACAGAAACAAACGTCTGACTGAATGTTCTTGTCTTCTGGCCTCACAGGTGGCTTCGTCCAGACAGGTAGGACCGCCGTCGGGTTCAGTCCAGGTAGACGGTACCGGTACCTGATGGGCCGACATTAACTGATCCTTTCTCTAACGTTTCATTAGACAAGCAGCTGTTTGGTAAGACACCGCCCCCTGGTGGATGTTTGAGTGTCTAATTCTACAGACCGTCTGACCCTCTGAAGCCCAGGAGGCTCTGATTTAACCAGAACCGATTCAGAACCAGACCAGAACCAGAACTGGACCTTTAGGAGGCTCTGGTTCTAGGGAGCTCTGCCGGGTTCTCTGCATTTCAATCAGCTCCGGGGTTTGACTAGACCATTGGAACCAGGAACACCTCGACTCTTTAGTTCCCCAGTCTGGCCGCACCATCATCCCTCCACCGCCATGCTCTGAGGCGTCTGAGCAGCTGGGTCTGGTTCTGGTCTGGTTCTGGTCGTCTGGGACAAACGTCTCTACCCGGGTTACAGAAGAACCCGTCTCAGGTTCTGTTGTTGGCTCGGTTTGAGTTGAAATGAACCCAGCTTGTTAAATGGGAGCCTCAGAGGTCTGGTACTGGTCAGACGTTCAGGACTCGTGTGTCTGTGGGACCTGGAAGCTTCTCCTGCAGGTCCACTGGGCTGGACGGGTTCTCCTCGTGGTCCGATGGGAACCGGGTCCACTAGCTGCACCTGACACCAGAACCAGCCAGTTTTCCTACAGTGAGGTTCTGGTGGTCCACTGCTGAATCCGATCACCACCTCTGGTTGATCGGGTTCGACCCAGTTCAGAACTGCCTGAAGGGTCAGAGGTCAACCTAACTCACATTCTGACTGCATGCCTGCACCCCGGTCCAGAATGGCAAACTATAACCAGGAAGTCCTGACTGAGCATGCTCAGTACGTTCCGACGCACTGAGCATGCTCAGTTCCCAGTTCAGGTTCTGGTTTAACTGGTTCAGACGGAGAGACCATAAAACCAGGTCCAGTTTAATCAGAGTGCTTTTGTTTCAGGCAGTGTTCTCTAACGTGTGTCTGGGTGTCGGCTGGAACCAGAACCTACTCTGGTTCTGGTTCTGATCGCAGGACAGTTCTGGATTCAGTCCATTCAGTTCCTGTTCACCTGTTCAGGTCGAGAAATCTACAGGAAGGTCCAGGGCCGAGACCGTCCCGCCCCGTCCAACATCGTCAGCATCACAGGTTGGCGTCCATCCACCCACCCATCCATCCACCCACCCATCCATCCACCTACCCATCCACCCACCCACCCATCCATCCATCCATCCATCCATCCACCCATCCATCCACCTACCCATCCACCCACCCATCCATCCACCCACCCATCCATCCATCCATCCATCCATCCATCCATCCATCCATCCATCCATCCATCCATCCATCCACCCACCCATCCATCCACCTACCCATCCACCCACCCATCCATCCACCCACCCATCCATCCATCCATCCATCCATCCATCCATCCATCCATCCACCCACCCATCCATCCACCTACCCATCCACCCATCCATCCATCCACCTACCCATCCATCCACCCACCCATCCATCCATCCACCCACCCACCCATCCATCCATCCATCCATCCATCCATCCATCCATCCATCCATCCATCCATCCATCCATCCATCCATCCATCGGTAGGCAGAGCAGATTCTTGGTGTTGAGTTTGAAGACAAACTGAGATCAGGAGATCAGAGTCTGGATACTCAGAGAAGCTCCGAGTATCCAGAGCTGGAGAAGAGAACCCTGCATTTATTTCAAAACTCGCTACCTGCGTTGGCCTGCAGCTAAACAAACCATGTGACCTTTGTCAGATGGGGTGTGTGAGGAAGTTTTGACAAAGAAGGAGGAGGAGGAGCGGCGGATCGCAGAGATGGGCAGACCGACGTTGGGCGAACACGTCCGACTGGAGGTCATCATCGAGGAATCGTACGAGTTCAAGGTGAGAGTAAATCCCTAAAATCACGCCTCTGCCTTCTGGGTTCCTCCCAAATGTCGGGAGGTCTGGTTTGCACTGGATCCAGGCTGCAGCTTTAGATGTACAGAGACGGAGCTCTGGTGAGAACACTGGTTCTCCAGCGGTTTGGTCCGACGTATTCCAGGTCTTACATCAGCATTCAGTCTGTCTTCAGAGTAACCACTGGTTTATGGCCAGAAAGGTAGACTTTCCGTTCCTGGTTGGTCTGGTTTCAGAACACGGTGGATAAACTGATTAAGAAGACCAACCTGGCTCTGGTGATCGGGACAAACAGCTGGAGGGAGCAGTTTGTGGAGGCCATCACTGTCAGCTCAGGTACTAACTGCAGACAGAAAACCTGCTTCTCTGAATTTTTCACACGAAGCAACAGGGAATGTTGTCTCTCTCCTCAGGTGATGATGATGACTGCGGTGAAGAAAAAATGCCTTCCTGTTTTGACTATGTCATGCACTTCCTGACTGTCTTCTGGAAGCTTCTGTTTGCCTTTGTTCCTCCAACGGACTACTGGAACGGCTGGGCCTGCTTCGTCGTCTCCATCTCCGTCATCGGCATGCTGACCGCCATCATCGGAGACCTGGCCTCGCATTTTGGCTGCACGGTCGGCCTCAAAGACTCCGTCACCGCCGTGGTGTTCGTCGCGTTGGGTACTTCAGTACCAGGTGTGACACAAGCTAAGGTTGATACCACAGCCAATAAAACAGATTTAGGGTGCATTCACACCAGCCTTGTTTAGGTGGCTTTAAGTAAACTCCAGTTCGTTTGATTAGAAAGTCCAGTTCGGTTGGAGAGCAGTAGCCACAGGCTGGGGAAAAACACCCTTAGTCTATGTTGAGGTCTGGTAGCCATATCAGTTTGACATCTACTGGGCTAATAGTCTTAGTCTTGGTGGGAAAGCAGAGAAACGCAAACAGGCAGACGGAGAACATGAACGGTCTCTTCAGAACGGACCGGGCCAGGCACCAAACAGAGACAGGTGATCTGGAGAGCAGGAAGCTGTGATCCTGATTCATGTTCAGGCTAACTCTGCAGTTTGGATCTGGAAATAAAAAGAGAGGAAGCAGAACACAGGAAGTTTCTTCTGTTAGTCATCAAACACCAGACTTTACTGCTAAGCTAGGTAGCTACTGAAGAACAGGAAGGCAAACATGGAGGCTTCACCTGACAGTTAGCTTCTTGTTCCAGACCCAAAACATGACGAATTTTAAACACAAGATGTTTTCACCAGCAGTGGGAACCGATCAGAAAAGAGTTAGCTAAAGCAGCACCCTGACCACTAACACTGAAGCAATATGATCTAAAGCTAATGCTAACGCGCTACATTCAACCATCAAAATGAATCAAAGTTTATTTGTATATCACATTTCAAAGAGCTTTAATCACAAAAACACAAAGTTACATTCTGCCATCATCACACATCAGATTATTGATCAATGTTTATTGATTATGTTTCCAAAGCAGCTCTAACCAGGTTTAAAAACACTCAGTGTTTCGGCTGTTTTCCAGTTTTCTGGAAGTTTGTTCCAGATCTGTGGTGCATAGAAGCTGAATGCTGCTTCTCCAACCAGCAGGTTGATCCAGCAGCAGTAGATCTTTAATCCATTCATAAATATAAACAGCGGTTATATATTCATATATATAAACGACCAGTGAAGGACTGTAGAGCCAGGTGATGTAGAACTGGGTGTGACCTCTGACCTCTTTGACGGGACGTTTCCTATTGAAACAGAGAAATCCCAGTTCTGAGGTCAGATTAAGCTGGTTCCCACCAGGCGCTACGTGATTCCGTGGAACCTTTCGGTTTTATAGCTGTTGAGTTTTGCTAACTGAATCAGCCGGATTGACCGACTTCAGTCAGAAAGCATTAACCAGTTTACTGTAGAGCTACAGCCTGTAGATCCCACTTCAAAATATTAGCATGAACATAAATGTCTAACGACCTGCAGAATTCACAACAGGTGAAAACCAAGACGGTGAACTTTACTCAACTGAAAGTTTACAATACAGCCCAGTAAATTATCACTTTAGAAGTTGTGTGGAGAAATTAATTTAGGGGAAGATAAGAACACTGAGCTTTTTCAAAGTTAGCAAAACGCTGAACAAGATGGCAGCTCAGCCGTTAGACCAGCAGGATCTGACGGCTGCTTCCACCGACCGAGGAAAGCGACTGAAAGAGCTTTTTGTTTTCTTCGTCAGACACCTTTGCCAGTAAAGTGGCAGCGATCCAGGACCAATACGCGGACGCCTCCATCGGGAACGTCACAGGAAGTAACGCCGTCAACGTCTTCCTGGGCATTGGCGTGGCGTGGTCCATCGCCGCCGTCTACCACTACAGCAAGGGCCAGGAGTTCAGGGTGGACCCGGGAACGCTGGCCTTCTCCGTCACGCTCTTCACCATCTTTGCTTTCATCTGCATCGCCGTCCTGATCTACCGGCGCCGGCCGGCCATCGGCGGGGAGCTGGGCGGCCCGCGTGTTCCTAAAATCCTGACTTCCTGCCTGTTCTTCAGCCTGTGGTTGATGTACATCGTCTTCTCGTCGCTGGAGGCGTACTGCCACGTCAAGGGCTTCTAGGCCATGTGCTTCAAACGGAAGTTGCGATTTGGACGGTTTCTCTTCGGTCCATCGGATCGTCTGATTCCTATAACGTGTGTTTCTGTAAAGACTGAGTTCCCGAGAGGTTCTGGTGGGTTTCGGGTTCCTTCAGGTTCTGATCAGAGAGTCAGAATTTAGTATAACCAAGATGTTTGGGTCAGTCCTGCTGGTTCCTCTGACTTCCTGTTACATTTTTCTAAGGTTCAGTTGTTCAGGTTTTCAGTGTCTTGGTTCTGGTTTCGGTAGAACCATCTTTAAAATGTTCTGTTGGACCCAGAATGCTGCATGTTTTCCTCTAAGTTATCTCATACCTCCAGATTATATTTAAAGTGAGTTTTTTCAGGTATTTTGAAGTTCAGTCAGGTCCAAACGGCTTCAGGGGTTTTCTCTGAATGTGAGCAGCTTTTCAGACCTTCTGGCCCGGCGACGGCCCGGCGTCCGGCCCGACGTCCGGCCCGGTTTGGACAGAAAGCCTCTGGATGCGTCTTGTCTCTGCAGGCGCCTGCTGACTTCCCTCCACCTTTAGTTGTGCACAATGTTTAGTCTTGCATGAACTTTGAACCCACTGCCACAGAGTGACGTCACCAGAGATCCCTGCCTTTATTCTGCCATGTGATTGGTTGTTGAATGCAGTTTCTCCTGAAAACATTAAAGTTTAGTGAGTGATGATGAGTCCACTTCTGTCTTCAGTGTCCTGGATCTTCCCACTGGGAACCAGAGGTCCGTAATAATTCTGAATTATTATTATAACTGCTTATGGCAATCATTAAATAAACCGGTCATTTAGATGAAAATAAGCCCCGCCCCCATCTGGAAACAAACAGCAACAAGGCCCGGTTCTGATGCTGACGGTTTCAGGGCTTATCTGGATCCGCCTTAACTCGGGTCATTGTTCAGAACCGAACCGGTCCGGTCCTAACTGGAACAAGACTTGGTTTCTGCTCACTCAGGGGTTCTGGCCCGGTTTGAGGTGGTTCCTCTGAACCCCGTGGAGGTTCTGGTTCTGACCCGGTGGGCCTCAGCAGAACCCAGCGTAGCTGGCGGTGGAGCGAGCGCAGAAACCCGGATAGAGCGCCTCAGTGAACTCGGTTCTGAAGGTGTGAACGTGACTCGGCCCGGTTTCAGTCAGCAGGAAGAAGGACAGAACCCCCCCACCGTGGTCCAAACGGACCCGGACCCGCTCATAGCCGTCATCAGGCACGTCATAGGTCCACTTCTCCCCGCCGTGCCACGCAGTCAGAACATCTCCCTCTGCTGCGAAGAACCAGGACGCCCGGTTCCGCCCGAACGCGGCCCTGCCCGCTCCCTTCCTGGGAACGCTTCCGTACGCCAGAGCGACGCCGACGGCGGCCCGGTTGTCGGCGCTCATCCACTCCACGTCGAAGCCATGGCGACCCGTCAGCGCCGCCCGGCTCAGAACCTGCAGCTCCGCGTTGAACCGCTGCGGGTTCTGCGGGTAGTTCTGGTACCGGTCCGAAACCGTCACCCTGCGCAGGTCCGGAGACACGAGGAGCCAGCTGTTGGTAGTGTCTGGGTCCAGGACGAGATCCGACGGGTCCGACGGGTCCAACGGGTCCAACGGGTCCGCTTCAGAACACGAGACATCAGAGTTAATATGTTTTTTATGTGTATTTGTTTAGTTAATAACGCTCAATAAAGTTTCTTTAGAAAAAATGACTAGAGGAAATAGAACTCCTGCTTAAATACACTTCAAAATAAGAGCATGTGCATAAACGTCTAAAATCTTTTTAATAGATCATAACCAAAACTTCAACACAGATGTTGAACTTTGAACTTTCTTGGCTGTTTACAAAACAGCCAAGAAAATCAGCGATTCAGAATTTATCTGGAGAAATTAATTCAGGGAAGCTAAGCGCACTAAATGTTTAAGGTAGCAAAGCGCTAAACAAGAAGCTAGCTTCACTGTTAGCACATTAGCGGAAGGTCAACCAGTAACGCACTGTGAGGGTTCGTCAAGTTTTAGCAAAATAAGATGGGGGCGGGGCCTACAGGCGAGTCGGAGCCAATCAGAGAGCAGCTAGACAGCGGTCTTACCTGGGATCAGTGCAGTGAGCGGCTGCTCCTGGTCTGAGGACATGTCTCCACCCTGAGGGGACACAAACACCCACTGAGAGCACTCAGCTGGTCTGGACCTGCAGGCAGAACTCTGGAGGACACCTGAGGACACCTGGGGACACCTGGGGACACCTGGGGACACGCCGTTAAACCTCCAACCCACCACAGGAAACAGGAAGTTAAATCAGGATCCATTCAGGATCCATTCAGGGTCATAAGTGTACACACACCTCCAGAAAGCTCAGGAAGTTTACTTTTTACTTTTTAGAAACTATATTTTATATAATTAAAATATTGAATACCGACAGATTCCGACATTCAGACAAACTTTCATACTGTTTATTTATGCACTTCTACATTTGACTTGTGTAATAATACTTTATTAAAGAAGAGAATTAAGTGACGTCACCGACTCAAGCTTAGATTTACGGTTTGTTCACAAATCTTTCATTTGGAAAAAATACTTTGTTTACATTTTTAAAGCAAATGAAAGGAAAATGGTCTGATTATTTCTTGGATCATCTTTAGAGCACTTGGATAATAAATAACAGATATTTATGAAACCATAAATATGCCGTTTAAAACCTGATCTCACCGATGCTGCGTGTTTAAGGAAGTTGGAAGCTAAAAATATCATAAAACAATGATATTTGTTTTATGTCCTCCAGCGGAGACAGGAAGTGTCCACCTGGTGTCGGTCTTACCTGCCCAGTGTCTCCGGTTTTCTGAGCTTCCGGTCGCAGCAGAACCAGGAACCTGGTTCCGGGAGGGTCCGTTTGTTTAGTGACGGCAAGCCGGTGTGGGAGGAGTTTCCTCCGGAGCGACGTCAGACATTATGGCAGGTCGTTTTAACATAAAATCGGCCTCACCACGCTCGCATTCCAGAAATCTGAAACTGGTTTCTGAGAGATATACAAGTTAAGCGAGTTAGTTAATAATCCTTTTATTGTTTGTTTTTATTGTTGCTACCAGAGCGGTCAGGGTCCAGACGTGGATTTAATGTCTGCATTATGTGATCGTTGCTACTACATCTCGTTGCTTGTACTTGTGACAATGCAATGACAATAAAGTTGAATTCTATTCTATTCTATTCTATTCTATTCTATTCTATTCTATTCTATTCTATTCTATTCTATTCTATCGTGTGAAATAAAAGTTAAAATTCCTGTCTGTGTAATCTAGGGCAGTAAAGCGGGTTCTGGACAGATGCGCCAGGACGGACAGACCTCTGGGTCAGACATCCAGGCGGTCCCTTTGAACCTGCCAGCCGGTTCTGGTGATGAGGTCAGGCCGATGCTGGATCGGGCTTGGATGCAAAGGGAAACTTAAGGAGCAAATTCCCACAGAGCCGATCAAACCCGGAAGTTTTCATGAATAATAAACAGATGGAATTTTAACCCGACCAAACCCTGAGGACTGGTTGGAGCGAGTCGGACCAACATCCTGCTTCTGCAGAAGGAGCCATCAAGAAGAACTGATCAACCAATCAGAAGCTGACGTAGAGGGGGGGCGTTGTCACGGGAGACGGCCAATAAAAAGGTTTCACCCAGTAATAAACACAACCTCTAAATTCCCATAACTACGTCACGACGGCACCAGAAATATGTAAGAATAAAGCATTAAATAAAAATAAAGTGATCAACAGCGACGAGTCAGTCCAGGTCAAAGGTCAGGCATGTTGGCCAGATTAGCTCTAAATTTAGTTTAGATCAGCGTTTCCCAATTCCAGTCCTCAGGCCTCCCCGCCCTGCATGTTTTAGGTGTTTCCCTTCTGCTACACACCTGGGTTGAATCTCTGGGTGATCAACAGGTTTCTGCAGCACTTGATGTTCATGCAATCATTTGAATCAGCTGCTCTGGAATAGATGCTCATCTAAAACATGCAGAGCAGGGAGGCCTGAGGACTGGAATTAGGAAACGCTGCTTTAGACTAATTAACAAACTTGGTGTGTTCTAAAAACTATTTCACAATGCAAAGAAAAACATTTATTGTTTATGTTTTATTATTACAAATCAATAACCATTTGGATAATTGAATGTTTATTGATTAAACGCCTCAGTGATGGCGGTTCAAATGGACACAAAGAATCTGATGTTTGTCCTCATATCTTCGTCTTCATTTCTTTTGACGCTGTTAAATCTACCTATGATGAAACGCAGTCAAGAACAAAATCAAATGCATTTTGATTATTATTTTATTAAGAAATGAAACAGAGAAAAGGAGCAAAGGCTCCGTGAAGGAAAGATGAAAGGAAATGTTTTTTCATCCTCCATCTCTACAAACAGAAAGAAAGAGTTTCAGTTCATAACTCTGGACTCTGAGCCTGCAGACTGGAAAACAAGCTTCAGTCTCACTAATTAAGCCAAAGTTTTCTTTTGTCACGAAGGCAAAAGTGTTTGAACGAACATCCCACGATTCTACAGTCACAGCAAAACGGCCAAAGTCTGACCCAGGTGGACCCCAGGGCCACATCCTCCCCGGGCCTCACTTTTTAATTTATCTTATCATTTTATTATTCTTCCATCACTGCGCATATTTTCATTCTGCTTTCCAAGAGCGTTCTTTTAATTAAAGATTTCCTTCTGGTTCTTTCACGATCTCAAGATTTTTTATTAAACATTTTGAACAAGTGTACAATACCACATGGCGTGTTCATACATGAAGAAACAAGTCTTACTGGCTTAAAGCACACATATAATTATGACAATAAAAAAAATGTAAACAGGTCAAATAAAACTATAAATAAATAAAATTTATCAGACATCAAACAGAGGGATAGCATAACGACAAAAACAAGCAGAGACAAAGGGCCTTTAGTTTTCTAATAAATTCAGACCATTCTAGGCGTCTAACAGTTTTATTTATTCCTGCTGGTTTTTCATCAGTTTTAGGTTCTGAAGTGATTTTTGTCCATTAAAAGGTTTTTAAAAGCTGAAAAGTCAGGATTTCTATTTCCCATTTACAGGAGTGGATGGAGAATCTGGTGAGGATCAGCAGGTTGTGAGGAATGAGGTTCTTCTGTCTCTGTGGGTCCAAATATTAGATCCTCTCTTTTTAAGGGATGATGGAGGAAAGTTTTGATGAGATCCAGTCCTGAAAGTTCCTCCAAAATGTTCCAGTTTGCACACAATAGAAAAAGAGACGATCTGTTGTTTCAGTCGTTGTCACAAAAGGTCCAGCTGTTGGTATCAAAGTTGAATCTTTGTCTTAATAATTCCCTGGATGGAAAAAAGTTGTTGAGAATTTTAAAATGAACTTCTTTAGCTTTAGGACTTAGAGGAGATTTAAGGTCAGCGGTTCTCCACTTATTAACCTCTGAATCAGAAAACTAATTTAAAATGGAGTTTTTATTTGGTCCGACAGGAAATATAAAGTTAGTTAGATGCTGACGCATCGGTTTGTTAGGGTTACTTTTATCCAAAAGGTTAAATCCAAACAGTTGAAGTAACTGAAGGTTAGCTGATTGAATGTTTATATTTTAACCAGATATTTGACTGCAGAGGGGTCAGAGGTCATTACTGTGTTAAACTGAGTATCTGAGCAGTCCAAATTATACAATAAGCAAAATTCATCATAAGACAACCAATCTCTACTGTCATTAAGAAAATGTCTTCTGGACCAAATACCTTTTTCCATCCAGTGATCCAAACACAGAGATGATTCCTGTGTAACACAGATCTGTTGTTCCAGATGGAGTTTGGTGAGGAGTGAAGTTGTGTGTGTACATTAGTTTCCAACACAACAAAACCTGCTTGTAAAGGCAGATATCTTAACAGGAAGTCTGTTGACACCAAAGTCACATCTAAGAACAAAATCTATGCATCCAATTTTTTTAACAAACCTTTGGTAAGACAAAACCAGAAACTATTTCTATTCATTAGAAAATATTTCAACCAGTTTACCTTTAAGACCGCATTTAAACACTCAAAGTCAACAGCTTGTAAACCTCCATCTTTAACGTCTTTAACCAGATTTGCTTTCTTTAAGTAGTGGACTCGATTTTTCCCGATGAAATTAAAGTTCAGCTGATTTATAGCTTTAATGTATTTGTTAGGTTTGGTTCAACAGGTTCTCCCAAACAGGCTCAGATCTCTTTGGAGCTTCTATTTAACTGAGATTTGCAATTCTGTATTTTATTCTCTATGTTAACAGTTTCACTGCGTTTAGCATCTTTAGTCATTAAAATTCCCAGATATTTAACTGAGGATTTAATGGGATACTATAAGCTTCCACCAGATCAGAGCCATGAGTCGCCATCAGTTCACATTTCTGCAGGTTAAAGGTCAATCCTGATGCTTTGGAGAAAGTATTAATTAACTCAAGTACTTTAGGGGTTTGGTCTAGACTCTTCAAAAAACTGTGGTGTCATCAGCTAGTTGACTGATTATAATTGGTCATCTAAAACTTTCAATTTGGGTCTATTTGAGTTTTTTATGAAAATACTCATCATTTCAACAGCTAAGATGAAGAGAAACAGGGAAATATTGCAGCCCTGTTTTACTCCCCTATTAATGGAGAACCGTGGAGACGCACCGTGTGGCAGAGCAGCTGAACTTGTTATAAAAGCTTTTTATTATTCTGCAGAAGTTTGGTCCAAATCCAAACATGTGTAAAACTTTGAAAAGAAACTGATGTTCCAACATATCAAAGGCTTTGTAGAAATCTAGGAAAAGGATGAAGCCTTTATCCTCAGTCAGGTCACTGTACTGGAGTAAATCCTGCACCAGCCTGATGTTATCATGTATAGATCTTCTGGACATAAAACCTGTCTGTGTTTCAGAAATTACGTCTTTAAGGCCAGTCTTTAATCTATTTGTATAGATATACGTCAGTAGTTTATAATCACAGTGTAGAAGGTGGTTGTCTAGAACCTTGTTGTCTCTTCCTGTTTGGGTTTCAGGGTGATGACTTCCTGTTTCACGGTGCGTGGAAGTGAATTATCACACAAGATCTCTTTAAAAACCTGGAATATAAATTCTCTGAGAACATCCCAGAAGTTTCTGTAGAAACTGGCAGTAAGGCCATCAGAGCCAGGAGATTTATCCAGCTTCAAGCACATGGTGGCGCTGTCTAGTTCTTCCATATTATATAACCCTAACCCTAACCCTTCCATATTAATATCTTTGTCGCAGTTTTCCTTGAAATCATCAGAGATTTGAGGGACAAAGTCTTTGACTTGGTCTAGCAGAAGGTTGCAGTCTGGGGTTGAAAAAGAAGAGCAATAAAGGTTTTGGTAAAAGTTGCTCATTTCTTTTGCCATTAGAATTTGGTCGGTACATTCATTGTTGTTAATAATAAGGGATTGAATGTGCTTTTTAACTTGCCTCCTCTTTTCCAGCCTGCAGAAGTATGAGCTGTTTTTTCCCTTCCTGAATCCACGCAGCTCTGGATCTGACAAAAGCTCTTTTCTTTCGTAGATTGAGTCTAATTTAGCTTGTAGGTCACGAGGTTATTTTTCTCAGCATCAGTCAACATTTGTTTAACATGTGATGGAAAAATTACATTAATGTCACATCTGCTAGTCATGTTATATGAATGATTGTGAACTTTCACCAAAAGAACTATTTGGTTCCATGTAGAAGGTTGGAAGTTGTTTTCTGCAGCTGCATCAGAACCAGACTGTCTCCTTTGTTGTTAATTATTTATCTTTGGTATAAAACTCATGTGTTTCTCTGCCTGGCAGCTTTTCATCCAGACCTGCTTCATCACTGATTGTCTCTGTATTCTGATCAATATATGAATAAACCTGATTGAGTGATTTCACCTGAACAGTGATTGGAAATAGTATTTTTTCCACGACAAACACATAGTAGGTTTAACTCTTTAACTAACCTTACTTCTTCCAGGCCATTGTTTCTTTTTAGGTTTTTGCTGAATGAGATAGAGTAAGCCCGTATCTCATACACTGCCTGGCCAAAACAAAAGTCTCCACCTGGATTTAACTAAGCAAATAGGTACAAGCCTCCTATTGGATAAGTACTGATTATCTTTCAGCTGGCAACAAGTTATTTAACCCCAGCTGATGCAATGAGTAACTCCTCATTTCTTAAACAACCATGGCAAAAGACGCATCCTGTGGTCGTGGAAAAGACGTTAGTCTGTTTAAGAAGGGTCAAATCATTGGCATGCATCAAGCAGAGAAAACATCTAAGGAGATTGCAGAAACTACTAGAATTGGGTTAAGAACTGTCCAACGCATCATTAAAAACTGGAAGGATGGTGGGGAACCATCGTCTTCCAGGAAGAAATGTGGTCGGAAAAAATCCTGAATGATCATGATCGGCGATTACTTAAACGTTTGGTCAAATCAAATCGAAGAAAAACAACAGCAGAACTCAGGAGTATGTTTAATTGTGAACGCAAAAGCATTTCCACACGCACAAAGCGAAGGGAACTCAAGGGGTTGGGATTGAACAGCTGTGTAGCCGTAATCAGTAAGGCTAACCAGAAAAAAGGCTTCAGTTTGCTAGGGAGCATAAAGATTGGACTCTGGAGGAATGGAAGAGGGTCATGTGGTCTGATGAGTCCAGATTTACCCTGTTCCAGAGTGATGGGGCATCAGGGTAAGAAGAGAGGCAGGTGAAGTGATGCACCCATCATGCCTAGTGCCTACTGTACAAGCCTGTGGGGGCAGTGCTATGATCTGGGGTTGCTGCAGTTGGTCAGGTCTAGGTTCAGCAACATTGTGGCCCAAAGAATGAGGTCAGCTGACTACCTGAATATACTGAATGACCAGGTTATTCCATCAATGGATTTGGTCTTCCCAAATGGAACGGGCATATTCCAAGATGACAATGCCAGGATTCATGGGGCTCATATTGTGAAAGAGTGGTTCAGGGAGCATGAGACATCTTTTTCACACATGGATTGGCCACCACAGAGTCCAGACCTTAACCCCATTGAGAATCTTTGGGATGTGCTGGAGAAGGCTTTGCGCAGTGGTCAGACTCTCCCATCATCAATACAAGATCTTGGTGAAAGATTAATGCAACACTGGATGGAAATAAATCTTGTGACACTGCAGAAGCTTATTGAAACAATGCCACAGCGAATGCGGGCTGGAATCAAAGCTAAAGGCGGTCCAACAAAATATTAGAGAGTGTGACCATTTTTTGGTGCCGACTTTTTTTCTGGCCAGGCAGTGTATTTTAGGTATTCCCATTTTTTAGTGTAGGTTATTATTGAATCGTCTAACAGAATCTTTTTCACTAGTTTTTTGATTTCCCTGCAATATAATTCATATTTTAAGAGATTTGCGTTGAATTTCCAATACCCTCCATGTCTCAAACTGTCAGGAAGAGGAGTAATTAATAAATTAATGCTGCAGTGATCTGTGAGAGGAGTTGGAGACATATTACAGTCTGATGTTAGTGTGAGAATATCATCTGTTCCTAACCAAAAATCTATTCTAGATCTGCTTGAAGCGTCTGATTTAAACCAAGAGAAATGTTTTTCATTAATATGTTTGTCTCTCCATAAGTCAATAAGACCCAAACTGGTACAGAAATCAGACAGAATCCGGTTTGGATGAACTTTAGTGCATTTGTTTGGGTATCAAGAGCTTCGTCCATAACCATGTTCCAACCCCACCTAATAAAACATATTTAGTAGAAAATCTGTGTTTAACTTGTTTGATATTTACTTCAATCATAGTAAGAAGCTCTTTATTTTTCAAAATGTTACAGTAACCATAAATATTACCTAGGATTATTAATGAGTCCTCAATATGTAATACAGAAAGAGACCAATGGCCTCACTGTCATGTTTTGTATTATTATTTTCCCTGGAAAGTTATTCAGTAATATAGCCACACCTGCTGATTTTGAAGTACCATGTGAATAAGTAATTTGATCTGATTTGACCAAAATCTTTCATCAGTCCGTTGAATGGGTTTCTAAAGAAGAATAAAATGTGGATTCTTGTTTCTACATAAACTTCGCCTTCCTTTTGACATTTTCTCTCAGGCCCCTCACATTCAACGACAAAAACTTGAGATTAGATTTTAAAGACATAAAATTAAAACAAAAGAAAAGTTTAAAAGACACAAACCTTATTAAAAGTTTTGTTAAGATACAATGAACTAAAGGCAAGAACTTGGGAAGTCTAGGAATACCCTTTACATTATAACATAGAAAAATCAACCTGCATCCACAACCTTCACTAACTTTAACTTAAAACGGGTCGGTCCCTGGTCCGGACCGGTCATCCTGTCCAGAGATCCTGTGGAGTAAAACTTGTGATCTGGTTAATAAGCTCCTGATGAACATTAAAGCAAGAGATAAAGCATTAACATAAATTTTAATAGGCTACATTTTTTTGTCTGTGCACAGATTCGCCAATAAAGATTCTCCAATTTATTCTTTATCTTTCAATTCATGCATTTCAGTGGTGATAGACGGAGCCCACCGCATAGACGGAGCCCACTACATAGACGGAGCCCACCGCATAGACGGAGCCCACTACATAGACGGAGCCCACCGCATAGACGGAGCCCACTACATAGACGGAGCCCACCGCATAGACGGAGCCCACTACATAGACGGAGCCCACCGCATAGACAGAGCCCACTACATAGACGGAGCCCACCACATAGACGGAGCCCACTACATAGACGGAGCCCACTACATAGACGGAGCCCACTACATAGACGGAGCCCACCGCATAGACAGAGCCCACTACATAGACGGAGCCCACTACATAGACGGAGCCCACTACATAGACGGAGCCCACCGCATAGACAGAGCCCACTACATAGACGGAGCCCACTACATAGACGGAGCCCACCGCATAGACAGAGCCCACTACATAGACGGAGCCCACCACATAGACGGAGCCCACTACATAGACGGAGCCCACTACATAGACGGAGCCCACTACATAGACGGAGCCCACCGCATAGACAGAGCCCACTACATAGACGGAGCCCACTACATAGACGGAGCCCACCGCATAGACAGAGCCCACTACATAGACGGAGCCCACTACATAGACGGAGCCCACCGGATGCTTCAACCCAGTCCTGTCTCCACCTGCTGCAGGTCCTCGGTTCTTAAAATGGGCCCCATCATCAGCTCTTACTTTATTCATTTATTTATTATTATTTCTATTATTTATGTATTTCGTCTTGAAAACCATTAATAGTTAATCAGACCTTCAATCATACTTGTATTCATTTTGTTCTCAGGAGAGTTTTATGTGTTTGCTTCCTGGTTTTTGTCTTTTTAAAGCTTTTTTTGCTCCTGGTTCTGATTCTGTCAGTTTTCCTGCTTGTGAGATTTTAATCTGGTGACCTTTGACCTTCATCACTGCATAGGCTGCTCCTGCCTTACAAACATCTACTTATACTCTGTTCTGCTCCTGTGCACAACTTGAAATTCCCAAACATGTTGGTAAATATATTACATTAAAATTCCTGAGACTAAAGTTACATTTTATACTATTTATTAATAAAGTGATCATTCATCTTGTTAGCGCCATACATAACTCGGTAGATGTAGCGTTTTAAGAGACTGCTCCTTTATTTCAATCATAACAGTATTTCAGATTGCTGACCTCTGACCCTTTTTAATATATGACCCATAAAAGGACGTTAATGTTTTACAGCTTCCATAATTACTCATTCCTAAATGAGCAACTTAAAGTTTAAACCAACTTGAAGTTGAATCGTCATAAACCCCCTAAAGAATGATTATCCTGTTTTGCCAAAATAAAAAATCTGTCCATAAATAAAGTTTACTTATTTTATTTTAAATATGCACAAAAGTTCAAAAATGTCAGTGATGTTGATTGACAGTAAAACAATTGTTCTTTCCAAAACCCATCTGTAGAATATATTTATTTCATTTGATAAAATATTTTCTCTTCCAGTGTTGTATAAAGTACTGAAATCTGAGAGTCAAGTAAAAGTACAAGTACCTCTCCAAAATATGACTTTGGTAAAAGTCCAAGTCACTGACTGAAATGTTACTTGAGTAAAAGTCTTAAAGTATCTGAAACTTCTTGTACTTAAGTATGGAAATTACTGTAAAAATGGATGTACTCAAGTAATGTAATGAAAAGTACAAGTAAAAAGTAAAACAAAGCAAATGCAGTTTGAATGACATTTTTTATATTTTGGTAAACTTGTCAAATACACTTAAAATAATGTACCCAACCAAGTGCAGGCAAAATTAAACCTGCTAATAAATTGTTCCAGTTTTAAAGAGTAGCACATGTTAATGGTTTGTGGTTTTGAACTTGCATGCCTTTCCTGTATTCGTTAAATTTAGTCTAAATTGCTGTCGCTATGGCTTCTGTCCCTCTTGACCAGAGGAGTCTAGGTAGCCTGCTACAGTCAACATTAGGCCTCAGCTAAATACACCACGTATGGAACTGAAACACTGCCAAACAAAGTTAATTTATGGTCAACGTTTCACAATACAGTAGTGTCTAGTGACCAAGCTATAGTTACTGAAACAGGAGGATTATAACCATTTCATAAGACGTTACCTGGACGGGGAGTTTTTGTAAGATAGAATTTCCACATCTTCGGGCAGGAATAACATAAACTGCATGCGGTACGACGAATCTTTAACACCCACGAAAGAGTGTATTGTGTTTAAATAAGGCCATGGGCTCTCATCACCAGCTGGTGGTTCCCCTGGAGCCGTGTCCAATGTAGTTGCAGTCGTTGTGGTCTCCGTCTCCTCCTCCATGTGGCTGCTGCTGATTGCGAGACTTGCTTTGTGTTTAATGGGAGAAGCGAAACAGGTGTATCCTATTGGAGGTGGTGATGAACAAGCCCAGGCAAGTAGGCTACCGACTTTGTTCGGTAGCCTGCTTGCTACTTGCTAATCAGTAGGTGGGATCAAAACACTTTGTTTCTCTCTCTCACTTTTTTGTAACGAGTAACTAAACCACACATTGAAAATGTATCGGAGTAAAAGTACGCAATTAAGTTCGGAAATATAGTGAAGTAAAAGTGAAAGTCATCAAAAAATTTTATACTCGAGGAAAGTATGAAGTACTCCAAAATATACTTAAGTAAAGTAGTGAAGTATTTTTACTTCGTTACTATACAACACTGGTCTCTTCTCCTTCTGCAGTGTTTGTCATATTTATTAATAAGCTTTGGCAAAACTTTGACTAGAATAAATTTATTAGGTGAGGAAAAATAAAAACTGAGAGCTTCCTGGTGACCTAGTTACACAAAATATTATTCTGAACCGAACAGCCGAGCATCACTCCCACGTTTTAAAGAAAATCTGTACAATTTGTAAAACTTTTGGTCCTTATTAATATTCATTTTTTACAGTAGCGCATTAATTTAATCTATTAAATTCATATAATTCATTATTATGTTCATTATTACTATAGAAAACTCCAACTTATCTAACTAGTTAATTAATGGGAGACGAAACAAAAAAAGAGTTTTTGTTTATCGGTGTGGAGTAATTTATGGAGGGAATTAAATTATAACTACAAAAAAGTACAAATACCAACCAGATTAAAAAGGAGCTTATTGGGAAATATGTTCTATTTATAGTCCATAAAGGCTATTAATATAAACAGTTCACATGGCCAGTTGGTGACATCACCTTAGCCCCACCCCCTTCTACCTTGGCAGTCAAATATTTTGCTGATGACATCGTCCTTTACACTCTGACTCAGAGATTTCAAACCTCATCTGGTGACAGAACAAGGTGATGCTGAGTTCGCCTCTGAAAGCTGATTGGTGGACAGGCCGTGTGGGCGTGGCACAGTGGCGTCTCGCGATTCCTTGCCGTTTCCGTACGTTTTGGCTCTAACTCGCACAAGAATGACAGACTGACACCAAACTAGATCTGAATGATGTTTGCCCTAGTGGACACATGTGGGAATGGCGTGAGCCTGTTGCCAATGGCGAAGGGGTGGCGGTACAAACCCACTGACCGCCATGGGGTGAACCTACCTGGCTTGGCTAAAGGTTCTGGGAACTGAGCTTCTGGAGGAAAAGTGTTCAGGAAGTTAGTTGAACAGTGATTTGACAGTGCCGTTTAGTTCTTCTCAGATGTTTTTTGTTCTTCTGACGAAAAAGAAAATGAGGAACGCTTCACGAATTTGCGTGTCATCCTTGCGCAGGGGCCATGCTAATCTTCTCTGTATCGTTCCAATTTTAGTATATGTCCTAGAGAACTAGGACACTAGCATGCTGTCTCAGAGCAGTATTTATAGCCCTCTGGTTCACCCCCTTCTCCTCAGCGGTTTTACTTTCTTTTTCATAACAAGAGAAAACCTCCAAACATGAAGATCTGCTGCTAAATAAACTTTTACCTCCTTCCTGTACTTGACTACTTTAAAAATATACCCAAACTATCCACAAATTTGTTGTTTATTCTTGTAACTTGGTCGTTTCTGTGCACAGATGCATGATGGGTAATCATGGACTCCATTACAAAGTAACCAGCCAGCTGAATTCACAAGAACCAGAGCTTTGACAACAAATATCAGGCTCAAAGCTCTCCCTGCCATCACCTATGATTATGAATGGTAAATATGAACACACTAATATCTATAAGACAAGACTGAATGAGAACTACAGGAGAAAAGCGGTTTGCTCCGGTTAAACTGAGCCATACGATGTTTGGTGTATGACTGCCATCTGCTGGACAAACCGAGCACTGCAAAGCCCAGAGTAACCCTGAAGTTTTCAGCAGCGTTACTCTGGTTTCTGGGGCAGGAGGAAATCACAAACCAAAGTTCAAATGTAGTATAAATACTGAAAATAAACACCTACCTGCTCCCCAACAAAACACAAAAAACCCTGGTGTATTCCCTTCTGGTGGGCAAAATCAATCCAGAAACCATAAATTATGTCTGAAAAACGAAACTAAAGCAACAGCTGAAACAAGGAATTACAGCCGTATTAAGAAAAAAATAAAATTACAGGAAATCGGAATATTACCAGGAGTCATAATATTACCAGAATAAACTTGAAATAATACAACAATAAAGTCATAATATTAAAAGGTTAACATTGTAATGAGAATAAAGTCAGAATACTTTTAAAACAAATTTATAATATGAGAATAAAGTCGTATAATAATAAACTTGGAATAATACGAGAATAAAGTCATAATGAGAATAGTCGTACAAGAATAAATTTAAACTAGAAAATTTCTGAGGAAATTTAAAAGGGTCAGATCAGCGTTCTGATCTGACCCGAATCATTGCTGCGTTGCCTAACAAGTGCTTAGTGGATTCACTATGCTAACGTTAATGTATCAACAAAAATTATGCAAAATGCTAAGTTTAGCTTAAATGCTGTCAGTAGCATGTGCGGTATCACCAGCATGTTGACTTACATTGACTTAATCCATTCAGTATGATAAACACAGCTAATAAACTAAAAATGAGCTAAAATGGTTGGTACAAACTAATGTTAGCATGAGGTCTAGCACTAGCATGTAGCATCACTAGCATGTAGATACAACCAGGAGGTTGAGGGTTGTCCTTAGCGTGTTGAGTAACGCAAAATTAATCCATTCAGTATGCTAACAGTAGTGTACAAATTAAAATGATCCCAAATGCTAAGGTTAGCGGTTAGCTGAAATGATGTCAGAAGCATGTGGGGCATCACCAGGATGTTGATTTATATTGACTTCATTCAGGATGATAGACATAGCTAATAAAAAGTGCCTATTTTAGGTGCAAGGCTAATGTTAGCATGAGGGCAATAGCTAGCATGTAGAGAGATTAGCATGTTGACACTACCAGTAGGGTGTAGGTTATCACTCCTTTTATATACACCTCTTATTATGTAAAACTTTGCTTTTATATAAAAATTTAGCTAAAATAGCAATGTTAGCTTAAATGCTACATTTAGTGAGTGTGGCTATTGCTAGGTAGCATGTTGATACCATTAGAATGTGTTTGAGCACGAGCATGAAGGCTGTGTTTTAAGCCAATACCGCGACGTACTCTTCTCTCAGGTTAAAATACATAGAGTATAACAATGAGGCTTTTATTTTGAAATTTTCAGTTAGCTTAGTTTTCAAAGGCCACAGCAGTCCTGTGTGTAACAGTGGTTGGGTTATATCATGCCTGCTGTGTAAACTATGGAGGCTTGTATCTGCTAGGCTCCATTGACTTGATTTAAAGCCTTAGTTTCTCACCAGTGGAGGTTTGGAACCGACGTCTCTGCGTTTGACCTTTACGTCACTTGGCGCCATCTTTAAAGGCCACAGACCAAAACAAACTTTATTCTGCCGTTTTCATTGAGTAACCGACTGCAGTGAAGTTGTTTTCAAGTTGGATGTTGGATATTGGATATCGGCGCTCCGCAGAGTTTAGCTCAAGGTTGATCCGATTTCTGAACGCTGATGTGGGCCAGCTGTTCTCTAGCGCCCTCCTCAGGCGGTTCACATTGGGACCAACTGATACAAAAAAGTGATAATTCATGCTATTACACCAGGCACACTATCCTCTATTAAAATGTTAAGACATATTCAATAGTTTAAATAATTTTAATATTAAATGTTTTCTTCAATAATAGTTGCCCAATTAACTCAAAATCCGTGTGAAATTATTCTACCAAACTGTACAGATGAGACACATTTTTATTCCATTTTGACCCTTTTTTATTTTTTAAACTAATTTTATATTTAAAAATATATATTTTTTAAAAAAGTTCATAAAATATATTACATCAGACGATCTTCACATTTGTTACCTGTAATGTTCAATTGCATAAAATTCTAGGACAGGATCAATTTCATTACATGTTCACTTCTTACCTGAAATATGTTAAATACAACAAATATTTCCTTAAAGTGTGATCTTTTCATGACATTTACTTGTCACCTTTATTGTTAACTCTGAAATGTTTAATTACACATTAAATGTTTAAAGATGGGCTCTTTCATCTGGTTTGCTTGTTTACATTAAATGTTTACTGCAAAATGTCTTATTATATAATTGTTTACTTTAATCACATAAAATGTTTATTTAAAAATATTATCTTTCATCACATGTATGTTTATTACCTGAAATATTTTAAATATCAAATTTTTACTTAAAATGTGATTCATTTCATCACCTGTTTACATGCAACTTGAAGAGCTTGAGTCAAACGTATCATGAATTTTTACCACATTAAATTATTAAATGACAGAAAACAGCCACTTCCAACTGAACACATATTTCAACACAAATGGTTCATGTTCCTCTTCAGAGTGTGCAGCCTTGCCGATGCAGCCTTGCTGAGCTCTTCTCCTGGGGTTTCCTCCTCAGCCTCTCCAACTTGCTCCTCTTCTACAGCCTCCGTTGCTGTGTTTTCATGATTTACCTCTTCTGGGGTAAATCATGAAAACACAGTCTGTGTTTTCATGATTTACCTCTTCTGGGGTAAATCATGAAAACACAGTCTCTGTATAACTTGTTGATCCACCGTGGTTTTGCTGTATCGCCTCTTTAATTGACGCGCATGTCGGTCCGATGTTGTGGCGTTTACCTCTCAGTGACCCAGATTCAGCGCTAATAGGTTTGGTGTGCCATTGGACTTGACCTCCGACAGAGGTCACCAGTTCACTTCAGAGTTGTGGACTGCAGTGACAGAGAGCCTTGGGGTTAAACTCCACCGTTCTGCTGCCTACCATCCGCAGACCAACGGTCAGTGTGAGGTTCCACTGCACAATGAAGGCAGCATTACTGGCCTCGATGGTGGATAACAGCTGGACAGATCGCCTGCCTTGGGTTCTGCTGGGCCTGTGTTCGGCTCCAAAAGAGAACCTGCTGTTTTCTTCAGCTGCGTTGGTCCTGGGCCAGCCTTTGAGGGTACCAGGGGAATTTCTTCCGGGTCCAGCTGGTTCCGTTGATTCCCAGGGCAGTAGAACAGTTCTAAATGGGGAATCTAGATCTTTTGCCCCGTTGGCAGCACATCACTGCCTTCCTCAGGTGTTTGTGCCAAATGACCTGATGTCTGCCGAGTATGTACAGTATTTATCCACCATGACTCACACCGCTCACCACTTCAGCCTCCTTACGATGGTCCATTCCGTGTTTTGGAGACCTAAGGATGTTTTGGTGGAGTTGGGGGTAATCAGGAGAGTATTTTGGTGGACCGTTTGAAGCCAGCTCATGTGTTACCAGGGACCCAGTTGGCTCAGCCGCCTCGCCGTGGTCGTCTTCCAGTTTCTTTACAAACTCTTCCAGGTCGTCCCCTTCCAGCTGGTTTGTCCCCTCAGGTGGACAGTTTGGTAGCAGTCGATCTGGAGAGTCTGTTTCAGTTTCAACCCGTTCCTGTGAAAAGAAGCCGTGGCGGCCGACTTGTTAGACTCCCTAGTCCAGGGGTGAACAACTCCAGGCCTGGAGGGCCGGTTCCTGCAACCTTTAGCTAATAAAGGATACAATGTATATATTTCACACCCTAATGTATGCTTTTATTGTGAAGGGGAGAAGGTGAGGTGAGAAGACACCAACCGTTTTACTTCATTCTGTTTTTAGTTGGAAGACATTGAGAATAAATAAAGACTCAAATTACTTTTGTCTTTTTCTGCCGACTTCCACAAGGTAATACTTGTAAAATGTTTGGTTTACTAAAGAATTTAATTTATTCCTGATCTAATTGGTTTGATTGATTAAAGTTAAGCCTTTAAACATAATAGTTTTATTTAACTGTAATGTCTTATCTTAGATCTGGAGAGTATTATATTATATATGAATAATTTGCTTATATTTATTCCTTGTAGATACACGTTTGAACATTTTGGAATCAAACCAACAGATTTATTTTTTTACTCTGAACAGCCTTTACTACAGAATAAAACAGGAATCAGGAATAATACATGGCTGAAACAAACGTCGGCTCCGTTGTTTTTCCTTCGCCGCTGAGCTTCACGCCGTCACGGTTGCTAGGCAACATGAGTTACGTTGAGGTTGACGCTAACCAGTGTTAAGGAGAAAAGTTATTATGTTAGCTTAAATTTTGGAAAAAGCATGGCTCTCCTTTTCCTCCTGTTAGCCGGGTCGCGAGCGGATGTCATCACGGCTGCAAAAGTACGGCGAAACAGAATGACGTCACAGATCACAGAGTTTAATTCATACAGAGCAATCGACAACAAAGCTGCAGAGATACAGAGATATGCATTTTCTCATGAAAATAAAAACACACAAGGGAAGACAGACAAACACAGAGACAGACAAAGGCGCCCACGTGGAGAAAAGATGAAAAAACTCTCAACTCTCCGGTGCTGACCTGAAACTATAAACCAAAAGGGTGTTTCCCTATTTAATATATGCAAAGAAGGCGTTCTGCTCTTCGACCAATTAGAACTCCCTCAGGCCCCCAAAGAAAGTTGGGACTTCCTGATTTATAGCAAAGGTGTCTGTTTTTTATCTAAGCAAAGGGCGGACTACCCCGTGGTCATCTCTGCCTGATACGGAAGATCCCTGGCGCCAAGAAGTCTCTTCTGCTCTATCGGAATTGTAAATTTTATTGCTGTGTCTGTCAAAAGGGGGAGGAAAAAAAGGGCCCTGCCTGCCTGTCTGCCATTCCCAGTTCCCACATGCTCAACAGAAAACCGTTCCAAATAAAAGTGTTGGCTATACCTTTACACGTGTCGTATATTAGCTGTATTAAGCACCAACAAATAATCATTTTCCTTTACACCAGCTAGCTGAAGGCTTAACCTGTCCGAGTTCACGGCTTCACTCTTCCAGTCGTTGTTAATTCGTGACCCTGAATTCGGACACGGCTTGTATCCACCTTATTCCGAGCCCCCATGAGGCTTTGCGTGCTTTATGGGCGCAACTTCCGCCTCAAACCGGAACCGCCATTTGTTTACATGTTAGCAACTCGCTAACCGGCTTTTGTCAGAGGTTTTAGGCCATAAAATATGTAGGAACTCCAGCTGTCAAAGCTTAAACGGCTACCTACTGCTAATGCGGGAGGGATGGCGACTTGAAATTGCCGCAAATAACCCGCACTAGCATAGTTAGCTTCTTCACTGACTCAGCTGCTTTGGGTTTTCTTCTGTTGGCTTTTTGTCCACAATGAAACGAGCACAATAAAGCATTTTGGGTTCTCTGTTCAAGTTTAGATATTTCAGCCAAATTCTTGTTTCCTTATCTGTCGGCAGGTGATGAAAACCTGCTTATCACAGAAACTCTGCCTTTTCGTTTCGGGAGCACGTTCACAACACCTGCTGCTGCCACAAACCTGGTCTGGTTATTAGAGAACAGCAGCTACCTGAGCAACACGGCGGCATCTGACAGCACTTTCCAGGGCCTAGTTGCTCTGTAACGGGCTAATAGAGGCAGAGCCAGCGCTTGAAGCCACTGAGGTGGTACTGGTGCTGGTTACCTTGTCAGCTGAATTAAAATCAGAGCCGTGTTTGATCTTTGTGCAGGTCATCCATTTATTTTCTTTGCCTCTCGGCACTCAAAGCCAGAAATGTATCTTTCAAAACGATTCTATCCATCAAAAACCTGTTGACAGCATCTAGCGATCAGTGTTCATGTTCAACAAACCGTTTCCCCCGTTCAGGTGGAAAAGGGGAAACAAAGGGACCAACAAAGGTCCCTGTCAAATAGACGGCCGAGGAACCAGGCGACCCAATACCATTCACAAGTACGGTCATTCAAAACCTGCTCCTACAGTGTGATTCGGTTCGGTTCTGGTCCAGTGGGGAGATTCTCCGTATTACGGTCTGGAGCGCAGCAGCTGCGGTTGTTTCTCTGCTGATTTGCAGCGACACTCAACAACGGAGAACCTCGAGGTTCTGGTTCTGATGGACTAAATGAACCTAGATATTTTATTTTGTCTTGTAAAAATGTTTTAATGGCCCAAACATAACGATAAAGACTCAGATCATGAACTTTGTTATTTTTTAATTCAAACGAAAAATAAAATTCACATCACACCAAGCTAATATTATGTAGTTCTGCTGTTTTACGCAGAACTGCAGCTCAGACTCTGACCAGCTTCTCTGCTTTTCTCTTCTCTATCACCTCTGACCTTCAGAGAGACGAGCTGCTAACCCACCGTCACAAAACTCAGTTCCATCCTCTGTACTGAGCAGCTCTGACAGCTGACTCTGTGGCCGTAAACAAGTTTTACTAAATAATGAAATAACTGAGATGTAACGACTGTCATGACTATAGATTAGCAAAAAACCTACAAATTACAGTGAAATGCTGCAAACCCCGTACACGTTTCCACAGAAAGAAATACACAGATGTACCATGGACAGCAGAGCAGCAGGTGACTCCCACACCCAGGGGCCCTGCGATCCTCTCCTCTCTGTCGTTCCCATTTTAATACTAAACAAGCTGCTGCCTCAGACCAACACTTATACATTCTGGTCCAAATAAAAACAGTTTCAGCAGATTAAACATCTGAATCATAATATTTGCATATAGTAGCCAAGTTTTCCAGAGACTGGTTCATTCTGATTTTGTCTTTTTTTATTTCTGTATTTCAGAGACACAGATGCATGATGGGAAATCAGGCAGGCTAACGCGAGCCACAACGTGATTGGCTCCTTGCAGACACCATACAGATAAAAATTAATATTTATATCATGTTCTGTTCATAAATAATTGGAAAACTATGTGTAAACCCCCATAAACTATGCTGATCTGTCTGTATGTTTAATGTGTTTGTTAGTTCTTAGAATGTCCTGTAGAGGGCACTAGACCCACATTTCTCCTGTGTCGGTATGAGAAGATAAACTTCTCGGCCTTTTGGCTCAGACAGCGGTCCCCTCCTCTGGGTGGTGATAGCGGTAGTCTTTGTGACTTGGCTGTTGCCACTGATTTGAGGTTCAGTAAATTTAGTCCCTGGGTGAGATATTGACCACTAAGTAGTGGAAAATATCTTTTACCTTTAAGGTTTGTATTTATTGGTGTTTTTTTAACTATTTATTGATTTTAGTAAAGGTTTTAAACCTTTAACTGGTGGTGCCTCCACCATGGCGGCTAGCCATGGTGGAGGCACCACAGTGTTCGATTTTTATTTAAAGAAAGAGAAGAAGAAAATAGAGTAACAAGATTGGACTTTTCCAGAAAACTAATCCAACAGGTGCTGAAGTTTCGGCCAGATGACCTGAATTGTATCCTTACCCTGCCTTTCAATAAGGGATATGACGTAAGTTTTTGCTCTGCCGCACTTCTCAAGGAGTTTTGGACACGGTTTGAAAATGCTAAGACCCAGTTTTCAGCATTTGACGTCGAGAAACTGACTGACAACTCCCTGAAAACGGTGATTGTCAGGATGTTCAATGAGACTGTCAGTGCTGAAGACATCTGTATGTGGCTGGGTAGATACTGCACTGTGAGAGGCCAGGCTATGAAGGTGCGGGATGTGGACGGCATCTGGAACTGTGCTTGGCGGGTCCCCATTAAACAATGGGAAGACCCCCAAGGCTTCCAGGGCCTGAAGCATCTCCCCTCAATGATAGTCCTGGGGGAGAACAGAGGCTACATTCACTATCAAGGCCAACCCAAACTGTGTCGGAAGTGCGGCGAGCATGGTCATCTGGCCGAAACTTGTGAAAAAGTTTTCTGTGGTAAATGTAGAGAAGTGGGACACACGTTTGATGAATGTAGGAACGGGCGGAAATGTAATTTGTGTGGTGGACAGGATCATTTGTTCAGAGACTGTCCAAAGTCGTTTGCAAATAAACTGAAAAAAGGAAAAGAGACGCCAACAGAAACGGCTAATGAGCAAGTGGAAGCAGCTGGGTCGGAAAATTCAAATCTCCCGCCAGGTCCTCTGATTGGAGGAGAGGAGGAGAGGGTGGGAAGCGGGGAGGGGAAGGAAGCCCCCCCCAGACCGAAACATCCAGTGAGGGGGGGAGATGCTAACCGAAGGCGAAGCTAGCTCGGACTCTGAGGAAGAACAGACGGACAGCAGCCATGATGCCCCCCTCCCCGACGCCCAGCTGGCTAAGAGGCCGGCATCTGAGTCACCTCCCGACCTTACCCCCAAGGTAGGGAAGAGAGGAAGGCTGGAGGAACTCTTCGGTTCTTTCGGAGAGGAATCCAAAGCCTTCCTCGCTGGCTCATCCAATGAGGTCTCGTTCCTAGATTTTGCTCACCAATCAACCCCGGAGGACCCAAACAAGGTACCGGCTTTAGAAAGACGGCCGACACCGAGAGTCCGAAGGGGGAATGGAGCTCCAACCCGACCTGCACCACCATGTGGGAAGGAAGAGCTCTGTTCACAGGACAGTCTCTGAACCCGCCTTGTTTTAATGACCGCCCGTTTTTTAACATGGGTTTAAATTAGTCTTATCTTGTTTTAATCCTTTAAAATGTCGTAGTTGATTTTAGCCATCATACTCATGACTCTCACCTTCTCAACCATCAATGTTAGAAGTGTGAAGTCGCGAGTTAGAGCCCAGAGTGTTTTATCCTTTTTAACCTCCGTACAGTCAGATGTGTTTTTACTACCAGAATGTTCACTCCCGTTTTTAAAGACTTACACCCGGTGGCAGGACTTGTGGCCACGGCCGTCTATATGGAGCGGCTCCAATGGAAATAAAAATGACGGCGTGGCCATTTTAATAAACAACCCGCACATCTTGGTGAAGGGGAGCACCGTGGTGAGAGAGGGACGAGCACTTTTAGCAAATCTGACTTTTAACGGACAGGATTTTAACCTCTTAAATATTTATGGCTTTAATGACAAACACGACAGGTATGACTTTTTAGACAGAAAAAGATACAGAAAATTAAAAATAAGAGATTTTAGAACCCCAGTAGGTTTTAACCTTTCTCTTATATATGCTTTTATTCGGAAATTTTTAGAACATTTTGGACTGGAAGGAGAGGAGAACAAGATTTTAACTAATTGTTTTATTGCCCCTGTTGTGCAGGACCGGGAACCAGTGACTCCAGTGCGCGGCCTCCTGCACGGAGACGCCTCCACCGTTTGGCGCAACGTGAGCCGTCCCGTCCTTCCAAACAGACTCCAGGATGTCATGGATGGTGGCTCATGGGATCCTGCCGGTCAGAGCCGTTATGCTCCCGCGGCATGTCTGCAACGGCCATCTGCCCCCGACCCGGTTGTGGCGCGCCGGAGTCGGTGAGGCCCCTGCTGTGGGAGTGCAGCGCTGCTGTGGACCTGTGGGCGAAGGCCGGCTCCTTGCAATTCCCACACTTGCCAGCAAGGGAGGTCCTCCATGCACAGTTAGTGCTGTACGGGGTGAGCCAGCAGAAAATGACTAAAAAAGACTTCGCTGAGATGTGGCTCACCCCAGCCACCATCAAAGACGCCATTTGGACCTCCAGAAACTTGCTGGTGAGCAGGCGCAGGCAGATGCCCCCAGTGGCTGTGATCCGGATGGCGGCAGCAAAAAGAACAACATCAAGGGCTGCAGGTGGCGCGCCAAGGACACAGCCACCAAGAAGAATCGCCTGCGCCTCCGTGGACGAAGGAGCCGGCGCTCCACGAGCAGAGGTCCAAGCAGCGGCGGCCCGGCTCTCCGGGTGAGGCAGGAGGGAAGGAGCTTTAGGGTGGGATCCCCTCTGAGCACCAAGCGCTGTCTGGAAGGACGGGACGGCTCCGGACTTTGGAAGGAGTCACCCCGGTCCTGCTCAACTTTTTAACACACAGAGATTTTGTATTTTATATTCTTGTTCTTAGCTTCTTTTAGCCTGAACTGATGAAATTGTAAGTTTTTTTAAAGAACATGAAAATTTCTGTATAATTGTAATATGCAATGTTTTTAAATGCTTCAAGTAACAATAAAAATTTTCAAAAGAAAAAAAAAAAGTCGGTACGAGAAGAAGAGTAAAGGAGAGGGAAGAAGAAATGCAGACTAAGCACATTTCAGTCAGTCAGTTCAGTCAATGTGCACATAAGTTGTCCGTTATGAAAATGTTCATGAACAAATAGTTTGTGGAATAAAAAAAGATTTGGGCCCCTTTTTGTTCAATAAGCTTGTCTGTTGTCCAAGCTGAACATCGGCTCCAGCAGCACCAGAACCTCCGTCCCAACAGGCTTCAGTCCGAGTCACAAAGATGGCGGCGGATCCCTCCTGGTTCTGGATCCACTGGATCGTTCAGATAAACCAACCGGAGAACTCTCAGAACAGAATGTACATTATCCAGTTCAAAATAAACAGATTTATCTCATATGCGTAGTAACTTCTCTACTTCTGCTGAAATGTGCTTAGTCTGCATTTCTTCTTCCCTCTCCTTTACTCTTCTTCTCCTACGGACACAGGAGAAATGTGGGTCTAGTGCCCTCTACAGGACATTCTAAGAACTAACAAACACATTAAACATACAGACAGATCAGCATAGTTTATGGGGGTTACATATGTATCTGGGCGGAGTTGGGCCAGAAACAGAAGCAGCTCTGCCAGAGTAAATCTCAATAACCTGCCTTCACCCACCAAAATCATCAAATCTATCATAAAAATAGTTCTGTCACAATAGCAAATTTTAAACGATTAATTGTTTCAAAAATTATTGCGATAAACGATAATATTGTTTGAAGATCTTTTTACACTAATGTAATGGAAATGATGTAATAATGCATGTGATTTCCTGCCAAAGATAGATACACTTTATTTTCAAAAGAATATTTAACACTGGAGCTGATAAATAAAATAAACAAAACAACCAAAAACAAAAATAAAATGGATTTTCAGTCTCTATTAATAAAAAATGTACT
Organism: Xiphophorus maculatus; assembly: GCF_002775205.1. NCBI lineage: Eukaryota > Metazoa > Chordata > Actinopteri > Cyprinodontiformes > Poeciliidae > Xiphophorus > Xiphophorus maculatus. The sequence goes on along the minus strand of NC_036447.1, from coordinate 363,439 downwards.
TGAATAAAAACTAAACAACATAAAGCCAAAGTGGAAATAAATACTGCATTCAACCTAAAGATTATGAAGTGTGTATATTATGTTGCCCTTCAGTAATAATTAGATTTAAATAGAGACAATGGGCACATGATGCAATAATTCACACTACATGATTTTTTGCTCCTATTTTCCCCTTACAACAATCTTAGATCGTTGGTCTTTCTAAGATTGTGTGGTGTGTTACGGTAGATCGTTGTTGCCGCTCCGATCTAAATCAGGGTTTTTTTTCCCAGACTGGGATCTTAACTCCACCTGTTGAATGTGATAGGCAGCCAATCAGAAAGCTCGGATTCTCCTCCGTGTTTTCTGAGGGGAAATTACGGAGGGGAATCCCAAACAGCTGACACGGCGCAACCTGAAGTCCAGCTGACATCGGAGATGATATGTGGAAACAACATTAATGTTTATTCAACATGCAAAGAATATAGAAATGACAAGAGGAGGAGTTGGAGCGAAATTGCTACCGCAGTTGATAAACCCGGTAACTTTTCAGCTGTTCTTCGTTAACGTGACGTAAACAGGTTCTAATGATTTTCATTCAGTCAGGACTTTACGCTGACACTAGCCACATGCATTGCAGGTAGATTGTAGTAAAGCATTGATTAATGCCTGGCTTTAAAATTAGTTCACTGAACTTGTAGCCATTATTTTGTGCCCATTGTTGGACACCACACGGCAGGACCGAACCGATGGAACCGTTAAACCTAGGATTTCTGTCGACTAATATTTGGTCTGTCAGGGTTTGAAAATGGGCCGACAATCGGCGACGGCTCTAAGATCGTGTAGTCTGCGCTGGGCTTTACACTGAGGAAATGAGGTCAGAGGTCAGTGGAGAGCACCGGAGTTGAGCCTTTTTTCATTCGGTGTCATCAACAGAAAGAGAAAAAGGTCAGAAGAGACGATAATGCCGATAATTAAAATGACTAGATAGTTTTAATTTATCTACGATTAATTAATTTACCGTTTATCGTAACAGGCCTACATAAAAACGATTAAAATCGACCACAACATGTTTATTATACATACTGGAATACGAAACTAGATTCAATCTGTAACTTTAAATTCAAATTTTAAATATTTCTCTGCTTAATGTCGACCACGACTATCCATCCATCCATCCATCCATTTTCTGTTCACCCTTGTCCCTAATGGGGTCGGGAGGGTTGCTGGTGCCTCTCCAGCTATGTTCCAGGCGAGAGGCGGGGTACACCCTGGACAGGTCGCCAGTCTGTCGCAGGGCAACACAGAGACATACAGGACAAACAACCATGCACACACACCTAGGGAGAATTTAGAGAAACCAATTAACCTGACAGTCATGTTTTTGGACTGTGGGAGGAAGCCGGAGTACCCGGAGAGAACCCACATATGCACAGGGAGAACATGCAAACTCCATGCAGAAAGACCCTGGCAGGGAATCGAACCCAGGACCTTCTTGCTGCAAGGCAACAGTGCTACCAACTGCGCCACTGTGCAGCCCCGACCACGACTAAAACTGCTTTTAAAACGAACTCGTACTGCCACCTGCTGGTGAAGCTGAACACTGCAGAACAAGATCCAGCAGTACTGTTCACCAACACCTGGGGGCGGCAGAGAGTCGGAGACGGTAGAGAACAACATGACAGCCGAAGAGAAGCAGCGTTTCCTTTAGAAAGCATGGAAATGTTCACAAACTTGAATTTGTGTTTATTATTGCAGGCATTAACAATCAGATACATGCTACGTACTCCATCTGGTATGCAAACACCAATGCATGAGCTAACCCTAACCGACATGATGGCCTACATGGTGCCATGTAGATCATCACTTAACTCAGTATGCTAAGCTTAGTTACGTCAACAATTAGCTAGAATGCTAATTTTTGCTATGAAGTTCAAACTGCCTGCATGCTGTGTAAAATATCAATGCTTTTATTTTGGTAGTCCCAAAAGATCTCATAAGTCATGTGGAGCTTACTTCCTTTGGCCGTCTGCCATCTTGCCTCCAGGCGGTGTTCTCCTACTAAGATGGCATCTTCGTACTGATGAGTCCGGCCGCCATGATGGAGTGGTTGGATGGTAATCTACTGAAACCTGAAAGAGAAACAAGAACTTATGATTGCCATGAGGACAAAAAGAGCAGAAACACAAAGGAACCAGGAAGAAAAACAGGATCAAACCGGAAACAGAGAGAGAGAGGATGGTGCAGGGGGCGAGGGAGAGCACACAAACAGGGCAACTGGAAAATGAATCAAACGAAAAAAGCAACTAAACGGGCGTGCCGTGGTGGCGTAGCGGTTAGCGCGACCCGTTTTTGCAGGCCTTGAGACGCGGCCGTCACGGGTTCGAATCCCGGACCAGGCGATATTTGCTGCATGTCTTCCCTCCTCTCCTTCCCTATTTCCTGTCAGCCTGCTGTCACATAAGGGACACTAGAGCCACAAAAATAGCCCCTGGAGAGGTAAAAAAAAAAAAAAAAAGCAACTAAACACAAGCAATAAATAAACAATCCAACAAGAATGTCTTGCAATGGACGGGTGACCTGTCCAGGTGACCCTGCCTCTCGCCCGCTGACCTCTGGAGATAGACACCAGTAAACTTTTTCTGGACGGACAGGGACACGCCCCCAGCAGAGGGACGGGGACACGCCCCCTGCGGAGGGACAGGGACACGCCCCCTGCGGAGGGACGGGGACACGCCCCCTGCGGGACCCGTTTGATTTGAAGTTTATTAATTTTCCAGTCATATTTTAGAAAGTTTTCCGAAGATGAACGGTATCAGATCGAGACAGACGGACGCCACCGGAAGCGGAAGTAAGACATGGAACGCCTTCCAGAGTTTTTTTATTTCTTACAAAGAACAACACAGTAATTAGAAACACAATAAAACTCCAAGGGTTTTACAGAACGCAGTTTGCCGGCGCTGCAGTTATAAAGCCACTACATTTGAATGACTTCAGCATTTCAGCTTAGTTTTAGGAATTAATAATAGAAGATAATCAAATCTAGAAATTAGGCGTTTGTTGTAAATATTTGGAGGTGTGAATATGATATTTACCAAAAATAATAAAAAAAACTTTTTAAAAAATCCTGTTTTAACTAGTTGACATTTCTCCATCTTTATCTGTTAAAGTAATATTAAAATTCTTTCGATGGAATAAAAACGCATCCCTAAAAAACACCAAAGCAGGTGAACGAACTTTTGCCAAATATTTTTTTACCATTGTGAATAATTTTATAGGAAATTTCTCTTACTTTATTATTTAGGCATTTCTTTGGACGCAACCAACTCCGCTTCCTATTTCTATTTTCAGAAATAAAATATTCAAGCCAAACGAGTTAAAATGACATTTCTTCAGACCCTACACCCGGAACGTTCCTCTGGCTTTCTGCTCTCGGTTCTTATCACGGCGGGTGTGACGTCAGTGAACGTATCACGTGCGTCGCTCGGATCAGCTGACCGCGGTGTTTCCGGGTTTGTTTCTCAGACTTCATTTCGGTTCAGGTCCAGTTCGGTTCTGCACAGGTTCGTTTTTCTGAACTTACTCTGACAAAAAACGACCCGAGTGTCGGTCGGAATTATCCGAGTTCGGTTGGGTCAGGAAAAAGTCCGTTTGGGCCAACAGAGTCAGTTTGTTCTCTTCTGTTGAGGCAGGCAGTACCAGTTCGGTTCGGTTCTGTTCGATTAGACAGTAGAGTTCCGGTTCTGTTGGACTATACAGCACAGATTTGTTCCTATCGGTTCTCTGGATTCTGCTGTAGCAGTCGGCACAGGTTCTGTGTGGTTCTGGTAGTACAGACAGTAAAGGTTCGGTTCTGTTGGAGAAGATGTTACATGGTTCTGTTTGTGTACAGAGTCCAGGTTTTGGGTTCTGCTTAATTCTTTAGGTTCTTCTACAGATAACGGTACCTGTAGTTTCAGGACGGAGACCAGGTTCTGTTGGGTTCTGCTTGGTTTTGTTGGGTTTAGCTGGTTCTGTTTGGTTCTGTTTGCAGTGATGAGCGTGTCAGACAGTGATGAGGAGCTCTACAACGAGCGGACCGCCCTGGTTCCCGCCCAGAACCCTGCGGTTCCGTCCTACCGACCTGACCCGGAGCTCAGCCCCACCGAGGACTCCGACAGTAAAATGGTACCAGCCCGGTTCTGCTGACCGTGTTTGAGGACGGTGTCGGTCCTGACGGGTTCTGCTCCCCTCGCAGGCCGGACGGAGCGGCGGGCGGGCCGGTCCGGACCCGGGGGCGGAGCCTGAGGACGAGGAGGAGGAGCCTCTGAAGTACGGCGCCAAGCACGTCATCATGCTGTTCGTCCCCGTCACGCTGTGCATGGCGGTGGTGGTCGCCACCATCAAGTCCGTCAGCTTCTACTCAGAGAAGACCACCCAGCAGCTGTAGGTCCGCCAGGTTCTGGTCCCGGTTCTGGTTCTGGTCTCACCCGGTCTCTCTGCAGGATCTACACGCCGTTCAGCGAGGACACGCCTGATGTGGGCCGCCGGCTGCTGCACTCCGTCCTCAACACCGCCATCATGATCAGCGTCATCGTGGTCATGACCGTCCTCCTGGTGGTGCTGTACAAGTACCGCTGCTACAAGGTAGGACTGGGACCGGACCGGACCGGACCGGAGCAGATCGCCCTGACCCGACTCATCATGATCAGCGTCATAAACACATTTAATTATATTTTTGTGGCGGATTTTCTTTAGATTTTGTGTGATTATCAGTAAATCTTCTAATAACTCAGAATCATCAAGTTATATTTTTCCATTTCCTGTCAACTCTTAACATTTTGTAACAAAAAACCACGATGGGTGGATCTGGCGCCCCCTAGCGCCGCTGCCACCGGCACTGCCAGCAGGTTTTCGCAGGGAAACGATGTTTCTCCAGCAGATTTTCCAGCCGGTTCTGCTTGTGATCCACATTGATGTAACCGGATCGGGGCAGAGAATCGCTGCCTTGGTTCTGCACTAGAAGCCGGTCCAACCCGGTGAATGTTCTGGGTCCGTTTCACCCTAAAGTTCTGGTTTTCTCTGCCTCAGTTCATCCACGGCTGGCTCATCCTGTCCTCCCTCATGCTGCTCTTCTGGTTCAGCTTCATGTACCTGGGGTGAGTTTCTGTTCTGAAGGACCCAGCCGGCCCGGTTCTGGCTCTGGTCCATCGCTAGGCTCGTCCTTTCTGTGCCATCAGCGAGGTGTTTCGGACCTACAACGTGGCGGTGGACTATCCAACGGTTGCCATGGTGATCTGGAACTTCGGCGCTGTGGGCATGCTGTGCATCCACTGGAAGGGGCCGCTGCAGCTGCAGCAGGCCTACCTCATCGTCATCAGCGCGCTCATGGCCCTTGTCTTCATCAAGTATCTCCCCGAGTGGTCCACCTGGGTCATCCTGGGCGCCATCTCTGTCTATGGTGAGTCCTGGAACGCCGTCACCTCCTGCCTCACCGTCTTGGTGCCTCTAACTGTTCTCCCATCATGCCTTGCACCCCTGCAGACTTGGTGGCTGTCCTCAGTCCAAAGGGACCGCTGCGGATGCTGGTGGAAACGGCTCAGGAGCGCAATGAACCCATCTTCCCCGCCCTCATCTACTCCTGTAAGTCCAGAGTCTCAACTAGTCTGAGTCTGGTTAGGTCTAATTACAGTTCGGTTCTAGTTGGGGGCTGGTCCGGGTCTCATTCTTGTGTAGTTGGGGGCTGGTCCGGGTCTCATTCTTGTCTAGTTGGGGGCTGGTCCGGGTCTCATTCTTGTCTAGTTGGGGGCTGGTCCGGGTCTCATTCTTGTCTAGTTGGGGGCTGGTCCGGGTCTCATTCTTGTCTAGTTGGGGGCTGGTCCGGGTCTCATTCTTGTCTAGTTGGGGGCTGGTCAGAGTCTGCTCTGGATGTCTGGTTGGAGTGCTCTGATTGGTGATAACGTCTCCGTCTCTCTGCAGCTGCCATGATGTGGACGGTGACGATGGCGAACCCAGCCGATGGCCAGCGCTCTGGAACAGGTTAGACATCGCTAGTGGCAACGCCTGCTCTGGCGTCCAAGCCTGCAGTCTAAATACTGTCTCTATGGCAACAGGTTCCGATGAGGAGGCAGAGCTAAATGGCGGGAGGGCGGAGCCTCAAAGCCCACGTCTGAGGCCGGTCACAGAAGAGGAGCTGGAGGAGGAACGTAAGTGGAGGAGCTGCAGACCGGAGCTTAGCAGGTGTCTGGTTACCATGACGACGATGATGGTGTGTGTGTGCAGGCGGGGTGAAGCTTGGCCTCGGAGACTTCATCTTCTACAGTGTCCTGGTGGGAAAGGCTGCAGCGACCGGTGGAGACTGGAACACCACCCTGGCCTGCTTCGTGGCCATCCTCATCGTACGTTCAGCCATGTTGCTTTCCTTCCACTAAACTTTCCATCAATCATATCTGGGGTCAGTCAGGGTCCCAAGACAGTTTCAGATGCAAGGTAAGTTCCTTAGTCATCTCCAGGTGGTAGGAGGTTATCTAAGTCGGCCATGTTGAATCTGAGGATTCGGTCTTCTTCCTGTGTTTTCTGAGGCGAGGCTCTGATCCAGCAGCACTTCCTGTCAGAGAGGTAGAGGTAATGGCAGCATCATGTCTCCTCTAGTGGCATGACTAGGAGAGAATGAGCTGAAGAGAGAAAATGGTATGGAGTGTGAGAACTTTGAGCTGGTCATGTGACTCATTATCCACCTCCTTTGCCCCCCTCTTATGCCCCAACCCCTCTGCCCCTCCCTCCAGGGTCTGTGCCTCACCCTGCTGCTCCTGGCCATCTTCAGGAAGGCGCTGCCCGCGCTGCCCATCTCCATCGCCTTCGGTCTCATCTTCTACTTCTCCACTGACTTCCTGGTTCAGCCCTTCATGGACAATCTGGCCAATCACCAGTTCTACATCTGAGACCAAGCCCCACCCACTTCCTCATCAGCCTGCCAGACCGTCATCTGATGACACTTAAAGGCCACTTTGTGTGCAGCTCTGAGCAACAGGAAGTGATGTCATACACTCTGTGACCTTACCTGGTGGTCTGCTCGGGTGTTTGATCTATGTAGTTTGTCACTCTGCGATTGGCTGAGACCTGGCCTCTGCATCATCGACCTGGTGACCCCCAGACGCTCCAATAAAGGCGTGGAGATGGAGAAGCTGCAAAGTGGGCGGAGCCACCAGTTTGTTACTACTACAGCCACTATATTACCCACAATCCTCAGTTCAAGAAGTCTGGTTCTTTGGACACTTCCTGTTGAAAAGCATTGTGGGAGTTGTAGTTTCCCATAAGACTCAAACATTTTTACTTTTTTTTTCCTTAATGAGATATTTTACTGCACAATTAAACTATTTAAGGTATTAGTTTTAACAGGAAGTGAAATGCCAAAATAAAAGCAGAAAATAATATTTTATAGTATTTGTCTGGCTCCTAGAAAATTAATAGTGGTGAATATGATCCCTTGTACGTGTTTGTATAATATTGGCCTGTCTGGACCTCCGTACGTCTGCAGGTTGTTCTGTTTTTAACTTGTTCTTTAAATGTTTCACGTAAACAAATTAAATGGAGTTTTCTGGAACGGACTCAAATCTTTTAACTTCTCAGTGACTTCCTGCTCCTCGGGTCCTGACCCTTCCTCCCTCCAGCTAAAGGTCAGAGGTCAGCTGACCTCTGAGTCATCCTGAGCTTCACAAGACGCTGCGGCCCGTCGGGTCCAGTCTCCAGAACAGAACCGGTGTGTCCTGAATAAACGAGGCGTTTCCATTTTTAACATGTTTATTCTTTATTCTAAAACAGATTTAGCTCCGCTCCTCGAACTGGGATTTGTTCTTCAGGAGGAACGCCGCCAGATATTCGATAGGGTTGGGAGGCCTGGAGAGAAACATCCACAACGTCAGAACCAGCGAATGGCAGCCAGTGCTGACCCATACCGCGGCAGAACCCACCTCTCCTTGGCCAGGACGGACAGGCCCTGTAACAGGATGGGAACCACGGTCTGGTCCAGGTAGGCCCGGGTCGGCAGCGCCTGCAGGTCCACCTTCTGCTTGGACAGCTTCTCCGCGCTCGCCTTCTCGTTCTCCACCGTCCGCTGGGAACCAACGACCCGACCCGTTACTCAGACATCGGTTCTGGGACCGACCCGAAGGCAGGTCAGTGGATCTGTCCCGTCCCAAGGTTCTGATCAGGTTTTGGATCCAGTAGAACCTCGGAACGAAACAGAACCTGTACAGTGGTGAGTGAAGCAAAGCATGCTGGGAGACGGAGTTACCTGCAGGTTCTCGGTCAGGCCAAACTCCGCGTGAGGGTTTTCAGAGACCTGCAGGAGGATTCAGGTTCAGACAGCTGTTGCCATGGAAACCGTGTGTGTGTGTGTGTGTGTGTGTGTGTGTCTCACAGGTGTGTGTCCCTCCATGGACTGGTCTGGGTCTGTGTGATCTGAAAGGCAGAGCAGCAGTTAGCTTAGCAACAGGTACAGCTCCTGATCATGGGAAACATGGGAGAACGTTCTCCTCAGACCGGAAACACGCAGTGCATTGATCACGTGACTAGCATGCTGCAGCTCTTCACTCGGATTGGTCCTCTGATTCCAGAACCAAACCGCTAACTGGACCGACTGGGTTTAGGATCAGCTTCATGGGAACCTGAGACTCAACGTCAGAGGACCCTGATGACGTCTCCAGTGGCGGTTACCATGGTAACCTCCCCAGACGAGCAGCCTCTTGATCCGGAAGGAGACTGGACTCAGAACCAAAACCTCCACCTGAACCCTCGGGGTTGATTCGGAACTTCCCGGACTCACCGACAGAACCACCGGAACCGGTTCTGGTTCCGTTTGTGTCTCCAGCAACACAGCAGGGACAAAGCCGGCTATTTAAAGTTTGGTTGGAAATAAATCTGAGAGCAGCGGTTCTGGTTCTGGTTCTGGCCGGTCTTAACCTGCACAGCTAGCCTGGATCCGGACCTGGCCCGGACCCAGATCGAACCGGACGACGTGGGTCAGTACGCGGCGGGTTGTTAGCTTAGCATCTTAGCTCTTTCCGGTAAATAAACCGGACCGAAGACAGGAAGCGGCCAACGGCGGGAGACCTGAGCGATAACGCGCCAGATGAAACCGGAACCACCGAACAACCGGACCGAACCTCCCCAGAACCCATCGATAAGAACCAACAAAGGTCAACAATGAACTCACCGTCCGCCATGTTTGTTGTGGAAGTGTGCGCAGTAAATCCGGCGTACGCTGATTCTACTTTGACGTTACGTTAGAAGCGTTCCTTCCAAAATAAAAGCAACGGTATTTCCGGTTTTCTTTCAAAGTAAGAGCATACTTGATTTCAGGCTGAAGGAAAAACTAATCTCTGCGACAGACTGGCGACCTGTCCAGGGTGAACCCTCCTCCCGCCTGGAACGTACCTGGAGAGGCACCAGCAACCCTCCCGAACCCATTAGGGACAAGGGTGAAGAGAAAATGGATGGATGGATGGAAAAACTAATCTGCTTTGGTCAGTTTTTAAAAATGGAACTCTTTTTAACATCTTACTGGTTTATGTAGTTGGTGTGATACTGTAGAAACGATGGAACATGTTTTTATTTTTTTGTAGGAAACATGTGAATCAAAGAAGATTATTAAAAACAGAATTAGGTTTTTATAGAGAATTGAAATTTGAGAATGTGGTTGATCAGTTAAATAGCAATGAGGGGAAAGAGAAGATTTTTCGTTTTTAACAAAATACTGGGCTCATTAGGAAATTTTGAGGTATAGATATTAAGATCCAACAGATGGCAGTAGTGCAACAATAATGGATGCAAGCTGCCGTTAAAATCTAAAGAAGAAGAAGTAATCTGTAGTGATGGTGAGATGAAGCCTCATGAGGCATTGAACCACTTGAGCCAACTGGTTCGAGAAATGGTTCATTTCTTGAAGCTTCATGTGCACACGAAACCACCTACTGGCCAGGTGTATAATCACAGCCAGCTGTATCTTAATACGTGTGATGCATTGAATTTTTGTCTATTATGGCTCTTGGGAATGACGTCACAAAAGGTGTAGGACGAAATCATTTGTCTACATAAATTATGTATACACATATGTGTATAATAAAATATTGTTTGAATGTATCCTCTGTGTGTAATTATTCCCAAAATAGTAGTGTCATGTGATATGGCATGTTGTGTAATAATGTTTTTCTGTGACTCTAGAAAAATGGCCTGGGCTTAATCAGGCAGAGGACAGTGAAAGTGCTTGTGGAACTAGGGAGGGGTAGTGAATAGGCTAATGCTTGTGTAACTTGGATGATTTCATGCATTTTTATTAAGAAACAACAATTTCTCCACAGTTTTTGGTTTCAAACGATTTCTCTTTTTTGACACTACATGGATGAGGTGTTATTATTGTACCCCAACTCCTTGGAGCACAATAAACACCTCACCTTTACAGAAAATAAGAAACAGTGAAAAATACAGTTCCTCATAAGCAAACATAATGCATCTGCAAATGTTCAGTTCACCTTACCTTGTTAGGGCTTATCAAATCAAAATGTTCCCACATAGGAGAAATCCTCCTCTTTCTCGCCGGCTCCATCCTACTCCTATCCTGTCTTCGCGCTCCTAAATCTCCTATCTATCTATCTACTAAACTCTCCAAACACCAAACTAACTGTCTCAAACTAAATAACCACTATCCAAACTCTGCTATCCAAACTATCAAAACTCTATCCACTCTCTCAACTGACCACAACTCGCCTACAACAGCCCACATATTGAATGGATCCTGTGGGGTTTCTAAAGCTGTCAAACCCCGCGTCAACATCTGAGCCACTTCCCGAAGCAGTCACGTGGTACAGCCGGGCAGCGAGGCTTCGGACGTCATCGTTTTCGGCTCCTCCCCTAAATGAAGCAAGCCTCGATACGCGCTTTACGGAAACGCCCCCTCCATTACTCGACACACGCCTGGAAGCCTCGGCACATCACGTAACATCACTAGTGATCTGCTTTAGATCCGCAGGTCGGATTTCCGCTCGGAAAGGTTTAAAATCCTGGCTCAGACTAAATATTCTCCGTAACTTTGAGCAGGATAATTTAATGAATGTTTTTCTATGTTGCAGTTCTGCAGAGTTAGCTTCAGGAAATGTTCCAACACCAGACAGAACCTGAGGAGCACCCAGGTTCTTCTGACCCGGCAGCTCCTCTGGTTCTGATTGAATGTGGGTCTGTTTACTGTTAAATCTGAGTTTATGAGAAATGTTGCAGCTTTCCTTTAAGACGTGGTTCTGCTTACCCTAAACAAGAGAAGCAGAACATTTTGCTGCTGGGTTAAAGTTTCCAGACGAGGCCTGTGGCCCTGTAGACTGCAGAGCTGTCAGATTACAACAATGTGAAAAGATTTTCAATATTATTTCATTTCAAGAAGTATTTGTCAAATTGCAGAAACAGCTGTTCATTAATATTCTAACAATCTGGTTTTATTGACGCTTTCTGCCACGAATGGCCCTTTGATGATTTTCATGATCTTAAAATGTCCAGAAATGAAAAAACCACAAGAGAAGGACAGCAGATACTAAACCAACTGAGCCTGAGGCACCAATATAACATACATTCAGTTTCAACATGAATGTTAAAATCTCCCACAATAATAACTTCATCTGTATTTAACTGTAAATCAGATTTTTTACAAGTAGATTTGATGTAAACGTTGAGAGTGACGTCCTGTGGACGATACGGAACAACAAACTAAACGTTTCAGTTCTTTGAGGAAAACTGAGTCACATGTTCAAAAGAGCTGCAGCTATTTATATTAATATTTAATAAAGCTTAAAGAAAAATGGCTGCTACTCAGACAAGTCATAGTAACACTTCAGTTTGGAAGGGTAAGTGAGGAATCCACCGAGCCAGAACCAGAACCAGAACCCGCCGACAGCCTGAGTCCAAACTCACAGTCTGAATCAGCTTTAATGTTTATTGTGATGGAGTACCGACATGAAGACAAATACATAAAGTTTAGAGGAAATAAAAAGTACATATATGTGAATATAGAACCATTTTTAAAGAAAATATCAGGTTGTAACATTTCAAATCTGCTTATTTAGTTTCACTGCAGAGCAGCAGATGACTCTGTAGCGCCACCTGATGGTAAAAGCCTGGATAGTTTGAGTCCAGGATGTGCGGGTCCTGACCCTTGACCTATACCCAGTCCTGGATGGAGGGAACGTCAGCCTGTACCGGTCCAGTTCTGTGAAGGATCCGAACCTCACAGTGACGGAGGAGCACCAGGATGGTTCTGGGTTGGATTTATGGAGCATGTACTGGTTCTCTGAGGAGGAGGAACTGCAAAAGCCTCCATGCAGAAGGTACCAGTTCTCACGGGTCGGGCCTCCATCCCTACAGAATGAAGGGAATGATGGCTTTCCTGGAGCGGGGGTAGTCCTCAAACCTCCGCTTATAGTCCCTGGAAGACACGCAAGGAGCGATTCAGCCCGAGCTAAAACCCAAACCAGAACCCAACCAGAACCTTTGTTCAGTGTGTCTGATCCTGAAATATGGGACTGAACGGTACCTGTGGTGATGGTAGGCTCTGGGCCCGATGGAGCAGATGGTGAAGAAGGCAAAGGCGAAGGCTGGAAAGGACCAAGCAGCGAGGGCGAAGCCGCACCACTCGGTGATCTCCCCAAAGAAGTTGGCACCAGAAACTAACTCAAACATCCCCCCTGGAAGACGGAGACCGGTCAACAGGAAGTCAGCATAAGGCGGAGCAACAGAGTCTTTGTGCCGTACCGCGGGGGATCCTGTAGACGTACTCCCCAGGTTTCCTCAGGTTACGCAGGATATGGTCACTGTGGATGTTGATGGTCAGACCGACAGCAAACACCAGAACACCTTGAGAAAACAGAATCAAGACATGAAGTCCAGCAGGAGCCACATCTCTACCCAACCTGATCCGTGGCCCAATTCCTCACTTTCCTGTTTCAGAACCCCCTGAACAAACCAAACCCAAACGTCCTCATCTCATCCTTCCAAACAAAAACTAATCAATTCATGTTCTAGCGTGCTTCTCATTGTCCTCTGGTGGCTTGTTCAGCTTTTGGACTTCAGAACCGGTTCCTGCCGCGGCGGAGCGTTGCGTCTGACCTGCAGAGAGGCGAGCGCCGGTCAGCCAGGTGTGCTGCAGGTGAGCGCAGTGCAGCAGGTGGTGTCCCTGCAGGAAGCCGTTCAGAGAGCAGAAGACGACGGAGGAGCAGATGATCTTCAGAGGAACCGGCCGTCCGCGGGTCAGCAGGGAGTAGATGCAGCTCCTGCAGAACCAGAACAAAGTTCCTTCAGAACATCTCCACCAAAGTTGTCTGAAACCCAGAACATCAACAGGAAGAATAATCCATAATCCATAATCCATAATCCCAAACTAAATCCGTCTGAGACGCTGAAGCTGTTAGAAATCTTACAGCTTTCTAAATTCTGTAAATTCCCACAGGACCAGCGGCTCCTTAAATGCATCACAGCTGGATCCCTCATCTGCATCGGGTCGGACAGAACCAAACAGGGTGGAACCGCTTTGGGTCCGTTTAATGGACAACATCAACCACAGGTTGGAAGAGAAGGGTCAAAGGTCAAGCTAGCCTATAGAACTGCAACAAATCAAACAGGTTCTGCTCCAGGTCCACTTGACCTAGAGCAGAACCTGAAGAGCCTCCTCCCTGGGATCCGGGTCGGCCGGGTCAGAAGAACATGATGAGCTCAGCTTTCAGCCTCAGGTGAGACAAGTTGGACAGGTGAGGTAGCCAGCAGGAAGGTCTGAGTGTCTTACTAGAACCAGAACCATCTTAGGTTCTGTTCAGTCCAGTTAAACCTCCAGAGCCTGGGCTCTGATGAGGCGCAGGAATGACGTCATGATTCTTGACGTCATTCCTAATTCCAATCAAAAACCAGATCTGATCAGCTTCTCTCCTTGATGGATCTGCTGCTGAAAGTTCTTTTGGGTCGGCGGTTCTGGTTCTGATCAATAACCTTCATTAACTTCCTGTGGATAAATCAGCTGATATGAAGGGAACCGTCCCGCCAGGAGGTTCGGTGCCGAAACTCTGGACCTGACCTCACTGCGTCACTAAATCACCCAAAACACCCCGAACCTTTCCAGAACCTCCACCCGCCCCGGTCCGGTCCGGTCCGTCTAACCTGTAGAAGTAGTGCAGCATGAAGATCCAGACGAGCAGCGACCTCCCGGTGCCAGAGCCCGGTTCGGCAGAACCCAGCAGCAGCAGCGGAACCAGGAAGGACGGAACCTCCTGCAGGAACCAGGCCGGGCCGGCGGGCCAGCAGCGGCCGCCCGGCTGCGCGTAGCGGCCGTACTCTCCGCAGCGGCGCGTCTGCCGCAGCAGGTAGGCCGCCCCGCCGACCACCAGCGCCCAGCTGAGGGACGACACGGCGGCGGATCGACACTCCATCCGCGGCGGCGCAGCTGCTGCTTCCGGCGCGGCCTTCCGCCAGAGCCGCAGGATCAGCCAATGAGCTGCGGAGGCGAAGACAACAAGCTTTCAACGAGCCATGCAACTGCAGTTCTCAGAAGACACAGCAGATGGCAGCATAACAGCCTCCCATTAATAACCATTGAACAAATTACTGCTTCATATTTCAACACTTCATTTTTTACAATGGTATTAAGATACAAGATAGTGCTGTAATCACTTTTAACTCAACTTGCAAGACTAATTTATTATAGTTTACTTTTTGTCTTGCTATGCTCAAAACAATATTGTCAACTTTATAATGAAAACTTCAAAGCAAGACATTCTATCACAAATTTACATTGGAAAAAGTCCAATTTTCTTCTAAAATACTCAAACTTCTGTCAAGATATCTGCCTTCATCTCATCGGTTGGACAATATTCTGACTTGACTTCACCTTCTGCACACATTCACGAATGTAATGGTAACTGTGATGGACCGAGTTAAAAACAGGAGGAGTCACAGGACATATTAGAAAAATAGGGTTTTTATTTTAACCCAAAGATTATAAATAACAAAAGATAAACTGAGCTCATAAAAGAGGTCAAAGAAACAAAACTGAACTCAGGCAAAAAATGTAAACTAACTGGCTGCACAAACAAACATAACTGACCTAACAAAGAAATGACACACAGGGTTTATATTCTGGCTGATCAGACCAATTGAAACGCAATAGGGTAACTAAACAGAATACAATTACAAATAACACAAAACCAATAACAGTACAGCTAAGTTTGGCTCAACTAAAGACCCAAAACTGAAAATCAAAAATGTTAAACTTTAAATACTAATATTTACTTAAATACAAAACTTATCTAAAGAAAGAAACTACAAATCCCCCTGCCAGCAGGAACTAGTGGTGCAGTCCAATCAGCATGTAAGCCTGCTGAGCCCTGGCCCCCATCCTCTGTCTGGTAACTCCAAGGCAGGTAAGAACCGACAGAGTGTGGCCATGGATTTGGCCATCACAGTAACGAATGTCTGTGTGTTTGGTTCTTGAATGGTCCACCGGATTCTTTGCTATTGCAATGGCTCCTTGGTTGTCCTCTAGAATCACTGGAGGCTTGGTGACCAAACCCAGATCGTTCAGTAATCTTCTCAGTCAGGTTCCCTCTTGAGCTGCTTGACTGAGAGCAACATACTCAGCTTCTGCTGTTGAAAGTGCAACCGTTGCTTGTTCTTTGCTTAGCCAGCTCACTGCTCCTCCGCTGAGTAGAAATATGTTGCCTGTTGTTGAACGGCGGTCGTCTTGATCTCCAGCCCAGTCAGCATCAGAAGAACCAGTCAAATCTTTGTATAGTCAGACTCTGGAGCAAGGTTAACAGTTCCCTTCAGGTATCGAAGAATCCTCTTCACAGCAGTCAGATGTGCAGCATTTGGATTTGCATTGAACTTTGACACTGCACTCACTGCTTGTGCTATGTCTGGTCTTGCTTGGATTGACAGGATTACTGACAGCATCATCCTTTTTCAGCTTTACACTGATGCCAGCAGGGGTTGCAACAGGATTTGCTTTATCCATCCCGTATTTCTGAAGAATGTTTTCAATGTTCTGTTTCTGGTGAAGAAAGATGCAGTTTTTTGCTTTGTCTTGAATAACTGAGATGCCGAGGATGTAGGACAGTTCACCCAAGTCCTTCATTTTGTAGCGCTCTTGGAGAGTCAGTTTTAACTCATCCATGCTTTCAGTTGACTCTGTAATCAGCATCAGATCATCTACATAAACTGCAACTATCTCCAGCTCCTGTGATGACTTCACAAACACACAGGGATCCGAGGTCCTCTGCTTAAATCCAAGATCCATCATGAATTTTGTGAACTCTTTGTTCCAACAATGAGAAGACTGTTTTAATCCGTAGATTGATTTTTTTAGTTTGCATACAAGATGCTCCTGACCTGGTTTGATGTATCCCTCAGGTTGTTCCATGTATATTTCTTCCTCCAGGCGTCCATTTAAGAATGCAGTGACAACATCCATTTGATGTACATGTAGGTTATTCTGGATGGCAAAGGATAATAATGTACGAATTGAGCTAAAACGTACCACAGGCACCATAGAGCTGTGAGTAGCCTTTGGCAACAAGTCTGCACTTGTATCGCTCCACTTCTCCATCACTTTGATGCTTGACTTTGAACACCCATCTTGACCCAATGACCTCTTTGTCCTTTGGTAGCTCCACCAGGTCCCATGTTTCATTTTCTTCCAGTGACTGGTCTTCTAAATCAGCCGCTTCTTGCCATTCTTTTGCATTTGGACTCTTACTGCTTCTTTCAGTGTGATTGGTTCCATGACAGAACACACATTAGCACAATGATCAACAGTCACCATAACTGCAAACTCATCATATCCATATCTCTTTGGAGCCTTTCTGATTCTGCTTCCTCTTTTAATAGTTTCATCAACAGTGACGTCATCATCAGTTGTTTCCTTTTCTTCTGTGATGGTAATCACCTCTTTCTCTGGACAGGAAACTTCCTCCTTCTGTTTCCAGTCAAAGTCCAACTCATTAAAGATGACATCCTTTCGAATCAGAATTCTTCTTTTTTCTTCATCGAACAGACAATATCTTTTTGCGTTGTTCGCATATCCCACAAACCTGAGCTTTACAGCTTTCTTGTCAAGTTTTCGTCTTTCAGCATCTGGAACATGTGCATAAGCAACACAACCAAACACTCTCACATGGTTCATGTCAGGTTTTTTACCAGACCATCGTTGGTAGGGTGTCTCTTGCTTCAGAACAAATGTTGGCAATCTGTTTTGTATGTAGGCTGCTGTTGCTACTGCTTCAGCCCAGTACATCTTTGGTAGCTTAGCATGTGACCACATGCTCCTAGCTGCTTTAATCAATGTCCTGTTTTTTCTCTCTGCAACTCCATTTTGCTGAGGTGTATGAGGTACAGATATCTCATGGTGGATACTTTGAAATGTACTCCCCACCATTATCTGATCTCAGTCTTGCAACTTTGTGTCCACACTCATTGGAGAATGTTCTCTCAAATTCCTTGAATTTGCTTAAGACTTCTGTAGCACCGGTATCACACGGCTAACTGCGCTACTGGACCAGTTCTAGGCTCTAAGGAGTGGGGAAGCAAGAATAACAACACCAGAGACCGCTGCTTTAAATGCAAAAAGCCGGCAATTTACTGAATGCAAAACACACATGAAACACAATACACAAAACCCCCCTAAAAAAAGAAGAAAAAGAAAAATGTATCACTTCCTTTTACTCACTAGTTCACCTAGCTTATTTCAGTAAAACTAATCTAATTTAGTTAGACCAGTCTCTTTTTCCTAGGTTATTTTAGTCAAACTAATTTAAGTTAGTTAGACCAGTCTCCTTTTCTTAGGTTGCACCTATTTTAGGATTCCTATTTTTTCTCTGAGTTAACTCGCTTTTTTTTCTTTCACAGGTAAGGAAATACCTTCAAACAAATCAAAGTGGACCACAATTATTCAATTCACATTCAGAGACATAACATATGAAAAGCCAAGTATGCCACTTTAAACTCAAGTTCAAGTCCAAATGTGAATTCAGGTTCTCAGTTCAATGAAAAGCTTCAGTTTTGATTCAGTCCAAAAAAATAATGATAATTTCACCAGTTCTTAAATCAGTTCTTAATCCTGTTCAGTTCGGTTTGAACCAGTTCCTGAAGTTCCTACCGCTCCGGCAGCGAATTATCATACGCAGGAGAGTCCTTCCCTGATATGATGGAAAAGATGAATTGAAGGTCTAGGTCTGGCTCGCCATCTTGAATCCCGTCTGTGAATGTGGACGTCGCACACGGCAGAAGAGCACACGGCAGACCAATCTTCGCTCCGACCGAGCTTCCAACCGAACAAAAAAACCTGACCAAAACCGATGTAACTCAGTTCTCATAAAATCCCAGTCAGTTTCCGACCAGGTAAATTATGTCTTATTAACTATAATATTAACTTTTTTTCCGTTAATCAATCAACTGCTCTTTTCCTCCGATTCCTCCTCTGCTCTCTCCCTCTGGTTTGTGCACCGCAGCGTCACCCAGGCGTCGCGTCTGTGACGCTGGTTCCTTAAAGGGGCAGCGACGTTATTCTCTGTTCAGACTTTTAATCCGCTATTTATTCTTATTTATGTCAGATTTTAACATGGGCAAGTATTTATTCCTATTTATTCAGATTTTAACTGAGCAGCTATTTATTCCTATTTGTCAGATTTTAACGTGGGTTACACTTCACTTTTTGTTTCATGAAGTAAACCTTACAACAGCGAGAAAAGTCATCAATGAAGGTTACAAAGTATTTTGACCCACCGATGGATTCAGTCTGCATGGGTCCACAGACATCACTATGGATCAGTTGCAGCTTTGGACCGGATTTCTCCCGCTGCCTTACTGTCTTGTGAGCTTTCCTTCCACACAGGCTTCACAGAAAGGAAGTTCTTTGTCTGCAGAGAATTTCACTCCATTCACCAGAGCTTCTAGTTTCTTTAGTTTGGTGGTGTGACCTAAGCGCTGATGCCACAGATTAGTTGTTACTGATGCACTTGATGCACTATGACAGACCGGCGTAGATCCTTTAATATCCAACTACAGTCCATCAGATCTTTGCGTTCCCATTCCTTGAAGAGTTCCATCCTTGCCATGAATGTAGCACCGAGATTCTTTGAACTGCACTGTATTTCCTTTTCTTGTAGCAGCTCCCACTGAAAAAAGATTTGCAGACAACTTTGGGACGTATAACACCCATCCATCCATCCATCCATCTTCTTCCGCTTATCCGAGGTCGGGTCGCGGGGGTAGCAGCTTCAGAAGGGAGGCCCAGACTTCCCTCTCCCCAGCCACTTCTTCCAGCTCTTCCGGGGGAATCCCGAGGCGTTCCCAGGCCAGCCGAGAGACATCGTCTCTCCAGCGTGTCCTGGGTCTTCCCCGGGCCTCCTCCCGGTGGGAGGAGGCCCGGGGGAACGTATAACACATCATACATTATTGGACGTATAACACATCATACATTATGGCAGGTTTAGCATCACTTATTTTGAAGGTCATGTTTAACAATAAACAATCCTTCAGCTTCCACCATCCGGCCATCACACGGTTTTACAGACTGTGGTTCTGAAAACTGCTGGTAGTTTTGAAGGATTTCTTTGTCACAGTTTTGATGCTCATCTTGTCCTGGTCCTTCCGAACATACCGCGGTCCAATCAGCAGCGCAGGTTCTGTTCTGACCCGGTTCCTGGGAGTCCAGGCGGAGATCCGACTCTAGATTTCATGAAGTTAAATCTTCATCATCCTCTTCTCCAGTTCAGATTCCAGATGTTTTATAATATTTATGTTTCCGTCCTATTATAGCCAGGAGCAGCTGAGACTCTGGAAATAAAGGTGATTTAATTCTCGGCTCTGCATCGAGTTCTGGCTTGTTGGACGGTTAGAGGTCCACTGAGTCCATCCATCCTCTGCTGGACCTGAGAGAGACGGATCTGTCCCTTTCAGCCAAGGGGACAGCAGCAAACTTTATGTGTGGCAGACTAACTGTGATAAAACTTTCAGACGTGGATCAGAGTCCTGATGAAGGAACGGTGAACGCTGCCAGGTCCAACCTGGACGGGTCCACCGCGGACCCCGGGCGGAACCGGCAGGGGTTCGAACCCGGGACCTTGCTGCCTCCACAGCTCATCGTGAGTTTTAACCAAACTTTTTTCGTCTGGTTGTCCGGACCTGCATCAGACCGGAAGTCCTTCATTTAGTCACGTGATAAGGCGTCCAGATGATCGGACACCTGATTTCATCATCATCATCATCATCATCTTCTTTTTTATTAAACATTTTGAACAAGTGTACAATACCAAGTGGCGTGTTCATACATGAAGAAACAAGTCTTACAGGTGTAACAGAGTTACAAATGTGTTTCTTTGTTAAATTATTATTTCTTATTCATTTTATATTGAGAATTTGTGAATTTTATCTTATTCAGTTATTTTTATTTATTGTGTTGTTTTTGCCTGCGGGGGTCGCCCTTCTGCTCTCCGCCTCGTTTGTGTTTCCTGGGCTTCCGTAGTCTATCCCAGCCCTCGTAGCTCCTCCCCTTTTCCCTCAGGTTGTTCTGCGCTGCTGTGGGTCAGTCAGAGGAAAGTTAGCTGCTGAGATATGTTTGTTTTTCTGTATGGATGTTGTTCATGTTGAGGTCTTTACCATATGTTGTTTATTATTGTTTGTTAGTGTGTTATTTTGCAGTTTTGACCGTCATTGTGGTTTTTTTTTTATAAACAGTTTTATTATAATTTCTTTTTTATTTTGGCGCGAACGACCGGTGCTAGTCCAGCACAGCCCGGTTGAACATTGTTTTTATTTTCACATTTTTAGAGCCGGAGTGCAGGGAGAAGGAGTTGAGGAGGTTGTTCATTTGTTTTCCCTTCTTCCCCCAGAATAAAAAAATAAAATATCTGGTTGAGACCCACCTGAACGACTTCTGAGACTCATTGATGCCACCTGTTACACTGGCTCAAAGCACACATATAATTATGACAATAAAAAAAATGTAAACAGGTAAAATAAAACTATAAATAAATAAAATTTATCAGACATCAAACAGAGGGATAGCATAACGACAAAAACAAGCAGAGACAAAGGGCCTTTAGTTTTCTAATAAATTCAGACCATTCTAGGCGTCTAACAGTTTTATTTATTCCTGCTGGTTTTTCATCAGTTTTAGGTTCTGAAGTGATTTTTGTCCATTAAAAGGTTTTTAAAAGCTGAAAAGTCAGGATTTCTATTTCCCATTTACAGGAGTGGATGGAGAATCTGGTGAGGATCAGCAGGTTGTGAAGAACTTCATCATCATCTTCATCATCGTCTTCGTCAGCAGCAGCAGCAGGTCTTCTTCTGCGTGGACCGGTTGTGTAACCGCAGGGCGAGACGCAGCCTGAAGGTCAGCTCCTGCTGCCCCCTGCTGGCGGCGGCGCGTCACCGCAGCTCCGCTCCGCCTCCATTTTGCCTCGGACAGCCGGCGGAGGAGCAGCGGCTCGCAGCGGACTGTCGGCTCAGCGTCCCCGGCGGTGGATCCAGCTCTCTGCGGCTCTCTGCGGCTCCCTGCGGGTTTCTGCGGCATGGCGGCGCTGCGGCGGCCCGCGGTTCGGGCGCATCGGCTCTTCTGAGGATTTGTTCATTTGGCGGTTGTTTTGGAAGCGGAGCGGAGCAGCAGAGGGGGTTCGGTTCTGCTTCGGATGGTCAGGTACCGGCTTTGTTCTAATTCTCCATGATTGGCTTTGAGCTGCGGCTCCGCCTGATCCGCTCAGCGGGCCGCCGGGGGCCGCCAGGCCGCGGCTGGAGCCTCTCCGGCGGCCTGGCGGCGCCGCTTCCCCCGACAGCATCCATCCGGCCCGGTGGGGGCCGCGGACGGGGCGGGGGGTTACATAATGTGTGCGCTGTGCACGCGCCCGGCGCGCGCTTGTGCCTGTCCGCATCTGATGGAGCAGATCCACGCAGGTGGATATGCGGGGATGCGCGGGGTCTCTGCGCTTTGTTTGGCTGGGAGGGCCGGTTCGGTTCGGGCCTAGCTGTACGTGCTGCGGCCCCGCACGGCCTGCTGGAGCTCCGGCAGAAATCAGGTCAGTGAGTCAAAGGATCAGCCTTCTGTCCGGCCTGAATCCCGAATGCTCGGTTCGGTCCGTCATCTGGAACTAATGGGCCTGTTTGATCCCGGTCCAACACGAACTGCAGCTTTTTCAGAATATTTCCAGAGTTAACAGGAAGGAGTTTCCATCACCTTGACTTATGAAGAACCTGATGGAGCTGGAGCCCAAACCTGGAAAAATAAACCAGTAAATGTTCAACCCATCACTTCAGAGCTTCCTCGTTAGACCTGCTGACAGACCGGTTCTGGTTCTGAGCTGATATCAGTGTCAGAACAGAACCTTTATGATTTTAGTGAAAGTTGGTTTCCAGAAACATCCGAACCCATCGAGGCGTTTAATCTGTGTTGAAAACATGAACGAAACATCAACTCTGTTTTTTTTATCAAAGCCATTGATCCATGACTGAAACATTCTAGAGGATCTTTGTTTGGTTCCGGGCCCATTTTAATCATTAAGCGATTTAAAAACAGAACCGCTGGACCCAGAGAGCCTATCGGAGGGCAGCACCGACGTATCGCTGCTCCTGCAAGAGCACAATGTTCATGAAACCAGCACGAAGCTAAACCACAGCGCGTAATGCGCATGGCCCACTGAAACAGCAGACTTAGCAAAGCCTAGGATGAACCTGCAGGAGGACGGAGGTTCCAGGTCCAGAGGTTCCAGGTCCGGAGGTTCCAGGTCCGGTGGCTCTGAGACGTCCAGAGGAGAAGCAACAATGTCTGCTTCATTTCTGCTCTTTGGCCAACATTTCCACAGACGTAGCGCTCGCTCAGGGAGAGCGGCAGATGTCACGGTCGGCCAACCGGTCGCCAAACCATAAAACCGCCGACCCACCAGAACCGCACACGGTGAAAAGCCCAGGCGGGATCCAAACGGCTCTTAGAACTACGGGAGGATCAAACTCCCTCATTCACTTTTAGCTCACAGAAAAAGCAAACTGACCAATCAGATTCAGGCTTTGGCGTTCCCACAACAGACTCGCTACTACAAGACGTTTTCACACAAAAGATCATTTTTCTAAACAATTTTGTTAATAGTAAAGAGGGTTAGATAATAAAAAAATCCAAAAACTATTCTTTTCTTTTCTTTTCTTGAAAGATAATTTGCAGTGAGCAGGCGCACCTAGATCTACAAAACCTAGAACATGGAGGTGTTGATGTTCTATCCGCCGGGTCAGGAAAAGAAACAGACTGCAGCCGTCAGAACCGGTTTTGCTGACCGGTTCTGATCCATTTCAGTCCAGTTCTTCAGCAGTTCTGGAGATGATCAGATTGTTCTAGGGGTTCTGGTTCTGTCTTCTATTGAACTAATCCTGAATTAATTCAGTAATTGATTAAGGCTTAACGCTGTGGGGCGCCGCCGCAGGTTCGATTTCCGGCCTGCTCTTCTCTCACTTCCTGTCATTCACTTCTGAATAAAAGGCCATCAGAGCCAATAAAACCTGAAAAACTGAATCCAGACTGAAAGAAAATCAGATCAATAATTAAAATAAAAATGTAAACACATATTAACATTTAAAATAAAAACATTTTAGTCTGAACTCCAGTTCAGTTTTAGCTTCACCTTCTGGAAATAATCTCTCATTAATCGGCTTTAGCATCCAGTCATTAATCAATAATCGATATCTACTGATGTTCAGCTTTTCTCCTGTCGGAGGGATTTCAGCTGCAGGAAATGATTTCTGCTTTCAAAAAGGAAATAAATTCACGGTCAGCTCCGACCTCTGACCTC
Organism: Xiphophorus maculatus; assembly: GCF_002775205.1. NCBI lineage: Eukaryota > Metazoa > Chordata > Actinopteri > Cyprinodontiformes > Poeciliidae > Xiphophorus > Xiphophorus maculatus. Next base: position 339,629 of record NC_036447.1, on the reverse strand, counting down.
TGACCTTCATCCTCTCTGGACTCCAGGAAGGAAACCAGGTCTGAAGAGCTGAACCGGGTCAGAACTCTGGGAGCGTTCCCAGAGTTCTGACCCGGTTCTGAGAAGGAATCTGGATCCAGAATGGAGGAATCCAGGGATTTCATCCATTTGGGTCCAGATTAGAACCGGAACCAGAACCGGTCTCAGGGAGACGTTTGGACTTCAGAACTTTTCTCATGGTTCTGCTGATAGTCGGACGTTCTGCCGGTCTGACCGGGCCGTTGGTGGTTCTGATTCTGGAGCGGGTTCGCTGCAGCAGAACCACTTCCTGTTTCTGATCTGAGGCTCCTTATCGTTATCTGCCGGCTGCAGCCGACCCACCCGGACCAATCAGGAGCCGGGCCTGGGAGGGGGCGGGGCCAGGACGACGAGTCATGCTGCCGCGGCGCCATGGCAACGGGAAAGGGGGTCTGGGGGGAGAGCAGGGAGAACCCTGCTGGTTCTGGAAGCAGAACTTTTATGGATCTCCATCAACTGCTCCAGTAATAAACAGAACCACACGTGGTTCTCATAGAGCGGCCGAACAGAACCGCTGGAACCTCGGCTCTCATATGGTTCCTTCAGCTCAAATGAGTCGAAACCGGTACCATCATCTGGTACCGGTCGGGATGGAACCAGTCGGTCCGGTCAGGACAGACCTTTAGACCCCATCCAGATGGTTTCCTGGATCTCTGCTCAACGTTTTAATCTTCATCTTTAAAACTCCTATTTTCACCTGTGGTTGCGGAGCGACAGGTAGCGGAACACCTGGATCAGCTGCAGCGCTGCTACTGGTTACCATGGTGATGAAGATCAAATCAGAGTAAAGCCACATGTAGCAGAGCTCCTCCTCTTCAGCGCTGTGACTCTGAGCGCTGGGTGTGCTGTGGTGGCGCAGGGGTTAAGCACAACCCATATAAGGAGGCCTTAGTTCTGGACGCGGCCGTCGCAGGTTCGATTCCCGGCCTGGCGACCTTTGCTGCATGTCTTCCCCTTCTATTATTACCCACTTTCCTGTTAATTAACTATCAAATAACGGCCATCAGAGCCAATAAAACCTTTTTTTTAAAAAAGACTCTGAATGCTAGCTGTAGCGTAAACATAGCTAGCGCGTTAGCTCGCGTGCTCCTTTCAGCTGTTAGCACTGAGGTTTCCATGACGATATTGGTGCAGTCCCACTTTGTGTCAGACTCAGTGGAGGTTTTGATTCCAACACCTAAAGAGCATCCTCTAAAAAATAATTTATCATGTAACTGAATAAAATTGAATGATTTAATGATTTTATTTGCCACATGGCCCAGCCCGACTATGTCTCTATGTACAACATCTATGTTTCTATCTATCTTTGACAGATTTCTGCTCCACCGTCCAGACGATAAAAACATTACAGGAAATTACAAGATATAGCTGTGAATGCTAGCATTAGCCTGCTAGCATTAGCCTGCTGTTTCTAGATGTTGCTGGAAATCCAGAGGAATGTTCCCAGATCCCAAACCTCTGGCCTCTGTCTTCTTCAGGTTCCCAGTGAGGATGCAGCAGTGAGCATGCTCAGTGCGCTGATTGTCACCATGGAGTCAGTGGGTAGCAGCCCGGCCTGCAGCGAACAGAAAAACTGTACAGCCGACGATGAATCCAAAGACTACTGCTACTCAGCCCGCATCCGCAGCACGGTGCTGCAGGGGCTGCCGTTCGGAGGTGTGCCCACTGTGCTCGCCCTGGACTTCATGTGCTTCCTGGTGAGCCTTAGCAGCGCCGTTGGCTGACTGTTAGCAGACCAGTTAGTAGAATGTTAGCACAGCATTCAGAGAACCGTTAGCAGAACTGTTAGCACAGCATTAGCAGAGAAATTAGCAGGTGGTGGATGTGAGCTTCTGATTCTGAAATGCTGCTCAGGTGGTTTCAGCGAGGGAACGTGTTTCTCTGGTTGGATCAGTTAAATGGGACGTTGTGCTAGAAAAGCTGCATTTCTGTGAATTACAAGCAGAGCAAATGGCTCCATGTTCTCAGCTGGTTGTGTTGCACAGAGTGCAGTGAAAAAATACCCTCGGCTGAAAGCTAGCAGGAACTTAGGAGCAGGAATAGAGAGGGTTCAATCTGAAGAATCTACATCTAGCTCCGTATTCAGCTCTACATGCTCTTCTTCATCATGCTGTTTTTCTTCAGGTGCTCCTCTTCGTCTTCTCCATCCTGAGGAAGGTTGCGTGGGATTATGGCCGCCTGGCGCTGGTCACAGATGCAGACAGGTAAGCAGGAAGTGACTGGTTCCTGTGGTCTCATCGGCGCCCCCTGGTGGCGGGGCTGCTGAAGTGTAAATGTCTCTGGAGAACGCTGGGCTGAGGATCAGGAATGTCTGGAGAAGCGGGAGGTTCTGCTTCAGTAACTTTTCCTCATCTTCCTGTTTTTCCTTCTTGAAGACTGAAGAAGCGTTTCAGCGACCTGGAGGAGCAGGAATAGTATGTTGCTGCCTGTCGGCTGTTTGGTTTGTCCGTTAACTCCTTCTCTTCCTCCTCCTGTACCTCACTCTTCTTCTTCTTCTGCTGCTGCTGCTTCCATTAACAGGATGCTGCGCTCTGATTGGTCCACTAGCACATCTGGCTCCTTCTTGTCCTATCAGACGTTCTGCTCACTAATGAGTGACTTTTGGCCCTGCTAACCCTCCATACTCTGTGTGTGTGTGATGAAGCTAACGCTGCGCTCCTCTCTCCATCTTTAACTCAGCCGCAGACGAGACACAGATAACTATGAGCCGGTGAAAAGGTAACGGCTGCTGCTGCAGCTCAGTGTGTGGTGACCCCGTGGTGACCTCGTGGTGACCCCGTGGTAGTCAGTAGGATAGACCTGAGTGCGCCTTGGGCCGAGTCAGAACCAGGTAGATCATGTCTGAACTCAGAACCCGCCTGCTAGCTTTCAAACTAGGAGGCGCCAAGGAGTTCATGGTTCCTGCAGGTCAGTCCCTGGAAGGATGGTCAGGAAACCCCTTACACCTGGTCACTGCAGGGAAGTGGGCGGGGCCTGTCTGGAAAGGTTTTCTTAATTTCTTTATGTTTTTGGTGGATTTTTAAACTTTTAGCTCAACATTTTCATGTTTTCATTTGCCTGAAATTTGATCCAGATCTTCATCATTAAATCTGGGGTCGGCCTTTAGGGGGCGCAGTTTTAGTTCCTGTCCCTTTGGGGCCGTTTGTTCTGAAGTCTCAGACCCTGAAGCAGCTCCGTCTGTGTCTCCCTCATCCTGTCAGTCTGAGGGAACCAGCTTTCAGGCATAGAGGTCAAAGGTCAGGCGGCTACATGCTAACTGGCTCCTTCCCGTCTGTTTGCAGCGTTGCCTCAGCGATGCACTCGGAGACTCCGGATCGCTACGAACGGCTCACCTCGGTGTCCAGCTCTGTGGACTTTGACCAGAGAGACAACGTAAGGATGTCTTCATCACTCCTCCTCCTCCTCACCGTCATCAGTCTCATATGAACCTTCAGATGTTTAACGGCCTCCTGGTTGGAGTTTCCTTCAGGTTCTGATCTGATTCTGAGGTCCGATTAGTTTCCCTGCTGTCATGTTCGCGTATAAAACTCAGCCTTCGGTACAGACTTGACCCGTTAGCCTAGCTTAGCATAATGCTGTAAACAGAGGGACACTGTTAGCCTAGCTTAGCATAATGCTACAAACAGAGGGAACAGGGTTTCCGCGCGGTAGTAAAAGGTAATAAATTAAATGATCTCAAATTAAGGCCAGTAAAAATAAGATAAGATTTATTTGTCATTGTCATCAACAGATTACAGATTGAGATTTGCTCGACTCGAGTTAAGATGCAGGTTATGTGTTTATACATAATATACCAAGATAAAGAAATAAATAGTACAAAATGAGAAATAAATAGACATCAGAAGATGGTTGCAGCGCCTGGAGGTGTCGCAACAGAATTGACATTTATAACAAAGTGGTGTCAAGAGCAGAAGTTCTTATGCCTTTGAATTTAGTGCCATGATTGCCATCGGGTAAAAACTGTTTTTTAGGCGATTTGTCCTGGTTTTTATTGCTCTGTATCTCTTGCCTGATGGCAGCAGCTGGAAGAGACCATGGCCAGGGTGTGAAGAGTCATTTAAAATGTCCAAAACTTTCTTGTGGAGCCTGGAAGTGTAAATCTGTTCGGCAGCCTATGGTTCTCTCTGCTGCCCTAAGTAACTAAAGGTAGTAAATTTTTCATCATCCCTTCAAAATATTTTTAATTTTCCATTGATGCTCACTTATTGTTTTAAGCTCGTTTTACTAAAATCTGTATAAAAATGATAACTACGGTTCTGGCAGGACCTGGGCTGTCACTGACCGACTCCAAGCTGCGTAGTGTTGGACCCGCCTAACCTGTAGAGACTAGCCAGTCATTTTGAGCTTTGCCAGGGGAAAATATAAGTTTTCACAACTTTGGCTCGATGATCCGAGATTCAAAGACTAGGAATGACTGAAAGACATTTTATAAAGTATGCAGGAAAAAATCTAAATTTGACCCGGAACCACGTGACGGAGATCAAATCAGACCGAGCAGAGCGTCCAGCTTTCATCAGCATTCAGGATTCCTGCGGGTTGAGGCTCCACCGTGGAGCAGATCCCGTTTCGTTTTTTGGTGCTAAACGAAGCGATGCATCTGGAAACGCGAGCTCAGATACGAGCCAAAGTTTTCCCAGCGACGCGCCGGGAGCTGCAGACAGGCAGCTGACCTGCTGACCCTAAAGCTCAGAGCTGAGCTGCTGCAGCAGCTAAAGTAAGTAAAATCACACCAGCTGCAGTGTGAACAAAGTCAATAGTTAAGATTCCACTGCAAATGTAGGAAACATGTTAGAACAAGTTTATCATTCATTATTAGCTGATACCATTTAGACACGTTTCATGTTATTGTTTACATCTGGAAATTTTGCGAAGGCAAAAAGACGATTCTTCTCCTTGCCGTCCGGAGCCGGTAGAATGGTTCCGGTAGAACGGTTCCGGTAGAACGGAGCCGATAACTAAATGAAACCTTCTAATTTAGAGCAGTGCGCCGCAGCAAAGGGAAAATAACTCAGAAAAACCGTCAAAGAACAACTCAACCCACTCGTATCCCCTCCTCCCTCACTTTCTCTGTCGGCTAGCTACACGCAGACTCGTTGCCATGGCAACAAACCAACAGATATATGCATGAGGATCCATCACCATAAAACCCGCAAACATTTCCTGCACAAAGGGCAACACATTCAGTCCTCAACAGTTTCCTGTTTCCAGGCTGGATGTTTTTTTAGATTATAGAATAGAATAGAATAGAATAGAATAGAATTACTTTATTCATCCCAGCAGGGAAATTATTTTGCAGTTACAGCAGCATAGAGACAAGACACACAACATCCACCAAACAACATTTTTCAAAACAAGATTGTAAGATGATCTGAACTCAGCGCTGGTTGATCGGCTCATTTAAACTGCTGCTCTAATGGTGACCATGATCTGACACTGTGTGTGTGTGTGTGTGTGTGTGTGTGTCGCCTCGCTGCACATGGACATTTGTTTATTAAACTGTTCAATGACCTGTGAAATATGACACCTTGAACCTTGTTATCGAGTTGTCCTAGTTTGACAATTAGTAGCAAACTAATATTCTGAGAATAAAACATCAGCTTGTGAAATTAGAATGTCGTTGCATTTTACTGATATTCTTTAAAAGAACAAATATCCTGAGTCTTATGGATTTAGGATAAGCACTAAAAATAGTGCTTCCTGTTTTTGACATGTGAGGTTTTGGTCTAGTTAAAGTCACAGTTAGACCTTCAAGTAAGTGAGATAAAGTTTTACATGAGCCGTCATCTTACATGGTCAGTGAACCGACTGCAGATTCTCACAGATTATCAATCTATAAAAGGTTTGACCTGCCGATTTCAATTTAGCCAGTGAAATTTGTTTGATTGAAATGTCGTTAAATATAGGAAGAAAGTCTCTGTTGGTCACAGTGAGGTCACTACTGATGACTACAGGCTTGCAGACCTGACCTGGTGGGTCGGTCTGTCGGTCAGTCTGTCCTCTCACTGCAGAGCAGAAATGAGATCGGCTTCACATAAATATCCACCGATCTCCCATCTCCCAAAATTGAGGAAATTGTTGTGAAATTGGCTCAATTTTGTGTTTGTAGTAAAAATATTGTAGAGGTAGTTAAAAAGGTAGTAAATTCAACTCTGGGATTCTTGTATAAACCCAGGGGGAAACTGTTAGCCTAGCTTAGCATAATACTGTAAAAACAAGCTTAGCTTAGCATCAGATATAGTTAAGATTAACATTAGAAACTCATCTAAAAGTAGTTTTACAATATTTGTTTGTCATAAATTACAAACACAAAATTATGAAGTTTCATGTAAAATTAACCTTTTGATCTTAAAAACAAATATCCACTGAACCAAAGTGCTGTAGAGTATTCATAAACCTGCAGATAAAAACACAAATGAAAACAGTAAATTACCATGTCAGGCCTTCTGGAAAAGCTACAGAATAAAAATGAGTTTTGATGATGTAATGTTGGAGGGCGAATCGCTCCACATATCAGGAGCAGTGACAGCGAATGGTTCTGGGAATATTTAGAGCAGTTTATTATTTGAAGCTGGAGCGAGGCCACAGAAAGCTTTACGAACCAATAAAAGGATTTAAAATCAATCCCATAAGAAACTGGCAGATACTGGAGTTCTGATCTCTGGTTTCAGGGTTCCAGCTAAAAGTCTCGCTGCCACATTTTGAATCATTTGGAGACGCTATAGAGAAGATTAATTTAAAGAAATGCTATTAATTTAAGTGAGATTTGATGTATTCAGCAGTACAGTGAGCTGAAGGCAACATGGCCGCTGGGTTGTGCCATGAAGTGGGACGACGTGCCTGGAAACGGACGCTGCGGCGCCGGCCCCTCATCTGCTTGCTGCTCGATGGAAATGTCCTGAAATGAAATGTTGTTGTTCTCTGTACAACAAAATAAATGTTGTGCCGCTGCCCTTCATGCTCCGGGGTTTGGTTCTGATCCGTCTGGTTCCTCCTGCAGGGCTTCTGTTCCTGGCTCACCGCCATCTTCAGAATAAAGTAAGTCTGGCTCTCAACAACCCGCCAGCTTCTCTTTGCTTTGGAAATGTCTGATCTGAGGGTCTGAGATCTGTCTCCTTCATCGACGCTTCAGGGACGAGGAGATCCGTGAGAAGTGCGGCGAGGACGCCGTGCACTACCTGTCCTTCCAGCGCCACATCATCGGCCTGCTGGTCGTCGTCGGCGTCCTCTCCGTGGGCATCGTCCTGCCGGTGAACTTCTCCGGTGACCTGCTGGGTAAGCGCTCCGGCTGAGGCTCAGAGGCAAAAAGCTGCAGACTCTGGACGGACTGCGGTCTGCAGGATTCCCTTCATGACGCTCTCCGTTTGTTTCTGGTTGGTTTTAGTCAGAATTATCAGTGCAGATGCTTTCCTAAGCCAGGGAGCTCCTGGACCTCCTTCCAAAGAAGGTAAAGGCTGCGGCTGCAGGGCGGGAGGCGCTCTGCGCCGCTCTAGGCGTGATTTAGCTGGTGGTTCTAGCTGGACCTGGACTCGGTCCCATCCGGTCTGTAGATGCCGTACTGAGTGTTGTGACCCGAGTCTGGTTCTGGTGAATTCTCCCTGACGTTTAGACTTAGACCTCCAGCTTTTGGTCTGGAACAGTGTCAGAACGTGAAGGTTTCACCTGCTGCACTCATGACTCGTTTTGTCATGTCTGTCTGTTCCAGAGAACAACGCCTACAGCTTCGGACGCACCACAATCGCCAACCTGAAGTCAGAGTGAGTGACGGCGCTCAGCAACACACACCGTCTGCTGGCATGTTTTCACCAACACGTGTGACCGCAAACCACAAATGAAGTATTAGATTTTGAATTGATTTAGCCTAGCTTAGCATGAAGACCTAAAACACAGGCTAAATGTTAGCCTAGCTTAGCATGAAGACCTAAAACACAGGCTAAATGTTAGCCTAGCTTAGCATGAAGACCTAAAACACAGGCTAAATGTTAGCCTAGCTTAGCATGGATACTGGAATTGGAAGAAACTCTTTGCCTCGTTTACAGGGACAAGTTTTAGGAAACTGCTAGTTCAGCATAAAGATTTGCCACAGAGGAACAATACTGACAGTAAAAGGTGACGGCTGCAGAACGCAGCGCGCAGAACGCAGCGCGCAGAACGCAGCGCGCAGAACGCAGCGCGCAGAACGCAGCGCCAACCCAACAGAAACTGAACCGGCTCTTGTTTCCAGGACCAAGCTGCTGTGGCTCCATACGACCTTTGCCTTCATGTACCTGCTGCTGACGGTCTACAGCATGAGGAGACACACATCTAAGATGCACTACAAGGAGGACGATCTGGTAGGAGAGGCGGCGCTGCGGCCCGCCTTCTGATCCACTTGGTTCTGACGACGTCTACTGGGTTTGAGCTGGAGTGGCCAGTAATCCCAGGGTTGTGTCTTGCAGGTGAAACGCACTTTATTCATAAACGGCATCTCCAAGTATGCTGACGAGAGTCAGATCAAGCAGCACTTTGAGTGAGTTTTACCGTTACGAGGATCCGCCGGCCCGCAGCAGCTGTCCTAACCTTCCCTCCGTGCTGCTCCGCAGGCAGGCCTACGACAACTGTGTGGTTCTGGAGGCTCGGATCTGTTACAACGTGGCCAAACTGATGGCGCTGAGCGCTGAGAGGTGAGTCCAGGTTGGTCCCGGGTCACCGGGCCTGCAGATGCAGCGTTCAGGACGTTTTATGGGTGTGGTTGCAGGAAGAAGACGGAGCGCAGTAAGAAGTTCTTCACCGACCTGATGGCTAAGGAGCACGTTCCCACCATGATCAACCCCAAACCCTGCGGACACCTGTGCTGCTGTGCCATCGCCGGCTGCGAGGAGGTGACCTCTGCCCTACCGGTCCCTCGTTCGTCAGGTTTCTGGGTTCAGAACCGGGCCGTTAACGCGTCTGGTTCCCCTACAGGAGGAGGCTGTGAGCTACTACACCAAGAGAGAGGCCAAGCTGAAGGAGGAGTACAGGAAGGAGAAGGAGAAGGTCCACACCAAGCCCCTGGGCATGGCCTTCGTCACCTTCCAGAACGAGGCCATGACCGCCATGTGAGCAGCCGAACCAAAACCACAGCTCAGATTTTACATCCAAGATACCGATGGACACGATTTCATTCATTTCATCACTTAGATTACATTTATTCCTCACATCGAGTATCTTTCTTCCTGCTGTTGGCCATTCATGCTTCTGACTCCACCCGTTCCCCTCTGACTCCACCCCTTCCCCTCTGACTCCGCCCCTTCCCCTCTGACTCCGCCCCTTCCCATCTGACTCCGCCCCTTCCTCTCTGACTCCGCCCCTTCCTCCACAGCATCCTGAAGGACTTCAACGCCTGTCAGGTTCAGGGTTGTCGTTGTCGCCAGGAGCCGTGTTCCTCTCAGTTCAGCGAAGTCCTGCATGTTCACAACTGGAGTGTGACGTACGCGCCGGACCCGCAGAACGTCCGCTGGTAGGTACACAGACTCCGCCCACAGACTCCGCCTGTAAAACAAACCCGTGGCTGCGTCTCCTGCTGACGTGTTGCGGTTCCTTCCTGCAGGGAGCACCTGTCGCTGGGCGGGATCTCCTGGTGGATCCGCTGCTTCATCATCAACTGCATCCTCTTCATCTTGCTCTTCTTCCTCACGACGCCGGCCATCATCATCTCCACCATGGACAAGTTCAACGTCACCAAGCCTGTGGAGTATCTGAACGTAAGCAGAGCCGCCCTGTGTTTGTGTTCCTCTGAGCAACTCTTTGGGCCAGCTTTGTTCTACTCTGGTTCTGGTTCTGATTCTGACTCTGTTTTCTTCTGGACAGAACCCCATAATCACTCAGTTCTTCCCCACCCTGCTGCTCTGGGCCTTTTCTGCTCTGCTGCCCACCATCGTCTATTACTCTGCCTTCTTTGAAGCTCACTGGACCAGGTACCGCTGCTTCCTCTCATCTCTGGCATCAACCAGGGGTCGGGTTGCTGAGGCCCGTCTCGGTCCAGATCGGGCTCCGGTGTTCCGGTGATTGGAGCGGCGAGTGAAACCAGAACCGTGGCGGGTACTGACCGGTTCCTCTGTCTGTTCCTGCAGGTCTGGAGAAAACAGGACCACCATGCACAAATGTTACACCTTCCTGATCTTCATGGTTCTGCTGCTGCCGTCTCTTGGACTCAGCAGGTGGGACGCCTGCACCTGCAGCGGCGCCGCAGCGCCTGTCTGCTCTGCTGTCACTGAATCCTGTCTCTCTTTACAGTCTGGATGTTTTCTTTCGCTGGCTGTTCGATAAGAAGTTCCTGGATGACGCTAAAGTCAGATTTGAGTAAGTCACTTTGTCTCCATTTGTAAACTGCTCACCACAAACTGCAGGGAAGAGCTGATAAACCAGGTTCCCACTAGGGTCCATATGTCGTCTGAGTTAGAACCTGAGCTGAAACCAGAATTAAAATCTAGACACCAAGTTCATCTTGACCAAGATGAAGAATCGGGTTGAGTTTTAAAGACAGCGATCAAGTTGCTGCCCCAACCACTTGGGAACAAGTCAAAGCCTGGCGCCTCATCTATAGAGGCTGAGACATTCAGCTGAAAACCAAAACTTTATGAAGTATGAAAAATATCAGAGAGACTTTTACGGGTCGGGACCAGAACCAGGATTTCTCCTGACTTCTTAAACACCAAAACTCAGAGTGATCCACACCGAGACAAAGACTTTGAGACTTGGACATCGAAACAGAGTCTAGACCTAAATTTGTAAATAAACACAATCAGGAAGTACCAAGGCTACAACTGTGAGCAACTGAGATTCAGTCAAAGCCAAAGGACAACGTGGCAGAAAGACAGAACCCAACAAAGTTACATCAAGCAGACAAGATTTCAACAGAAGCACAACCAGATGTTCAGAAAAGGAAATGAGCCTTAAGGCATCTGGTTGGGTTTGTGTTTTCATCCTTCTGATCAGCCAATGAGAAAGGATTTTATCTTCAGGTGCGTCTTCTTACCGGATAACGGAGCGTTCTTCGTCAACTACGTCATCGCCTCGGCCTTCATCGGGAACGCCATGGACCTGCTGAGGATCCCCGGTCTGCTCATGTACATGATCCGCCTGTGCCTGGCTCGCTCCGCCGCCGACCGCCGCAACGTGAAGAGGGTAGGAGGGCGGAGACGGTGCTGGACACCTGGTCCTAGAAGTGTCCTTTCTGACTGCAACTCTGTCTCTGCAGCACCAGGCCTACGAGTTCCAGTTCGGCGCCGCGTACGCCTGGATGATGAACGTCTTCACGGTGGTGATGGCCTACAGCATCACCTGCCCCATCATAGTCCCCTTTGGTCAGTACGCAGCACTTCCATCAGCAGGTAGCTACCTGAGCAGGTAACTCAACTCTGCTGTTCCTCCAGGTCTCATGTACATGCTGCTGAAACACCTGGTGGACAGGTACAACATGTACTACGCCTACCTGCCCTCCAAGCTGGACAAGAAGATCCACTCAGCTGCAGTGACTCAGGTGGTGGCGGCGCCCATCCTCTGCCTCTTCTGGCTGCTCTTCTTCTCCACTGTCCGCACAAGTGAGCAGCTCTGCTTCTGGATTCCTGCAGCTTACCTTAGACGGCCAGACTAGGTGTGAGTTCTGGTACCAGGACTGGTTCTGTGGTCTCATTCTAACTGTTCTCCGTCCTGCCAGGCTTTGATACGCCCACCTCCATGTTCACGCTGGTGGTTCTGGTTGTCACCATCGTGGTCTGTCTGTCCCACATCTGCTTTGGACACTTCAAGTACCTGAGCGCCCACAACTACAAGGTGAGTTCTGGCTGCAGGTGAGAGTCCGGCCGCTGATTGGTCGGTTGGTCGTCTCACTGCCCAGCGTTCCTGTTTCAGATCGACACAAAGGAGAGCGACGTGGACGCCGTGAAGAACGGACGACCGGCTCGCTCTTCGTCCTCTCCAACCAACAAGTCTCAGGTGAGTCCTCCTGCCAGGTTCTGACCAGACCTCAGTTCTCCAACGGGTCACGAACCGTTCGGGTCCGGCTTTGACCCGCTTGTGGTTCTGTGTGTCTAGCAGCAGGTGGCGCCGCAGCAGCAGATGTACATCGCCCAGGTGCTGCAGGACCCGAACTCGGACGAGCCGGGCGGCGCCAGCAGCGAGGAGGACCGGGGCTCGTCGCAGGACGAGGAAATGCTGAACGGAGGGAACAGCATCAACGAGGCGGATTTCCAGTCGGGGGAGGACAGTCTGATCGCCAACGAGGTCCACCAATAGCCAGAGGCGGAGCTAGAGGAAGGGGCGGAACTAGCCACACCACAGCTACCAATAAGGCTAACTGGAGATTCACCGTTCGCACTCAAACGGTAGTGTGGCTGGGTTAGCCCCGCCCCCCTCAGCCTGAAGACTTGACCCTGACCTTTGACGCCGGCGCCGGATCGCCACCATCCAGCCCTCCACAGGAAGTCACTGTACATACCCACAACGCCAAAACTGTCGTCCGCTATCCGGGTGAGGGTGGGGTCCAACTTGTGCCTGGGCTGGTTTCCGTTTGTTCGCACTCGTGTCTTGATCCCCATCGATTCCTGTTCCGTCGGAAGAACGAACGCGTCGGACCGCTGAACTCTCCAACCGTCCGATCCAGTAGCCGTAGAAGCTTCGCTAACGCAGAACGGCCCCACCTTCCTTCTGTTCCCCAAACTCCGATGTCTGTTCTGCACATCCTTTTGGTTTGCTGTCGACCCGCCGAGCTTCTCGCTGCATGTCGTGACATCGCCACCTAGGGACGACATCATTCATCACAGGAACAAACTCACCCGGATTCCTTTGTTTGTCAGCAGCTTGTCCGTCCAGATCCTCCCCTTCCGGATTATCTCACCTGGACTACCTTAAGTTGTGAATAAGGGAATGGGACGTTGGTGTCGGTAGCCTAGCGCTTCGACTCCTTCAAGACTCTCTGACTCTTCCGGCGGCAGAGAGCTCGGATGTCCGGAGACACGGAAGAGCAGCGCTTTTCGTCCGGTCCGATGCCTGAAGCTGTTTGGACTCTCAAGGGAAACGTTTTGTTGTGTCTTTTGTGAACTCTGTGTGTTTGTGTGTGTGTGGATTCGATTGCTCTCTGGCATTCATTTCATACAGTCCAGCACCGTCTCCAGGTAATAGAACCGGTTCCGGTTCTGGTTCCTCTGGTCCCGGGTGGGTCTGATGATCCCAGTCGATCCCAGTGATGCTGGACTGTGCTGTTCCCTGTCAGACAGGTGAGCCCATTAAGGTATTCAAATGGCTGCTGTCTCCAACCTGACCACTAGATGGCAGTAGTTGTTCCAAACCAAACTGTTCCTTTTCAACATGGGTCATTATGTAGCAGCGAGGCTCTAGGCTGCCCCCTACTGGCTGATATTCTGAAACTTTAACTTTTTTCCTGTTTGATCCACTTTAGTTCTCTGGGATCCTGAGAATCAGCTGCATTATTACGTAGAATATCATCTTAATGTTATTCCCACATCAAAAACATCCCTGGAGTGTTGCCTGGACTCTTTCATTCATGTTTAAGAAAAAAATCATTCAAGTCTTAGTGGAGGAGCGACGTGTCAGAACGAGCAGGAGCTTCTTAAAGAGACAGAGGGCCAATTTCAAAACATTCAACAGCAAAGTCAGATTTCTTTAGTCATTTTAGACGCATCAAACATTTTCATAACCCAAGGCGACACAGTCTCTGACTGGCCGTCAAAACAGATATGTGCTACCGTCCCTTTAAACCAGGGGTGTCAAAGTCCAGTCCTGGAGGTCCGGTGTTCTGCAACGTTTAGATGTTCTAGATCAGGGGTGGGCACTCCTGGTCCTCGAGGGCCGGTGTCCTGCAACTCTTAGATGTCTCCCTGGTCCAACACACCTGAATCCAACAGCTGAATCTCCTCCTAAGTGCAGTCAAGTTCTCCAGAGTCCTGTTAACGACCTCATTATTTGACTCAGGTGTGTTGAAGTAGAGATGCATCTAAAAGTTGCAGGACACCGGCCCTCGAGGACCAGGAGTGCCCACCCCTGTTCTAGATGTTCCTCTGCTGCACCACTGGGACAGAATAATTAGGTCAGTAAGGCTCTGGGTCCTGGTCCTGGTCCTGGTCCAGGTGAAGGTCCAGGTTCTGGAGAACTGATCCACACAGGTCCAGGTAATGAAGCCGTTTCATTCCAGTTTTGGACCTGAGGCACAGTGACTGGAGTTTGATGCCTGTGGTTGAAACAGACCAGCCTGGTCCAGCATCATCCGGATCTGAACAGAACCACAGTTTCACTACTGGTTCTTCTAACCTGGTTGGTGCCGGCCCGGTCAGAACCAGACCCAGTCCAGTTGGGTTGTGGCTTCATTCCCAGTTTTCATTTCGGACCAGAACCGGTCCATTCAGACAACGATGCCCATGTTTTACTGTTGAGCGCCAATGGTGGTTTCCATGGTAACGGGAAACCGCCTGCAATGACGGGAAGTTTCAGGTGTTTGTTTTTCCTGAGTTCATGTTTACATCTGTTTGTTTTAGTGTGTGTGTGTGTGTGTGTGTGTGTGTGTGTGTGTGTGTGTGTCAGACACTGAGCTGGACTATGAAAGCTGCAGCGCCCCCTCCTGGCGGCGGCTGCACGCTGGAGAACCTGCCGCCTCTGTGTCGTGTCGCTGCGTCTCCTCGGCCTCGATTGTAACACAGGAAGCAGAACCTGCAGAAGATCCGGGTCAGAACCAACAGAGCCCTCCGGACTCTTCTGGGTCTCGCCGGATGCAGATAATCCGGCCCGCTGGGTTCTGGTTCTGAGCTGGACCGCAGGTGGACCGGCTGTGTGATATTTTTGTAACTTGCTGATTGAAGTGTTTGATACCGGACAGAAGAAGCTGGAAGGTTTTTAAATGCAACACTTTCTGCTTTCCTTAGTTTTTTAAGCGTTGCTGCAGGAAGTGACACGTGATGATGATGATGATGATGAGTGTAAATAGCATTGGACTGCACCGCCTGAGGCGAACACGGCGCTTCATGTCAGGCTTTATTTATTGCTGTGAATATTTATTTTTACGTCGCTCTCCGGATGTACAGTGAACCTTTGTCCTGTTTATGTTCCATGATCAATAAAGCAGCTGATCCAAACCGCTCCGCCCTCTCTGGACCCGTCCCTCTGTCTGGACCCGTACTCGGGTTGTGGTCTCGGTACCGTGGCGCAAAAAGTGGGTTTGAACCAGTTCATAGCTGGTGAGGCGCTGACGTAATCATAATCATTTTCAGTGTTGTATAGTAACGAAGTAAAAATACTTCACTACTTTACTTAAGTATATTTTGGAGTACTTCATACTTTCCTGGAGTATGAAAATTTTTGATGACTTTCACTTTTACTTCACTATATTTCCGAACTTAATTGCGTACTTTTACTCCGATACATTTTCAATGTGTTGTCTAGTTACTCGTTACAAAAAAGCGAGAGAGAGAAACAAAGTGTTTTGATCCCACCTACTGATTAGCAAGTAGCAAGCAGGCTACCGAACAAAGTCGGTAGCCTGCTTGCCTGGGCTTGTTCATCACCTCCAATAGGTTACACCTGTTTCGCTTCTCCCATTAAACACAAAGCAAGTCTCGCAATCAGCAGCAGCCACATGGAGGAGGAGACGGAGACCACGACTGCAACTACATTGGACACGGCTCCAGGGGAACCACCAGCTGGTGATGAGAGCCCATGGCCTTATTTAAACACAATATACTCTTTCGTGGGTGTTAAAGATTCGTCGTACCGCATGCAGTTTATGTTATTCCTGCCCGAAGATGTGGAAATTCTATCTTACAAAAACTCCCCGTCCAGGTAACGTCTTATGAAATGGTTATAATCCTCCTGTTTCAGTAACTATAGCTTGGTCACTAGACACTACTGTATTGTGAAACGTTGACCATAAATGAACTTTGTTTGGCATTGTTTCAGTTCCATACGTGGTGTATTTAGCTGAGGCCTAATGTTGACTGTAGCAGGCTACCTAGACTCCTCTGTTCAAGGGGGGACAGAAGCCATAGCGACAGCAATTTAGACTAAATTTAACGAATATAGGAAAGGCATGCAAGTTCAAAACCAGGTTTACAGATGCCAATAAGCTGCATTTCCCTCCCAGTTCTTTTTTTCTTTTGCATAATGACCAGTTGTGTGCACCACCTACTGACTGTAGCATTGACTGATTCACTGATTTGTGAAGTAGAGTAATCGTAACAGATCTTTTTCTTCATGTTGGCCGCATTTTCTGTACTATTTATTTTTCTCATTTTCAGCACTGACCTTACTTGAAGGGAAAACTTAAGGCTTACAAAAACTTTGTATTTTCTGTCCTGGAGGGTTTACTAAGAAGCTGGTTCAGTTGTAAAGCAGGTTAAGTTAACCTTGTGCTATAGGTAAAGCACCTAATTTTCTTAACTAAATGATGCCTGCAGGTATATCTATTAGCAGGTTTAATTTTGCCTGCACTTGGTTGTGTACATTATTTTAAGTGTATTTGACAAGTTTACCAAAATATAAAAAATGTCATTCAACCTGCATTTGCTTTGTTTTACTTTTTACTTGTACTTTTCATTACATTACTTGAGTACATCCATTTTTACAGTAATTTCCATACTTAAGTACAAGAAGTTTCAGATACTTTAAGACTTTAACTCAAGTAACATTTCAGTCAGTGACTTGGACTTTTACCAAAGTCATATTTTGGAGAGGTACTTGTACTTTTACTTGACTCTGAGATTTCAGTACTTTATACAACACTGATCATTTTT
This sequence comes from Xiphophorus maculatus, assembly GCF_002775205.1. NCBI lineage: Eukaryota > Metazoa > Chordata > Actinopteri > Cyprinodontiformes > Poeciliidae > Xiphophorus > Xiphophorus maculatus. Next base: position 322,818 of record NC_036447.1, on the reverse strand, counting down.
ACAAATATAAACCCTCTGCATGTTATTGTTTACATAAGGAAATTTCAAGTTCACCTCTCTGCAGCAAACAGGAAGGGCGGGACGGACCTCTGTTATGGAGGAAATTAAAGGTGCCTAAACTCATAGAATACATAAATAAAGGTTTAAATAAGACTCGCAACTCCATCTGCTCATGGTCACAGACTTTATTTGGAAATGGGACCGTTGCACTCCGGAAGTGAAGGGGGCGCTATTTCCTATATTATCCTTTTCTCCCATTTTTATTTTCTTTTGAAATCTGTGATATATCTTCATCTTTAGGAAGGATTTTCACTCAGCATGAATTTGAACTTTTCTCTTTTATTTACTTCAGCGCAGCTCACAGTTTTTAACAGATTCTGTAGCTTTCTGTGAACTTCTAAATCTGCTGCTTAGTGGCATCTTTTCAGGTCTGATACTGCCTCTAGTGGCGTGGTGATGGTAACACAACTAATCTAATTACTAAATCAGAGACCACAACGTCTTTATTATTTATTATTAATTCTGGCATTACTGGAACCTTAAAAGATAAAGTTCCTCACAAAACACCATACATTTATAAAGTAGAGCTAACGGTTGCTAAGCAGTCGCAGTGAGCTGCTATCAACCCGCGTCTTTTCAAAATGTCCGCCCGATGAAACACCGTCCTTAGAAATAAAACCTCTGGCAAAAATACAGACGGTGGTGGGAAGAAACAGGCTAAACAACCACAGTGACGTTTAATAGGGGCATTAAAATAAATGTGTCGGTGACATTCAGTGGGTTTGATATCAGACAGAATGGATCAGGAGAGGAACCGCAGAACCTAAAGAACCAGAACATCAGCCTCTTCATCCCTCAGTCATTTCCTGAGACCAAAAAATAATATAGATGCAATTTAAGAACAAATCATACAAATAGATTAATAGTAAAATTAATAAATATTGTGAAGAGATCATTAAAAACATTTGTTAGGATTGTGCAGGAAAAATATTGATATATTTTATAAATACAGTGTTTTATGGTCAATATTATTTCACCATTTTATTAATGTGGGTTGCCAGTTTGGATCAGGTTTCCTATCAAAATATAAAAATGATAGAAAACATGCTAACAAAAAGCCTCAGACCTGCAGACACAGAATAATAGAAGTGGCTCTTTGGCTCAAATATATTAAAATATTAAATATTGCCCAGTTTTTTGTTTCATTCTTTTTTTATTGCCCTGTAGGCAGCAATTATTCACATATATGTACATTTATTGTTATTGATACTTTAATTAAAGATGAGTTGTACAAGTTTATGTCATTGGGGCCGATGACATGTTTACATGCACCTCAGAAAGTATGTAGTTTCTCCCCTGTCGGTACCCATTTCACTTTCTAAAAGCTTCTTTTTCTAATTTTTGAATCGTGTTCTTTGCTTGGAGCAAATTACCTGAGTAATAATTATGATAAAGGTGATCCAGATTGGTTTGCATTTAAAATCAGATTAAACTGAGTCAGGTGTAACTGACAGATTAACAGTTTAGAATTAGAAAAGCATAAAGTGACGCGCAGCACAGACAGAATCTCATTGGGACGATTCACATCAACATGGCCGCCGTGATGAACAGACACCGGGACGATGGTCCGGTCCTGTCCCGTCCTGGTTCTGGTCCTGGTCCTGGTCCAGTATTGGTCCTGGTTCTGGTTCTGATCCGGTCCTGATCTTGGTTTCAGCATTTAAAACATAAAGCCATTAAAAGAACTGATGTGTTCACTTTAACATTGTTTTTTGACATTTCTATCTATTATTTTTGCTAAATACCCCACTGGCATTATTGTTTTGCATGTGCTGTGTTTATGATATTGATGTTGTTTGTCAACCCATTAAAAAAAAAAGATTAACAATAATAATAATCAGCGAGTTCTGAGTCTCGGTGATGTTGGCTGGAAACTACTGTAATTAGAGGAAGGAGAACGGTAATTATCCCGCTCCACCGGCAGGGGTCACTCCACTTCAACTCCGCAGAAGAAGAAGAGGAGGCGGAAGTAGCGGCAGCAGCGTCTGTTAGCTTCGTGCTAACTGCAGCGACCCAGAGGCATGTCTACGGCCTCCAAGGTGGTTCTGACGGTTTCTGTGGTTCTGACTGTCAGCTCGGTGGCCGGGGTCCACCTCAAGCAGGCCTGGGACCGGGAGGTAAGCGGACCGGGACCGGGCTGTACCGGACAAGTTGACCAGGTGGCGGAACCGGGTCCACCCAGACTCATCCGGACACAGACCTGTAGAGGTAAAGTCCAGAACCGATCCGGTTCCGATAGGACCCTCAGGGTTCGGGTGGTTCTATGGTTTAATGAGCGAATTGCCGGTAACCCTGGAGAAAGAGCTGGTTCCGGTCCACTTCATCATCCTCACTTAGAGAGGAAGATGGTTGCCAGCAGGAAAACTTCCCAGCCAGAGGTCAGAGGCACAGGCTGAACCCCAGAGCTTCACCTCTACAGGTCAAAGGTCATAACTCTGGTGGTAGTCCTGTTCTCCCCATCAATCAAACTGTAACCAGTTCTGGTTCTGATCTGGTCCTGATCCTGGTCCTGATCTGGTTCTGTTCCGATCCTGGTTCTGAGCCAGTCCTGGTTCTGATCTGGTCCCGGTTCTGTGCAGCGTCTGCGTGAGGGCGTCCTACGGGATCTGGACCGGCTGCAGCGGAAGCAGCAGAACCTGCTGGAGGAGCAGAAGGTTCTGACCCGGCAGCTGGAGGAGGAGAGGCGGGGCCAGGAGGCCAGGCTCCGCCCACAGGACACCTGAGTCAGGTAGGCACACCTCAAAAAGACCCTCACCGTGACGGGTCATTCTGAAGACGTCCTGACCCGGTTCAGGGTCCAAACCGGCGGCTGGTCACGTGACCAGTCCAGGCGTCTCTTCTCCAGGAGATGGACGGCGGCGGCGCGGCGGAGGGGCTGGAGGAGGGGGAGGTGGAGGGAGAGACGCTGCTGATCGTGGAGTCGGAGGACCAGGAGGACCTGTCACATGACCAGAGCGGAGACTCTCTGACCAGCGACCTGGGAGAGGACGCGGACGGCGGCTGGGCCTGCGAGGACATGTCCTTCTACTGCGACCGCTGCCACAAGTGGGTCCCTGCAGGTGAGCCAATCAGAGCTCTGCTGCCTGACTTGTTCTGCTGTTAAATCAAGATATTGGGAGGGAAAAAGCAACCCTTCAAAATAAGAGCACGAATATTAATGTCAAGCTACTTGGAGAATTAAAACTTCAAACCATCCCAGGAAATTATTGCTTCAGAATTTATCCAGACAAATAAACTTAGAGCTAAGAGCACTAACAATGTTCAATGTTGGCAAAGGTGCTAAGCTACAAGTTAGCTCCGCTGCTAGCAGGCTAGCATCCTGACCTGGTTGTGGTTCCAGGTCAGCTCCGCGGCGACCAGCCCAGTTACCTGAAGGGAGACAACTTCTTCAAGTTCCTGTGCTGCGACTGTTCTGAGGACGGCAAGGAGAGCTTCGAGAGGCTGAGGCTCACCTGGCAGCAGGTAAGGCCCCGCCCCCTCAGCAACTGCACACCTGTCCTGCAGGTTGAAACAACTTCCTGTGCGCAGGTGGTGATGCTGGCCATGTACAACCTGTCTCTGGAGGGAACAGGGCGGCAGGGCTACTTCAGGTGGAAGGAGGACATCTGCGCTTTCATTGGCCGTCACTGGAACTTCCTGCTGGGGAACAGGTGAGTTTCCCTCGGAGACCTGGCCGCAGGAAGCGGCTCTGTCCATATGTGGTGCAGTTCCTGTGCTGTAGCGGGCCGGTACCCCAGCCGAGTCGGGCGGCCAGGTGACGCTGGTGCTCTGATGTCGGCAGGAAGAAGACATCCACCTGGTGGAGCACAGTGGCCGGCTGCCTGTCCGTCGGAAGCCCCGCCTTCTTCCGGTCCGGAGCGCAGGAGTTCGGCGAGCCGGGTTGGTGGAAGCTGGTCCAGAACCGCCCCCCCACCCTGAGGCCGGACGGCGACAAGTCCGGCACCAAGACCAAAGGTGAGCGGCGGCGGTGCGCCGGCGACCGGCCGAGCGAGCCCCGCCCCCTGACCTGTGGTTCCGCCGCAGCGACCCGGCCGCCCCTGGAACCCATCATCACGGTGGAGGGCCTGCGTAAGCGTGGCGCCAGGAACCCAGTGGAGAACGCCATGCAGCTGAAGGAGAAGCGCAGCCGCACACAGGAGGCCAAAGACATCCGGCGCGCCCAGAAGGAGGCGGCGGGCGGAGGCTATGCCGACCGCAGCGCCTCCTCCACGCCCGTCAAGCTGGCCGTAAGCCGCAGCGGCGCTCGCCGCCCGGACCTTGTGCTGGAGCGGGGCGAGGTCGTCGACTTCTCGTCGCTCAGCTCGTCGGACCGGACGCCGCTCACCAGCCCCTCGCCCTCACCGTCACCGGACTTCTCCGGGCCGGGGACTCCGGCCTCCCACTCGGCCACGCCTAGCCTGCTGTCAGAGGCCGACCTGATACCCGATGCCATGCCGCCACAGGCGCTGTTCCACGGTGAGTACGCCCGCCGCCAATGTCGGTGCAGACGTCAATTCCTGACTGCTGGCTCCACCCACAGATGACGAGGAGCTGGAGACGGATGGCATGATCGACCCGGGGATGGAGTACCTACCCCCGCCCAGCGCCAGCCACACCGGTCGGAAGAAGCTCCGCCCCCCACAGACTCTCATCAAGCGGGAAGCTGAGAGTGAGGAAGACGACGCCCACGAAGAGCGCTTCGAGCAGCCGGTGGGCTGCGGTGAGGCTGCGCGCCCTGACAGGCGCGTGGCAGAGCGTCGCAGGATGAACCTTCAGGACAAACTGGACGGCGCCGCACCGGGGCCCATCGTCTCCGCCCTCAGCCTGTACGACGAGCGGCTGCTGCTGCGGCGGCTGGACGGCTGCCCGCTGGCGCTCGCCGTCACGCCACACGCCAAGCGCCTCCGCAGGAAGCTGCTGGTACGCCACGCCAAGCGTCAGAGAGGGCTCCCCCTGCTGGACATCGACCGCGCCGTCAACGCCGCGCTCAGCCTGGTGGGAGGGATCTACGCCATGCAGGAGGCGGAGCCACGGCCCGTGGGTGGGGTTAAGAGAAAGTACTGCACCAGCAGCCAGGAGCAGCGGATTCTGGACCGCTTCCAGGTCAGAACCTCCTGGTGCAGGTCAGAACCTCTGCTGGGTCCGACCGGCTCTGACCCGTCTCTGTCCCTGCAGACCAGCGCGTCCAGCCGACCGGGCGTCCAGCAGCGCTCCATGTCTTTCTGGCACCGCCTGATGGGAGCCGAGGGCGGTCTGGACCAGAACATCAAGAGTCCGTACACGGCCCGGATCCTGAAGCCCTTCATCAGGTCCGGAACCGGCCGCCATTCACACATGCTGCAGTCTGAGTCTGCCGAGTTCTCTACTGCAACAATTCATATCAAATAATTCCCCCATTATTCTTGAAATATAAAAAACAAAGACAGATTGGTAACTAACATCACTTTCTAACTTCATAAACATATGAACATGTTCATCTCAAAGTAATGAAAACTGGACAAAACCAGAGCAAACCTGGAAACCCAAACTGTTCCCTGTTAGCCAGCTATCTGGGCCTAGCGCAGCCTGACTCACCAGGAGCTAACTAGCCTAGCATGTCCTCACCTTCTTCACAGGTAGGAGTCAGGCTGGTTTGGGGGGCTGCTGACTCTGACTCATCTGCTGTTAAGTGGTAAAACCAACAAGTTAAATATATTTTCAATAAATATTTGTTCTTCACTGATGGTGAATTAGAGGCTAACAGCTTAGTTAGCTTAGCTACAGACTGCTAACAGGTCGATAGCCACCGACCTCTTGAAGAAATTGACTTCCTTCCTTCTCTAACCCTGGTTTTATTATTATTTTTTGGGCAGCTGGTTATTATCTCTTTCTTTACTGACTGCTAAACACCGTCACCGTCCGGCGCGCTCAGCAGGAACAAACCATTTCATGTAGAAACGGGGGGTCACTAAATATGGACGCTGGCTTTCTGGTCTGGGAGGGAGAACATTTAACTCTCACTGCTAGAAACAAGTCAAATCAACTATAGCATTTATTGGATTAGTGACAAAAGGGCCTTTTGCTATTAAAAAATACATTTTTGTGGGGGGCCCCCTAGTGGTCAGGCCTTTGGAGTGCTAACTTTCCCTCCTATGAGGAACACTCGGTTCTGGTCCTTGTGTCCCTCTCTCTCCTTCACCTGTCCAACTCTTTCTCAGGAGGGATTTTGAGTCCCGCCCCCTGAAGCTCCGCCTCTTGGCTGAGATCCGGGCGTTTCCTCACAGGACGGATCCGGACTGGACCCCAGAACCTGACGCTCCCATCGACTACTGCTACGTCCGGCCCAACCACATCCCCTCGGTCAACGCCATGTGCCATGACAGCTTCTGGCCAGGTAGCCCCGCCCCCACCCGGCGCTGCTATGGCGGCTGTGGCCTCTGACCTCAGGCGTGTCCCTCCAGGTGTGGACCTGTCCGAGTGCCTGCAGTACCCGGACTTCAGCGTGGTGGCGCTCTACAGGAAGGTGGTGGTGGGCTTCGGGTTCATGGTTCCGGACGTGAAGTACAGCGAGGCGTACATTTCCTTCCTGCTGGTTCACCCGGAGTGGCGGCGCGCCGGCATCGGCACCTTCATGATCTACCACCTGATCCAGGTGAGTCCGGCCGCAAACACACACTGCCGGGACAGGTGTGTGTGTGTGTGTGTTTCAGACGTGTGCGACCCGTGTGTTTCAGACGTGCATGGGGAAGGACGTGACGCTCCACGTGTCGGCCAGCAACCCGGCCATGCTGCTCTACCAGAAGTTCGGCTTCAAGGCCGAGGAATACATCCTGGACTTCTACGACAAATATTATCCAGTGGACAGCAGCGAGTGCCGCCACGCCTTCTTCCTGAGGCTGCGGCGCTGACCCGCGCTCTGGACCTGGTTCTGGTTCTGGTCCTGGTCCTGGACCTGGTTCTGGTCCTGGTTCTACCCTTCCAGTTTAAACCTTTAGCTCTGTGTTTTCCATGTTTGACCAGCAGGCGGCGCCGTTTCCCCGAGTCACAAATGAATCTGAATAAATTGATAATTTTTCATCCTGATTTGATTAAAATGATAAAAATAATTTTCTCCTCCTGATGACATGAATAAATAAGAACTTCTAAATCAATGTTGGGTTTTATTTCCATAAACTCAAAGAAACGACCTGACTGGGGTCAAAGGTCAACCCCACAAATATTCCATCACATTCCATCTGTAGGTTCTGATTGGTCTGATCGAGGGCGGCCGTCACCATAGCAATCCAAGATGGCTGCCTCAATACGTCACAGTAACGGGTCTGAAGCAGAACCAGGGAGTCTGAAGCTCTGAAGGCGTATAGTGTTCTGGACCGGCCCGGTCCAGTCAGAGGAAGCAGCGGGCACTCAGGCCAGGTGAGTCGAACCTGAGCAGGAACTTGGCTATGGGCAGCCAATCAGAACCCAGAGCTGCAAAGTTCTTCATTCTGAGGAAGAGGAGAACGCCTTGAGTCACATGACAAACTCAAGGGGGGGTGGTCAGAATGTGGGCGTGGTCAGGGTTCATGAATCAGGTGTTTCCACCTTCACTGTAACACCTGTGGCTCCGCCCACACCACCTGTGTGAGGTCATCAGGTCCTGGCGGCTCCTGGCTGGACTAAAACAGGAAGTAGGTCATGGTGACCATTCACCATGGTAACCGCCAGGACGTGGCGGTCCGCCCCCTGCTGGACCGACACCGGTCAGACGGGTGACGTCTGATCCTCTGCTCACCTGCAGCCAGACAGCCAATCAGAGCCCAGCTAGCTGGAGACAGCCCGGCCTGACCCGATTCGGTTCTGTTCTTAGGACGGCCCGGTTCGGTTCTGTTCTTACCAACAGGTCCGGTTCCAGGTTGGCATCCCGCTTCCTCCTTGGACTTCCTGGAAGACAAAGCAGAGTTCTGAGCCAGAGGTTCTGATCCATTTCAAAACAGCCGGAGGAGAACCCCCAGGTATTCCGCAGGTCCCAGCCGGGTCGGAACCGACTCTGTCAAGAGGAACCAATTTCATCCTAAAAGTAAAGTAGGAAGTGGTTTCTGGGTTTCCCCCTCCGGCCACCAGAGGTCACTATTCGTCAGTCCGATCCAGTTCTCCTCTGTCCGGATCAGAACCACCAGAACGGGCGTGCCGTGGTGGCGTCCTCGACCTTGAGTCCTCGACGCGGCCGTCGCAGGTTCGATTCCCGGACCCGGGAAACTGGAGCCACAGAAAAACCCTGGAGGAGAAGAAGAACCAGAACATCCTCTGTTCTTACCGGCTCCGTCTGTAGCGCGCTGTGTGACACTGCTCAGCGTCTGGACCCGACCCGGTACCGTAGAACTACCCGCCGGGCCGTCGGGGTCGCCGTCAGGTCCGACCTGCTGGACACAGAGGTTCTGCTGGGTCAAATGTCTGCCTCAGAACCAGTTCAGTGAACCGGTCCGAACCTCACCTGCCGGTTCTGATTGGCTGCTAGCGAGAAGCTCAACGTCAGAACCACTTCCCCCTGGTTCTGCTGGACCAGCGCCGACACCATCTGGACCGGGTCACAACAAACCTTATCAGAACCATTCTGGCCCACATTCAGCTGGACCACAGGTTCTGTTCCTCAGGTGAGCAGCTTACCCGGCCCAGTCGAGGTTCTGCCAGCAGGGTTCTGAAGGAGGCCCGGTTCTGGGTGTAGCTCCTCAGGTGAGAACAGACGTGGTCCAGTTGGTTCCTCCAGTAACCTGCAGAACCAGAACCAACAGAACAATCAGAACCGACAGAACCATCGGGAAGATCCCTGGACCGGGCCGAGCCTCTGATGGCGTTGCCATGGTACCTCTACCGGGGCTGACGGCGCTGAGCGGCGGCCGGGGGTCGCTCCTCGCCGCCTCCCGCCGGCGCCACAGCGCCCTCTGCTGGTCCCGCTGCTGCAGCTCAGTGGCTGATGGGTAATAGAGTCCGACGGTCTGCGTGGACCGATCCACAGGGGGAGGAGCTACACCCCGTCTGGAGGCGGGGCTCTGTGGGGGCGGAGCCTGCAAGTACCCAGCCTGTTAACAACAGGAAGGAAGGAAGCGGACGACAGGAAACTGGTGTCTTTCTACCTGGCTGTGGGCGGCGTCCTCTTCAGGCGGTGAGATGTCACTGCAGGGTGTGGGCGGGGCCATTGCCAGGAGGAACACGCCGCACGCCGCACAGTGGGGGGCGTCCAGCGGTGCGCTTGCTCCACACCGCCAACACGTCACCCAGCAGGGGGCTTGGCCAGCCTGGATACGCACAACAATGAATATCCCACAATGCTTCACTGCCCAGCACACCAGGAGGTCAAAGGTCACCTTGGTGCCACAACGGTCACAGAATCTGGCATCATGGCGGTTCAGACGGCGGCACCTGGAGCAGGACCACATGCTGCCGTCCGCTGGCCCACCAGAGGGGGCGCCGCCTCCACCCAGATCGACCTGCAGCAACACAAACAGGTAAACCCGGGCCGGTTCTGGTCTGGACGTAACGGCGGAAGGTCAGAACTCGATGCGAGTACTTCTTGGTTGACGTCCGGGTTCCATCAGTACCTGACCCATGGTTGCCAACAGCGATGCACCTTGAGCTCACCTGCAGGGAGAAGCCGGCCCGGGTCCCTTCTGTGGACGCCTCGCAGGTCCAACAGGTCCGAGAGTTGATCGGAACCAGGCAGCGACAGGAAGGACACGGCAGCAGCTGAGACAGACGGTCAGTCCGTCTGTCCTGACCAGCCGGCAGCAGCTGGACTGTGGACGAGTGCAGTACCTGTCCTCTCCCAGCAGGGGGCGGCCTGAGTGTCGGTACCGGAGGAATCACAGCGCCACACTGAGAACAGAACCGAGCGAACGGGTCTGAAGGGCAGACGCAGAGGCAGCGGGGACACCTGGAGACACAGAGGACCAGGACATGTCCCCCAGTGGACAGGTGAGGAACCACAATACTAATAATACACCAATAATAAACCGATAATAAACCAACAGCAAAGATATTCTGACACTATAAAAACAAACTACTTGGAAATCAGTTTGTATTTCATTGATAATCGATTTAGTGGGCGTGTCTCAGCCAGTGGGCGTGTCCTAATGGTAGTGTCATCAGAGTGGGGGTGTCCTGAGAGCCTACCGCGGCGCAGCGGCGTCTCTCGGCCGATGGGTTTGCGGTTCGCAGCTCAGCGGCGCTGGATGGTGAGAATCCTGGCAGACAGGAAGTAGATCACAGTAAAAGGTCGGCCAGGTCTGGAACTTCCTGCCGGATCTCTCGTTAGCCTGTTTACCGCAGAGCGGGAGCGTCGGGAAGAGCTGGTCCAGGCAGCATCAGGATCTGGAATCCCGGCACCTCTGGAGCATCTGGAGGGTAGGGAGACCGGCGGAGGACTGGACCCGGTCCGGCCCGGTTCTGAAGCCGGACTGCAGGTGACTTTCCTCCACTCAGAGCGTCCAGGTGTTCCTTCAGGTGTTGGATCAGAACCGGACCGCTCATCAGAATCGTAGCCTCCTTCAGACTGGACCTGAAGCAACAGAACCACGGAGGCGGAGCTCTTCAGATCAGACAGGTGAGCGAGGTCAGAGGTCGGCTACAGGCCGCTGATTGGCTACCTGCTGGTCTGGTTCTGCCTGACCCACGGAGAACACCTTGGTGACCACGGAGCTGCGCCTCCCGTCCCTGCGCCGCAGTCACACTCAGTGGAGGGAAACAGGAAGTGATGCAGCTCAGGTGTTTCTGCTGAACGTTACCTGGCGACGGCCACGGCTCTGACAGTCACCTGGCCCGCAGGAAGCAGGACGGGACCCATGTACTTCCTGCTGCCAACCTCTGACCCCCGTTGCCCGGCAACCGGCTTTGAACCATCCAGAGTGAAGATGATCAGCACACCTGGAGAGTCTGAAGAAACACACACCTGGAGAACCAGGGACACCTGGAGGACCAGGTTTAGATGTACCTGACTGGATGATGTCTGATGCTGGTTGGATGTGGTTTTAATGTGGTTGGATGCTGGTTGGATGTACCTGACTGGATGCAGACGGGCGTCCTGGTGTCGATGCGGGTCTTGGGTTTCCGGGTCACGCCCTCGCTGATTGGGATGATGAGAGGAGTTGAAATGGCGCCTGCTGCCATGGCAACCGCTGGCCGATAACGGTCACTGAGCTGCTGAGAGGCAGAACCATTGATTATTGATCTTATGTAGATCATTAACAACATGTTACCTCAGAGGATCACAAACTTTGATGAACGTAGTTCAGATCCGGTTCTGACCCGGTTCAAATCCAGTAGCAGAATGCTCCAATAGTTCCATTTCCTGACAAACTGGTCCCTAGTTTAGTTCCAGGTCTGATCCGGTTCTGACCCTTGTTTGGTTCTGGTTCCAGTTTTCTGTGAATTTCGTCAAAGTGAATCTCTGATCGGGACATCGGCTGTATTTTCACTGAAGCGGGGCTGTTGCGTTAAGGGTCACCATGACAACGGGATCACAGTAGGCTCCGCCCACAGCGCTAAGCAACAATGCTTGGATTCTAGAACCAGAACCAGAACCACCTTCCCTGGTTCGGTCCGGTGTTATGCCCAAAAATGCATGCCTGCCGAGAATTGCATCCCCTGTCGCGGGAGCGCGCATCTTTCTAAACACTCGCATTTTAATGAGGAAACGGACCGAAGACGAAACTTTTAAAGATATTCGTAACAATATCACGTTTCTTAAACATGTCAGCCTTAAAACGATGGGTTTTATATCGCAGATTAATTGAAATAAATACGGTTTTTACACATTTATTGAGACAAATGAGTCGAACGTTTTTCAGTCCGTGTCTGAAGAAAATGCTCTCCGCATTTGGTTTGAAATTTCCCGATTTTTCTTTTAACATCATATTAGCTTAAAGCATTACAAAACAGAGGCCCATTATGTAGAACATTTTGTATCATGCTTAACTGTCTAGGATATTAATGTAGAGGGGATGCATTTTAATGACTGAGCCTGCCAATATTTGTATCCCCTGTCTATTGTTGATATGAAACGTATAGCAGTTGCACAGAGAATAAGTGTCATTACGTAGAAAAGGTGAAGTCCCTCTTAACTCTTCATTTTTTCAAGTTAGCAGAGGGATGCATTTTCTGGCATAGCAAATTATTACCTTGCCAATATGTGTAGGCCTTATATATTTTCCACAAATATAATTCTACTGATACAAAATGTATACCAGCAGTTCATAAAACAAGTGTGATTGTATAGAAAAAGTAATTTCACTCTTGACTCTTTATTTCTCCATGTAAGCAGGGGATGCATGTACAGCAAAGCCTATTATTAGCCTGCCAAAATATGCATGGCCTCTCCATGTTCTTCAAATATTATCCTATCGATATAAAACCCATACCAGTAATTCATAGAACATCTCTGATTATGTAGAAAAGGTGAAATCCCTCTTTAATTCTTTGTTTCTCCATGTTAGCAGGGGATGCATTTTTTGGCAATATGGATGTCGAGCCTGCCAAAATATGCATGCCCTATCTATTTTTCTCAAATATAATCCTATTGATTTGAAACTTATACCAGTAGCTCATAGAACATGTGTGATTATGTAGAAAAAGTTATTCCACTTTTAACACTTTATTTCTCCATTTTAGAAGGGGATGCATTTTACAGCAAAGCATATTATTAGCCTGCCAAAATATGCATGCCCTACCTATTTTCCTCAAATGTTATCCTATTGCTATGAAATTCATACCAGCTGTTCATACAACTACTCTGATTATGTAGAAAAAGTTATTTCACTCTAAACTCTTTATTTATCCAAGTTAGCAGGGGATGCATTTTTTGGCAATATGGATGTCGAGCCTGCCAAAATATGCATGCCCTATCTATTTTTCTCAAATTTTATCCTATTGATTTAAAACTTATATCAGCAGTTCATAGAACAAGTGTGATTTTGTAGAAAAAGTTATTTCACTCTAAACTCTTTATTTCTCCATTTTAGCAGGGGATGCATTTTACGGCAGAGCCTATTATTAGCCTGCCAAAATATGCATGTCCCCTCTATTTTTCTCAAATATAATCCTATTGATATGAAACTTATACCAGCAGTTCATAGAACAAATGTGATTATGTAGAAAATGTTATTTCTTTATTATCGCTATTGCAAGGATACTGAAGGAAATAAATCTGACAATGCATCTTTGCTAAATGTAAAGCATGCACAAACCATTCTTATTTTGGTTTAACATAAAAATTAAATCACTTTGTTTTCATTAATTTCAACAAAAGAATATTCATAACAATAGGTTTCCTTAACTCACTTGGAGAGTCCCAAAAAGATGTGAAGAGGTGCTTGGAAGTAACAAGGTGAGAAAAACAAGAACAATTATTGTTTATTATAATAAAAAATGTCATAATTGGATAACTAGAATGTTAATTTAACATTTTATCCTCTCAACAAGGACATTTATGAGAAGCAAAGGGATGAAAGTGTCAATGTGGAAATGTGAAACAGTATAACATGCCATCCAGGAAGGTGTGGTTTCATGTGGTGTGTTTGCCCTTAAAGTAAGTGCTGTTTAAATATATATATATATATATGTATATATACATGGATGCACATGGTCCTCCAGAATGGTTCGGTAGTCCTTGGCAGTGACGCGTCCATCTAGCACAAGTATGGAGCCAAGGGAATGCCATGATATGGCAACCCAAACCATCACTGAGCCACCCCCATGCTTCACTCTGGGCAACAGTCTGGGTGGTACTCTTCTTTGGGGCTTCTCCACACTGTAACTCTCCCGGATGTGGGGAAAACAGTAAAGGTGGACTCATCAGAGAACAATACATGTTTCATATTGTCCACAGCCCAAGATTTGCGTTTCTCGCACCATTGAAACCGACGTTTGGCATTGGCACGAGTGACCAAAGGTTTGGCTATAGCAGCCCGGCTGTGTATATTGACCCTGTGGTGCTCCCGACGGACAGTTTTGGTGGAAACAGGGGAGTTGAGGTGCACATTTAATTCTGCCGTGATTTGGGCAGCCGTGGTTTTATGTTTTTATATACAGTATATATATATATATATATATACAGTACAGACCAAAAGTTTGGACACAACTGTGTGTCCAAACTTTTGGTCTGTACTGTATATACTTGACTATGATTACTTATATTTCTTATGTAATGTAGAACATTGTCTGCTTACAAATCAATTTATATAACCTTTATGTGTACTGTTCTGTCTCTTTCCACATACATGTATATCTATCTATGTCTGAAGATAGATAGAATTATATATCAATATATTGGTATACATGCTTGTTTACGTTTTTGATGTTGTGAAAAAAAGATTAATATAAAAGTGGTTTTCTAATAATCACATTGCCATTAATCTAATGCTATTTTGTAGGAGTAGAACTTTTAAGATGATGAACAGCTTTGGCTTAACAACTTAAACTGTGCATTTCTGCCTGAAATATAATGTAGTTTATGAATTATATTGCTTTATTACATGGTTGATTTATTTTAATGACAATGGAAAGAGTCTGAAATAAGTATAGCAAAAATGTCTAATTATTCATAAATGTCATGACCTCTATATGACAATCTAATACTTTGACAAATATTTTGTCTTTGTAATGAGTCCGCTGTTACTCTTCTTTCTTTTTTCAAAAAAATATATTTGCCTTTACGGTTTGCAGAGTGCATACTGGAAAACAAGGACCAGAACTTTCCATCAACAGCAGAAGCTGTTAATACCATGCGACTCAACATTTCTTCCACACTTCTCTCAGAATCAGGTATCTTTTGACATGTTTTTTATTCAGTTCCTATGTGGGTGGGATACTATGTTGTGTGTAAAATCATGCACGCACAAAAAAATTGTGTTAGGTCAGCTATTTTATCTAATTAGAAATATTAAAATATTGAACTTTGCAGATGTGTGAAGTACAATCAGGTCAGTGTTTATGTCAAATTCAATTAGTGAAGAACATTTCAATACACCTGGCCTTGATCTCTAATAAATAAATTACACATAACACAGCCCAATAACTGTTGAGGCAAAAAACATAATCAACAAACTTAAAATTGTTCTAGGATACAATTACGTACACTTTTCTTGAGTAGCTTTAATGTAACTTAATAAACAAAAAGGACTTGCAGTTTGTGAAAGTACAAAACTGGAATGAGATGTATTATGTGAACCATTATATTCATTACTGTGTTTTCATAAAATTAACATTTACAAAATGACAAATTTCACAAGATGTACACACATATATATGTAGACATATTAAAATTTTCTGAATGCCATTTTTATACCTTCAGTGGCTTAAGTTGGAGAAAATTATAAAAAAGTAAACACTAAGTGATGCTTTCTTTTACCATAAATCCCAGAAATACCTTAAATACATGTGTGTTTCAATTCATAAATAGACAGACAATATGCCAATATGATGTACAGTTTCTATTACTTGTATTTGTTTATGAGACCAGACATTATCAAAAAGGGATGATTAGACAACTGAGATCTACACAGAGGATTATTGTTCCACTTTCAAAAGAACACTAACAAATGGAATTATTTAAAAGAAAAAAAAAACGCAAAAAATACCATTAAGATTGTTTTATAACATTGATTTAAAGATGCGGTTTGTTTTTCTGTAGAGTCAGTGGAGACTCTACAGACTCTGCAGACACTGTGACAGTGAGGACACAGAAGATCACATGTGGGTAAGACAACAATGTAATGCAGTGAAAAATCAATTCAAGCAAACCATATACCATCCTTAAAATAGTTGCAAAGTATGTAGATATACAAAAATAAATCATAATAAAATAAATAAACACCCAAGGCAGGTAAGTGGGAAGTAGCTTAAGTTTTTTTTTTTTAAGTACAGTCGTAAAACATTAAACACAGTTGCTTGTGGTCCTAGAATTTTTTTACCTCCATACATGTCAGGAACATGCTGTCATCTCCTCAAATAAAGTTCTACCAATCATATATTGATAATTAAGAAGAAGCTTTATGTTGACAAAACCCAAAATCACCTTCAGTAAACAGATAAGGAGCTAAAAGAAAACATTCTTTATGTTGTTATTTGACCATTTTGTATTATTTATTTACAGATCACATGTGACAGATGCAACTGGTGGAACCACCAAGGCTGCATTAAGGTCCCACAAACCGAAACAGACTACTGCTGTGCAATGTGTTTATAGATTTTATGTTTGTACCAATCTAAATCTTTAATGACTGCAGTTCAGTGGATTTTCAGTTTAAACATGTGACATAATTTTTGTTGACTTAATTGGTTTTCCAAAGATTTTTGTTATGAATATTCTTTTGTTGAAATTAATGAAAACAAAGTGATTTAATTTTTATGTTAAACCAAAATAAGAATGGTTTGTGCATGCTTTACATTTAGCAAAGATGCATTGTCAGATTTATTTCCTTCAGTATCCTTGCAATAGCGATAATAAAGAAATAACATTTTCTACATAATCACATTTGTTCCCTTAACTGCTGGTATGAGTTTTATATCAATAGGATGATATTTGGGGAAAATAGGTATGGCATGCAAATATCGGCAGGCTCAAATTCCATATTGCCAAAAAATGCATCCCCCTCCTAGCTTGAAAAAATAAAGAGTCAAGAGGGATTTTACCTTTTCTACATAATTACACTTATCCTCTTAGCTACTGGTATGAGTTTCATATCAATAGGATAACATTTGAGGAAAAATAGAGGGGACATGCATATTTTGGCAGGCTAATAATAGGCTCTGCCGTAAAATGCATCCCCTGCTAAAATGGAGAAATAAAGAGTTTAGAGTGAAATAACTTTTTCTACAAAATCACACTTGTTCTATGAACTGCTGATATAAGTTTTAAATCAATAGGATAAAATTTGAGGAAAATAGGTAGGGCATGCATATTTTGGCAGGCTCGACATCCATATTGCCAAAAAATGCATCCCCTGCTAACTTGGATAAATAAAGAGTTTAGAGTGAAATAACTTTTTCTACATAATCAGAGTAGTTGTATGAACAGCTGGTATGAATTTCATAGCAATAGGATAACATTTGAGGAAAATAGGTAGGGCATGCATATTTTGGCAGGCTAATAATATGCTTTGCCGTAAAATGCATCCCCTTCTAAAATGGAGAAATAAAGTGTTAAAAGTGGAATAACTTTTTCTACATAATCACACATGTTCTATGAGCTACTGGTATAAGTTTCATATCAGTAGGATAACATTTGAGGAAAATAGGTAGGGCATGCATATTTTGGCAGGCTCGACATCCATATTGCCAAAAAATGCATCCCCTGCTAACTTGGATAAATAAAGAGTTTAGAGTGAAATAACTTTTTCTACATAATCAGAGTAGTTGTATGAACTGCTGGTATAAGTTTCATAGCAATAGGATAAAATTTGAGAAAAATAGATAGGGCATGCATATTTTGGCAGGCTCGACATCCATATTGCCAAAAAATGCATCCCCTGCTAACATGGAGAAACAAAGAATTAAAGAGGGATTTCACCTTTTCTACATAATCAGAGATGTTCTATGAATTACTGGTATGGGTTTTATATCGATAGGATAATATTTGAAGAACATGGAGAGGCCATGCATATTTTGGCAGGCTAATAATAGGCTTTGCTGTACATGCATCCCCTGCTTACATGGAGAAATAAAGAGTCAAGAGTGAAATTACTTTTTCTATACAATCACACTTGTTTTATGAACTGCTGGTATACATTTTGTATCAGTAGAATTATATTTGTGGAAAATATATAAGGCCTACACATATTGGCAAGGTAATAATTTGCTATGCCAGAAAATGCATCCCTCTGCTAACTTGAAAAAATGAAGAGTTAAGAGGGACTTCACCTTTTCTACGTAATGACACTTATTCTCTGTGCAACTGCTATACGTTTCATATCAACAATAGACAGGGGATACAAATATTGGCAGGCTCAGTCATTAAAATGCATCCCCTCTACATTAATATCCTAGACAGTTAAGCATGATACAAAATGTTCTACATAATGGGCCTCTGTTTTGTAATGCTTTAAGCTAATATGATGTTAAAAGAAAAATCGGGAAATTTCAAACCAAATGCGGAGAGCATTTTCTTCAGACACGGACTGAAAAACGTTCGACTCATTTGTCTCAATAAATGTGTAAAAACCGTATTTATTTCAATTAATCTGCGATATAAAACCCATCGTTTTAAGGCTGACATGTTTAAGAAACGTGATATTGTTACGAATATCTTTAAAAGTTTCGTCTTCGGTCATATTTCAGTCCGTTTCCTCATTAAAATGCGAGAGTTTAGAAAGATGCGCGCTCCCGCGACAGGGGATGCAATTCTCGGCAGGCATGCATTTTTGGGCATAACACCGGCACAGTTCTTATATATTTAATATGATTCAATCTCGTCCGGATTTTTCTCGGATTTTCTGGGTTTCACTGCCGACTTTTTCTAAAACAGCCGCAGTATTTTCTACATTAAAACTCCCGGTAAAATGTTTTAGCCTAAATATCTGATATATTTTATTTCATAAAACGGAACTAGTTCCTGAACAGAACCGACCAGCAGAATATCTGCAGGACCCCGACTCCTTTGTAATCAGGCACGGCGCAGGACAGCTCACACCGAGAGACGCAGCCTTAAGGACCCCGACCATCCGGCTCATCGCAACACGTTAAACCCGGTCCAATCAAACCCGGCCCCGCTGCGGAGAGACGGAACCACTGAATTGGGTCAGGATGGCAGAGGTGAAGGTGAAGAAGGAGACGAACCTTTCGGAACCGGCGGAGATAGAGAACAGGTGAAAACCCGCTCACAAGAACCGAACTCCGAGGTAGTTCAGCTCAGAAGAACCGAACTCCAGCTGACAGAACTTTCAGGTTTAAACAGAATGATTCTGAAAGGAGCAGAACCAGAGGTTCGGAGAGGAAGAACCAGGAGAAACGTTTTCATTATTTTTAATGTTTCCAGAAGCAGGCTCTGACCCGGTTCGGTTCGGGTGTTTTCCAGGATCAAGGAGCTGTGTCAGCAGTTTCCCCAGGGAATCACGGACCAGGTGATCCAGAACGACCTGCCTCACCTGGAGCCCCAGCAGCGCGCCATGGCGCTCAACAAGCTGCTGTCCCTGGTCAGTCACTTCCGGTTCCGGTTCGGTTCGTTATTCGCCGTATAAGTGGACTGCATCACTTAGACCGTTTCTGTGGAACATCAGCAATAAACTGAGAATCTGGGCCGAACCACGTCTGGAGGAAGCAGCTTCCTGTTTGTCTGATGTGAAACTTTTAAGACAAAGGAAGAAGAAACTGTCAGGGTGTGAAACTTTTCCGGCTCCTGACCTTTGACCCGACTGTGTTTCAGGGTCAGCTGGACCTGCTGAGGAACAATTCGGGTCTGCTGTACCGGCTGAAGGACACGCAGAGCGCCAGGTAAGCTCCTCGCCGGCCCGGTTCTGCCGGGTCGTTCCTCCCTGACGCTCCTCTGTGTTCTAGCAAGATGAAAGGTTCTGACAACCAGGAGAAGCTGGTCTACCAGATCATCGAGGACGCAGGAAACAAAGGTAGCGTCCTGCAGATGGCCTGCCATGATCGGGTCAGAACCTCACGGCCGGTTCTGGTGTCGCCGCAGGAATCTGGAGCAGAGACATCCGCTTCAAGAGCAACCTCCCTCTGACGGAGATCAACAAGATCCTGAAGAACCTGGAGAGCAAGAAGCTCATCAAGGCTGTCAAGTCTGTGGCGGTGAGTCCAGAACCGCCCGGCCCGGTTCAGGCCCAGCTGGTACAACCCAGACTTATTTTTAACTTTTTGGTGCAATATTTTGTCGTTTTAAAGACTTTTGTCAAATCGGTTATTTATTTTGATATTTCGGTTTTGGCAGGATCGGTCCTCCATACACAGCTGGTGTCTAAATACACAAAACATTAAATATAAATGATCAATCAATCAATAATCGTTATTGTCATTATAGAAACATAATGTAATTCTATATCTATGAAATTACATGGACTTTAATGAAATTGGTGGCAAACGGTAAACGGTAGCCATGGCGACTAGAAACCGCAGGGCTGCTGGGTTTGAACTGTCCGTCTGTCAGAGGCAGCAGCAGCTGATGCTTTCAGTGGAGCATCGATGGAAAACCTCCAGCAGCTTGGAGCAGGACTTGGAGCAGGACTTGGAGCAGGACTTGGAGTCTCCGGGCCGTCTTTGTCCGTTCTGCTGTGTTTCAGCTCCAGGCCTGTTTATCCATGAAATGAACCCCCAGGAAGCAGAAGTCTGGCCCTCCCCACCCGGCCTCTGTCCAGCAGTTGAATGTCTCCTTTACTTCTCCTAAAGTCCAGGACGAGCTCCTTGGTCTTGGCTGAGCTTTGGACGGTCTCCCCTGAGGTCAGACCCCCTGCTGTCGTCGTCTGCAAGTTTAACAAGGTGCTACTTTGGTGGTCTGGAAGCGTGAAGAGCAGAGGGCTCGGCACGCAGCCCTGCGGAGCTACAGAGGCCCGCTCTGACTGTTTGTGTGTGATTCGTAAGGAAGTCCTTAATCCAGCAACAGGTGGGAGAGGGGCTTCCAAGGCCTGCCAGCTTGTACCGGTCTGTCAGGGAGGATGCCATGAAAGCAGAGCTGAAATCAGAGAAGCGGATGCATGCTAAGGTTTCTCCCAGAAAACCTTCTGAGCCCGGTGGTTGGCGCTCGGCCCGTCATCCATCCAGCGGCTCGCCGTGTTTTTCAATTAAAAACTTTTTACATTAAAAAATGTAAAATAAGTCGGGTGAGAGTCCCTCCGCCGGGTCCCGTATGAACAAAAGAGCTGCTACTGTTACTGTTGCTGTTCATACGCAGAGTCTGAGCGCCGTCAGTAAGGATGGTCCATTTATTGATCAGTTCTGTAAGTGAGCATTGTTCAACCCTCGGATCTTATTACTAGTATTTATTACTCTGCTGAATACTAAGATGACCAAACCAACAGAGGAGAGAAAACGTCAACATATGATCTATAAACTAGGATCATCTTTGACTTATCAACCTGAAACTTTGTGAGCTTTCTTAGACAAAACAATCTTTGCTGGCCCTTTTTTTCCAGGTTCAATATAAACTTTAACTAATAGTCCCAAGACATTTGTAGTTTTCTACTGTCTTCACTCAAGACGAGCAAAGAAGTGGTTCAACTTCTGTGCCGGTGAGAAGTGCCTCCAGCTGGATTCCCACCCTAACCTGTCCGTCCTTCTGGTCGTCCCGTTTTCCGATCCGTTCTCTCCGTGCCGAGCTGCAGGGCCTCAGCTCCACACTTGAAGGCAGCGTTCCTTTCTCTAAGCAGACTTCTCCGCTCTGCCTTTTTGTTTGGGAAGACTCGGATACATTTGTCACTGTGACGTTGTCAGTGCAGGTCTTCATGCAACAGAAGGCTGCCGGCGAGTAATTCCAGGTCTGTATGTTCAAAATGTCCCAGTTTGTTT
This sequence comes from Xiphophorus maculatus, assembly GCF_002775205.1. NCBI lineage: Eukaryota > Metazoa > Chordata > Actinopteri > Cyprinodontiformes > Poeciliidae > Xiphophorus > Xiphophorus maculatus. The sequence goes on along the minus strand of NC_036447.1, from coordinate 301,323 downwards.
GACATCAATGCTGCGGCTGCAGAGAGGCATCACCAGGCAGCTTGTGAGGCTCTGATGGATGGTGCGTTCAGGTTCCCTCAGGCCGGTAGATGAAGGAATCAGAAACGGTGACATCAGGCCTGGTACCGGCGTCTCTGGAACCCAGTCTGAAGTTGGAGTTGGTGTGGGCAGCTCTGCCTTCAAGCTGACATGATTAAAATCTCTGGCAGCAGTGAAACCTGTAGCGGTTCTGTTCGTTCTCAGAGCTGAACCTGCTGATCATTACTGTGGTGAAGTCCTGAAGTCCTGACTGCGGTCAGGGGAGGCCGCACCTGTCATAATGGAAAAATATAATCAGATCATTTATATTGCTATTTTCACCCTGTGGTTTGTATTGTAAAGTATTTATTTTTCATTTAGCTTAACCAATTTTAATTATTTTTCCTTCAAAATTGCTGAATTTTCCCATTCAAATTCTCGGAGCGCAGCAGGAAGCTGAGCCTCACCTGATCTGTGACAACATGCTCATCCTGTCTGTACGCCGCCAATCAAATGGTTAAAAAATATTTAATGCACGAACTGATTTTCCATAATTTAGCTTATATAATATAATGTACAGTGTTTTTTGTCACCAACTGTGTGTAACGTGTTTATGCCTTGTATTTAATGCATAGTACAGGAACATTTTTAATTTCTACAAAACTCAACAAACATCAGAAATACTGAAACAAATACAGAATACTTAGAAAATGTTGCAAAGGTTTGACAGAATTTAAATGTCCTCTCATTCTTCTCTGATTGGATGCTCCAGACTGTTCTGGCTTCTGATTGGCTGGAACTCCTACACATCAGCCAATCAGGCTGATTCACTTTATTAAAATGGTTTAGCAACATTAGAGTAACTGGAAGGAAATGAAATTAATAATTCAGTTTCATTTTGGTCTGATGAACTCAGAAATGGGTTAGAATTCAAAGCAGATTTTATATGTTCAGGTTTCTAGTCGGAGCTCACAGAGGGTGCTGAAAACAGTAGCTGACCCAGTTCTGATCTGGTTCCGGTGTGGTTCTGTCCTCCAGGCGTCCAAGAAGAAGGTGTACATGCTGTACAACCTGCAGCCGGATCGTACGGTGACGGGCGGCGCCTGGTACAGCGACCAGGACTTCGAGTCCGAGTTCGTGGAGGTTCTGAACCAGCAGTGCTTCAAGTTCCTGCAGAGCAAGGTACCAGCAGAACCTGTCCGACCAGAACCAGAGCTGTCTGGACACAAACACACACACAGCCTGGTACTTCTATACAAACTGAGGACTTGGTATTGATCTCCATTCATTTCAGTGACTGTTTAATCCTAACCCAGACCTGTTCCCTGACCAGAACAAGAACTAGTTTATTCCGAACTCCACCCAAACAGAACCCAACTCTAGCCGACCAGAACTCTAACCAAACCTGTAATCTAACCAGCAGAGCTCAGGAGAAACTGCAAAGTAAGCCAGGACTGGGGAAGGTCCTCACTTTCCACAATGACCTCCCTCTGTTGGGAAATGTTGGGAAAGTGGTCCTCTATATGTAATATATACAAGTACACACACACACACACACACACACACACACCGGTTCAGGTTTAGATGATTGGGGCCAGCAGGGGGCAGCACAGGTCTACTTCCTGAAGGCTCTGCAGGTCTGGGGCCTCAGTAATGACAGTAGATCAGATGGAACCAACATGAAACTCCGTCTTCGTCCTCAATTTTCCTTTACAACGGCTCCATGTGACCCCTGGTTGGTCGTGTGACCTTCTGGTTGGGTCTGTGACCCCCTGGTGGATCATGTGACCCGCTCTGCTCTGTTCCAAGGCAGAAGCGGCGAGGGACGGGAAGCAGAGCCCGATGGTCCAGAGGAACAGCTCGTTCGCCACGTCGCATGAGGTGTGGAAGTACATCTGTGAGCTGGGAATCAGCAAGGTGACTCCGCCCACCTGCAGTCCAGGCCCTTGGCAGCCGGTCTACCTGTGGGCTGACAGGTGTGTGTGTGTGTGTTGGGCACAGGTGGACCTGTCCATGGACGACATCGAGACCATCCTGAACACACTGATCTACGACGGGAAGGTGGAGATGACGGTGATCGCTGCCAAGGAGGGGACGGTGGGCAGCGTGGACGGCCAGATGAAGCTGTACCGCGGCGTCAACGCCATCCTGCAGCCCACCGGCCTCGTCAAGACGCCCTGCGGACTCTGCCCGGTAACCAGGGCCCCTTGACGCACCTGCAGCCCCTTCCCAGCCTCACCTGACCTCACCTGTCTGTCTTCTCTGCAGGTGTTCCACGACTGCCACGAAGGAGGAGAGATCTCCCCGTCCAGCTGCATCTACATGAGCGAGTGGCTGGACTTCTGATGGGGCGGGGCCAGAGGAGCCATGTGGGCGGAGTCTGTGTACGGAGCAGGCGGGGCTGCGGACATGTGAAGACGGCTGGGTGGAGGGATGAACGATGTAAACTGAAACCCAAATGTTAAGAAACAAATGCAACAGAAAAAATGGAAACAAAAACAACAGGAAGTATGAAAGCTGTGAACTCGCTCCCCAACAGAAGTCCTCCCGCCACTAGGGGGAGACTGCAGTCGGTTACATCACCTACATACAGACGCTGCAGCTGGGACGACCCGGTTCTGGTGCCTTTGGGGAAAACCCAGAGTGGGAGCGTCTTCAGCCTGACCCACGGATCGATGTTTGTCCCATCAGGCCCGGTTCTGCTCCATCAGGCCCTAATGGACCCGGTGCTGACGGTCAGCGCGGATCATCTTACACCACTTCCTGTCTCCGTATCGACCCGACAGGAAGCGGCTCACCGGCCGCAGCTCCGACTCCAGGCACGAAAACAAACACAGAGAACTTCTCCGGCTCTGGGTCCGGGCCTGGTGGTTCTGTTGGGTCTGTGGGGAATCCCCACAGAACCTCAGGAACGGACTGGAACCAGAACTCTAGTTTCTGTGCTGCTGGTTTAGTTTGTGAATAAATTCAATGAAGCCTGCAGAGTTCTGGTCGGGTTCTGGCAGCTGCTGGGCTTCATTCGGTTTAGATGACTCGGGTCGGTCAGCATGGTTTGATCGGACCTGATGGTTCTGGTGGAAAAACATTAAAAAGACATTAAAACAGCCTGAGTTCTTCTTCTGTGGTTTTTGCAGCGCCTCCAGCAGTTCCTTTCCTGTAGTTCTTTGTGAACAGTTCCTTTCCTGTAGTTCTTCGTGAACAGTTCCTTTCCTGTAGTTCTTTGTGAACAGTTCCTTTCCTGTAGTTCTTCGTAAACAGTTCCTTTCCTGTAGTTCTTTGTGAACAGTTCCTTTCCTGTAGTTCTTCGTAAACAGTTCCTTTCCTGTAGTTCTTTGTGAACAGTTCCTTTCCTGTAGTTCTTTGTGAACAGTTCCTTTCCTGTAGTTCTTCGTGAACAGTTCCTTTCCTGTAGTTCTTTGTGAACAGTTCCTTTCCTGTAGTTCTTTGTGAACAGTTCCTTTCCTGTAGTTCTTCGTGAACAGTTCCTCTCACCAGAATCACATCGATCTCTTCATGGCAGCTGATTCTGGATTTCTCCCCATCATGCTAAAGGTTAGCTTCCATTAGCGTAGCTCAGACCCTGAAGCTCCGGAGTCCCCCAGGGCCCCGTCCTCGGGGCCCCCCCTCCTCCTCTCTGCCGTTGCCATTAGAAACATCGATCTTCTCTCCAGTTTCACATCCTGGAAACTGATTCGTTTCAAACTGAATCCATCAGATTAGCTGATTATTATTTTATTGATTTTACTTATTCTGTCCTCAAAAGTCAACAAAGGCGCCCATAAATAAAATGTATTATAATTATTCTGACAGAGACACACACACACACACAGTCTCCAGTCCAACTGGATTCAAACCCACAACCAGCTGCTGAACTCTACTGGGTCAGACCGGTTCTGGAGGGCAGAGATGATGACGACCCATCAGCCCGGTTCTGTTGAATCTTCCTGGTTCTGAACTGGTTCCCTCCTGGCTTCAGGTGGAGGAACCATGGCTCAGTCAGCAGCAAGGCGGTCAGACCAGAACCAGAACCAAGAGTTCTACTTCCCACACGGCCGGTTCAGTGAGAAGGTGACGAGTATGGAGACATGACCTCTGACCTCTCCCAGTAACACTGTGACCCCTGGTTCCGGTTTTCCACTGAATTTCTGGGATTTAAAATGATTCTTTGTGGGAACAAGGCGGTCTGGTTCTGTCCTGGTCCGGTACAGACTCGGTTCTGTTTCTGGCTGGATGGAGATGAAGATGAGGAGGAGGAGGGTCAGTGCGGATCTTTTCCCGTCATTCCCTGCAGCAGCCCCCCCGCCCCCTCCCGGTGCTCCTCCTCTGGTTCCGTCCGCTCTGCAGACTCTTCCTCCGCAGCTGAAGTTTGGATCCTCGCTGTGGATCTCTTAGCAGGTAAGCGCCGCCCTGCTCGGGCTCGGTTCGGTTCGGTTCGGTTGGGTTTCAGTGGCCGCTGTGATTGGAGCTCCGGGTTGGGGGGGCTCTGGGTTTCTAGGGCTAACTTCGCTTCGTATCGGGAGTCCGGGCTCAGTCTGGCTGTTTGGACTCCGGATCCAAACCTAACAACCTCGGAATCTCCGAACCAGAACCGCGGTACTTCCGCCGGGCCCGGCCGCGCCGTGTGGCCGGGCCGCGGCTCCTCGCAGCCCGCCTAGCCGCCTCCGCCCTCCCGGATGGAGGATGGAGAATAATAACGGTGCGCCATGCAGGCGTGGCCGCGGGAGGAGGCGGTCTGGCCGGGACAATAACAGCCGCTGCGGCCGCGATTCTGCCCTCATTTCCCGGTCCGTTTCAGCGGCGGCTCGGACCGCCTGTGGCCGGCCTCCAGCCATCTCTCCCCGGCTCTCTGCGGCTCCGCAGGCCGCCGCGCAGCTCCGCTCGGCCCGCAGAAAATGCTGGAAAACAGCGGCCTCCATCCCTGGGTTCTGCTGGAGGAACGTTCCTCTCAAAGAACCGAACCCTGCTGCAGGTGTTCAAACTGCAGAACCAGATTCAACAGGAACTTCACTGGTTCCGAAAGATCCAAAGTGGAATCTGGTTCCAGGACTTCAGCTCCTCATTCTCTTGGTTCTGAAAAGTTGCAGGAAGTTCTGGTTGTATCCAGAACATAGAGCCGGGCCAGCTGTAGCTGCTGGTTCTGACCCGAACACGCAGAACGTTCTCCTGCTGGAGGTTCTGAACGGATTGCCGCTCCAGAAACTTCCTCCATGAACTCTGGGAAAATCTGGACTCAACTGAAGCCGGTCCGATCTGAACGGATCGGCTCCGATCCGATTCCTGTTTTTGTTTGTGGTCTAATGAGTCCTTAGGGAGTGAAACTGTAAATGTTTCTGATGTTTGGCGGCCATCTTGGATGGATCTGAGGCCATGGCATCAACAATCAATCGATGATCAATCAATCAATCAGCTTCCTGTCTGAAGAGCTGGTTCTGGTTCTGAGTGAAGTCAGGCAGGAAGCCATAGCTGGATCAGGTTCCGGAGGTTGAAGTTCAGTTTTTCCTAAATAGACTCATGCTAGACTCAGTGGACCGGTTCTGTCAGCTCAGTTGGGGTTTCTGTTGGGTCAGAACCGGGTCGATGGTTCTGGTGGGTGCGTTCCCTCGGTTCAGGAATGTTGGGGCAGTTTTCCCTGCAGCTGCTCCGCCGTCTGGCTGTCTGACAGCTGTTCCTCAACCTGAGGGGCGGGGGCCGCAGGGGGACGGGTCGTGTGTCTCTGGGGGACGTGTGTTCAGGACCCGACAGCTGCCGGTTCTGTGTGCGTGGCCAGAACCTGGAAATGTTGATGAGATCATCCTGCCAGCCACTCCCTGGCTTGGACTTCATGCTGTTGCTCTTCAATAATGATGATGATGATGATGATGAACACCAATAATTAATGTCTAAATCAGAATAAGGAGCTTCATATTGACCCGTCAGTTCATTTCTCAAACCATCCAGCTGGTCTGAGGCTCGACTGCTTTGGTCTGAATCTGTTACTCTAGCTCCTCTGACCTCTATTTGACCCCTCTCTGACCCCTGACCTGAGACGCGTCTATGAGCAACTTTTGTTGCTATTGCTTGAAATGCAAATGAGGCCCTTCAGGCCCCGCCCCCCACAGATCACAGAGCGTTCTCATCCACCCTGTTCAGCCATTTTTGTAGTTTATAGCAGCGATGTGGTTATCTAGCAGAGCAGAAACTTTTCGTTCCCCACTGATTGGAAGACGCCAACGACGTTAAGACTCGTCCATCCAGCCGCAGCAGGACTGACCTCGTATGGTAAACAAGATAGTTAGCTAGTTAGTTAGGGTAGGGTTAGGGTAACCCTTACCCTAGCTAGTTAGTGCTAGTTAGCTAACGCAAGCGCCAAGAACGTAACTGAAAGCATTTGGATCACATGTTCCCAAGACAAAACAGTGAAATCAATGCCAAACTGTTAACATTAAAAACAGGATGGTTCTGTCCAGTAGAAGCTAACAGCTAGCTCACAGCGCTAACTCCAATGTGATGCTAATGCTAGCAAACAGTGGCTGGGATATCAACAATAAATTCATGAAGTTTGTCATCATTTTAAATTAATTAGCAGCTTAGCGTTTTCCTCGGTCAGACATAGTTAGCTAACCCTTCTGGATGCTAACGCAGGTCAAAGACGACTTTCCCCTCTGATGTGAAATATTTCCAGGAAAAATAAAGTTTAACCAGACATTTGGAAGATGTTCTGGTGCTGGGGATAGTTTGGGTTAAAATACCAACAGCCCAGCAATTAGACCGATCCACTCAAAAGTTTCGCCATCACTAAACCTGGAAGACAAAATCTCTGCCAGGAGTAAAAATGGCGGATTCATGGTTAGCCAGAGGTCCGTGGCCTGGCGTTGCAGTTCTGCAGCAAAAACTGATATCAGTTCAAAACCTGCAATGGAAAATAAAGAAAGCTGAAAAACATGAGGCAATCAGAAACGAAAGATTTCTAGACAAACTAGATCTGCTGTTCTAGAGTCCAGGATCAAACCAGAAGGATTCAGTGAAGCTGCTGTTAAAAACAGACTGGATGCAGATTCTGGTTCCCTGAACACACGGGCCAGCCAATGAGGCGCTAGCTCCTGCTGCCGTCCAATCAGAGTCAGACTTGGCTGTGCCAGGTTCAGGGTGTCGGTCAGTGTGGGAACTTCCAGCCTCCTGATTCTACCTGAGCAGCATGACCTCAACCTCTCTGCAATATGAAATATTAATGCTGCAAAGATGTGCATTAAATATTAACTCCCTGTGAAGTGCTGGAGCCTTCTGGACTGCAACAAGAGCTCAACGTTTTCAGAAATAAAACTAGTTTCTGTTTCGATATGAATGAGAAAAAGTAATAAAATCAGTTATGAGATGTTTTCTGAAGTGCTGCCATAAACTAATTTGGATTATTATTAATGTAAAGGTGGAAACATGTCTCCTCCTCTGCGGCCGGTCGGCTCGCCGTCCCGCTGAAATGATGCTGACCCACCGCTCGGCCACATGACCCCCCCATTACAGCTCAGCCAATCAGAGCGCAGCATCCAGACTCAACATAATCATTGGTCAGGAAGAAACAATACAGTGCCAGGTTCTGTTCCATGGAACCGGGCCCAGGTTCTGCTTCTGCCTCTGACCTGTGGTTCCGCCCGCAGGTGTGGTGGCCCTGAAGCGGCCCGTATCAGCCGACCCATCATGATGACGACGGTGGCGGCCGAGTACGACCCGATGGAGCTGCACGGCCAGTACAGCAGCAGCGACACCGTCAACAACCGCTGGGACGACGACTGGGACAACGAGAACAGCTCCGCCCGGCTCTTCGAGCGATCGCGCATCAAGGCCCTGGCAGGTAGGCGGGTCGTACTCATTTACTCATTCAGCAGCGAGTGCGTGAGGATGACTGACAGCGCTAAGCCCCTCCCCCTGGCTGTGATTGGTTGTTCCTGGTAGGAGCGGTGCGTTTCTGCCGCAGCTCCGGCAGGAAGTGGAGACGATACGACCAGAGGAAGCCCCGCCTCTCTGCACGCCTCACTGGGAAAGTGGGCGGAGCCAGAAACAGAACCGCACCAATCACAAGCAGCTGAAGAAAAAAGTTCTTTAGCTGGTCCTGGTCCAGGTCCAGCTAAAGCACCTTTAGCGGGTGCTTTAGCTAAAGATCCTGGTCCTGGTTCTGGTCCTGGTTCTGGTTCTGGTTCTGGTTCTGGTCCAGACTCTGGTCCAGGTCCAGGTTCTGGTCCTGGTCCAGGTTCAGGTTCTGGTTCTGGTCCAGCAGGCCCAGCAGGATGTTTGCTTCTCACTTCCTGTCTTTGACTCTGGAATGTGAGAAACAATGAAGGGAAACTGATGACATCATCACGATGCTGTCGCGTCATTGGCTCACGCTCTCCACTGTAAAAAGCTGTTTGGGGTAAATACCAGTCTGTTTGCAGAAGACAAACTGGGACCAGCACGGTGCCGGTCGGACCGGTTTTGGACCGGTTCTGACCCCACACACAAGCAGTTTCAGTCCAATGAGAAGTCTAAGGTAGAAATTCAACCCCAGTGACCTTTGACCTCATCAGACTCTGGATGAAAGTGAAGGAAGAAATCAGCATCAGATTGTCGTTTTTATTTGTAGCTTCATAAAAGAATCCAAACTTGAACTCAGTCTGGTGACAGCGCCCCCCGCAGGCTCATTATGTCACAAACAGGAACGACATGCAACTTCTGCACACTCACCAGCTGGACCTGCACCGCTTTGGTGTGGAGTGCTGCAGATCTGACCTGGTTCTGGTTCTGGTTCTGCTCTGTTGGACCAGATGGATGCTGCTCTCATCTCATAATAAACATATGAGCAGATGGTGTGTGTGTGTGTGTGTGTGTGTGTGTGTGTGTGTGTGTGTGTGTGTTGTCTGCAGACAACGGGAACAGAACCTCCAACTGTCCCCGCAGCTTTCAGGTAGAACTTACTGGGAATGCTGGATCCAAACCAGCAGCAGATGATGTTGAAATGTTCCTCCAGAACCTCCTGACCTCCTGACCCCCTCCTGACCTCGGCTCCATCTGGACCAGCAGGGGAACCACCGTTCCCTCGCTTCCTGTTTTCTGTCAGAAACCAGAGAACAGCTTCCTGAACCTCCATGTCTGGACTGGCTTGGGCGGTACCGGTACCGGGCCTGGTTCTGTTCCCAGAAAACACTCTGGGTTTCAGTACGGGAGTACCTCAAGGCCGTGTGGTCGGGTCTTTGATCCCGGCCCGTCTGGAGGCGGATCTCGTCCAAATAAGAAACGCCTGAAGAGCTGGGATTCCCTCAGAGCTCTGACCCGGTTCTGGTTCTGGTTCTGGATGGATCTCTCTGCTGGAAGCGACCTCCTGAAGGAATCTGATTCACCTTCACTTTTTGCAGCGTGTCAGTCCTGGAGTGGAGGGGGAGTGGAGGGGGATCCCTGCAGCCAATCGGACGGCAGCAGAACAGGGAGGCTGCTGCCTTGCTGCGAGGGCGGGGCAGGGCGTCACGGCAACCTCTGGACTCGTCACGGCGCCGCTGCAGACTCCAGGTCGCTGCTCCCGGTCCGCTCCACAGGCTTCCGTCCAGAACCAGAACCAGAGTTTCAGACGGTGACTGCTGGGTTAAACTTTAATCTGAGCTTCTTGTTCATGAAGTCCAAAGTTCAGCAACGTCGCCTCCAAGGAAACTACCGCAGGATTTCCTTTCCCGGTTTCATCCCGACCTAATCCTCGGATCATCTAGGATTCTTCCGGCTGGGCCGCGTCGGCCGGAATGTCGCCGGACTGAAGTAGAACCGGGCCTGGAGCGGTCCGGGATCCGACCCACAAAGAGTCGCACATAAGGAAGGGATGGAGGCGGAGCCGCAGGCCAGCAGCGGCCTGCTGGACGGACGCTTCAAGCAGCTGCAAGGTGAGGGGGAACCGCTGCCTCCTGGTTCACAGGTTCTGCAGGTCGGTTCCCTCTAACTGGGTTCAGTATCAACTGGTTTCTCTGCAGAACCGTTTGTTCTGATGTTTGGGTCGGTCCGGTCCGGTTCTGGGACCTCTGTCTATACTGTGGAACGTCCTCAGATCTTGTTTAAATTGATTCGTTTTTAATTTGTCCTAAATTTGGATGAAACTCAAATTGGGTCACCAGGTTCTCCAGAAACGGCTACGTTAGCAAAATGCTAAACATCAAGATTCTGTTGATCAAATATTTCATGTCTCTGTTGCTATGACGACAGTTTATTCAAATGAGCACCAGTGAGCAAACAATGGCCGGTTCTAGAGTTGATGGTTCTGTAAGGAATACTTCCTGTTGCTATATCAGAACCAGCAACCCGATCCGGTTCCTCTTCCTTCCTTCAGAGTAAAGTTCCAGAATCCTGAACGGAGCCAGTAGGATCTACTGAATTAGCGGTTCTAACCCAGTTTGTGTCTCTTTCCACCCAGATGAACGTGAAGCGGTCCAGAAGAAGACCTTCACCAAGTGGGTCAACTCCCACCTGTCCAGAGTCTCCTGCAGGATCACCGACCTTTACCTGGACCTGAGGGACGGCCGCATGCTCATCAAGCTGCTGGAGGTTCTGTCCGGAGAGAGGCTGGTGAGGGCCGTAGGTTCTGTCCAAACCGGACGGTGAGAGCCGTTGGTTCTGTCCAAACCGGACGGTGAGAGCCGTTGGTTCTGTCCAAACCGGACGGTGAGGGCCGTTGGTTCTGTCCAAACCGGACGGTGAGAGCCGTTGGTTCTGTCCAAACCGGACGGTGAGGGCCGTTAGTAGAACCTGTAGTTCAGTTCTTCCCCAACCCTCCTTGCGTGTTTCTCTTTGTTTCTTCCCGGCTGATTTCAGGCTCAATCAGTCTGAATTGGGCTCCCAGCCATGAGGCCACTGCTCTCAGGGCCGCTCCAGAACCTGCAGGCCCCTGGGGATTCTGGGTAATGTAATCTGCATACAACACAACCTAGACAAGCTGGTTCTGGTTCTTCTCTGGGTCCACTCAGTCTGAGGGCCGCCTTTCCAGGAAGCTGCTTTTCCAAGAAATGGGTGGAGCCTAACACAATTTCCCTCTCTGTGGGCGGAGCCTAACATCCCTCTCTGTATTTAACGCCACTTTGTTTAATACCAGGTGTGTCCACTTCCTGTTTTGCTGCTGCTAGCAGTCAAAGTGGCGGGTTCTGGATCCAGATAAGATGGCTCTGATCCAGTTCCCGTCCTGAGGTTCTGGGACACTCCACTTCCTGTACTGCGTTTAGAGCCTGCTAAACACTTTACTGCCCTCTGATAAGGCAGGGCTGGTGTGTCGTTGCCATGGTTACCAAGCAGCCATCTTGAGACGTCTTATCTTCTGCTGCTGCAGGGTTTATAATGAACAGCGGCCCCTAGTGGACAGCAGAGGGACTGCAGGGTTTATAATGAACAGCGGCCCCTAGTGGACAGCAGAGGGACTGCAGGGTTTATAATGAACAGCGGCCCCTAGTGGACAGCAGAGGGACTACATTCCCTTGTTTATCTGCAGCCAAAGCCCACCAAAGGCCGGATGCGCATCCACTGCCTGGAGAACGTGGACAAAGCGCTGCAGTTCCTGAAGGAGCAGCGGGTTCACCTGGAGAACATGGGATCCCACGACATCGTCGACGGCAACCACCGACTCACTCTGGGCCTCATCTGGACCATCATCCTGCGCTTCCAGGTACAGAGCCACGCCCCATCAGGCCGCCAGCAGGCGGAGGTGAGACAGGTGGCCCTGATGCTTCTGCTGTTCTGCCCTCAGATCCAGGACATCAGTGTTGAGACTGAAGACAATAAGGAGAAGCGATCGGCCAAGGATGCCCTGCTCCTGTGGTGCCAGATGAAGACGGCCGGGTAAGTCTCGCCCTGCGCAGGTAACCAGGTGACCGGATCGGACTGGACCATCTCTGACCTCAGCTGTTCCTCTGCAGTTATTCCAACGTCAACATCCACAACTTCACCACCAGCTGGAGAGACGGCATGGCCTTCAACGCCCTCATCCACAAACACAGGTACCCTCCTCCTCCTGGACACCTGGACAGGTGTGGTACAGGTGTGTTGTGAAAAACCTGTCTGGTGTTTTAGACCTGACCTGATCGACTTCGACAAGCTGAAGAAGTCCAACGCTCACTACAACTTGCAGAACGCGTTTAACCTGGCGGAGCAGCACCTGGGCCTCACCAAGCTACTGGACCCAGAAGGTTCTGACCCGTCTGACCGCCAGGCAACAATCAGTTACCTGGCTGAACCTCGCTCACCTGGGGCTGGTGTGTCTGTCTGCAGATATCAGCGTGGACCATCCTGATGAGAAGTCTGTCATCACCTACGTGGTCACCTACTACCACTACTTCTCCAAGATGAAGGCGCTGAAGGTGGAGGGCAAACGCATCGGGAAGGTAGGAGCCTCTCCAGGTGCTGTGACCTCCAACAAACCTTTTTATACAAACCGCTACTTAACAAAAGGAACTGTGCCTACAAACTCTAAATGCTACTCAGCTTTAGATCTTCCAAACACTTCCATCCACAACAATGTTATTTTTCCAAGGACCAACAGGCTCAGAGTTTTAGCTGCTACAAGAACTCTGGACTTTATTTATGTCCTGAACTCTTTTCCTAAGAAAATCGTTTTGGACATAAAGAACGTTGGACATGAAGTCCAAAGAATGTGGACAAAATTCAAAACGTCCATTTTGATTCCAAGTTTTCCATGATACATAACAAGCTTGCTTTCCAAAAATAATAGGACTTTAAACAAACAAAATAATCCAGGATTTAAGGTCCAGTCGTGTTCTGGGAACTGACTGGAGTCTGTTATTTAAATCCCAAAGACTTTGAAAGGAAGATTTGGCCAATTATCCAGTGCTGTAAGAATCAGTTAGATCCTTCCGTCTGAACAAAAGAAACAGTCTAGAAAGCATCTTAACATCCTCCTTCAGAGACGTCTGCAGGTTCTGGTCCAGACGGGTCACCCAGCAGGCAGGTTGGATCCGGTCCACTCTCCTGTTTCCTGCTGTTTTCAGAAGCTAGTTGCTAGTTTTCAGGCACTTTGCTTCAATCTGGTCAGAATATGAACCTCACTGCCCAAACTGACCCGTCACTGTTCATAAACCTGAGGTTCTTCAACCAGGTGAGATACAGAGCAGAACTGCACCAATCAGAGATGAGCAGGTACTCAGCAACTCCCTGACCAAACCAAAGGACCGGTACCAAGGACCTGGTTCCTTCTTCACCCTTCAGGTCGGATTTCTGTGAATCCGGTTCCGGTCTGCTGTCAGTTCACCTGAGTCATCCAGGTTCTTTGTTGTCCAGGTGTTGGACAACGCCATCGAGACCGAGAAGATGATAGAGAAGTACGAGTCGCTGGCGTCGGACCTGCTGGAGTGGATCGAACAGACCATCATCATCCTCAACAACAGGAAGTTCGCCAACTCCCTGGTGGGAGTCCAGCAGCAGCTGCAGGCCTTCAACACGTACCGGACCGTGGAGAAACCGCCCAAGTGAGTGGCGGATCCTCCATGTGTCCTCAGGTAACTCCACCTGTTCGGACATTGATTTTGTTGTCTCTCAGGTTCACAGAGAAGGGGAACCTGGAGGTTCTGCTCTTCACCATCCAGAGCAAGATGAGGGCCAACAACCAGAAGGTCTACATGCCCCGTGAGGGGAAGCTCATCTCAGACATCAACAAGGTGAGCGCCGCCCACCGCCGTTCTCTGAAACGTCATCCAGATTTCGAGTCTTCGTCTGCTCCTCCCGTCAGGCCTGGGAACGCCTGGAGAAGGCGGAGCATGAGAGGGAGCTGGCTCTTCGGACGGAGCTGATCCGACAGGAGAAACTGGAGCAGCTGGCCAGACGCTTTGACCGCAAGGCAGCCATGAGGGAGACCTGGCTCAGTGAAAACCAGAGGCTGGTCTCTCAGGTGAGCAGAGCTCTGCAGCAGTTCACCTTTAGCTCACCTGTCCTGCCTTCCTCACCTGCCCTCCCCTCTGACTCCAGGACAACTTTGGCTTCGACCTCCAAGCCGTGGAGGCGGCCACCAAGAAGCACGAGGCCATCGAGACGGACATCGCGGCGTACGAGGAGCGTGTTCAGGCCGTGGTCGCCGTGGCGAAGGAGCTGGAGGCGGAGCGTTACCACGACATCAAGTGCATCGCGGCCAGAAAGGACAACGTGATCCGGCTGTGGGAGTACCTGCTGGAGCTGCTGAAGGCCCGCCGGCAGCGGCTGGAGATGAACCTGGGCCTGCAGAGGGTCTTCCAGGAGATGCTCTACATTATGGACTGGATGGACGAGATGAAGGCAGGCAGAGGAACCCACCTTCAGCCCCGGACCAGGACCCCAGCTCTAACCCCGGTCTGTCTTCCAGATGCTGCTGCTGTCTCAGGACTACGGGAAGCACCTGCTGGGCGTGGAAGACCTGCTGCAGAAACACGCGCTGGTGGAGGCCGACATCGCCATCCAGGCCGACAGGGTGAAGGCCGTCGTCAACAACGCCAACAAGCACTCGGTGGCCGACAGCGGTGAGCAGCTCTGGCCACATCTGGCCCCGCACCTTCACCATGAGCGCCACCTGGAGGAGAACAGCTACTTAAACTAGAACAGTTGCTGTTGAGAAAACTAATCTGCAGAATGAACACAGCAACACAGAGTTGCATTTCTGTCAGCTCCTCCCTTTGCCCCGAGAGTCTGGGGGATTTTGCTGCCGTCATTCCAGAGAACATGATTTCGGTCCGAAAGCACGACTTCATGTCGTAAAGCTTGTAAAGCTCCTACTCCAAACTTCTGCTCTCAAATATTCACTCTGCTTTCTCAAACCTTTCTCCTCGCACTCAAAACTTGTCTCTCTGCTCGGATCAAATGTCAGCCGATGGAACGCAGGTGATCTACTGGGTGCGTTTGTTTCCTTCTAGTGGGTGAGCCTGCGTGGCGATGTGTCTGTCTAGAGCAGCGTTTCCCAATGCCGGTCCTCAGGCCTCCCTGCCCTGCATGTTTTAGGTGTTTCCCTTCTGCTACACACCTGGATTGAATCTTTGGGTGATCAACAGGTTTCTGCAGCTCTTGATGTTCATGCAATCATTTGAATCAGCTGCTCTGGAATAGAGGCTCATCTAAAACATGCAGAGCAGGGAGGCCTGAGGACTGGAATTGAGAAGCACTGGTCTAGAGAGACACATCTATCTACCCTATATCAATATACGAGCAATCTAGATGGATATTAATAGAAAACCCATCAATCTGATAAAAATCAGCAGCCATTGTTTTGACTCTTTAAAGTGTAACTGACCTCTGACCCCGCGCTGAGGGATGGGTGGTGTCATCAGGATGAAAGAAGGACTGCTGTCAACTTTGTTGCTTATTGATTTTTCAGATTCCTCTCTGGCTTTTTTTCCAAAGCAATAACTAATAATAAATGTAATGTAGAGTGAGAAAACATTTGGCTCTAAGCTTCTGATTTATGTCGTCATAGCAACGACTAACAACTAACATAGCAACTGTCAAGACAGCTGGGTACAAACACCAGCTATGGACATATAGATCATGTATCTGTTCGCACTTTCTGCAAATTATTACATGTTGGTGGAGACTTTTATGGCGACAGCGTTCTGCAGCCGGACCGCAGCCTGTCTGTCCTGAGCGAGCCGCTATTAGCCGCTATTAGCAGCTATTAGCAGCTATTAGCCGCTATTAGCAGCTATTAGCCGCTATTAGCAGCTATTAGCAGCTATTACATATGGCAGATAAATCACATAAAGCTGAGTAGCTATCGATCAATGTTTGTCAGTCGCCATGGCAACCCTTGTTACTTCAAATTTGGACTCCCATTGGGCGGGCGGGGAGGGAGGGAGCGCTGGCTCACCCACTAGAAGGAAACAAACGCACCCAGTGTAAAGCTTGCATTCTATTGGCTGAGAGGTTGCCAGGCAACAGTACTTTTCTGTTCCAAGCAGAAAATGATTCGTAAGCCAGCAGAGAGGTTTGCAAGAGGAGAGTGGATCCGAGCAGAGAGACGGGTTTTGAGCGTGAGAAGAAAAGTTTGGAGTTCAAACATCACAAGTTTTGAGAATAAAAACATGAAGTCCTGCTTTCAAAAAGAAAATGTGTGCTCTGGAATTATGGCAGAAAAATCCCCCATACGAGCGTCACTGAAAACGTTTCACATGAGCCCAATAGAGGAAGGCGACACTCCCCGCTGTTTTACAGAAAACCAGAATGCAATGCAAACAGCTGGGAGTGAAATTTGTGCCAACAGCAGCTTTCTGCTTGGGAAAAACCGTTAAAGTTTGAAAGGCATCAGCTACCAGACTGCAGTCTGTAAAACTGAAAATGAGCAAAAGTTAGCATAAAACTTAAATTGTGATTTTAGAAAAACTATAAGGCCTATGAGTCATCTGAAGGTAGAGGAATAGCTTGTGACTTGCTTAACAGTTGAAAGAAGTTTCTAAATTGAAGTAGGTGGAAGTAGCAAGCTGCCAAAGTCCACAAAGTTTTTGTTGAATTCTGAAGATTTTCAATCCATTTCAGTGGAGATGAAATTTGCATAAAAGTTGAAATACTTCAAAACTTGCAATGGCAGGCTTACTGCAGCTTAAGGCAAGTTACATTTAATACTTTTTAATACTTTTTTTTAATACCGCCTGAAATAAAACTTAAGACCAACTTTACAATAAACGCAAATAGAAATGAAACTAGTGACAATTTTACCCAGAAGTTAAAAAAACCCAAAACTTTCTGGTCCAATGTAAAAGTTACATTTTTTTTAAACACTTTCCAAAGTTGAAAAAAAGTGAAAAGGCACAACTGGCAGATAATAATTAATTTTAAACAAGGATTCTGCATTTTTTGTCTCCTGGAGGGGAACTGTAGGCCAGGTCTCCATGTGAAGATCTCAGTTTGGACCTGGCAGCGATCGGCAGCAACATCCTCCCAATGATGACCAGCTGCTTAAATCAAAGTCAGATAAATGTCAAATATCTCTGTGTAGAAAGAGTAATGTCAGTGGAATGGATGTCTGCGTCATCCTGCCTTTTCTTCCCAGTGTTGTGACTGGAACTTGCTGGTATTGAAGCTCCTGCTTGTATTTCTTTCTCCCACAAGCTTTGCAGATTACATTTTCCTGCTCCGGTTCTGACTGTTCGGCCCTCCTGTGGTTTTTAAGAGTCGGTCATTTAAACCCCACTAGAGTTTTCCTCGGCCCGGCGGAGTCACGCTGTGTGGGCTCAGAGCCGCGGCGCTGATCCGCTGTCCGACCGTGACGCTTGCTGTGCTCCTCCTGAGCAACGCGCTCAGACCGGGGAGGACGGAGACTCTTAACAGCACCGGCCATCAGCTGGTGATTATCTCACCGATGGGTTTCAGCCTTTACACACAACAGTTGACATCAGCTAAGCTGATTTTTGTTCTTTCATCAAATATCCAGTTTGCTTTAGAAAGTGAATAAATGCATTCACCAGACCGTCCTCTCCCCGGATTGAATCAGAACAGAAGGATCCTGCCGGGTCCTACGGAGGCCTCCAGGGGGCGCTCTACCCTAAGTGGGTAGAACTAAACTTAGGGTTAACTGGGGGAATCTCATCTGTCCGGGTGTCAATCATCTCCAGGCCACGATTATCGATTTATTCCATTTTGATTATCACGCTTCAAACTTTACAAGGACTGACCAGGACAAACTGCACTTCCTCATTCACACGGCGCCGTCGTTCCCATTCATACCTGGTGACGACACGCCCACCACCAAGTGTCCTGTCAAATCAACATTTCATTCATAAGCTCTTACAGAGCCTCGGTGAAAACGAGTTTATTATTATTAACTGTTTGGGCAAAAAACTGATTGAAACTCGATTTATTGGCTGCATGTTTGTGTTTGTTAAGGTTGAGATGAAACTGAACATAAAAACGGCCTTTAAACAGAGACACAATCAAAACCGTCTCATAACCCGCCACAATAACTCAGAAATAGTTCAAATAGTTTGGATGTATTTTTATTCCTTTTGCACTTACAGAAAGTTTCTGTTGATATCAGAGTTGTGGTGCATTTCTATACTAAAGAACAAGACATAAAACTTCAGATATTCCACAACAAAAATAGATAAGTTTAAGTAAGTACACTCTAAATTTGCAAAAGTCATAATTACTCCACAGTTTGTAAGTAATATTAAAAACTAAATGTTCCTGTTTTTCTGGACTCTAATTCCTTTTCTGGGTCGCAGTTCTTCCTCTAAAAGAGGCTTTCTGATGGGATGGGTGCGCTTGATTTATGGACCGGACCAACAATGAACCTTAAAATCAAAACCAGGAAAGCCCAGCAGACAGTGAATTTTTAATTCAAGTCAAATCAAAACCTGATAAAAGTGCAGAAAACAATAACTAATAAAAACTTTGTTCCAAAGTAAAGACAGGCATGCCAACGTTATTTTTAAAGAACTGCTCTTGTAACAAGTACCTCATTACAATTTTACTGTAGGTACTTTGTGATGATCATTAGTTTTGCTCATCACAAAGGAAATGAGAGCATGTTGGCCTCAAACGGTTTATTTAAAGCAGCACATTATAAATAAAAAGCAACACAAAATATTAAGTGTATTTTTAATGGGACATTAATTCCCGATATCTGATTTGTTCCTCCTGTCTAATAGTTTTAAATAACCGACTTCAAGCTAAGATCCTGATTTTCTGTTTTCAGTTTCAATCAATAGAAATTATAATCACTAGAACCTGATGAAACTGACATTTCCATTTGTTGTTCAAATATTAAAGTTTACAATGCATGATAAAGCCGCTGCCTTCCCTGTATTTACAGTTAAATCCATATCTTAGTTACAGCTAGATGTTTTCTTTTCTCAGAACTAAACTTAGATTTGAATACAAGCCCAGCTGAAGGATCAACGCCGTTTGTTTTTACTCATTAATGGACATGATTTCAGATCTAACTGAGTAACTTTACTCAAAACAAATTCAAGTAAAAGTAAAAGTTTTGTAAACAACCTAAAGGCCAAATTAGACAAATTGTAATTACGTCAATAAATGTAAATGTGGCAAATTACTTTCCAGAGTTTTTCCACATTGTGAAGAGTTTCTACTTTCTGCATTATCCATACAGTAAAATATTTATGATTTTATTTGCTTTGGTTCGGGCTGTTGTAAAAGAATATTTTAGTAATCGACTACGGTACTCTAAAGAATATTTTTCCGATTATCCGATTAATCGTCTCTCTCTCCGCCATTCCTCCCGTTCCTCCTGTCTAGTCCAACCATCGCACGCAAAGTTCAACGATCCTCATTTTCCCCCTAAACCTGGCAAAACGCCGCTCAATTCAACGCCTTGCTGCTAACACGGTGTGCTACATAATTGAGACGGATGCATTTTCCTCGATGAATTTTAATAATCGAGGTGCTCGAATCATTCGAGGAATCGTTTCAGTCCTACACAATGAGCCACTGACTGAACTACTTTCACCGACCCGCTTTTACCCGTGTAAACCCAACCCGGCTCCAGATCCTTGATGTTTTTGCTCCTGCCTTTTTAACCAGCCCTTCCTTTGGACCCCCAGCCACGCCGCTTCCCGCTTCCTCTGGTTACGTCATGAACGAGCTTTTATCATTTATACTAGCGACGGGCGGGCGGCAGGGGGCGCTGGCGGACATTTTTACAAAGGGAGGCGCTGCGATTCCTTTGCTCCAAGGTAAACTTTACACCTTAAATGCTCAACAAAACCAGTTTAGACTTTGAGCAACTTGCTAAAACTGTATTGTGACATTACAACATGCAGCGTATCCATGGCAACTCTTCTTCTCTTCAGTGTCTGTTAGCTTCTCCTGCTAATGTAGCTTCTCCATCAGTTCAGCGTCTCACCGGCTGATGATGCTGTGATTCACTTGTCTGGTGTCTGATTTTCAAATATTTGATGTTTTATTGAGGATTTGTTTGGCAGTGCTGTGATCATGTCAAAGCAGCAACTGATATTAAAAATGTTTTATTGTCCGTCTGGATGCTGGATGGAAGGACAACAGAATATCGCTGTGATGTCACTAAAATCAGGACACCCTCAGAAAAATGAACCCATTTAAATAAAGAAATCCTCCATGTGTGATTTTATAGAGAAGAGTTATTGGTGCTGAAAGTGATCCGGTATGAAACGGTACCACAGCACTTTTGAATTTAAATCATCAGAATACCAGGATTTTCCCGTTGTTTTAAAAGGTTACATCAGTCTGCTGTTCTCCATCGATACTCTTCCTGACCGCAGGGGGTAAAAAAATAAAAACCATAAAACTCTGAAACAGGAGAACCAGGATGCAGAACAGAGCAACGAATTAGATGTGAATCCGGATCAGAGAATCCGGATCAGAGAATCAGGATCAGAGAATCAGGATCAGAGAATCAGGATCAGAGAATCCGGATCAGAGAATCCGGATCAGAGAATCCGGATCAGAGAATCAGGATCAGAGAATCCGGATCAGAGAATCCGGATCAGAGAATCCGGATCAGAGAATCAGGATCAGAGAATCAGGATCAGAGAATCCGGATCAGAGAATCAGGATCAGAGAATCAGGATCAGAGAATCAGGATCAGAGAATCCGGATCAGAGAATCCGGAGGTGAACAGCAAAAAATCAATGAGAGGAAAATCAGGTGAAACACGTGATGATTAAGCAGCAGGTGATGAGCGAAGGTTACTGGAGGTGAGCGACAATAAAAACTCTAAAAATTAAACTAGCAACAGGAAAGAAACTAAAGAAAACAAAATAAACAAAGAGAGAATAAAACTAATCAAAGAAAACTAAATGGAAATGAATGAAGAACAAAATGCAAGAATAAACTAAGAAACTAAATTAAATACAGAGGAATAAACTGGTATGGCAAGACCTTGTGAGCAATAATTAACACAGAGGTCTGTATGGCAAGAATAAATAGACATTGTTTTCAGATAAAACATAAAATAATATTGGTAAAGCCCCATGGGTTTGTTGAGAACACATCTAGTACTAAGAAGAAATATATTTTACAGACAACAGTAAGGAGCTTTTCACCTATTTATGTTTTTAATTAGTTTTGATATATTTATTTCCTCAGTATTATTTTTCATGTCATGATGGTGTTCAGTGACTCCATGACACTTTTAATCTGACTCATTAGGATTTGATTAAGAACCAGCTTTGGTCTTTGTAATTTATATCCAGTAAAATTAATAATCTATAAATCAATAGTCAGGTCTACATAAAGATATAATCCATGTTTCTGTCCCATATTTCTATGGCATTAAAAGGATCTGGAACTTTAGTTTTTCCACTGAAAGCTCTGGTTTACGCAGTAAACGCCATGTGGATGAAATCTTATGGAGGACACTCTGATGTCCCATTCTCCTGAAGGCAGCACAGAGCTACAGAAACATTGGAGAGAAGAAGAGTTATGATTGATATGGTTGCAGTTTTATTCATGTCCTAATGTTGCAGAGCAGAGCGCTGTTTGCAGATAGATCAAAGTTTAAGCTGCTATTGTTGAACATCTTTTATCTGGTCGTTTTGTTCAACATTTAGCAACTAGCATCAGAAAATGTCCCAGAACAAGAATATGTTTTCCTCTCTGATTGGCTGCTGATTTTAACTGGAATGTTCTTTCATTGCATTTTTCTTAGACGTCAGTAAAAATGATTTTTATTCCCATGGCGTTTTTGTTCTTGGGAAATTATTTTTGACGATAAATACAGAAACAACCATAAAAATCAAAACATCAACAATAGTGATAGTAATATTAGTAATACAATAATATTCAGTGCAAAGTAGTTTACAACTTCTGTGGGTTAGGCGGTGAGGAACCAGGATGATGGACTGGGGGCTCTGGCCCAAAAAAGGTTGAGAATCACTGATTTATACCGTATATATTGTGCATTCCTACTTCCCATGAGGTTAAAGGTAACATACTGCTATCTGGTTATATGAACAACGTGGATCTGCTATTAGAGTTATGGCTGCAACCACTCCGCCTTTCACTGGTCCAACTACAGGCACTGAGTGGCGCATCTGGTAAAATAAATAAATATTACTTATTTTAATATTTGAGACATATTACAATCATTCTATTTACAATATGTTAACATTTTTATGACCTGTGAAAAATTAATTTAAGACTTTTAAGGTTAATTAAGGTCTTACTTTTAGATTGATGAATTCAATACCTTTTAAGTCTTTGTATGGACCGCGGGAACCCTGAATAGGCGAAGTTACCAAAAGTCACAGCACACCTCTCCTGAAGAAGCTGAATGCATTGATATATACATTGTTGAAATCAGATGAAATATGCAGAAGTAGCCAAGAGCTGAAAAATGTGCAGAAGATCATTCTGGCTGATCATGGAGAGGTCAGCCCACAAGCTGAAACCGGATTCCTGATGAAAACACTTTGTCTGTTCTCCAGGCTACAAGCCCTGTGATCCTCAGATCATCCAGGACCGGGTGGCCCACTTGGAGTTCTGCTACCAGGAGCTGACCCAGCTGGCCGCTGAGCGCCGTGCACGTCTCGAGGAATCTCGCCGACTCTGGAAGTTCTTCTGGGAAATGGCGGAGGAAGAGGGCTGGATCCGGGAGAAGGAGCAGATCCTGTCCTCCATGGAGCACGGCAAGGACCTGACCGGGGCGGTGCGCCTCCTGAGCCAGCAGCGGGCCCTGGAGGACGAGATGAGTGGCCGGGCCGGACACCTGCAGCACACCATCGCTGAGGGCCGGGCCATGGTGGATGCCGGTCACTTTGGTGCTACCAAGATCCAGGAGCGAGTCTCAGACCTGAAGGCTCAGTGGGCGGCGCTGGAGCAGCTTGCAGCAGTGAGAAAGAAGAGACTGGAGGAAGCTCTGGCCATGCACCAGTTCCAGGCCGATGCGGACGATGTGGATGCGTGGACACTGGACGCTCTGCGCATCGTCTCCAGTGGAGAGACGGGCCATGATGAGTTCTCCACCCAGGCTCTGGTCAGGAAGCACAAGGATGCTGCAGCGGAGGTGGCCAGCTACCGTTCGGTCATCGACTCTCTACATGAGCAGGTCGCCCTGCTGCCCAAAGAGGAGGCGGAGTCAGAGGTCGTGCAGGGCCGCCTAGCTGGCATTGAGGAGCGCTACAAGGAAGTGTCCGAGCTCACGAAGCTGAGGAAGCAGGCGCTCCAGGATGCACTGGCTCTCTACAAGATGATGAGTGAGGCTGACGCCTGCGAAGTTTGGATCGACGAGAAGGAGCAGTGGTTGAACAGCATGGAGATTCCTGAGAAACTGGAGGACCTGGAGGTGATACAGCACAGGTAACAGCCGAGGGACTGCATGCATCCTGGATCTCTGTCAGACTGTACAGATCTGATGTGGATCTCTCTGCAGGTTTGAAAATCTGGAGCCAGAGATGAACAACCAAGCGTCTCGTGTTGCTGTGGTGAACCAGATCGCCCGACAGCTGATTCACAGCGGCCATCCGAGCGAGACAAACATCAGGACTCAGCAGGATAAACTGAACAACAGGTACATATGGCCCGCTGGGAAAGACAGAACCTTAAAGGTACAATGCAGACCTGAATCTGGACACATTTTTAGATTGTCTGACCCTCTGTCTGCAGGTGGAGCCAGTTCCGAGACCTGGTGGACCAGAAGAAGGAGTCCCTGAACTCTGCGCTGGGTGTGCAGAACTATCATCTCGACTGCAATGAGACCAAATCCTGGATCAAAGAAAAGACCAAACTAATCGAGTCCACCCAGGAGCTGGGCAATGACCTCACCGGAGTCATGGCTCTGCAGAGGAAGCTGACCGGCATGGAGCGAGACTTGGTGGCCATCGAAGACAAGCTGGGTGACCTGCGGGGTGAAGCCCAGAGGCTGGCTGAGGAGCATCCTGACCAGGCCAACGCCATCACAGACCGGCTGGCTGAGATCACTGCCGTCTGGGACGAGATGAAGAATACTCTGAAAACACGAGAGGAGTCCCTGGGCGAAGCCAGGAAGCTGCAGCAGTTCCTGCGAGAGCTTGACGACTTCCAGTCCTGGCTGTCCCGCACTCAGACAGCCATCGCCTCCGAAGACATGCCCAACACGCTGTCTGAGGCCGAGAAGCTGATGGCTCAACACGAAAGCATCAAAAATGAGATCCACAACTACGAGGAGGACTACCAGAAGATGAGAGACATGGGGGAGATGGTGACGCAGGGCCAGGTGGACGCCCAGTACATGTTCCTGAGGCAGCGGCTGCAGGCGCTCGACACCGGCTGGAACGACCTGCTCAAAATGTGGGAGAACCGGCAGAACCTGCTGTCTCAGTCGCACGCCTACCAGCTGTTCCTGAGGGACACCAAGCAGGCAGAGGCTTTCCTCAACAACCAAGTAAGTCCAGACCCCAGAATCAGGACCTGTAAGTGCTGAACGTCTTGCCTGTTCTGGTCCCTGAAACAGAACCGCCTCCAGACTTCTAGCTTATCCTCTCTCCAGGAGTACGTGCTGGCTCACACAGAGATGCCGACCACCCTGGAGGGCGCCGAGGGCGCCATCAAGAAGCAGGAGGACTTCATGACCACAATGGACGCCAACGAGGAGAAGATCAACGGTGTGGTGGAGGCAGGCAGGAGGCTGGCCGGTGACGGGAACATCAACGCTGAGCGCATCCTTGAGAGAGTGGCCTCCATCGACGACAGGTAGCTTCAGAACTACATCCAGTTTAACGGACCCAACATGGCTTTCTGTAGCATCAGCAGCTTGAGGAGTCTGTGTTCAGGAGCTGGATTGTGAGGGTGCTGCCTTTATGCTCTAGAGTTTCTGCTTTTTCTAACCCTAACCCTTCATTTACCTGTTTGGTTCACATGGAGCCTGTCTGTAGAGCTACCTGCTGTTTCTTCTTGTTCCAGGCACAAGAAGAACAGGGAGGCAGCAGTGGAGCTGCTGATGAGACTGAAGGACAACCGCGATCTTCAGAAGTTCCTGCAGGACTGCCAGGAGGTCAGCCCTTCAGAAGCACATTTTAACCTAACATTTCCAGAGAACTGGCTCAGAAAGTCTGAGATGGAGGTTCCAGAAATCAGGTTCTGTTGGGTCTCTTTGCAGCTCTCTTTATGGATCAGTGAGAAGATGCTGACGGCTCAGGATATGACCTACGACGAGGCCAGGAACCTGCACAGCAAGTGGCTGAAGCACCAGGCCTTCATGGCCGAGCTGCAGTCCAACAAGGAGTGGCTGGACAAGATCCAGAAGGTACTGAAGGGTGTAAAGTTCAGACAACTTGCTGCTCAGAGTTACGATGGTTCAGCTGAATCGGTCACGCCTGAGTCAACAGCTCATAATTTTATTTCCATTGAAACTATTCAGTATCTCCATGGAGGTTTATGTCATTTCTAGTGATTTTCCACCAACAATCCTCTTCATATAAACAAACGTTCCTCTCAGAACCGTAGACTGCAAGGTCAGCCTCTCCTTGGACCCGTAGTGGTCAAGGTAAAATATTACCATCATTACATCAACCAGTAACACCAGGGCCAATGAGTTTCTATGGAGAATGATCTTTTCTCCATTAGGTTCTTAATGTATGAAGAAAAGTCAGTGAGTTGAATTCATGAATTCCACTTAAGACTAAAATACAGCTGGTCCATTTGTTCATGCTGTCCTTATGGGCTAACAGAGCAAAATGACATCTGACAATAGTTTGTAGTTCTCTTTGTTGGCCTCTATCGAAGCTGCGCCCTAAAGAGGGCGTTTCCTTTAACCGTAGCTTTGCGGGCGTGTCCTCTGTGTGTTTGCGTGTATGTACGTATATACGAGCATGCAAACAGCTAAAACAGATAGAG
Organism: Xiphophorus maculatus; assembly: GCF_002775205.1. Lineage (NCBI taxonomy): Eukaryota > Metazoa > Chordata > Actinopteri > Cyprinodontiformes > Poeciliidae > Xiphophorus > Xiphophorus maculatus. The sequence continues at coordinate 275,556 of NC_036447.1, read as the reverse complement.
GAAAACGCAGAATTATTTATTCTTAACATTTCCCAATTCTCAGAATAACTTGTTGAATATCACAAATAAGGCTAATCCTGTTCCTAAAGAAGTCCACTAGCCCTGCTATGTAGTGGGACAGATCTCATCTTCTTGGTTCCTCCTGACGTCAGGATGGGACGCTGCTGGTGTCAGAGAAGCCAGAGACGGAGGAGGAGGTGAAGGAGAAGCTGGCGTCACTCCACACCTTGTGGGAGAAGCTTGAGTCCACCACTCAGACCAAAGCTCAGGGTCTGTTTGACGCCAACAAGGCCGAGCTGTTTACACAGAGCTGTGCCGACTTGGACAAGTGGCTGGGCAGCCTGGAGGGCCAGATCCAGTCCGACGACTACGGCAAAGACCTGACATCTGTCAACATACTTCTGAAGAAACAGCAGGTAAAGCTGCCTGATGTGACTCTATGAATTTCATCTCCTTCTGAATGAGGGCGATGGATTGATGTCTGCCTCCTGCTCAGATGCTGGAGAACCAGGTGGATGTGCGCCAGAGGGAGGTGGTGGAGTTGCAGAGCCAAGTGAAGGCCCTTGGTCAAGAGGTGAAGGACACAGATGAGGTGGACGGGAGGAGACGGGTGGTGGAGAAGAAGTTCCAGGAGCTGCTGGAGCCACTGCGGTGTCGCAGGGACTTCCTGGTGGCATCCAGAGAAGTCCATCAGTTCAACCGTGATGTGGAGGATGAGCTTGTACGTGCACAAACAGACTCCTCCTCCAGAGGTTTACAACTGACCCTGCCCCCTGACAGTACCCCCCACCTGCTCCTTTCATGGCAGTAATCATGAAGGGGGCATTCTCACTGGTGTCCTTCCTTCTTGCAGCTCTGGGCCCAGGAGAGGATGCCAGTGGCCACATCCACTGAGCATGGACACAACCTGCAGACAGTCCAGCTGCTCATCAAGAAGAACCAGGTGACTTCTTCTTCTCCTGAGCTTCTGGAGTTTCCCAGCTGCACCCTGACCTCTCTGGTTGATGTGTCCTCAGACGCTGCAGAAGGAGATCCAGGGCCATCAGCCTCGCATCAACGACATCCTGGAGCGCAGCCGCAGCCTACTGCAGGACAAGTCCTCCAACACCGACTTGATCCGGCAGCGCCTGGCCGACCTGCAGCAGCTGTGGAAGGAGCTGATGGAGGAGGTGGAGCAGCGGCACGGCCGACTGGAGGAGGCCCACAAAGCTCAGCAGTACTACTTTGACGCCGCTGAGGCCGAGGCTTGGATGAGTGAACAGGAGCTCTACATGATGTCAGAGGAGAAAGCCAAGGTGAGTGGGAGCGAACAGATCAGCCTGTAAAGTTCCTGAAGTCACTTCTTAACCGTCCCGTGTTCTGGTCAGGACGAGCAGAGCGCCGTAACCATGCTGAAGAAGCATCAGATCATGGAGCAGGCTGTGGAGGACTACGCAGAGACCGTCCATCAGCTGTCCAAGACCAGCCGAGGACTAGTGGCTGCCGGACACCCTGAAAGGTTGTCACTGCTCCTGTTTTTATTGTTCTGCACCTTCCTGAGTAGAAACCTGAGAGCTGTTGTTCGGGCTCTCAGAAAATAGAGGAGTCTCCCGATGTGAATTTTACTAGACAGGAACTGGTTCTCAGCAGGGCTTTTATTGTGAAAAATCTGCATACCAGTTGCCTTCTAATCCAGTTCCTTTGTTTGTCTGTCAGCGAGCGGATCAGCATGCGCCAGTCTCAGGTGGACAAGCTGTACGCCGGCCTGAAGGACCTGTCTGAGGAGAGGCGGGGCAAGCTGGACGAGAGGCTCCGCCTCTTCCAGCTCAACAGGGAGGTGGACGACCTGGAGCAGTGGATCGCCGAACGGGAGGTGGTGGCCGGGTCTCACGAGCTGGGCCAGGACTACGAACATGTCACGGTAAGTTCCTGTGGTCATACGGTCTGTACCTGAAGTCTCCTGGATTGGAGCCGGGATGACCAACGTTCGGTGGCTTCAGATGCTACAGGAACGTTTCCGGGAGTTTGCGCGGGACACCGGGAACATCGGGCAGGAGAGAGTGGACGCCGTGAATCGGCTGGCGGACGAGCTAATCAACTCCGGGCATGGCGACGCGGCCACGGTGGCGGAGTGGAAGGACGGGCTGAACGAGGCCTGGGCCGACCTTCTGGAGCTCATCGACACTCGGACGCAGATCCTCGCCGCCTCCTTCGAGCTCCACAAGTTCTACCACGACGCCAAGGAGATCCTGGGACGCATCGCAGACAAGCAGAAGAAGCTGCCGGAGGAGGTCGGTCGGGACCAGAACACAGTGGAGACGCTGCAGAGGATGCACAACACCTTCGAACACGACATCCAGGCACTGGGAACACAGGTAACACAGCTGACAGTCCTTCCAGCCAGGAACAGGAGGAACAGGCAGAGTGTCTGCTGTCAGGATGTTCAGCTGAAGAACGGAGACAGCAGTGTAATGTCTGGTTGCAGGTGAGGCAGCTTCAGGAGGACGCCGCGCGCCTGCAGTCGGCATACGCCGGAGACAAAGCCGACGACATCCAGCGGCGGGAGGGTGAAGTGCTGGAGGCGTGGAGGAGCCTGCTGGAGGCCTGCGACGGACGCAGGCTCCGCCTCCTCGACACCGGGGACAAGTTCCGGTTCTTCAGCATGGTCCGCGACCTGATGCTCTGGATGGACGACGTGATCCGGCTCATCGAGGCCCAGGAGAAGCCCAGGTAGGCCCGCCTGCTGCCACCGCCGCTCAGCCGGCGTCGGGAGTCCGACTGACAGGGATGTTTGTGGTTCCAGAGACGTTTCCTCCGTGGAGCTGCTGATGAACAACCATCAGGGCATCAAAGCGGAGATCGACGCCCGCAACGACAGCTTCACAGCCTGCATCGAGCTGGGCAAGGCCCTGCTGGCCCGCAAGCACTTCGCCTCAGAGGAGGTGAGCCAAGAGGAAACGGAGGGGGAACCTTCGAAACGGTTCTGGATTCCTCTCCAGACTGATGAACGTCAGATTCTTTCAGATCCGGCCTTAAAGTTCGACTGCTTTGTGCTGACAAACTGGTTCTATTAATGCTGTAAAAATAAGGTTTCAGCTGATCTATATCTTAACTGGGGGCATGAATAGTTTTCTGCCGCTCTGCCTGCCTGTGCAGCCTGGGGGTTTTGGTTCTGGTGGGTCCGGGCTGAGCTGTGTTCTGTGTTTCCTGTGGTCCAGATCAAGGAGAAGCTGCTGCAGCTCACCGACAAGAGGAAGGAGATGATCGACAAGTGGGAGGACCGCTGGGAGTGGCTCCGCCTCAGTAAGACACTTCCTGTTTACCCCGTGCCGGCCAATCAGAGCCACCCTAACCCTCCTGCTCCTCCCCAGTCCTGGAGGTGCACCAGTTCTCGCGGGACGCGGGCGTGGCCGAGGCCTGGCTGCTGGGCCAGGAGCCCTACCTGTCCAGCCGGGAGCTGGGCCGCAGCGTGGACGAGGTGGAGAAGCTCATCAAGCGCCACGAGGCCTTCGAGAAGTCCGCCGCCACCTGGGAGGAACGCTTCTCCGCCCTGGAGCGGCTGACCACGGTGAGCAGGGCGCCGGGCGGGTGGGGTCCCACCCCGTCCGGTTCCACTGGCGCTGACGGCCCAGTTCTGCTTCCAGATGGAGCTGCTGGAGGTCAGGAGGCAGCAGGAGGAAGAGGAGAGGATGAGGAAGCCACCGGGTCCAGAACCGGTTCTGGTCCAGCAAGACGGACCCCAGCAGCAAAGGTGAGCCTCCAGAACCGCCTCCAGAACCACTCACACCCACAAAGCAGACAGGAAGCACACAAAACCGGGTCAAACCAGAACCTGGACACGAGTGACATCAGAGCTAGTTTCCGACCAATCAGAGAGCAGAGGGACACGCCCACTCTTTCTCACCTCCAGATGGTTCTGGAGAACCTGGACCCGCAGTCAGGGGCACCGGCTGTCACCACTGCTTGACTCTATCTGACACGTTACATGACTAACATGCAGCAGTTAGCAAATAGTTGTTTTTTTACTGCCAGGTTTAAGTTCCTGAAAGCAACGGGCAAAATATAAATCAGTTATTCATATTTTAAATAACCTGCAGAGGAGACAAGTTAGGAAAGTGGCAGCAGGTATTTGTAACTGACCAGCAAGCTACAATCGGATGCTCTCTGGTCAATCCGCCCAGCATCCGGTCCACACAGGAGCAGGGACTTATTTTACAAACATCGTCATTTTATTGGTGACGGGCAACTTTTAAAAATCCCATTATTGTTTAAACAAAAAAAAAATAAGGATATAAACATTGACATTTATAAAATGTTGAATAATTATGCTAAAATTTGCATAAACATGAACATAAACATCAAATGTTTCTGATCTCTGAAGTCTATTTCTTTAAATGCAAAATTAATCTACTTAAGTAAAAGTAGCAATAATAATAATATTTACTCAAGTAAAAGAAAAAGGTACAGTGCAGTAAAACTACGCTAATAAGTACCCCCCCTCCCCCCACACACACACACACCTCGGACCGGGCCAGTACTCATTTACTTGAGTACCAGTTACTGAATCAAATGTAACCAGTACTACCCACATTAGAACATAGACAACAACAATACTAGTTTCCCATTCTTGCTAACAAACTTAATGTGTTATATTGGCGTTAGCTGGTTATCATGTAGCTAACATGAGCTAGTCATCATGTAGCTAACACGGTAGCTAACATGAGCTACTCATCATGTAGCTAACACGGTAGCTAACATGAGCTACTCATCATGTAGCTAACACGGTAGCTAACATGAGCTAGTCATCATGTAGCTAACACGGTAGCTAACATGAGCTAGTCATCATGTAGCTAACACGGTAGCTAACATTAGCTAGTCATCATGTAGCTAACACGGTAGCTAACATTAGCTAGTCATTATGTAGCTAGCACAGTAGCTAACATTAGCTAGTCATCATGTAGCTAACACGGTAGCTAACATTAGCTAGTCATTATGTAGCTAGCACGGTAGTTACCATTAGCTAGTCATTATGTAGCTAGCACAGTAGCTAACATTAGCTAGTCATTATGTAGCTAACACGGTAGCTAACATGAGCTAGTCATTATGTAGCTAACACGGTAGCTAACATGAGCTAGTCATTATGTAGCTAGCACGGTAGCTAACATTAGCTAGTCATTATGTAGCTAGCACGGTAGCTAACATTAGCTAGTCATTATGTAGCTAGCACAGTAGCTAACATTAGCTAGTCATTATGTAGCTAGCACAGTAGCTAACATGAGCTAGTCATTATGTAGCTAGCACAGTAGCTAACATGAGCTAGTCATTATGTAGCTAACATGGTAGCTAACATGAGCTAGTCATTATGTAGCTAACACGGTAGCTAACATGAGCTAGTCATTATGTAGCTAGCACGGTAGCTAACATGAGCTAGTCATTATGTAGCTAGCACGGTAGCTAACATGAGCTAGTCATTATGTAGCTAACACAGTAGCTAACATGAGCTAGTCATTATGTAGCTAGCACGGTAGCTAACATTAGCTAGTCATTATGTAGCTAGCACGGTAGCTAACATTAGCTAGTCATTATGTAGCTAGCACGGTAGCTAACATTAGCTAGTCATTATGTAGCTAGCACAGTAGCTAACATTAGCTAGTCATTATGTAGCTAGCACAGTAGCTAACATTAGCTAGTCATTATGTAGCTAGCACGGTAGCTAACATTAGCTAGTCATTATGTAGCTAGCACACACACCTGTCTCTGCGCAGCAGCAGGTCTCCTTCCTGCCAGGAGTTAAACCAGCGCGAGAGTTTAAGCTCATGTTGCATTTAAAGGCAGCGTTATGACATGTGAACAATGGATTAAAGGAACCACTAGTGATTAAAATAGACCTTATGTGGGAAGTATTAATGTTAATGTAAAAATAATACAGTAATAATACTGTAGGTTATTTAGTTTTTATCAATTTTAATAAAATATTTTCACAGGAACGTCGCCATGTTGTTCGCGCTGCAATGCATTCTGGGTAAATGACGTGTAACGGTCCAACTGCCTGGCTCCTCCAGCCAAACAGTGATGAGAAACGTTGTTAAGCCTTTTTAATTTGAACCGGAGCGAATTGAAACCGATCAGAACTAGAAATAACAAGAGGCGATGATGAGGAGGAGCAAACAGAGGAAGAGGAAGAGTTGGCCGGTAAGTACTTCTGTAGCTCTGAATCCGGTTCGGCAAAAGAAGTTTAGGATCCGAACTTTGTCCGGTGTTGGTAGTGGTTCGGTACACTCAGTACCGGTGTTCTAGCTCCGTTAGCGCTGCTTGCCTTTGACGTTAACCCCGGCGTCTGTAGCGCTGTGTCCGGTTCGGCATCAGCTGTGCTGTGTAGAGTCCGGTGTCGGTGGTAACGGCGAAACCGGACTCTACCACCGACCCGAACCTCCATGGGTCCGGTCGGGTCGGTGATGTCAGTACCGCTCCTGTTAGCATCTCAAAGAGCGTCCAGCTCTGCACGTCTCAGCGGCAGCACCGTGTTTATTTTTAGCTAGTTAAAGTAACGAGCCTTGTTGGTTCTGCTGGTATAAATGGTTCAGTGCTGTGGAGAAAAGTCCCGGGTCCAGATCAGGTCCTTGGTTGTTGCTCCTCTCCGGCTCTCGCCCTGCGCTCTCCTTTCTTTCATGTGGGAAATTATCCAGATTCGCCTCAATTTTTATTTTTATTGTTTTAATTACAGCCGATAGTGCCACCGTGTGGCATTATCTAAAATTACACCAGTCAAACCATTATGATAAACAACTGTGGGGTAAAGTTAGCCTTGCTGTGTTTACGTCATCAACCCATCAGTGAAAAAATGGCAACCTCCACGGGTGAAAATATATCATAATTATGAGTTTTGGCGCATCACAAACAGCCATTTTTGGTAGTAGTAAAATTGCAACATATTTAGGCCAACATGTTCAACCAGTCCTGATCTTTTCAAATTTACGGCTGGAGAGACAGAGAGGGAAGAGTGGGAAAGATGGCCACTCTGAGGTAAGAATGAAAAACATCCTCCAGCCAGGGGGGGTCACAGATGATGCCCCCCAAAACCCGCCTTAGGGCGCCAGGCCTGACAGATTCTGTTGGGGAGGTCTGTGAGGTTCTGCTGACCCGGTTGTGTCCTCAGTGTGAGTGTTTAACCAGGGTCTGTGTTGGTTCTGCAGCGCCGTGACCCAGAACGGACTCCCATCGGATCAGGACCAGGACTCTCCTCAGGTCAGTTCTGCTGCTGTGTCTGCTGCTCCCACTGGCCGGACCGACCCGGTTCCGGTACCAGAACTTCCAGAACACTTCATTCTAGAGATTTTATTCTGGATTGTTTCAGATTCAGTATTTAATGAAACATTAATTATTAATTAGATTTATTTATAGAGCTGCATCATTAAAACCATTTCTGTAGAACCATGGTCCGCAACCAACAGACCTCGGTCCGGATACGGACCCATATGCCATCCCATCCAGACCCGGAATAAATTGTTAAAATATTTGTTAATTTTGACGGGAGAATTAATTTTAAACCGGAGCATTTATTTTTTCCCTATCTGACACAAGTGCTTTTACCAGCACTGCACTGAGCAAGGATTGGAAGCTACAAACCAATCGCGTGCGAGTCATACTAACCACGTGGTTCAGACCGGAAGTTCTACACTCCAGAACCGCCTGGATGTAATAAAAATAAGCAGGCCCGATTTATGATCCGTGTTAAGGAAGATCCAGCCAGAACCGCAATAAGGGATCGATCAGATGGTTCTGGTCCATCCAGTTCTGATCCAGTTCTCAGTTTCCGTACAGCAGCTAAGTCAGATTAAACTGCAGGGGTCCCCAAAGTGGGTCCATGAGGCCCGGCATCCTGCATGTCTTAGTTCTCCCTGGTTTAACACACCTGGATCCAATGATGGCTCGTTAGAACATCGACCTGCTGAAAGGTTGTTGGTACCACAAGGGAGAAACTAAAACGTGCAGGATGCCGGCCCTCCAGGACCCACTTTGGGGACCCCTGGATTAAAGTCATGGTGTTTAGTTTCTACACTAGTCTGGAATGTGTTCTAACTCGGTTCTGTCCGATCCGGACCGACAGGACGCCGTGGAAGGCGGCGGCCTGGTGAACGGCATGGTGGAGCGCGGATCCAAGGAGCCGAGCCCCGCCCCTTCGCCGACCTCGGCCAGGAAGTCAGGCGGCAGCCAGTCGGCCACGATGCCGGCCCGCAGCCAGGAGGCGCCGGCCCTGCTGGAGGGGCCGCTACACCGCAAGCACGAGTGGGAGGGGCCTAACAAGAAGGCGTCCAACAGGTGAGGCGTGCCGCCACCGGCCCCGCCCCAATGCCCCGCCCCCCTGACTCCTGCGCTCTGTGATTGGCAGGTCCTGGCACCACGTGTACTGTGTGATTCGCGGCGCGGAGCTGAGCTTCTACAAGGACGGCAAGGCGGCGGCCCAGGGCGCCCCGTACCACGGGGAGGCGGCTGTCGGCCTGAAGGACGCCGCCTGTGACGTAGCCTCCGACTACAAGAAGAAGAAACATGTCTTCAAGCTCAGGTGAGCACCGGTCCAGAACCGGGCCGGACCGTCGTCGAAGGACGGCCTGATTCTGGTGATGACGACGATAAATGTGTCCATGCGAGAGGTCCAATGGGCTTCTGACAGAACCGACCTTTAACCTGCAAAAACCGGTTCAGAACCAGTTCAAACTGGTACCAAAGAGCTTAGGCCAGTATGAACCGGTTCTGAACCAGTTTAAACCAGTATAAACCAGATCAGAACTGAAGGTCCAAACATCCTGAATCTAGTTGTTCTTCTCTTCCAGAGTCTCCGATGGGAATGAGTTTCTGTTCCAAGCCAAAGATGAAGTGAGTATCGCTAGAAACAGGAAGCGGGCCGGGTCCGGTCCAACCAGCCGGCTTTCCAGAAAAATGTTTGGAGGGTTCTAACTGGTTCTGATGAACTGGTCCCCGTGGTTCTGATCAACAACCGGATCCATCCTCCAGCTGCGGCTCGGTGTGACCCGCTGTCCTCTGTCGCCCCCTGCAGGAGGAGATGAGCTCGTGGATCCAGGCTGTGCTGAGCGCTGAGCGCCCCGCCCCCGGCGCCGCCCCGGGCACGCCGCCCTCCGGGCGCGCTCAGACGCTCCCGGTCAGCGTGTCGCTACCCGCCGAGTCGAGCCCGGGGAAACGGGACAAGGAGAAACGCTTCAGCCTGTTCAGCAAGAAGAAACAGTAGAAGAAGAACCACAGGGGGCGCCGGAGGACCCGCGAAGCAGCAAGCACCCGACCAGACCGGACCCGACCCGACTCGACCGTACCAGACCCGACCCGACCCGCTTCAGAGCGTTGCCTCTCAGCTCCTGCTTCCCTGAGACCCAAACTGCACATCCAGAACTTCCTGAAACATTCATCAGCTGTTCACCTGTTCTACAGAACCGGTCCAGAACATACCCGAGACCAAAATCCCAAACTTTTTTTTCCCAAACCGGACCCCAGACCAGGATTTAAATCTGGTTCTGCTCAACCAATCCCGAACCCATACCCATCGCTGGTTCTGGTCCAGAACCAGAGAGGCTGGGATATAAAACTGCTTCTGCAAGAAAACCCACCCAGAACCAGGTCCAAACTCTGGTTCTGCTAGGTCCAGTACAGATCTGGACCCATCTCTGATCAGAACAGGTCCGCTGATCGGACAAACCAGAACCACCATTTGTAAACTCCGGTGTGCTAATGATGTCACTGATGATGTCACAGTGACCGACCAATGGTAGAGGTGGACAGCTGATGAGCGTGTCGCCAGCGTCGACCCGGTTGTTGGTTCTGAATGGTTCTGATTGTGTTGTGTTCGTCTTTGGGACACAGGTGGCCTCTCTGCCCCCTGATTGGTTGATGGTGGGCCTGCGGGCGCTGTGATTGGTCTGCCTGACCTGGGCGGGACCAGCCGCTCCGGTTTGGATTTTCCTGAACTTGTTTTTGTATTTTCGTTGTTCTTCGGTTCTGAAGGAGAAACTGGACCAACTTTTTACAGCTTTGGAGTTAAAAGTTCACCTGCATGTTTCACGTAAGCTCACCTGACCGACCGTCTTCTTCTTCTATGGTTCCGCGCATCGTAACGTAGCGAACATGTATGGAAGTTCGTGTTTCTGCACAATCTGAGCTGCATCGTTAGGAATGACCTATTTAAAGCTTTTCTCATGTATGAAGCTGCACCTGTTAAAGCTGCCAACTCATTAAAGCTTTTAAACTATGACCTCACTTCCTGTTCTGTGATGTCATTTCATCACACCATGTTTTCTTGCTTATTTTTCCATCATTTTAATTCTAAATATTCTGATTTTTTCTCACCTTTTTACGTTTTCAATTAATTTTCTCAAAAATATTTTCCTTCATCATGTTTGAGTTTTTCCATATAAATTATTATATTGTGACTTTTCTTTCTGATATTAAACATTTTCTCAATAATTCAGCCTTTTTTCTTGAATTTCTTTCTTGTTAAAGTTCTTTCTCAGTTAAACTGAATATTTTCTCCAAACACAAATTTATAGTATCTCAGATTTTTGTCTGACTAAACAAGTTCAAACAAATTAAAAATCATATTTTATAATGTTTTTTTTCTTTATTTGTGAAATTGTATCTTTTCAAGTTGTTTAAGTTCAAGTTTAAATCTTTGTTTTGTCAAACAGAAGAAAAAGAATAGAAAATGAATTTAGTTCAGCAGATCTTGGGGAACAGCAAATCATGAAACGGAAAGCTTGATTTAAAAAAAAACAACATAGAAATATGACAGTTTAGTTCCAATATGTCAGATCTACAGATGATCTGGTTTGTAATAAGACTGTTTTCTGTGGGAACATACTTTTAATACGTTTTATTTACTCCTTTATATTTGAGTTTTTATTTTATGTGCTTTAGTAAGCACAATTATTGGCTGTAAATATGAAATTCTGAAACATATTTAGTAATTAGTATTAAACACTGCAGCTCCCAGAATTCACCGCGCAGAGCTGAGTCTGATGCGCTAAATCCGCACCTGCGCTGTCAGCGCGCGCAGGTAGAGTCAGACAGACCGGAAGTTGGAGCTTCGCCTTCGGAATAAAAGTCTTTGCTGTGAGGCGGCTGTTCAGGCTCGGAGGGTTCTGGAACACTCGGTTCGGTCCAGACTGGTTCTGATTCAGAAGCCTGGACTTCTTCCGAACCACCGACTCTTCCCACAATGCATCACTCCGACAGCTGTTTCAGGTAACAGATGTAGTCAGACCTGATCCGATTCTGGGTTCTAATGACCTTTTACCCAGTCAAAGTCCTGCTCGGTTCTGATAGGTTCTGTGGACTGGCTGGAGGTCCAGATGGTGGTGAGATCATGGACAGTTTCAGCTGCTTTTATTTTGAAGTTCCCACAGGAAGTCCCTGGCCCAGTGTTCCAGCCTGACTCGCTCAGCGGTTCCTGAGATTCCCGTTAGTATTCCCACTCTGCTCCTGTTTTTGGGTCCAGCGGCTCTCCGTGGCCTTCGGATCCGCCGCCGGTGCCTGTCGGGCGGCCTGCTCCAGCGGGACCTTTCGCTGCGGGCCGCGGTGCCGGTTCGGGGCTGCTGGTTCAGATTGGTTCTGTAATCTGCGGATTTGACGCTGAGCAGACGGCGGAGGGATTTTCTCTGATTCCAGCCTTCGCGGACTCATCAGTGGAATTAATCTTGTGTTCTGGTCGGGTTCGGATCCGCAGCTGATCCCTAGACCCGGTGGGCTGAACCGATCCTCATCACCGACCCAGGAACAGTTCAGAGAGCCGCTGGACTCTGCCAGGTTCAACCGGATCTTTAAAGGACCCGGTTCTGCGGGTTTGAACTGATTTTGATCCGAACTGGATTCAGATCAGATTAATAGCAGATATTGAAACAGCTGCGGTGCTGAACATCAGGAATAAAACATGATTCCTGTTTTCATCATCAATAAATACACAGAAATACTCTGATTCTTCCTCGATTCACGAACAGTTATCTACAGAATCGGATCATTTTATAGTTTCTTGTTGTTTTTTTTTTTAATATGAAGAAACTTTCCATCCAATCAGAAACAAGGAATCAGTTCACAGCAGGACCAGCTGAGGTTTGATCTTCTGGACTAGAAACCATGTTGGCGGCCATGATGGAGGCAGCCTGAAGGAACAATCTGCTTTTTATGGGACGATTTGCTGACCGTTGCTGCATTTGCTTCAATCAGGAGGCTGCAGAATGGCATTATGGGAAGTGTAGTTGGAGGTTGCTCAGTTATAAGCACTGCAGAGAGGGACTAGTGCTCCCAGCATCCTTAGCAGCAGAGCGGGATGTCGGATAAAACGGCGCCGCGCTGCCAGCTGCGGCTGGAGTGGGTCCACGGATACCGGGGCCACCAGTGCCGGAACAACCTGTTCTACACAGCGGGGAAGGAGCTGGTCTACTTTGTGGCCGGGGTGGGCGTGGTCTACAACACCCGCGAGCACACCCAGAAGTTTTACCTGGGTCACAACGATGACATCATCAGGTGAGGGGCGGGGCCCAACGCAACCACGCCTAGATTAGTGCAGGACAGGCGGTTGGATGAATGGGTCAGAGTTCATCATCCATCCACATCCATCTGTTCATCCAACCATCCATGCATGTCAACCAGCCAATCAGACGCCAGCCTATCAGAACGCAGCATGTTCTGGGTCTGACGTCATCACTCAGACAGCGGTTGATGCAGACCTGTGCTGGGCTGTGATTGGCTGCCGTATTTTCCATGTGAGCGGTGCGGCAGAACATCTGCCTCTGATAGAACCAGAACACATGGTCAACGGGTCAGAAGGTCACTGCAGGGAGGGTTAGGCTAAAGGTGTAAAGAAATGTCCCCATAAGGATAGGTGTGTGTGTGTGGGGAGGTGTTATGCCAGTGAACACACTCTCTGTCCCAGTGTTGTATAGTAACGAAGTAAAAATACTTCACTACTTTACTTAAGTATATTTTGGAGTACTTCATACTTTCCTCGAGTATGAAAATTTTTGATGACTTTCACTTTTACTTCACTATATTTCCGAACTTAATTGCGTACTTTTACTCCGATACATTTTCAATGTGTGGTTTAGTTACTCGTTACAAAAAAGCGAGAGAGAGAAACAAAGTGTTTTGATCCCACCTACTGATTAGCAAGTAGCAAGCAGGCTACCGAACAAAGTCGGTAGCCTACTTGCCTGGGCTTGTTCATCACCTCCAATAGGTTACACCTGTTTCACTTCTCCCATTAAACACAAAGCAAGTCTCGCAATCAGCAGCAGCCACATGGAGGAGGAGACGGAGACCACGACTGCAACTACATTGGACACGGCTCCAGGGGAACCACCAGCTGGTGATGAGAGCCCCTGGCCTTATTTAAACACAATATACTCTTTCGTGGGTGTTAAAGATTCGTCGTACCGCATGCAGTTTATGTTATTCCTGCCCGAAGATGTGGAAATTCTATCTTACAAAAACTCCCCGTCCAGGTAACGTCTTATGAAATGGTTATAATCCTCCTGTTTCAGTAACTATAGCTTGGTCACTAGACACTACTGTATTGTGAAACGTTGACCATAAATTAACTTTGTTTGGCATTGTTTCAGTTCCATACGTGGTGTATTTAGCTGAGGCCTAATGTTGACTGTAGCAGGCTACCTAGACTCCTCTGTTCAAGGGGGGACAGAAGCCATAGCGACAGCAATTTAGACTAAATTTAACGAATATAGGAAAGGCATGCAAGTTCAAAACCAGGTTTACAGATGCCAATAAGCTGCATTTCCCTCCCAGTTCTTTTTTTCTTTTGCATAATGACCAGTTGTGTGCACCACCTACTGACTGTAGCATTGACTGATTCACTGATTTGTGAAGTAGAGTAATCGTAACAGATCTTTTTCTTCATGTTGGCCGCATTTTCTGTACTATTTATTTTTCTCATTTTCAGCACTGACCTTACTTGAAGGGAAAACTTAAGGCTTACAAAAACTTTGTATTTTCTGTCCTGGAGGGTTTACTAAGAAGCTGGTTCAGTTGTAAAGCAGGTTAAGTTAACCTTGTGCTATAGGTAAAGCACCTAATTTTCTTAACTAAATGATGCCTGCAGGTATATCTATTAGCAGGTTTCATTTTGCCTGCACTTGGTTGTGTACATTATTTTAAGTGTATTTGACAAGTTTACCAAAATATAAAAAATGTCATTCAACCTGCATTTGCTTTGTTTTACTTTTTACTTGTACTTTTCATTACATTACTTGAGTACATCCATTTTTACAGTAATTTCCATACTTAAGTACAAGAAGTTTCAGATACTTTAAGACTTTAACTCAAGTAACATTTCAGTCAGTGACTTGGACTTTTACCAAAGTCATATTTTGGAGAGGTACTTGTACTTTTACTTGACTCTGAGATTTCAGTACTTTATACAACACTGCTCTGTCCCTGTTGGAATCGGCGGACCGATCGGGTCACTGAAACGCCTCCACGCTGCCTCTAGTGGAGAGAAGATGAATTACTTGTCAGGACGTGGTTCTGTTCAGATAAACGTGGGTTTAGTGACTCGTTCTGTCCGCAGCCTGGCCATCCACCCGGATAAGATCCAGGTGGCGACGGGTCAGGTGGGGAAAGACCCGTACATCTGCATCTGGGACACCTACGCCATGCAGACCGTCTCTATCCTGAGGGACGTCCACAGCCACGGAGTCGCCTGCCTCGCCTTTGACTCAGACGGACAGGTAAAGCCACGCCCCCTCTCCGTGATGGGCGGAGTCCAGAGGATGAATACTAATTATGACCGAAGCTGCCCTCAGGTCGCCTCACCTGCGTGGTTCATGTCTGTCGTCATAGCGACTGGCCTCAGTGGGACTGGACGCCAAGAACACGGTGTGCATCTGGGACTGGAGAAGAGGGCGGGTCGTCGCCATGGCAACCGGGCACTCGGACAGAGTAGGACCGAGGAAGTTTACAGGTTCTGGAAACCGTTGGGTGCGTAACCTCTGCTCTGCTCCTCCCACAGATCTTTGACGTGTGCTGGGATCCGTTCCAGACCAGCCGCCTGGTCAGCTGTGGAGTCAAACACATCAAGGTGAGACAGCGCCCCCACAGGGTCGCAGTGGATCTGCAGCTCACACGTCATGAATCATAACATCTTTCAGTGTTGATGAAAACTTCCAGAAGAGATTAAAGTGTTAAACCATTTTATTGGCTCTGACATGAATTGGACTAAACACCTGAGTTAGAGGTTAGACGTCTGTCTGCTGACAGATCTTCCTGCTGTTTCCTCTGGATTTGGTTAAATTGCCTTTAATTCCATGACTACCCTTCCACAACACTTTGTTGTCCTTCAGTCATTTTGTATCTAATCTGCTGCTCTGTTGAGGGACATTGTGAATCTGGAAGACCCGTCTGTGTCCAAGCTTTAACTTAAATGTTACTTCAATGTTTTCTCGTGATGTTGCCTATTTTGTGAAGCGCACCGGTCCCTCCTGCAGTAAAACAGCTCCTCACCATGATGCTTCCCCTCCACTGGGATGATGTTCTCAGGCTTAAGTGCTTTCCAGTTTTCACGGCTTCTTCCTCGCTGAGTGGCCTCACAGCACACATTGGTACAGGACTTGTTTCTTTGGGGATAATGACTCTCTGTTAGCTTCAGCAACATCTTCACAAGGTCCAACCGGTCCATCTCTGGGCCACAGAACCGGTCTCCTTCATGGCTGGCCATCTCCATGATGTTCATACTTGGATGTAACTTTTTGAACAGATAAACTTTGAACCTTCAACTCTCTGGACCCAATGAAGAACCAGACTGGGGAAGGTTCTGGTTCTGTTCCTGATATTTGGGCTGATTTTTTTTAATTTTCCATGATGTCACACAAGGAGGCAGAGACTTTCAGGCTGTTTCTCCACTTCATTCAGGAGTTGTAGGTCAACCAGTCAGAAGCTTAAAAACCCATGTCATCATCATCTGACCTTTAGCAGAGAGAACTCATTCTAGTAATTCCCACTGACCTGAACCAGGAACCATTTAGCCTGATTTAATGTCAGACAGACAGAATAAAAAGGTTTTGGCTAAGAACCAGTTATAGACTTCAGAACGGTCCGAATTCGACTAGAACCAATCCAGTTAATTCTAATTCAACCCAACTGGACTCCAGGACTTAACTGGAGTCCAGTTGAGTCCTGATGTTTGTGGTAAAATCCAGGTGATAACCAGATGCGAGTCAGTGCAGCAGGGAGGTCACTGGGTCCGACTGTGTTTGTGAGTTTGAGTATCTAAGGCAGGTTTCCGGTTCTGAAGGTGTTCTCTCCCCTGACTTCAGTTCTGGACTCTGTGTGGAAACGCTCTGACTCCGAAGCGAGGCATCTTTGGGAAGACGGGCGACCTACAGACCATCCTGTGTGTCTCTGCAGCCAAAGATGAGCTGACCTACTCTGGAGCTCTGAACGGAGACATCTACGTATGGAAAGGAATCACACTGATCCGGACCGTCCAGGCTGCACATGGGGTGCCAACTAATACTCCAACATCTTTAGAGCAGAGCCAGCTTGTTTCTAAACGCTGAATTGTTTCGTGCCTCACTGTGCAGGCAGGAATCTTCAGCATGCACGCCTGTGAGGAAGGGTTCGCCACTGGAGGACGCGACGGCTGCATCAGACTGTGGGATGTGGACTTCAAACCAATCACCAAGATTGACTTGAGGGAGGCCGAGCAGGGCTACAAAGGTGTGGAGATGCTGTCACTTTATCCTGTGGTTGGTAGGGTTAGGGTCACCCGCTGAAATTTAGTCACAAATTTAGTCTGGGCCAGACTGACCCAGACATCTGGGTCAGTCTGGCCCCAGATGTACTCAGGAACCTACATGTACTTTGAGTACACTGGTTCCACGTATATCCAAGGGCAGCCCCCGTCCTAGCGTCAGGTCAGTCCCACGGTACCCAGGTGTACCCAGGGACTGGTCTGGTTCTGGGTATAACCCACCATTAGATTGGTTTCAATAACTGGTGTTTTCTTTTTCCAGGACTGTCAGTTCGCAGCGTTTGCTGGAAAGCAGACCGGATTCTGGCTGGGACTCAGGACAGTGAGATTTTTGAGGTGATGGTTCGCGACCGGGACAAGCCAGTTCTGCTGATGCAGGGTCACAGTGAGGGTGAGCTCTGGGCGCTGGACGTGCACCCCAAACAGCCAGTGGCTGTCACCGGGAGTGACGACCGCTCAGTCAGGTTGGTTTGAACTAAAACTCTCCACCGTTGTCTTCCCTTGTCTGATTTAACCCCATCTGGGTCTCATCTGTTCGTCTTATCTGTGTCAGGCTGTGGAGTCTACCAGACCACACTCTGCTGGCACGCTGTAACATGGAGGAGTCGGTTAGGAGTGTGTCCTTCAATAATGACGGCTCCCAGCTCGCTCTTGGTATGAGGGACGGTTCGTTCACCGTGTTGCGAGTCAGGTGCTCTCACTAATTTGTCTCTAGAGTTACTGCTGCCTCACCAGCTTCATTAGCTGCAAAGGCAAGGTGGGTTTAATGGTCGGTAAAACCTCCTCCTCTGCAGGGACATGACCGAGGTTGTGCATATTAAGGACAGGAAGGAGGTCATCCATGAGCTGAAGTTCTCTCCAGATAGCTCCTTCTTGGCGGTAGGCTCTAACGACGGCTTGGTGGACATCTACGCCGTTGCTCAGCGCTTCAAGAAGGTGGGAGAGTGCAGCCGCTCCACCTCCTTCATCACCCATCTGGATTGGTCTGTCGACAGCCGCTTCTTGCAGACCAACGACGGCGCTGGCGAGCGGCTCTTCTACAGGATGCCAGGTTTGGATCTCAGAGTCCTAAGTGGTCAGGTATAGTTTAGAGAAGTCTGACAAATCTTGAACCCGGCAGATTGTTACAGCTGGTATAACATGTTTTAAAACCCTAGTTGCATCCCAGTTGTTTGACCCGAGGGTTGGTTTTGGGTGTGTGTGTTCTGGTCTTGCAGCAGGAAAACTCGTTCCTAAAGAAGAAGCAAAGGGGATCCACTGGATGACCTGGACCGGTACCATCGGGCCAGAGGTGAACGGAATCTGGCCCAAGTACTCCAATGTGACCAATATGAACTCAGTGCATGCCAACTACAGCAGTGCTGTGCTGGTGACCGGGGATGATCTGGGTCTCATCAAGCTCTTTAGATTCCCCTGCCTGAAGAAAGGTTTGTATCTTCCTTCAAACAGGAACATTTGGCAACTCAAGGTTTGACAGAGTTTTTAGACCTGGTTCTGATTTTTCTGGGCTATTTCCTGAATGAACACATGAGTTTCTAACAACTGCTTCCTGCCACAGGGGCCAAGTTTAAGAAGTACATCGGTCACTCTGCCCATGTGACCAATGTTCGCTGGTCTAATGACCTCCAGTGGGTCATCAGTACCGGTGGCGCCGACCACGCGGTCTTCCAATGGAGGTTCCTTCCTGAAGGTGTAATGAACGGTGTTCTGGAGCCGCTTCTTCAAGGTAGATTAAACTGTTATCTCTCCTATTGATCAAAGGATCCATGAAAGTTGAGTACACTGAGACCAAAAGGACCCGTCAGAACCACAGACAGAACCATCTGTAGGATCTCAGCGCCCTGAAGGGAGCATGTATTTTCTGGTCTTGGTTTCTCAGAGGGGTACGCCGACTCCAACAGTGGCGAGTCAGATTCAGATGTGTCCGACGTTCCAGAGCTCGACTCGGACATCGAGCAGGAAGCTCAGACCAACTATGATCGCCAGGTGAGAAGGGAACAAACAGCGTTTACCTTTCTATGACTTGTCTATGTGTCTGACCCACCAGTTTCTGTCTCCAGGTGTACAAGGAGGATCTGCCACAGCTCAAGAAGAAGCTAATTGGTTCCTTGAAGAGACAGAAAGCACCAGAGGAGGGGCTTCGTCTACAGTTCGTTCACGGGTAAAAAAGTTTAAGCAGTCAAACATGTCAGTTCTATGCGAGCAAGGTTTATTGACCCTTTGCACCTGACATAACATTCTTCAGAAAGCGGCCCACTCCGCCATGACGGACAGTAAAACAATCTAGGCATGCTTTAACTCCTTTAAAGTTTGTCCAAACCATACAGTTGGCCGCCTAGTATCACTTTTATTTTGCTGATTCACTGGTGAAATGGCCGTAAGGTGCTGAGTATTTTTCCTGCACAAACCGATAAGGACGCAAACCAAACTTGTCATGTCACTGTAAGCCTTTTGGCAAGGAAAGAAGATGGCGATGGATAGCAGCCATGAGTGAATACACCAGGTTGCCCTTGTTTGTAAACACTTTTTACAAGGTAAGAAGATTAACATTCATAAGTAACTAAAATTAGTTAGCTTAACTTGAACAAGTAGAAGACATGGCTAATCTGGCAAAAACAATTTGGGAAAACAATCAGTACTCCTGTTCCTCACTTCCAATGACATGGCAGTGAAGGGCGCAACATGATTAGGTGACGTAGTTGCAAAGGGTCTACATGAGCTTCGGTCTACATGGGTCAGTGTTAGCCGATGATCTCTACCTCAGCTTAGATTAGAGGTCTTCAACTCCAGTAAGGAGAGCTAAGATCCTACAGCTTTCTGATGCAAACCTGAGTTCTCTCACCAGCAACCAGACCTGCAGCTCTGAAGGACTGGAGCTGGAACCAGATTTAGACCTTTTGAGCAAAATATAGAGACGTTCTCTTTGAAGTAACAGTTTGTTCATGTCCTCTCATCTTTCTGAGGCTTAAATCAGATACAACAGGTAATCTCTCTGCCTTTGTGTTATTTTGCTGATTTAAACTCTATGATGAAGGGACTACAGGTAAACCAGACTCACCTGATCACCTTAGAGAGAGAAAAAGGTTGACTGGAGCTGATAATCCACAAAGTTTCCTTCATTAGCTCACATTTAGACCCACATTAAGAGCAGTTTTTAGAACGCCAGCAGCTTTAATGAGCTGCTCATCACACCCACTGTGACTTCCTACTTCCTGTTGGCTGCAGGTACCGTGGCTTTGACTGTCGCAACAACCTGTTCTACACCCAGACGGGGGAGGTGGTGTTCCATGTGGCCGCAGTCGCTGTCGTCTACCACCGGGTGCAGCACAGTCAGCGCTTTTACCTCGGACACGACGACGACATCCTCAGCCTTGCCGTTCACCCTCTCAAAGACTACGTGGCATCTGCCCAGGTACACCCAACCAATCATAGAGCAGCTCGTTTTGGGACACGTTTTTAGGGTTTCTAATTGGCCGTCTCTGTCATTAGGTGGGCAGAGACCCAGCCATCCACATCTGGGACATCCAAACCTTGAAGTGCCTGTCTTTGGTCAAAGGTCACCACAGCAAAGGAATCTGTGCTCTGGACTTCACAGGTCAGTCAAATCTCCCCACAAACTCTTCCACCTCATCTGGAGTTCCTCCAATCAAACGTAGAGATCATATAATGTCCAGTAAACCGAACATTTCCATCCAGTGGGACAGGTCCTGACCGTCTCAACTAGTGAAAAGGTGAATGAAAACTTCTTCTGGTGTTGAAATGTGATGAAACAGAACAACCAATTCAGACTTTGTTTGAATTTTTTAGCCTTAATGAATTTGGACATTAAGGCTAAAACATTTTCATCCAGAATTTACTGAAAAGATTTCCATGGACATGTCCATTCAGTGTTTGGAGGACATCTTTAGTTGGATCTTATTACTCAGTGAATAGCCAAGAATAAAACCAAACCATATGACCTGGGGACCGTCAGGTTCCTGGTGGCACCATCACATGCAGTCCATGAAGGTGCTGAACAGAACCAACCTAGAACTCCCAGTGTTCAGGTCATCCAGGTCCTGGGCGGTCTGTAGCCCAGCAGTCCTTGTCCATGAAACCTTCACCAGCATGTGGCTTCAGTAACCTCACCTCCAGCTCCTGATCCAATCACAGCTCAGCTCTACTTTGATGAGCATCATCCAGTGGTACCAGCCTGCAGTCTGTAGGGTTCCTCGGAGTTATCCTGGAGACCCTGGCTGGGACATCTGAAACCTCCTGCTGGTCCATCTCCAACCCTAATGTGTCCTTTTGTCTCTGTCTGTCCCAGCGGATGGAAAGAGTTTAGTCTCGGTGGGAATCGATGAGTTCCACTCCATTGTCATCTGGGATTGGAAGAAAGGAGAGAGGCTGGCTAAGGCCAGGTAAGCACACCTGGATCCAGGTCCGATGCAGACTGGGTCTAAAACCAGGGTACTACATAAACCTTAGCTGACCTTTACCTGTTGGCTACAGCAGTGAGAGGTAGAGTAGAGGTGGCTTCAGGTTACTGTCTAATCTGCTCCAGCATCAGGCCGGGTTGTCCCAGTCAGACAGACTGCAGATGGACATGTCTCTGCCTGACTGACCGAAGTCCTCCTGTGTCCTGCAGGGGCCACAAAGATAAAATCTTTGTGGTGAAGAGCAACCCTTTCAGGGTGGACAAGCTGGTTACTGTGGGAATCAAACACATCAAGTTCTGGCAGCACTCAGGTATGCTTCCTGCCTTCGCTTTAGAAAAGGTTCTGTCTGCAGGAGACGAAGACCTGAGAACCTGACACAAGGAGCTGGGATCCACTGTCTGTTCTCTCCAACTAGGAGGTGGTCTGACATTTAAACGGGGAATTTTTGGGAACCTTGGTAAGCAGGAAACCATGATGTCAGCATGTTATGGCCGGTCTGAGGACATGGTCTTCTCTGGAGCCACCAACGGAGACGTCTACATCTGGAAGGAAACGACCCTGATGAAGACCATCAAGGCTCACGACGGGCCCGTGTTTGCCATGTGCTCCCTGGACAAGGTCATCCATCCATCCATCCATCCATCCATCCATCCATCCATCCATCCATCCATCCATCCATCCATCCATCCATCCATCCATCTCAGGTCTTCAGCGACCTGTTTCCTCAGCTTCTCTGTTCCTCAGATCTGGAACAAACTGCCTGAAAACCTGAGATGATCAGAACCTACCGGCTACTACCGTTTGTTTCGCTCATGGTTTTTATATCTGTATTTTACCATCTTCTTGTTTGATGCAAAGCTTTTCATAGATGAAGGTTTTTGTTCAAAAATGTGTCTGATGTCCCATAGAGACCCTTGGATTGTCTTACCATTTGAAAGGACCTAATAAATAAAGTCGTCTTGTGTTGCGTTCACTGTCAGGGTTTTGTGACCGGAGGAAAGGACGGCATTGTGGAGCTGTGGGACGACATGTTTGAGAGATGTTTGAAAACCTACGCCATCAAAAGGGCAGCTCTGTCCCCGTCCTCCAAAGGTGTCCTCTCTGGCGTCCACAGCTTCCCCTCCTGAGGATTTTCTGTTGGACTGACGATGTCGTCCTTCTGAGCAGGTCTGCTGCTGGAGGACAACCCGTCCATCAGAGCCATCACTCTGGGTCACGGTCACATCCTCCTCGGGACCAAGAACGGGGAAATCCTGGAGATAGACAAAAGCGGGCCGATGACACTGCTGGTTCAGGTGAGACAAAAAGACTCTGGTCTGTCCAGCAGAATCGATCAGAACTCCAGGCCTATCCCTGGTGAGATCCAACATGTGCTGTTGGAAGGAGAGTTGTTTGACCTGTAGCAGCCACCAGGCTCACCTGGGGAGGTATGTAGGCATCCAACACTTCCTTCCTGCTTCTGTCCTTCACTGGAACCGAGATGATCATCAGTCCTTCCTCCCTGATCCACTTCTTCTCAGGTACCTCACCTGTGTGTCTCACCTGTGGTACTTCTATGTTCAGGGTCACATGGAGGGGGACGTGTGGGGGTTGGCGGCCCATCCTCTACTTCCTGTCTGCGCCACCGTCAGTGATGACAAAACTCTGAGGATCTGGGAGCTGTCGACCAATCACAGGATGGTTGCTGTTCGTAAGCTGAAGAAAGGTGACACCTGTTCAGGTAAGCGTAGGTTTTATGCTCGTTTCAGTTGGCTAACCTGTATTCTGTGTCACCTGCCAGGTGGGCGGTGCTGCACCTTCTCTCCAGACGGTAAAGCTCTGGCAGTCGGTCTGAACGACGGCAGCTTCATGGTGGTGAACGCTGACACGCTGGAGGACATGGTGACCTTCCACCACCGCAGGGAGCTCATCTCAGACATTCGCTTCTCCTTAGGTACCTGAACTCACTGCACAGGTGTGACAGGTGTTGAAGCTGAGTCCCTAATGTGTCAGGGATGTTTCACAGATGCAGGAAAGTATTTGGCTGTGGCATCCCATGATTCCTTTGTGGACATCTACAACATCCTGACCAGTAAGAGGGTTGGAATCTGTAAAGGAGCTGGAAGCTTCATCACCCACATCGACTGGGACTCCAGAGGTGGACTCACCTGTTTTAATTAACCTCAGATGTTGACATTTCCCTGGTCCTCACCTTTACCAGCTGTTCAAGGTCCCAACCTAACATCTCATTCTAATCTTTTCCCTACAGGTAAACTCCTCCAGGTGAATACCGGAGCTAAAGATCAGCTCTTCTTTGAGGCTCCACGAGGACGCAGACAGAACATCAGCGTCTCGGAGGTCAGAAAGCATGTTTCTCTGTTTTCTCAGAGGCATTTGTTCCCTGAGGTCATAGTGTTGTTTCTGTGTCCAGTTTGAGAAGATGGACTGGGCCACTTGGACGTCCGTTCTGGGTCCCACCTGTGAAGGAATATGGCCGTCATTCAGCTTTGTGAACGCTGCTTCGCTCACCAGAGACCAAAAACTTCTCGCCACAGGAGATGACTTTGGCTTCGTCAAACTGTTCAGCTTCCCGTCCCGGGTGAGTCCAGAGACAGAGTCCGAAGCTGGTTTCTCTGGAGGATCTCTGTTCATCTCCTCAGTCTCTTCTCCCAGGGTCAGTTTGCTAAGTTTAAGAAGTACGTGGGTCACAGCACCAATGTGACGAACGTGCGCTGGTCCAATGATGATGCAGTGCTTCTGTCTGTGGGCGGAGCTGACACGGCGCTGATGATCTGGACCAGAGAGCCGCCGGGCCACAAGGAAAGCAAAGCCGTGGACAGCGAGGAGTCTGACGATGACCCTGAGGAGGACGGAGGTAACATCAGAGCAGGAAGGAGGTCGTAGTGAACGTCTGGCTGGTTGGTTGGGGGGCTCTCAGATTGATTTGAGTTTTAGAGATGCAGTTGTAGCCGCCACTAGCTAAAAAGCTAGTTGTGCTAACCCTAAAGACCTAATCACAAACATTAGTTGCGCTATTGCTAAGCGCTACAGCAACATGGTATTTAGGTGAATCCAACTTCAAGCATGTTTTACCCACCATGCATCAATAACACATGTGCTACATCATAGCATAGCGCCCACAATAGGATCGTATCTGTCATTACACACCAGGAAGTGATTCTTTGGAACAGGCCTTTCACTCATCATCTCCGTTTTATAGTTGAGTTTTGCTATCTCACATTTTCAAAATTAGCCCAAGTGCTAAAGCAAATGAAAATCCAGCTCTTCTATTAGCACATTAGCGGATGTGTGGATGTGTGTCCACCACTGCAAAGATGTGTTTTCTGAGAATGGTAAAGTTCTGGTCAAGGACAACCCCAACCTTCAGCCCCCAGGCCAAGGCACCGCCATCCAGAGTGAGTAGAATGGTCTGAGAAACAGCAATTGGTGAATTTCTGTTTTTTTAGGGTACGACAGTGATGTGGCTCGGGAGAAGGTGGTGGACTATGTCACTAAGATCTACTCAGCAAGCATCAGGAACATGACAGGAACCAAGCCCCACCTGCAGCACAGAGAGCTTCCTCTGGAGGACAGGTAACCTGAAGGCCTCATTAGGCCTCCTGATGAGTTCAGGTGCAGTTTGTTGTTAACGCTGCTCTTCCTGTTCAGGCCTCCAGTGAGCCGTGCCGTGCCGCTGCCCGACAAACTGCTGAAGGACAACGTGACTAAGAAGAGGAAAGCGGTGGAGGTCGGCACATGGCATCTGCTTGATAACGTTCAACGCGTCCTGACCTCGGCTCTAACTGCTGTCTGCGTCTGTTAGGAGCTGCTGCTGGAACACGTCTTCGGCTACCGAGGCTTCGACTGCCGCAACAACCTGCACTACCTCAACGACGGCGCCGACATCGTCTTCCACACCGCCGCTGCTGTCGTCATCCAGAATCTGTCTGCCGGTGCGTAGAACCGTCAGTTATCGTCAGTCAATGTTGCTCATGAGGTCACTTTTCCTGCTTCCTGCTTCCTGTCCTGACAGGAACTCAGAGTTTCTACCTGGAACATACAGATGACATTCTCTGTCTGACGGTCAACCAGCACCCAAAGTACCAGAACATCATCGCCACTGGACAGATCGGTAAGTGTGAGAGTGTGAGACTGCAAACCTTCACATCATCTTCAGGTGGTCTTACCTGCCTCTCAGGTAGCAGTAGCGTAGCAGAGAAGGTTCTGGTTCATGATCATGATAAGATCACTGGCTCTCACTGGCTCTCAGAAAGTAGGAGTGCTAAGTAGAACATCTAAAAGAACCTTTTCAGTAAACCCCACAACCACCTGAAAGTATGAATGAACTTGTTTGGAGCAGTGATGTTTTCTGGTTTTATGTCACAGTCTGGTAAAATATCTCAGCTAATTTCATTTTGTTCTGAAGCAGCTCAAGTGTCATTAAGAAAGTTGCTTCAGATCTTGTCCTATCAGGTTGGGTTCTCTAAGATCCAGTTCATTTAGGTCAGATCATTTCAGCTCAGATTCTTACAGGTCAGGTTCTTATTGGTTGAGTACTTTGAGGTCAAGTTCTTTCAGGTCGGGTCCGTTCTGGTGGAAAGCTCATTGGTAGGTCCCACAGGATCATCCATGGAGTGAAAGTTGCCAGGTGAACCAAGCTCAGTAAAGGTGTAGGTCCTGCTGGCTCTAAGAAGAATAATTTGCATCTATGGAAGAGTTCAGTCTTCATTTGAAGCTGCAGGAATGGAGAACCAACTGAACATAAACTGGGGGCTTGTCCGGGATTCTGTCTTGGACAAGCTCCCAGTTTCTGCTACGACCCGGCTTTCCTGCAGGTCCGGTGAGGCTGCAGAGCAGTGTAAGGGCACCAGAGGGAGCCAGGTGTGTGGTAGCTGCTCCATGTTGTAGTCAGACTGCAGGTCGTTAGCTCCTCTGCACATTGCTTTCATGCATGACTGGCTGCTTTTGGTCCATCACACCTTTCCTTCTCTTCCACTGCTTCCTCATTGTCACCGCCTCTCCTCGCCACCAGGTGACATCTCTGAGCTGCCAGGTAAGGCTGAATCTACCTTCCTCACCGTGCTCATCATCATTCACACATGATTCTGTTTGCTCTGCTGTGTCATCTGCTGTCGGTGCGTAGAGACCGAGGTGTCCGGTGAGTATCAGTGGTCAGGATCCGGGTCGGGTCTGACCCATGTCTGTTCTGTCCTAGACTAGATCTGCTCTCATGTGGGCTCAGAAAACACTCGCTGCAGAACCTGCAGGTGAAGGAAGCTGGCCGCTTGTTGTTTCCGGTGTCATCAGGCAGAAAAGTGACGCATCAAGTCTTTTCTTTGTGATTCCAGACTGAAAGAAAAATGGTTCCCAGTTTTTATTCTGACAGTAATAGAATAATTTCTTTCAAAGGAATTAATTATTCTGATATTCTGATCAGTTTACATTCTGCTTTAGATGGGTCACGGTTCCGAATGTTAACGTTTCAGTAGCAGTAGACGTGTTCCCCCTGGAGGTTTACCGGGATTCTGGTTTTTACCGAGTTCTCCTGGTTCTGATCCTGGTTCTGGTAAAGATTAAGATTTTTCCAAAGGGTTCTGGTTTCACCATCGGTCTGACCTGATAAGTGACAGAACCTGACCAGAACCAGGTTCTGTAATGAGTGTTTTCATCAGAATGATGGTGACAGACAGGAAGTAGCAGCATTCCTGCGTAGCGCCCCCTGCCAGCTTGTGGCAGTAGCAGACCTGGTCGGATTGTTCCCCATGTAGAACTGACCGATGGTTGGATTGGTTCTGTTTCTGCCCCGTTTGGACCAGGTTCTGTCAGATGAACTGAATGATTTATCTGTTGATGGTTCTGATCTGAATGAACATTTCCTCTTCCTGTTTGCAGTTTAACTGTTAGTGACGATTTTATTGCATCTGTCCTGTTAACCCTAGCTTTGCCTCTGGCGTTCTCGCCACCTGAACTGCTGGGTCCCTCCCACTGTCCCCACTCTGTCCCTCCCACTGTCCCCACTCTGTCCCTCCCACTGTCCCTCCCACTGTCCCCACTCTGTCCCTCCCACTGTCCCTCCCACTGTCTCCACTCTGTCCCTCCCACTGTCCCCACTCTGTCCCTCCCACTGTCCCCACTCTGTCCCTCCCACTGTCCCCTCTCTGTCCCTCCCACTGTCCCCACTCTGTCCCTCCCACTGTCCCCACTCTGTTGGTTAGATCTGGATCCTGCCTTGCTTTCTGGCTACGGTGCTGATCAACATTCCTGTTCTCTTCTGGGGCAGAACCATCTTCTAGGTTTGGACATTCAGACGCTAATGGTGGTTAGCTACTGCTGCCTTGGGGTAGTCTGACAGAGGCAAAGCATTGACACCACCTGCTGGTGGGGCGGGGCTTGAACCAGCAACCTACGGGTTACAGGACAAACTCCTGCCCCCTGAGCCACCGTCAGAAGTTACTGTAGTAACCATGAAGCGCCCCAGTAGCGCTGTGCAGAGGCTACAGCCCTCAACTCGGTTGCCCTGAGTTAGATTCCTGGTCTCAAGCCATTTGCTGCATATCTTCCCTGTTCTCTCCTCCCTATGTCCAGTTACGGTTCAATAAAGCCACTAGAGACTAAAAAAGGGATTCAAAATAAACAAGTGGCACAATGTTGAGAAATAAGATCGGGTTGCGAGAATCGAGATCGAAGGCATTCTGCTACGTACCACGCGCTAGCAGGAAGTGACATGACCCAAACAAACCTGGATCACCTCAAACTCCTAGTGGTTGGGTCATTACTTGCTGGTATCAATATCCTGTGAACTGAAAACTTTGATTGTTAATGTTCCACAATTAGAAGATAATCAGAAGGTCCAGTACAGAATGATCTGTTCTTTTACTAACAGATCATTTTTTGAGAGCTACAAGGAAGTTTATGTTTCACTGGGACTCCAAGATTGTGTGGTTTCTTGACTCCAGCACAATTTCTGTGACTCTAGATCCACTGTTTTACAGACTCTGACTTTGGTTCTCTGTTTCTGGTGTCTTCTCACAGGTCTTGCTCCATCCATCCATGTGTGGGATGCAATGACCAAGCAGACTCTTTCCATCCTGCGGTGTTCCCATGCTAAAGGCGTAGGTTATGTCAACTTTAGCGCAACAGGGAAGTTACTGCTGTCGGTGGGGGTGGAACCTGAACATACCATCACAGTGTGGAGATGGCAAGAAGGTAAGTTATGAAGGTAGAAACATGGAAGCATCTCTCTGCTGTCAAGGACCAGCAGACTCACTCTTATTTGACATTTAAACGTCTGAAAACTCAGAACTGCAGTAAGAATCCTGCCAAAGCATCTGTTGAAGTAGAGAAGAAACGTTACCTGTTTTGCTTTTGCTGCATCTGAAGTGCGCACAACCTGACCCTTTACCTCCATGACAGGCACCAAGGTGACCAGTAAAGGCGGTCACGCTGAACGGATCTTTGTGGTTGAGTTTAGACCCGACTCAGACACTCAGTTTGTGTCGGTGGGAATCAAACACATCAAGTTCTGGACGCTGGTTGGTGGTTCCCTCATGTATAAGAAAGGTGTGATTGGCTCGGTGGAGGATGGCCGCATGCAGACCATGCTGTCTGTCGCCTTTGGTGCTGTAAGTTCTAGTTATATGTAGTCCATTTATGTCTACCAAGTTTTAGTTTTATTGTAAATCAATGTTTTCCTCCTAGAATAATCTGACGTTCACTGGTGCAATAAATGGAGACGTGTATGTCTGGAGGGACCACTTCCTGGTCCGAGTAGTGGCGAAGGCGCACAGTGGTCCCGTCTTCACCATGTACACCACGCTGAGGGACGGACTCATCGTCACTGGAGGGAAGGAAAGGCCGTAAGGAACTGAACTCACCTTCAGAGCTGTAGTCAGGGGTTAGTCAGGGTACTAAGACTTTCCCAGTCAGAAGGTTATCATAATGTTGTTTTACACATCTCTATCAGTGTGGAGATGTTCTTGTTTCATTAAATCTGGTCTTTTAACAAGACCCCTGACTATCATCAATGTTCTGCAGCTACTTTAGAAGAAAGAAACACCTCTGAGAACCTAAAACTGGTCCAGTTTCTCTGTATCCTCATTGTTCTGGGATCCAGCTGTTAGTCCCATTGGCTCTGTGTTTATCAGTGTAGGATATGAAGAGCAGATCCTTTATTCAGAAAGACTTACTCTGTCTCCAGAGGAGTAGGTTGTGTACTCCATCAGGGTGTTTGTTTCACAGGACCAAAGAGGGAGGAGCTGTGAAGCTTTGGGACCAGGAAATGAAGCGCTGCAGAGCCTTTCAGCTGGAGACCTGTCAGCCAGTCGAGAACGTTCGATCTGTCTGCAGAGGGAAGGTAAGGCCCACAGTCTGCTCCTGACCTGCAGGCAATGTTAAGAATGTAAGGACAGTTTCTTCATCGTCTAAGTGTCCATGCTTTTAGACAAGAGCTAAAGAGGCCTTTCTCTCTTGCTCTCAGTGAAGGCGGACTCTTTTTCCCTCTGCTCCCTCCCTCCTCATCTTCTCCCTGCTTGCTCTGTTTTTGTGTTGCTTTTTTGAAGCCTTTCTTTGCACATCCTCCAAATCTACAAAGTATGGATCTGGTCAGCTGCTCTCTCAAAGCAATTCCTCAAATTTTCTTGAGGAGAAGACTGGGCACAGGAGAGCCCTCCTGTCCTACAGGGACACACCCAGAGGGATACATCCTGGGTTTATTCATGACAACAGGATTCCTGTTTGGAGTTGGCGGATACCTGGCATGTCGACAAATTTGTGACGGATTGGGCCGACTAGTAAACACTCAGACTGAGATGCTGTGGGACAGAGATGCAAGTTGGATGTGATTCTTGCTGAGACTCGCAGTCCAGCTGCAGACTAAAACTCTCTGGCAGGAAGGAATCGATCCTGGAGAAGTTGCTAGTTTCGGTTCAGTGGAACGGCCGCACTAATTTGGATGATTGGAATTAACAGGGATGTATCGGTGAGACTTTAGGGCAGATTAAAATTTGAAATCTACCCAACATAAAGCTCTCTGTATCTGAACTGGCTCCCCTGTGTTGGCCTCGGCTGGCTGGATATCTCAAATCTCAAATGTGAACGTGACGCTCCTGCTCTCCTCACTCCCTTCTGAAATCATCCATGTGACTGTGGAGCAGAGCGCTCCCAAGGACTTGCTCCTAGATAACACCATCATATCAGACTGTTGCCTGGGAGACCGAGCTGCATGGTTTCATGGTCATACACATGCAGCACACAAACACAGCAAACAGATACACTCTGTGATGCTGGCCTCATGTCTGAGCCTTATCTTGCTATACGTGCCATATCCTTCCCAATGTTGTCATTTCATTCTACTAATTCTTATTAGTTAGAACAAATTTAAGATCCAGGAAAATTCCTATTAGTTTATAAATTACAGACTACTTATTCTTATTCTTATTCTTATTCTTATTAAACATGGGGAACCAATATATAGTTTTTGCCTTTTGGTTTGTTATTTTGTTTGTATTTCCTTCTAATTCATGTAAAGCACTTTGAACTGCCTTGTTGCTGAAAATCTGCTATATAGATAAAATTACCTTACCTTGCGATGCTCAATCCAAGGTCCTAATCTTCTGAAACATCTAATCCTTTCTGCCTCTGTTTGCTGCAGGGTAAGATTCTGGTGGGAACCAAAGACGGGGAGATCATAGAGGTTGGAGAGAAGAATGCTGCTTCCAACACCATGATCAATGGTCACACTAAGGGAGGAATCTGGGGTTTAGCATCGCATCCTTTCAAAGACGTCTTCATCTCTGCTAGTGATGATGGGACCATACGCATCTGGGACCTGGCTGACAAGGTACTTACCTCCAGGGTCCAGTCTAGCCTTCAGATTTCCTGCAGTCCAAACTTTAATTTGTTTCTGCTTAAGAAACTCCTGAACAAGGTGAGTTTGGGACACCCTGCCAAGTGCACATGCTACAGCCCCAATGGGGAGATGGTTTCCATCGGCATGGAGAATGGCGAGTTCATCGTGCTGCTGGTCAACTCCCTCACCGTCTGGGGCAAAAAGAGAGACCGCAGTGTCTCCATCCAGGACATCCGGTAAGTAAGGCAGTGCATTAGAGCTGAACTCCTCTTTGTGGTGTCTGTGAAAATCTGAGGGTTGTCGTGGTCCAGGTTCAGTCCAGATAACCGGTTCCTGGCAGTGGGTTCAGTAGAAAGTGCTGTAGATTTCTATGATCTGACTCTTGGCCCGTCACTCAACCGAATCGGTTACTGTAAGGACATCCCCGGCTTCGTTATCCACATCGACTTCTCTGCTGACAGCAAACACATCCAGGTGATCTGGGTTCAAGGTTTGGGTGTTTGACTGATCTCTGCAGACTCTAACAGTTCACATGTTTGCCTTGTTGTCAGGTGTCTGCCAGCACCTACACTCGTCAGGTCCATGAAGTCCCCTCAGGGAAGATCGTCACAGAGCTGAACGTCATTGAACGCATCACCTGGGCGACCTGGACCAGGTAAGACTGACGCCGAGGTTGGGAAACGCGAGATTTGGTGGGTTAGTAACAGTTCTATCCATCTGGTGCCTGTAGTTAAGCTTGATGTCTGATTTGGTCCTGATCCAAACCTGAAGGTTCTCCATGACTTTCCCTGAAGGTAATGACAGACTTCGGTTGGATAACTCTTATAGGCTCGCTGAGGAGCCAATGAGAAGCCAGGCTTCATGTTGCTTTGAAGGCAGCAGAAAAACAAAGTTCTCAACAGAAAAATAACAACATTCATCGTCCTGTGAAACCAGATCAGCTCCTCCCCCTGACGGAGGTAGCGCCCTGAGATTCCACCAACACCAGAAACAAAATCTACAAAGCCCAGTCCTCTTCGGCTTCCCTATTGGACAAATTAGGTCAAATTCGGACAGAAGGGGGACAAACGAACCTTTTCCTGTTGCACTGCAGTACCAGTATCTACCAGCAGAGGGCAGCAGCCTGTAGCTTTAAGTTGGCTGCAGTTCTCCTTCTGTTTCTGTTTCTGGTTCTGTAGAACTGGACCGGACCTTTAAGACTCGTCCCGGTGATTATTCTGGACATCTTTATGACAAATCAAAACTGGTCCAGTAGAACCTGAGCCTGAACCCAAACTGGATCAGTAGAACCTGACAGGCCCGGTCCGGCTGTCGGGAACAGAACCGAGGCGCTTCCCATGTGGGCTTGGTACAGGCAGCTCTGAAATCCTCACTCAGTCCGAACGTCTTCCAGTACGGAACCAGGATCCAGTTCTGGTCGTGTTTAAGAATCACAAAAGGAATTATGGGAAAATTCTGAGGTGAATTATTTATTTGTCTGAAAGTCAAACCGTCAGGTTACTTGTTAGCCTTGGTTGTTGTTTCCATGACAACAGGTGCTGGTTTCCTGTAATTCTGGACCAACATGGCTGCTGGAGAAGTCCAAGGCGTGCCTGAGTTCTGGGTTCTGACTGGTTCTGGGTTTCTCTTGTTTCTCCAGCATCTTTGGCGATGAAGTTCTGGGCGTTTGGCCGCGAAACGCCGACAAGGCTGATGTCACCTGCGCCTGCGTTTCCCACGCCGGCCTCAGCCTGGTGACCGGAGACGACTTCGGCCTCGTCAAGCTCTTCGATTTCCCCTGCCCGGAAAAATTTGTAAGAGACAGAGTCTGACCGGAACGTGTTCCGGACCCGGCAGAACCGGGTCAACCCGTCACACCTGTCCTCTCTCTGGCTGTCCCTCCAGGCGAAGCACAAGCGCTACTTCGGCCACTCGGCTCACGTCACCAACGTCCGCTTCTCCTGCGACGACAAATACGTCATCAGCGCCGGAGGCAGCGACTGCAGGTCAGAACCGGGTCCGAACTAATAAGATTCAAAAAGTGTCTAAAGATTCTCCATAGATGTTATCCTGTAAGTAGTAAAATATTTCAATATCACCCTAATGTAGACCCTCTATGTTCATTTTGTCACAACTCAGAGGAAACCATCATCACTGCTCTGATGTTCAAACTTTTAGGAAAGAACTTTTTAATTGGAAATAGATGTTTAATTTAAGACTATATTATGTGGCTTTTTCTGTTTAAACGCTGCAAAAATAAAGTCTTTGTTATAAACTTAATATTCATTTTAGTATCCACAGCTGCAAACCCAAACTGAATGCGTTTTGTGCCCATGTTTCTTCATATTTGTATTCTCTGAAGTTTCAAAGATCGTCTGCAACAATCTGCTGGATTTGACCTTTTCCTGTTGGACTCTTTGCTTTTACCTTCCTTAAGCCTCATCCTTCTTTTAGTTACTATTTATGTAACTTGTTTTACATATTATTGTAAAAAAAAAAGGTCAGAACCAGAACCAGCACCAGCTCCGCTGTCTATAAAGGCAGAAATTGATCAGCAGGTTTTTGTTTCTGCTCCATTTTTCCATAAATTCTGCCTTTTATTTTCTCAGTGTTTAAGCAGCTGGTTTAGGTTTATAACCAGTTAGAACCATTTCATAACATTATTGGTAAATCATTATTTGATTTGCCAATCAAAGGGGCTTTAAGCTGCCATATAAAAGCGTCATGATGGTTTAAACCCTTAAATCTCCCCCCAGAAAATCCAATGGGAAAACGTCACGCGGGTTATTGGGTTAATAATAATAGATTCACAATAATAACTGATCATAACCTGGAAGCAGAAACACGCCGTGATCCCAGTGTCACTGAATAGGATCATTTTTGGTTTAATAGTAAAAAAATGATTTTTTATTAGAATTTTAACTTATTTTTTTATAAAGATGGAAAATTTAATTAAATGTTACAATTTAGAAAACTGTAATGAAATGTTCATAACTAAAACTGAATGTTGAGGCTGGTCACCATGGCGACTGCTGTGGCTGCAGGATGAAACATCTGGATCTCTTCTCTACTTCTTCTCTGCAGCCTGTTGGTGTGGCGATGCCAGTGAGTCCTCCTCTTCCTCTGATGAAGGCCCCCGGACCTCCAGGCCTGTGATTGGCTGAAAGGGACGACCCTGTGTGTGTTTCAGGTTTATTGTTCTCTGTAGATCCGTGGAGAAACGTCTGATCTCCACCTGTAGCTGTCATGTGACGTGTTTTGGTGTCAGTTTGTGCCTTTTTCAAAATCTCTGACCAAACATTTGATACAGATTTATTTTACTGGTGGTGCTATAATCTTTTAGGGCTTTTACATGTGGATGTTGTTGTGTTTGTGTCATGTGATGATGAAGAAGAAGATGATGATGAAGTTCACTAAAAAAGAGGAAGCTGGATCGGTGTTTGATCCCGGCCGTTAAAACCTGAGATCATCTGTAGAAACCAGTAAAGAGTTCTACCTCTGAGAACAGCTGTGGGGAACAGGTGCAGGTGGCGCTTCCAGCCACACGGTGGTGCTGTTTCCTCCCTCTGGTCGAAATGCTGCCTGAACATTTAAAGGGAATAAACTCTGAATCTGAAAATGTGAAGAACCAAAGTTCTGATCCAACACGGCCTCATGTAGCGCTGCTGAAGTCCAGCTCCGATTGGGTCAGAACCGGGTCCGGTTCTGATTTCAACCTGGAAGAGTCTCTGTGGTTCAACCCGAGCTGAGCTGAAGAACCATCTGGACCTTCGTGGCTCCTGAGTGATCGCTTCCCGGTTCAGAAGAACCGAGTCTGAACCGGGTCTGAACCTTTTAATCAAAATAAATAAAACTGTCACATGAGAGCACAACCTGAGCGTTTCTGTTGTTTTATTGAATGATTTGATGGTGGCCATGTTTGGGTCCATTTTCAGAACCAGTTCCTCCCAGTTCAGTAAAACAAGCCCAGACAAGGACCAGTTCAGGAATCACCATGGTAACCGTGTTGTTTGGACTGGTCCAGGCATCCAGGATGATGAAACTCTGAATTTGGCCTGCAGTTCAGCCCAGATCGTTTTCCTCAGCGGTTTGGTAACTCCTGCTTTTAAAGTCGGGCCAAACAGGCGCTGAGCGGGTCGGACATGGACTCGGAACCGAGGAGCTCCAGAATCTCAGCCAGTTTAGATCCGTCTTGGCGAACTGGACAGGCAGCTTCCTTTTGATTAAATAGGCCAAATCAATAATAAGGCTATTTAAAAAGGCAAAGTTAATTATTCACAGGTTTGATCAATCTTTTTGATAAATATATTTTAATCTTGTTATTTGGTTAGAGGTCAGTTACTCTGTTCTGAACTCAGTTCATGTTTTATTCTTTCCTTTTCCTGAACAGTTCAGTTCAGTTCAGTTCAGTTCAGTTTCCTTCTTATTGTTTCTGCTGCTTCCCTTTTCTGTCTGTTTATTTCTAATTTTAACTGTGTGTCTTTAAATGTTAGAGGTTTGAGAGATGGTATTAAAAGAAAAATAATATTTATTTTTTGTAAAAATACAAAAGCTAACTGCATATTTTTACAAGAAACACTTTATTGAGGCAGATGAGAGCTTCTGGTCTAATCAATGGGGGGAAATAATTTTGTCTCATGGTTCTAATAAATCTGCTGGTGTTGCTTTACTATTTAAATATGTTCAGAATAAACTAGAAACTCAAAGGAAAGATAACCACTGGATTATTTGTGACTCAAAATGGAAACTAGTTTTCTGATTCTCTGTAACGTCGATGGTTATAACAGTTTAACTCAGAATAAATCTTATTGTCTGAATTAACTAGTCATCTAACAGAACTAGCTCAGAAATATTCCACTAACTATTTCATATTGGGAGGAGATTTCAACATGGTGTACAATGAATACCTTGATAGATCACCCTGTAAACTCCAACCTCATCATATAAATGTAGTTTTATAAAACTTTTGTTTGGATCTGAACCTGGTGGATCCTTGGAGAGAAGCAGGTCAGAGGTCAGAGGTCAGTCTTTCTCCTGGTTTCAACCTGATGGCTCAGCTAAGTATCGACTTCTGGCTAATTTCAGACGGTTTGATGCAAAATAATGTTAAAGCTGGAATTTCACCTGCAGCTTGATCTGACCACTGCCTGATAACTCAGAGTCACAACTGGGTTGATAAAATCCCATAACAAAAGTTACTGGTAGTTTAACTCAACCTGCTTAACTAGGAAAAGTTTAATAACAAAATCCTGGAGCATCTCAATTTAATTTGTAGTGATAAAAATCTGAATTCTTCCACGGAAAAACGGGAATTTTTAAAATTTAAAGTCAAATCTCAGTCAAACACAGTAAATGAATAACTGTCCAAAATAAGGAAAAGGAATTAGAAATCATTTTGGTCACATCAAAAACATAAACCGTTTTTTAATGATGATGACAAACAGTTAGATGATTTTTATACTAAAAAAGCCAAAGGATCATATCTGAGGTCTAAGTGGATTGAAGACGGTGAGAAAAGTTCTGCATATTTTTGTAGATTAGAAAAAATTAGACAAGAAAGAAATGGCATAAATTGCTTGCAAATTAACAATAAACCATGCACTGACTCAAAATTAATATCCAAAGAAATTTGTACCTTTTATAGCAATTTATATTCTGCATATAATAACCCAATGGCAGAAACTTTCTGTCACTCTGTTCAACATTTGATTCCTAAAATCGATGACAGTTAGAAGCAGGAATGAGGCCGACGTCGCCACAGAGGAACTGGATCAAACTTTTTATCCCAGGACAAAAGTCCAGGCTGCCAAGCTTAACGAGAAACTTTTCTAAACCTTTTGGTTCCCATCAGAACCTTTGAGCTGACAGAACTATTAGAAAACGGCTGTTTGACCCAAACACGGCGCCATCAGGCTAATAAACCTGGAAAAGATCCAACAATTCTTGATCATCAAGACCGATTACATTATTAAATAATGATTACGAACTTCTGACACATTTCAGCCAACAGGTTCAAATCAGGAATATCCCAAATGATTTCTGACGCTCAGTCTGGATTTATAAACGGCGTCGATAGATAATAACATCCGACTTGTTCTGGACTTCAATCACTAGAACCACTTAGCTGAAAATGAATGAATTATTGTTAGACTTTTATCAAATATGATAGAACATGAATTTATGTTCAAAGCTTTAGATTTATTTGGGTTTGGAAATAAATTTATTAATGTAATTAAAACATTTTACAAAGATACAAACAGTTCAGTGTGTTTTCCTCATGAGCCTCTCAAAGATTTAATAAAGGTAGAAAACCAGGTTGTTCCATTTCTCCTCTGCTGTTTATTGCTGCTGCAGAAATGTTTTCCATATCAATTAAAATGATCAATTTGGTAAATTATCAGTGGGAGGCAAAGAGTTTTCTATTAGTCAGCTGATGACACAACTATCTACTTAAATAAACTGAATGAAATTCAAAAAATTCTTAAACTGATTGAAACTTTCTCAAAGGCTTCAGGACTTAAATTAAGTTTAAACAAAAGTTACATTTAGCCTCTAACAGACTGTCCTATATCCACTGCTTTTAATATTCCTGTCAAATATCTGGGTGTGAATATAAATAAAAATAAATCTGAGTTAGAAAATCTGAATATTTGGGAGAAACTTCAAAAATGTAAAACTCATTTAAATAAATGGACACACAGAGATTTATCTATTCTGGGAAGAATATTTATCACCAAAATGGAAAGTATTTCCAGACTTATCTATCCTGCATATACATTAGGAATAAACAATAATTCAGAAATCAAATCCATCAACAGGATGAATTTTGACTTTATATGGAAACAGAAAACTCACTAAATCAGAAAAAGTAATTTAACCAAACAGTCTGAAGATGAAGAACTGCAAGATATTGAATTTGACAGCATGAACTTTAAAAATAAACTGGCTTCGGTCATTTCTAACAAATCAAAATGAATTATGGTTCCATATTCCAAGTAAAATATTTTCAAATCTGGGTGGAGTTAATTTTCTTCTTAGATGTGACTTTTAAAAAACTGCCTGTTAAACTTTCCTTCTTTCACCAGCAAGTTTTATTATATTGGAGATTAAAACACACAATACTCCCTAAGAACTGCTGTTACATAAAAATCAATAATAAATCAATTTTTACACATAACTGGCTGGAACAAGGAGTTTGGTCTGTGATGCATTTATTAAATAATGGAGGGATTCAGTGTTAAATATAACCTGCAAATTAATAAAAGTGAATTTCAAAAAATGATTAGTTATTCCCCCAAATATTTTATGCACAGCTAAATGTTTTTATAAGATCCGTGTTTACAGAACCTCTGACCTTCCTGGACTTCTGATTAATGGACCCAATATCACAGACAATAAACTAAAAACTCAAAATAGGGAATGTTTTACTACTTTGTTTCCTTTTGTATCAAATCCAAATTTTATTTCTTTTCAAAGGTTGAAAGGGTAAAAATTAGAACAAATGATTTCAATAACCTGAGGAAGTCCACCTTCAAATCTTTCAGGTGTTTTTCCCTCTAAGGAAACTTTAGACTTTGATTTGCTGTTGATGATAAAACTTGTTTATTTTGTGATATCGAGTCGACTGAACATCTTTTCTATGAATGTTTATTGCAAAGTTTTCTGTTATAATGTTCACTACTGGCTTTTCCCTAAAACTCCAAACTTACCGGAATTTTCTAAGAAACATTATTTATGGGAAAAGAAAATAAATGTGAAAGTCTATGAATGTAATAATTATCATGGCCAGTTTTTCATTCACAAATGTTTTCTTAAAGCCAAACCATCTTTCCTCACTTTTCATAAGGATCTCTGCCTCCTCTTCTTATCGCTAAAATTCATGGACAAGATGCAGATCTGGATAATATGATCGATTATTTGAAACTGATTGAAAACACTGATGGGTTTTTTCATGATCTCTGTCAGTAAAGAACCAGCCTGGTTCGGCTTCTTCAGGTTTGTGTACATGATGATAATAATAATAATAATAATAATAATAATAATAATAATAATAATAATAATAATAATAGTTTAGATCCGTCTTGTTCTGGTGGGAGGAGTCAGATCAGATCAGGTTCCTGTAAGCTAGTCATGTGACTTCCTGCGTCATCAGCAGATGCCGTCCATCATGGCGGCTCCCAGCTGCAGGTGTCTCTCACCGTGAGGTTGTTCGAGGTTCGGTGACGCAGGATGAGGTGAAGAGCTTACCTGTCTGAGGTGAGACACACAGAGCGCGAGCTGGCGGGACGCCGTCAGAAGAGGACTTCCGGTCCGCCTTTCTAGCGCCAGCAGCAGAAAAACAGAACCAAACAGAACCAAACAGAACCATATGTGTTCGGCAGGTGAACAGATTTGAGATAAACACACATGCGGGCTTTGACTAGACAGCAGCTCTCCAGGAATCCTTCCGGCTGATCAGTTTGGTTCCTGATTAAATGCTTTTACTGACCTGCACGAACTTTAGACATATTCTGTTCAATTTTACGCGGTTTGGCTTCTGCTCATGTTCATTAGTCTGAAGATGATTCTTTTTATCATCTGCTGATTTAGTTCAGCTGTTTTCTTTCATTCGGCTTCGGTTTAAGAAACTTTTATTTTGAAAGATTGTGTCTTGCATGTCTCAGATCAGCTGACGGAGTCTTTCCGTTTCTGTTTCAAATTCAATTTAGAAATCCTTTATTGATCCCAAAAGAAAATAAATGTTATAAGTCATTAATTCAACATTTTTGAAAGTTCTTGTAGACAGTGACCTGCTGTAGCAGTCTGTCTCACATGGATCTGGAAGAAGCTTCTGACTGACACCGTCTCATGCAGGGGATGGTCAGAGTTTCCCTTCATTTTCTTGATTTCATGTGAAATCCTTCTTTGCATCATCATCATCATCATCATCATGTCCAGAGTTTTCACAATAAAAGTCAAATAAATCCATCAAAATGCTTTTCCTCCAGTGAGGACAGATGCAGTTTGTCTCCTGGCTGAACAGAAACACCTGTCCTCCACCTGTGTCCTCTGTAGCTATGAGTGTGATGTCATCAGTGATGCGTGCTACACGGCTGCTCCGGAGCTCCGCCCCCCTGCTCACCTGGCCTCAGAGCAGCCGACTGGCCTCCAAGCAGGTAAGGCTGTGGATGTTAGCTTAGCTTGTGGTTGGTGGACTAGAGTAAAGGCTGATGACTCACTTGGTGCAGGTCAAAGGTCAGAGGAAGGAGCAGAAGAAGCTCAAAGTGGACAAACAGGAAGTGGAGATCAGACAGGGCATGACGGCGGCGGCGCTGGCGGCGGCCATGAACAGAGACTTTGGTGAGCAGCGTGATCAACGCCGTTGATCCGATTCTCCTGCAGATTCTACTGACCCGGTTCTGCTACAGACCACGTTCTAGAGGCGCTGCTCAACACGCCGGCGGACCTGGACTCGCTGCGGCCTGACTCGGTTCTGGAAGACAGCTGGATCAAGGAGGCGGTGATCCGGTCCGGGATGAAGTTCAGATGGGCCAAGCTGAGCGAGAGCCGAGAGCGGCCCAACAGAGACGCCCAGAGGAGGTACCGGCAGAACCGGACCCGACCGGACCGGACCCGACGATCAGCCAACTGACCTGTTTGTGACTCTCCTGTGACCCCAGGCCCCCCGCTGACCCCGCGCTCCTGGCGAGTCGCCCCCCGGTGGTCACCATCATGGGTCATGTGGATCACGGGAAGACGACGCTGCTGGACAGCCTGAGGAAGAGCCAGCTGGTCGCCATGGAGGCCGGCGGCATCACGCAGCACATCGGAGCCTTCCTGGGTAACGGGGCCAGCTGGGAGGCTCCGCCCCCACATCCTTCTGTGTAGAGCTGCTAACCTCTGACCTCTGTCTTTCTGACCTCCAGTCCAGCTGCCCACCGGGGAGCGGATCACCTTCCTGGACACGCCGGGCCACGCCGCCTTCTCCTCCATGAGGGCCCGCGGCGCCAACGCCACCGACATCGTGGTGCTGGTGGTGGCGGCCGACGACGGCGTCATGAACCAGACCGTGGAGTCGGTCCAGCACGCCAAGAACGCCAAAGGTAGGAGCGGGGGGACGCCGGGTGGTTCCGAGGTTCTGGTTCTGATGTTCTGGTTCGGCCCGGCTCAGTCCCCGTCATCGTGGCGGTGAATAAGTGTGACAAGCCGCAGGCCGACCCCCAGCGGGTGAAGCAGGAGCTGCTGGCGCACGGCGTCGTCTGCGAGGAGTTCGGCGGCGACGTTCAGGCCATCCACGTCTCGGCTCTGAAGGTGATCCGACCCGAACCCGACCGCCGCGGTCCGGCCCACCCGCGCGCAGCCTCACCGATGATGTCGCTGTTTCCAGGGCGATAACCTGCAGGCTCTGGCCGAGGCCACGGTGGCGCTGGCCGAGGTTCTGGAGCTGAAGGCGGACCCGGACGGCCCGGTGGAGGCTGTCGTTATCGAGAGCCGAACCGACAAAGGCAAAGGGTGAGTCCTCTGGAACCCGGTCCGGTTCCGATAGGAGTTCTGCTGACGGGCCTGCTCCCTGTGCACAGCCCCGTGACTACGGCCATCGTCCAGCGGGGGACGCTGCGGCGCGGCTGCGTTCTGGTGGCCGGCCGCTGCTGGGCCAAGGTCCGCTTCCTGTTCGACGAGAACGGGCGCGCGGTGCCGGAGGCGGCGCCGAGCGCGGCGGTCCAGGTGGTCGGATGGAAGGAGCTGCCGTCTGCCGGAGAGACGGTGCTGGAGGTGGAGTCGGAGGTGAGGGCCAGAACCGGGCCAGAACCGGTGTGAATGAACAACCTGTCCCGTCCCAGCTGTGTGCTAGCTACTTCCTGTGTGGACCGCTGCAGTAAAAGCCTGTCCTGTGGCCTGCAGCAGCGGGCCAGAGAGGTGGTGGAGTGGAGGAGCCACCTGGCGGAGCAGCAGAAGCTGCTGGAGGAGCAGAGCGCCATCCAGCTCAAGCAGCAGCGCCACCTGGAGGAGTACCGGCTGGAGCGCGAGCCGCTGGCCCACCTGAGCTGGCGCCAGAGGAGGGCGGAGCTGTACCGGGCCCACAAGATCCGCTTGTCTGTGCGGCCCAGCGAGCGGACGGAGAGCGACGAGCTCGGCCTGCCGCTCGTCATCAAAGGTGGGGACGGCGCTCCGCCCGGCGTGACGGCGCTGACTGGTGACCTCTGACCTCTGACCTACAGGTGACGTGGACGGGTCGGTGGAGACGCTGCTGAACGTCCTGGATGGCTACGACGCCCAGGACGAGTGCCGGCTGGACGTGATCCACTTCGGCGTCGGCGACGTCTCGGAGAACGACGTCAACATGGCCGCCGCGTTCGGAGGTAGGTCCGACGTTCTGGTGCTGGAGCGACCCGGGGCCGAGCGGTGTCGTCTTGGTAACGGCAGCAGGTTCTGGTTCCGTTCCTCAGGGTCGGTGTACGGCTTCAACGTGGCGGCGAGCCGCGGCGTGACGCAGCTGGCGGCGCAGAGGGGCGTGGCCCTGCGGCTGCACCGCGTCATCTACCAGCTGGTGGAGCAGCTGCGCCACGAGTTGAGCAGCAAGCTGCCGCCGCAGCGCCGCCGCAGCACCGTGGGTGAGTCCAGGTCCAGAACCACAGCAGAACCGGGTAAGATCGGACTGCTGGAGGTTCTCAGAACCGTCCCACCTGTCCCCTCCTGTCAGGTGAGGCGACGGTCCTCGCCGTCTTCGACGTCTCTGTGGGGAAGAAGAAGGTTCTGGTGGCCGGCTGCCGGGTCCAGAAGGGCCAGCTGGACCGCCGGCTGAAGTTTAGGCTGATCCGAGGACGAGACACGGTGTGGGAGGGTGAGTGAGACCAGAACCAGGCCGGATCCAGTTGGTTCTGAACTTGAACCTTGAGGATTTAAGTAGTCGGGTTCTGATGGGATCCAGTTCGTCCAGTTAAAGCTGCAGATCGAAATGTTTCATTAAACCAGTGCTGCCAGTCATCCTCATGTACACGCTGCTCAAAGCCTCCCCAGGAGCAAGGCGTCGTTTCTGCCAATAGAACATTTGGCAGCAAATGCATAAGGATGATTGACATATCGGGAGCGGTGCGTCACCGTGGAGACGGTTAGGGTATAGAAGTTACATGCTTCAGCTTTAATGAGCCGGTTCTGGTTCTGGTGCAGGTTCTGTGTCGGCGCTGAAGCACCATAAGGACGACGTGGCGACGGTGAAGGCGGGGATGGACTGCGGCGTGTCGGCGGACGGCGAGGTGGACTTCAGCACCGGTGATGTCATCGAATGCTTTGAGGAGCAGGAAGTTCCTCGGGTCACTTCCTGGGACCCCGGGTTCTGACCGGACCGGTCCCTGAGACTGAGAAACGACTCGGTTTGGTTCTGAAACATTTTATTAATATTTCATAAAAACAAAATCTGATCATCGATTCACATGTTCAAATAAACGATTCCAACATCCAGACCCGGAAGCTTCATTCCAGACAGGAAGTTCCCAGCTGGGTCTACTTCCTCCTGGTTCTGGCGAGCAGTGCCGGGTCGATCCGGTCTGGACTCAGGCCTCTGACGGAGTAGAGGCGGGCGGCGCGCTCCGACAGCGTTCCCCCGCACTTCAGGCCGCGGCGCATCAGTTCCTCCTTCAGAACCTCCAGACCCAGAGACTCCAGCTGCTGGACAGACGGCACCGAGGACAGGTCCAACTGCTGAGGCAGAACCAGAACCGTCAGAACACAGCAGAGGGTTCTGCTCTAAATCACGTTTAAGCATCTAGATTCTGGTTCTGACCTGATCCGGTTCCCTGCAGCCCTGAGGAGGGTTCTGGTCCCCTGACGGTCCAACAGCCGGTTCCGTCGGGAGCCCGGGGTTCTGGACCTGGGCCGGTTCCCTGCAGCCCTGAGGAGGGTTCTGGTCCCCTGACGGTCCAACAGCCGGTTCCATCGGGAGCCCGGGGTTCTGGACCTGGGCCGGTTCCCTGCAGCCCTGAGGAGGGTTCTGGTCCCCTGACGGTCCAACAGCCGGTTCCGTCGGGAGCCCGGGGTTCTGGACCTGGGCCGGTTCCCTGCAGCCCTGAGGAGGGTTCTGGTCCCCTGAGGGTCCAACAGCCGGTTCCGTCGGGAGCCCGGGGTTCTGGACCTCTGAGGTTCTGGCGGTTGGAGCGGTGCTGGAGGAGACAGCAGAACTTGAGGCTGGATCCGGGTCATGGGAACCGGTTTGGTTCTGGTTCTGATGGTGAACTGGTCCAGTTCGGATCGGTTCTGCTTAGAGTGAACAGCTGGTTCTGAATCAGAAGTGAAAATATTTCAGCTGCTTGGACCGGCTTCTGCAGCTGGACCATCTGGACCCGGATTATGAGGAACCAGTTAGAACCATCAGAACCAGTTCACCCAGCGCTCCCAGGAACAGAACCCACCCTGAAGCTAAACATGGATCAGTCCAGAACCGGCCGGCCGGTCCGATCAATGGACTCTGAACCTGCAGCGCCTCCAGCTGGTCAGACGTGGAAAAGCATTTTGATCTAACGCTGACCTCTGACCTCTGGGGATCAGGCATGTTCTCACTGAAACCTGAATATTGATCCAGATATCAATATCAGATCAATCAACAGACCTGCTGCTGGGTCCAGGCTCCGCCTCCTCCCTCTGGGTCGTCATGGTAACAGCTCCTCCGCTGCACGGAGACTCATCATCTTCATCATCCTCAGAGCTCAGCAGCTCGTCCAGACCCGTCCTGTAACCATGGTAACAGAGGGTCAGAGCCGGGCTGTGCTCCCTTCGCCGGGTCAGAACTTCACACACCGACCAGAACCCGGCTGCCGCTGCAGTCTTCCTCCTCTTCCTTGCAGGGGCTCGGTTCTGATCCGGGTCGACTCCGACCTTCACCTGACCGCTGGAGGTCGCCTGCAGGCCTGCGACACACACACACACACACACACCTTAAGGACCCGGAGCTGCAGCTGGGTCGGCCCGCTGCAGCTCCGGTGACCCGTCACCTTTCAGAACCGAGTCCTCC
This sequence comes from Xiphophorus maculatus, assembly GCF_002775205.1. Taxonomy (NCBI): domain Eukaryota; kingdom Metazoa; phylum Chordata; class Actinopteri; order Cyprinodontiformes; family Poeciliidae; genus Xiphophorus; species Xiphophorus maculatus. The sequence goes on along the minus strand of NC_036447.1, from coordinate 230,605 downwards.
AGACGCTCGCTCAGGTCGTGGCACTGCTGCTGGTACTGCGGGTCGGCGAACTGATGCCGCGGCTCCAACAGCTTCCTCTGCAGACGCTCCAGCCGCCGCTGCTCCTTCTCCGCCTCGCGCTCCGACTGCTTCTTCAGCCAGTCCGCCATCCTACCAGAACCAGAACCAGAACCCATCTGGACCCTTCACTACAAAACAACATCCAGAGCAGGAGGAGGAACTTACTCCTTCTCATGGTTGACGTCTCGAAGGCGGCGGCCGCTCAGATCCCTGCAGGCCTCTCTGTTGGTCGTCTTCTCGATCTGTGCTCCCAAAGCCCGGAGCATGGAGCCAAAACCTGGAAAACCAAGGAAACATGGAGCCAAAACCTGGAAAACCAAGGAAACATGGAGCCAAAACCTGGAAAACCAAGGAAACATGGAGCCAAAACCTGGAAAACCAAGGAAACATGGAGCCAAAACCTGGAAAACCAAGGAAACATGGAGCCAAAACCTGGTCATGGGATCGGTGCATTTCCTGGAACTGACCTCCCTTCCCTCCACGGAGCCGGGGCTCCAGGCGGTAGACGGCCCCATCCTGCAGCCGCTCCTCCAGCCCAGACAGACGGCCGTTAGTGGTGACATACCAGTCCTGATAGGAAATACTGGATCAGTAAAGATTCCTACAGAACCAACGACCCGTCACCACTTCAGGGTGAGACCTCTGGTTTGGATTTTTAGTTTCTGACAATATAAAGGTCACACAGCGCTGTGGGACATTGTCACAAAATGGTGGATAAATCTAAATTAAATACATTTATTTAGAATAATACAAATATTCTCTAAACACAAAACTTTATTTGTTCAGAGTTTCGCTCTCAGAGTTTGAGAACCGTTTTAACTCCCAGTTCCATTGAAACTGGAAATACTGGTATCAGAGGCGATCCCAGCAGGAACTATATCTGAACATTAGTTTTGCTCATTTAATGTTTCTTTTGCATTTAGTTATTTTCTGTTACTGTCACAATGGACCTTACGAAGCTCCGCCCACAACGACCAACCTGACCGCAAGTCTCACAAACAAAGCCTGGTTGTTTCTAGGTAACATGACTGATTAGTGCGTCATTTCTAGCGGATTTTCACAATATATCAGCTACTAAATGGACAGAGGAACTAACAAGTTCATGTCATCAACTGGGAGCAGGTTACTGGTTTCTCAGTCACAAGCTGGTTGCAAACCTGAGGCCAGCAGGTGTCAGTCCATTATGGTAGATCTGAACTTTGACCTCAATATGAGAAGCTACAGACTGATAGGAGGAGCCAAAGAGCTCTGTAAAGGTAAAGGAAAATCTTCTGAAGTTGGGATATAATTCATTTAATTTCACATAATTACCGCGGTAGAAGCCATTTGTTTGTTAAAATTTTATGAAATATATTTGTTCTATTTGATGTTTGTTGTGAATGACGTAAACTCACAAACTAACGAGGTAATTAGTCCAACGGTTAGAAACTACAGCGGCTGTAATGAGCCACAGCAAAGGGAAACAAAGGTAAAATAACCTGAACAGGTGATCAACTCAGAACCACTCCTACCTTTTTACTCTCTCTCTCTGTGTAGTTTAAACACACCTGTTACCGTGGCAACCGCCTGCGCCCCGCAAGACGAGCAAAGATTACTTAAAAACATAACATTCAGTTCGTTACGATATCAAGTTTCCATGCTTGATATTTATTTATCGATTATTAATCAGAGCTTCCCTGAACACAGCGACGGTTGACTGACTAGCTGTACTTGGTGCTAACGTGGCTAACACGAGTAACAGTTTAGTCCAAAGCCTTTTCTGCTAAAATAAAATCTTTAGTGTATGTCAGATACAGACACATTGCATATTGATCTGTTTAGCTAACGTCAGACTGTGTAGCAGACAGGCTTCAAGGTGTACAAGTTGTATCAGTTCTGCCTTTATGCTGCACTTAGCTAACGGGAAGCTAAGTGTGTTTGTGAGACGGCCACGCACGTGACCACGTAGAATGGGCATCAGCCAATGAAACGCGGCCCTGTGGTAAAGTCCATATGTACTTCTTTACAATCGTGCAAACAATAAAGGGTTAGAAGAAAACAAATCATCCATCAGAACACCTCCTGGAAACTGTAACATCTTAAATTAACGTTAATACAGCTCTATAGCAAAATAGGAGATTTATGTTAAAGCTTGTTGTCAACCTATAGCATGTTGAAGTGCGTAGATTTTTTTTATTATCCCTATATTAGCCTTCGGTAGCTCAGCAGCTAACAGGCTTCCAGCTCCGATCTAAACCCTGTAACCCCACGCTAAGGTTCGGTTCCGGTTCTGTTAGATATAATCACTCACCTGGTGCGGGATGAACCGTTCCAGAACGTCTCTGACAACAGAACCAGGTGGAAACTCGAAGCTTGAGCACCTGAAGCTCGGAGCAACAACAAGCACCTCCATCTTGGCTCCGTGTTACAAGCTGAACGCACTGCGCAGGCGCAGGACTCTGTAAGGACGTCTCATAGGCGCCCCCTGGTGCATAGGATTAGAATCGATGCTCTTGGGGCGAAACACGAACCAGTAAATACATAAAATAATAAACTTAATTTTCTATTTATTTCAAACAGACAATAATAAACAAATAAACTTTTACAATTTGAAAAGTTTATGAAGCTATTTAAGATTTCCAGTCCAGATTTGCATTAACCTAAAATCATCAGGGGACGGCGCTGTGACCCAACAGGAAGTAAAACGGAACTCGCCTTCTTCCGGTATTGGAGGACAACATGGCAGCCTTGTGGAGACTTAGGTTCGGGTGCCGGTCCGCGTTCCGCTTCTCCTCGAGCGTTTCCGTCCGGGCCTGCTTCAGCACGGACAGTGAGGACGGAACCAGAGCCGGGGCCGGCTTCGCGGCAGCCTTTCAACGGCAGGCGGAGCTCCAGCGGGAGGCAGAGACCTCCGCGCCCGATCAGAGTGCCTCCATCTCCGGCCAGGAGCAGACCTTCGCCTCGCTCTTCCAGGCAGTTCCGGTGAGAGACAAGGTTGTGGTTGGGAACATCTTCCATGTGGTCCGGGACGACCTGTACATCGACTTCGGAGGGAAGTTTCACTGCGTCTGCCGGAGACCCGCGGCCGGAGGAGAGAGGCTCCAGCGGGGCTCCAGGGTCCGGCTGAGGGTCCTGGACCCGGAGCTCACCGCCCGGTTCCTGGGAGCCAAGACCGACACCACCCTGCTGGAGGCCCAGGCGGTCCTGCTGGGTCCGCTGGATGGACGGGAAGCCCAGGGGGGGCCAGAAGCGGGACCAAAAACAGTTCTGGTTCAGCGTCTGGACCGCTGAGTGAATCATTGCAATAATCTTTTAAATCAAGTTTGTGTAAAATGATCAGAATAAATATTTATAAAGTATTAAAGTGTTTCTGTCTGCAGTTTCTGAGACCCAGTTCGCTGGAGTCTGGCCCAAACTAAGCCAGTAAGATCAGAACCAGAGAGTCCATCAGTCAGGATGTTCTGATGAGCCGGGTCAAACCCAGCACTGAGATCCAGGGATACCAAGACTGAAGTTCTGTTGCGATGTGGATCATCCAGAACTTTTACCAATGGTTCCTGTTCTGTGGTCCAAGACCGACTGGGAACAGGTTCGTTAATACCTGGAGCCGCTTGGACCGAACCTGGGATGAACCCGTTAGTACCTGGCTCCTTTAATATCCAGGCATTAATGTGTTCATTGTTAAACCTTTTCCTGGTTCAATAATCCGGCAGATCAGAGATTAACAAACATCTTCAGTTGGATTTATCCAGCAGAAATACTTGGACTAGACAGATGGAGAAGCAGATTTTCAGTACATTTACAGAAATAAATTGAGGCAACTTTGAAGAAATTGAATTATTTTATTTTAAAGCTTGTATGTATAAACAGGCTAATGACATTTTATGTAATCCAAAATTAGGAGCTTATATTCCAGTAAAGCAGGGGTGGGCAACTCCAGGCCTCGAGGGCCGGTCTCCTGCAACTTTTAGATGCATCTCTACTTCAACACACCTGAGTCAAATAATGAGGTCATTAGCAGAACTCTGGAGAACTTGACTGCACTTAGGAGGTGATTCAGCTGTTGGATTCAAGTGTGTTGGACCAGGGAGACATCTAAGAGTTGCAGGACTCCGGCCCTCGAGGACCAGGACTGCCCACCCCTGCAGTAAAGGATGTTTTGTAGGCCCCAGAGGTTTGTGGCCCCTCGGCTTTTACAAACCCAGGATCGAAAATGTTCTCCGATTTAAATGAAAACAAAATGTTTTATGTGTGAACTGTCAGGATAACTGGACATCATCCCATTTCCCCATGCTGGACATTTTAGTTTGGCAGTAACAGTGCATGAAATGAATCAAACTTCAGTAACATCTATATTGTTGTGTTTTTATGTTTTGTGTCATGCAAGCTTTGATTTGATCCTATTTCTGTAACTGCAATCAAAGATCACTGATGTGTGTTGGAGGGAGCTGCCAGGTGAAAGGTCAGGAAAAGGAGAATTGGTAATAATCATGTTGAATGTGAATCAGAAATGACCTTTAACCTCAGTAAAGTTGAACACTGGCTGCTGACATGTCTGAGAGGCGAGCCAGTGCTGATGATCGACCTAAAGAACTGAAACTGCAGGAAACTGAAGGAAAGTTTGCAGGCTAAAGGACTGTGACCCTTGACCTGACCAGGACAAGAACACAGACGTGACATCATATCTCCAAAGCAAAGGTGGATCTGAGATCATCTATTCAAGCAGACAGCCCACGGAAGAGGCAGACGGTGACGTGAGAGTGACCTCTGAGCATCACTAGTCGTCTGCAGGAGGAGAGAAGCGGCGGCTTGTTCCTCCTGTCAGGTCGGATCAACGGGCCACAGATCCACCAGGAAGAGTCTGCAGCAGAACCCCTGTACATGCAAGAGGAAATTCCCCCAAGATCCAACACCTGCAGCTTTGAATCGGGACTCTTCCAGCATCTGGGCCCTCAGGCCTCGGCTCCCAGGGGCCCCTCACTCTGCCGGGACAGATCCTATGTCAACACATTGGGCTGCAGTTTGTGGTTCAGTTCTCCGTCTGTCTTGCAAATTGTTCTCCCAGGGCTCAGTGACAGAGGTTAGGCTGAGAAGTGTTGGATTGAAGTTGATTTTATTATTGTCTCTTGGATTTGATGGTTGCATCTGTTTCCTGCTACTGCTGAACTCTGGGTGACCCCCTAACCCTACCCGTACCTTAACCCCTCACCCATTAAATGAGCAAACAGTCACTGGTGGACGTTCTGTGTGTCACCCTGCAGTCCTCTGATGGCTGTAACCAATCAGGGTGTTTGAGTGAATAAAGGTGTAACTACTGGTTGCTTAGCAAAACAAGGAGAAGATCAAAATTTCTCCTCTGAGATTTACAAACCAAAACTCTAAATCCTAACCAAACTTTAAGAGAATATTGTGAAAATGAGAACGACGGTTAACGGGTCTGGTCTGTGGGAGTTCTGTGGCGAGTTAACCCGACCCGACCCGACCAGTTCCTAATGAATTTCACCAGAACCTGTGGACTGGGTTTGGACCTGTAGTGACCTTCTGGTTCTGACCCGGTTTATTGTCTGGATCTGGAATATTTCAGGATAAAAAGCGTTTGATGAACCTGGAGGGAACCGGGCTTTAGGTTCTGATCCAGGAGGTTAAAGGATGTAGATAGTCACACACAGTCAGCTGATCTGCTTCACTTTATTAAAGCTGTGGGTTCAATAAACCCTGAGCAGGTTCTCACAGGCATAAATACCGAGGAGCTACAGCGCCCTCTATCAGGTCAAAGTGGTACAGCAGGAGGGAGGAAGAGCTCAGGAACAGCAGGACTGTTGGTCGGTTCTGGGTTAGACGACCCGGTGGAGCCCAGCTGCAGGTCAGTAGAAATGAATGAATGAATGAATGAATGGATGAATGAATGAATGTGTGTTCTCAATTTGAGTGACCAGGTGAGTCCTCTCAGGTTAAGCTGAGCTTGGTGGATTCATGCATGTTAGTGAAGGATATGATAATTGATATGATATTGATATGATGATAACAGGTAAATACTAATTAATATAATAAATACACTTAAAATCAGACTGAGGCTCAACACTGTAGCCTTGCTGTCCTATCCAGTAATTATTATATAATTATTATGATTATGATAGCGACTCTGTAGTATTGTGGACGTTTTGTAGCTCAGTGGAGCAGCAGCATCTTCTCAGTCTGGGTGTTTTGCTCTCATCTGTCCTCTTGGGGGCGCTCTGGGTTTCAGCCACACATGGTCACAAAGAGCCACTGTGGAGAAGAAGCAACAGACAAACAGTGAATGTCAGGCGCCCCTGGTGGCTGCACTTCCTGTCTGTTGTCATGGAAACGTCAGTTCATTTGAGTCTCACTGGATATCTAGAATCAGTTCATTAGAATGATCCGTTCATCAGATCTCACGGTTCATTTCTACAGAACAGCGCCTCCTCCAGCACAATCTGCGTACGTCATTATTCAGAACCCGATCCGTTTCCGCCGTGACCAGAACCCGGAAGACCCACCCAGCAGGACGCCGACCTCATCGAAAACTGAGAATGACTCAGCAAGTGAAGTGATTCGCTTCAGTTTGATCACTCATCGGTGTGACCACTTTAAAATGTTTAAGAAGAAAATAAGAAGTTCATACCATTTTCAAGACAGTAATGCTAAGTAACATCGTCTTTTAATTATTTATTTTTTGTTTTAAATTACTTATGTAAGTTTTTCATTATTCCAGTAACAAAAAGGATTTTGTGTATCTCACTTAATAAGTTAACAGAGAGCTGGTGAAACTAGATAATAGATGAAAGTCTGATGCTGGAGAAGTAAACTAGCAATATTTAAGTCCAGAGGACCAGAACCAAGACAGAACAGGGTTTGGTACCTCCATGAGGTTCATCTCCACAGTTCCAGTCCCGTCTCTGTCCAGGCCCTGGAAGATTCCTGACCAACAGACTCCAACAGGTCAGTTCAGAACCACATGAACAGAACCGGCTCACGGATCAGGGTGTGGACTTACTGAACATGGTCTCCAGTTTGACCAGGCAGCAGGTGAAGTTGTCGAAGTCGATGATTTCATTGTCGGCGTATCGAGCGATCAACATCTGATACAGCTTGTTGTTCAGTTTGAACCCTGCAGATGGAGCACATCACGGGTCAGTTCTGGAGAACCAAACCCGGTCCAACCCATGGACCGGGCTTGGACAATTTATTGTCCGGGCTATGGACAATAAACAGCCCCCTCTCCACCACATAGTGGACAGACAGCGGAGCACCTTCTCACATAGGCTGCTCCAGCTCCGCTGTCGTAGGGACAGATACAGGAAATCCTTCCTGCCACATGCCATCTCACTGTACAATAAAAGCTAAATCATTGTTCTGCACTAATCAGTCCAATTTGCACAACTGTACTGTGGCACACTGCTGTACATATATTTACATATACATATCTGCATTTTTTGAATCTTTGCAAGGACTGCTCTAAGCTGCTTTTATATTAACAGCATGTTATATTTTTACAATTTATCTACAACTGCTACTCAGTGGTGGTTGTTGTTGTGTCTTGTCTCTATGCTGTAACTGTGAAGTAATTTCCCTGCTGGGATGAATAAAGTAATTCTATTCTATTCTATTCTATTCTATTCTATTCTATGTTAAACTTCTTCCGGGAACATAAAACTCACCGCCGTTTTCCAGCGCCAGACGCATCTCATAAGAGTTCATGCAGCCAGACTTATCCAGATCAAACTCTCTGAAGATCCCCTGGAACACAACATAATCTCCTGAAAACCTAAACTGGACCCAGCAGGTTCTTAACCCTGACCCGTCTGGGTCAGAACCAGCCTGACTCACCAGCCACTTCCTAATCTTGTTCCAAAGGATCTGAAACTCCAGCAGACCGAGCCGAGCGCTGCCGTCTTTCTGAGCTTCAGTTAAGGTGTACCTGATCCAGACCCGGTAATGTGTTCTGACCAGGCCAGAACCTCGTTCAGGCCGGATCAGAACCGACCCTGTCATTCAGAGGGAGGATACGTCCATAAGGCTGACCATGGCCCGGCAGGACTCCATGCTGAATCCATCCGTCTGCAGGTCTCTGTCTGCAACAACAGACACAAGAAACAACAAGCATCTTCAGGAAGTGGAACCTGAAACCTACAGGAAGTGGAACCTGAAACCTTCAGGAAGTGGAACCTAAAACCTTCAGGAAGTGGAACCTGAAACTTGCAGGAAGTGGGACCTGAAACCTTCAGGAAGTGGAACTTTAAACGTACAGGACGTGGGACCTGAAACCTACAGGAAGTGGAACTTTAAACGTACAGGACGTGGGACCTGAAACCTACAGGAAGTGGAACCTGAAACCTACAGGAAGTGGAACCTGAAACCTTCAGGAAGTGGGACCTGAAACCTTCAGGAAGTGGGACCTGAAACCTACAGGAAGTGGAACCTGAAACCTTCAGGAAGTGGAACCTGAAACCTTCAGGAAGTGGGACCTGAAACCTTCAGGAAGTGGAACCTGAAACCTACAGGAAGTGGAACCTGAAACCTACAGGAAGTGGGACCTGAAACCTACAGGAAGTGGAACCTGAAACCTACAGGAAGTGGAACTTGAAACCTACAGGAAGTGGAACCTGAAGCCTACAGGAAGTGGGACCTGAAACCTACAGAATGTGGAACCTGAAACCTACAGGAAGTGGAACCTGAAACCTACAGGAAGTGGAACTTGAAACCTACAGGACGTGGAACCTGAAACCTTCAGGAAGTGGGACCTGAAACCTTCAGGAAGTGGAACCTGAAACCTACAGGAAGTGGAACCTGAAACCTACAGGAAGTGGAACCTGAAACCTACAGGAAGTGGGACCTGAAACCTACAGGAAGTGGAACCTGAAACCTACAGGAAGTGGGACCTGAAACCTACAGGAAGTGGAACTTGAAACCTACAGGAAGTGGAACCTGAAGCCTACAGGAAGTGGAACCTGAAACCTACAGGACGTGGAACCTGAAACCTACAGGAAGTGGAACCTGAAACCTTCAGACTGTGATGTTCTGGCTCTACCCTGCAGACCCTAACATCTCCACCCAGTGTACACCTGGTAGATACTGCTGGGGGAACCCTGTTGTGTGGAACCTGATTGGCTGCAGGAACATGGATGACCCGCCCTACATGTGCAGATTTCAAAAAGACTCACGTTTGGAGACGACCCTGTTGAGGACGGTTCTGAGCTCCCGCACTGAGATCTCCATGTCCTGAGGACAGAAAGCAAAGAGTGAGCAGGTTTCTGAGCATGCTCAGAGCTGAGCAGCCTCTAAAAGAGCCTGAGGATTTGAACTCACGTCTCCGGACAGCTGAGCAAACAAGGACCTAAAGGAGTCGTCAATGTCACCCTCAGAGATTTCCTCCTGTGAACACAAAGTAAGGCGTTACTGGTGTGAGGCCACTTTCTTCAGTAACTAATAATCTAAGGCGTTACGTTTTCAAATCCAGTTCTCAGACTACAGTTACTTATCGAAATCAGTTTGCGTTACTATTTTCTTTTGTAATTTCATTTCATTTCCTCTACGCGTCTTGGGGAGCGACCGCCGTTTCTATGCGACAGCATCAGCAGAAACCAACAATGGAAACGAGACGCGCATTTTCCTGCTGGAAAAACAGGAACTGTTTTGAGTTTGTCATGGAGTCTGATTATTATAAGCAGCTTTGGGCTTGTCTTTTTCTAAAGTCGCTTGCAGATTTAATGAATCACTGGCTGCAGTTTTGGGCTGTTTTTGAACATGAAGTTACTGATTTGGGCTTGGAAATAATCAGAGACATAATCAGCCCCAGAATGTGTCGACATCCAGGTAGTTTAGTCCATCGTTTCCGTCCTGCTGCGTCTTTGTTAATGTCAAGTTAAAATATGACCTCTGAATGAGGTGGAGCTTCGCTTTGCGCTACAACAAACTGCAAACATGGAGACTAATATGAACAGAGCAATGAACGTGAAAACAGCCCCGAATGAATGAGTCCGTAAAGTTGTACAACTAAACGGCATTATAGTTATTAATATTAAGATATGTCTCACTAATCTGTGCAGCCAGCTGAGCTGAGGAGCTGCAGGAGGAGCGCTGCGCTGCGACAGCAAGCACAGGGCCGTAACACACAGCCTGGAGGCTGGGGGCAGACGGGGGGCTTTAAAATCCTTCTTATAGTTTTCCAGACAATAGAAACACAAAAATGCACAAATTACTAAAGTTTTTTTTTTGTATTGTTGTAACCAGTAAAAAATCTTCCCTTCAGTTCAACCTTATAAGGGAGACACATTGTTGATGTTAACATTATAAAATACTGCAGCTTGCAATAAATGGTGGTAACTCTCCTTAACGTGTATATTCTCCTGACTGGTCCTTTTAGAAACAAACAGTCGATATAATGACAACAAAAAGTCAGGGGATTTTAATATGCAGCGGAGACTTTAACGTCTGATTAAATCTGAAAATCGGCTCTTCAAACGGGAAACATTAACATTAAAACATTAGCAGGAGATTAAATACCTGGATGAGTGAGGTGGAGTCGTGGACGTTTGGAGAGAAAGAAACCCAAAGAGTCGAGATTACTCTCACTACTCACAACGTCTTCTACTAGATTACTGCTTCATGTTCAGGGAGGTCGTTTTAGGGCAGACAGCTGTGAAATGGGACCTGATACTCTTTCAGGTCATGGACCCATTTACATCTCAGTCCGTCTGAATAACAACAGGAGGTCCAATCTGGAGACTGAACTCTAACATTTTGAACAAATTGGACATTAGAGATGAACTAAAATGTGAAATTAATTTATATTTAGAAAATAACGATAATGAGGAAGTGACTCCTCCTATAATCTGGGACGCGTTAAAAGCAGTGATTATGGGTAAAATTATATCCATAACCTCATATGAGAAGAGAATCAGAGAAAAAAAACTCCAGGAATTAGAAGAGGATTTGAAACGATTACAGAGAGAACATGCAAAATCTCCCATAGACGACAACACCAAACACAAGATTATAAAACTAAAGAAAGAAATAGAAGAAATAAACATTCAGGAAATCCAAAAAAAGCTTATTTTTATAAAACAGCAATACTATGAGGTAGGTGGGAAATCCCTGAAACTTTTATCATATAGGTTAAGAAAACAACAAGCCTGCAGAACTATACATAAAATAAGAAACAACTTAACAAAGGCAATAGAAACTAATCCAGAGAAAATCAAAAACTGCTTTTAAAAATACTATAAAATATTATATTCCCAGTCACAGACAAGCAGCAACAACCAGACCGATGCCTTTCTGGAAAAGATCAATCTTCCAACGATCACTGATGAACAAAATAAAAAATTAATATCCAAAATTACAAAAGAGGAAATTCAATCAGCAATCAAGAGAACTAAAAAGGGAAAGTCTCCAGGGACAGATGGATTCACTACAGAATGGTACAAAATTATGCAAGACCAACTAATCCCAACATTAGAGAAAACTTTCAACTGGGCTTTAGAAAATAAAAATATTCGCCCTCATGGAGAGAAGCAGTGATTTCAGTCATACTGAAGGAAGGGAAAGACAAACTGGAATGTTATCGTCCTGTAAGTCTTCAATGATTATAAACTCTTCACCTCCATACTGTCTAAAACAATAGAAGTCATATTACCAGCTTTAATACATAAAGACCAGACTGGCTGATCATATTCAGAGACATTAGAAAAACACATTATGAGAAAAGTCACTCAGCAGAAACTACAGGCACTGATATTAAGTCTAGATGCAGAGAAAGCATTTGATTCGGTCGTTTTATATAAAGTGCTTTCAAAATTTGGATTTCATACAAAGATAATCGACACATTTAAATCATTATATACTAAACCAACAGCTAGAACTAAAATTAATTTAGATTTGACCAATTCATTCACTTTGGAGAGAGGAAGGAGACAGGGCTGTTGTCACCTCTCCTCCTCGCCTTGTTTACTGAGCCATGAGTCAACTGATCAGGCAGAGGTCAGAGGTCACAACGACATCTGGGGAGCAAAAACTATCCTTGATCACTGACGATTTATTGATAAGTATAACACAGACAATCTCAACACTGATGAAGTTACTCGAAGAGTTTGGTTTAATCTCTGGTTACAAAATTAATATAAATAAAACTCAAATATTAACATTTAACTACGATCCACCGTCTTCAATAAAGACTGAGTACAACTGGAATTGGGTCTATCAAATATTTGGGTTTCACTATCGAGGGATTTGTATCTGTTTGATATAAATTACGGCCCACTGAATTTGAAAATAAAATCAGATTTACATAGATAGAATGTTTTTCCCTTTTTAAGTTTGAGCTCCCGGATAGAATCCATCAGGATGAATATCCTTCCACAATTATTGTACTTATTTCAATGTCTACCAGTCAGAATCTCACCTAAACAGTTCTTAGAATGGGATAGATTAATAACGAGGTACAGTATCTGTGGCAGGGTAAAAAATTAAGCTTAGAACTCTGCAACTAAAAAAGGAAAAGGTGGAATGGGCCTTAATACGACCATGCAGCCCAGCTGAGACCTTTAGTCTGCCTCTGTTCACCATCAGACACCGCAGCGTGGAGGGAAAGAGAAGGAACCACGATAACAGGAATCCCACTAACAGCCCTACTTAGTGATTATAAATGATAAAAACAGCAGATCCCAGAAGACTCTATGACTGGTAGCTTCCTCAAGTCCTGGCAGGAATTGGCTAAAATTGGCAGAATATGAGATGCATCTAAAATATCTAAAATTATGCAAAATGATTCAGATTTTACACCAAATAGAATTGATATGGTAATTCAAGTTATGGACCTCAAAAGGATTAACTACCTATTATTCATTTGCCCACAAAGGGATATTTCAGAGTTTTGAAACCTTACAGATGGATCATGGACTGGAAAAGATGATTTTTTAGGTACCTGACATTATTTTAATAGAAACTTTAAAGAGGTGTTGAGAAAAAATGATTCAAGTTTCATGGAGGTATTTCTATCACTAATTAATCCCAGATCAGACAGCAGAATTATCTCTAAATTATATAATGCCATACAGCTATCTAAACATGAGAATACAGAATATACTGTATAAAGAGGAAAAGGAAATGAAGGTATTAATCCCACAAGAAGGCTGGGAGGAAATCTGTCAGCCGCAGTGGGTCTCCACCGGATCAAACACATGGCGGGAGTTTGGCTGGAAAAACCATTTTTTGTTCCACCCATTCAGAGACGATATGAAAGCAACGGGACGCCTGCTGGAGACGTGGTGGGTCCAACGGAGCCAAACCACGTCCATGTTTTTGGGACTGCCAGGTAATAAAACCATATTGGGAAAAGTTCCACAAACACATTGAAAATATATTTAATGTAAAAATTTCATTCAAATGTGAATTTTGTATTTGGGCAACTTACAGTCGGACACATGGACCAACAAAGACTAAAAACTGCTGGTTATACTGGCAGCCAGTAAGAAATCCATCACCAGGAAATGGCTTCAACTGGATCCACCCACCATCGACGAATGGATTGAAATTGTTTACCAGATTTATCTTATGGAAAAGATTTATTTTTCCCTCCAAGTTGAAAAAGGAAAGTTTTATAAGATCAGGACCAAATGGACTGAGTATGTAAAACCAGTTGGATCTGACTTCTTTTGACTGTACTTTGAATTATGTGTCCTGCACTTTTATGTTCTTGTGGTTTTTATTGATGGAGATGGTGCATTCCCCGTTATTGTTCAATTCTGTTCACTTTTGTTATTTTTCACAACTAAAATTAGTAATAATCTGTAAAAGAAAATACCAGAAAGGCAGTATGGACAAAATCATTGGACTCTCCGGTTGTAAACTCATGTATGATCGTAAATGTGTAAAGCTGTAATTAACGAATGTGATGGAAATCTGTCTTTCTAAATAAAAAAATAATTTCAAAAATAGCTTACAATAAGTATTGGCAAATATCAATGGGATTTTCACAGCGTTGTTGTTAGCAGCTGCTGAAAGTAACTTAAATGTTTTAATGTCACTTAGTTACTTTCCAAATCAAGTAATCAGTAAACTGATTAAAGTTACTTTTTCAAAGTAATTATTCCACCACTGGTCATCTCTCACCTCCTCATCCAGGTTGGCCACCAACACATCGTCCATGTCCCTGCAGAGATTCACATGAGATTCACATGAGCACCAATCAGAGAAGACTGAAATCCAGAACCAGACCTTCTCCAGGTTTCTCACAGACTCACTCGGTCTCCGACTGTTTCTCAGTGAAAACCCTGAGGACAAAGTCTGCCTCCTTCGAGGGCTCAAACGTAGACGGGACGATCAGGTACTCTCCGGGCGGGAGGCGGAACCTGGAGCTCACCTCCCGCAGGTTGATGAAGCTTTCAGAGCGAGCGCAGGAGGAGCGGCGCAGGAAGAAGTCCTTCTTCATGTGGACACCTGCAGAACCTCGGAACTGCCAGATGACCGGACGGAGAGCATCAGCGTCGTTCCCAGAGACAGTACATATGAAATAAATGATAAGAACTGACCTCCTTGGGAATCTGTGAATGAGACAGAAAGAAGAAGTCCTGAAACAGAGTCAACAGAACGCTCTGTAGTGACGAAAGTGAGGAACCGGGACTCAGTGCCGTCCTACAGGACTGGCAAGAGGTTCTGATGTTTGCTTCAATCTGATCTTACAGTAGGTGATCGAATCAATCACCAGCAAACACAATGAACCAGATATTCCTGCTGTGTTCGGAGCACCAAAGGTACCAAAGGCACCAGGTGATGGTCAACCCAACACCCAGGACTTCCTGTCCTGTGGGTAAACCGGCAACTGTTCCTGCACTCGTTAAGAAGGTTGATTCACTCTGACTGCTGCATTTGGTGTCTTGAAGCCCATTTGATTGAGAATTTTCCAGGCTGCTGGAGGGAAAACCAGACCTGGATCCGGAGTTTCTCCACAGTCTGCCATTGGAAACAAAAGGTACTCCAACCCGACCCGCTTAGACCACTTTAATCAAACTCTAGATCGTTGGCCTGGAAAATCCCGTTTGTTAGGGGAGATCTGAAAAGAGCAAACTCTGGTCCACCAGCAAACCTCCGTCGTCTTCAGTGGTTCTTGGTGCAGCGCCCCCACAGGCCGGGATGGGAACAAGTTGGTTTGACTCAGAGCAGAAAGGAAGAGAACCACAGCAGCTGGAGAGGGAGCAGAAGATGACGTTCTGGTTCCAGTAGAACCGGGTCGACCGGACCATCAGGAGGAAAACAGCTTTAGCACAGCGTTTCTGACAAGGTGGTTAGTTTTCTAGTTTTCATGCAGTTCTCAGAGAACGTGGCGGTTTTTGTGGCAGTGGAAGAAATGTTGCAATACTCTAGCAGCTCTGACCTCATAGATGGCGAAGCCGATGGTGTGCATGTCCTCGCCGTGGCGGCGGAACTGGCGGCGGTCCTTCTGCATCAGAGCCACCAGGAAGCTGCAGGCGGCCTGGTCATCCTCAGGGTCATCGTCCTCCTCTAGAAGAGTGATCTTGTACTGAGGGTTGATCCAGAAGGTGTCTGCAGATAGGCATCATGGGAAATGAAGTCTTATCAGAGATAGATCCATGACAGTGGTGCGGCTGAAAGCTCTAGAGCCTTTATCCTCACTGGGGTGGTTCCTGCAGCCTCCAGCTGTGCTTCCTTTCCTCCAGCTGCCCTCGTACGTCACGGTGGTCCAGAAGCTGGTGGCATCCTGACTCAGTGCATCTGGAGTCAGGTTGCAAATCTCCAGACGTGAGAACTGATGCAGAAACTCCTGGAAGGACATCCTGACACAGAAGAACATCAACCCGTTGGGACATTCTGGAGTTCAAGGACTTGGACCACCCAGTACCAACCTACCAGAACTCTCCATCCTCCATCTTACACAGCATCTCATCCTTTTCTGCAGAATCAATGGCGTTCCACTCTGAGGAGCTGAAACATCAAGATTCCCATCAATGATCCAACTCAAACCTTCTGTTCTTCCTTTCTGTGGAGCACTGACCTGTCGCTCCAGGCGCCGGTCCACTCCACCTGACCCCAGGGGTTCCTGATCCGGATCAGACGCTCCTGCCGCCCGCGGTACTCCAGCTGCAGGAGAAACCAGGAGACAACACACATCAGTGAGCTCTGGTCCAGCATCCAGACTATAGCACTTGGTTGTCTAACCGTGACAGCGAGAGCCACTCTGAGCTCACCTGTCTGACACCAGTCACTGAGTAGGCGTGGCCTTTCACCAGCTTCTTGAAGGTAACGGCCTCCATGTCAAAGGCACTGGTGATCTAAGGACAGAGCACACTCAGCCATCTTCAACTCACTCAGACTTAGTTTGTTTCTACAAGGAGGCCCGATGGACTCTGGAGTCCGGGAGTTCCTGGAGCCTGATTGGAACAAGTCCAGCAGGGACTCACGTCTATGGAGCATCCCAGCAGCGATCCTCTCTCCAGAGCTTTGCCGATGATCCGGTAGAGATCTCTGGGAGCTTTTTTCAGCTCATACATCTCCGCCACGCCTCCAGTAAAGTCCTCAAAACCTTCAGTGGTGCTGCCGCCGGACAAGGCCTCATACGAGCCATTCAGCCTCAGAAAACACAAACAGGGATGGATGGTTGGATGGATAATCAGGTGGATGGACAAATGTATGGATGGTTCCAGTTCTTACTTGGCGTAGGCCTTTTCCAGCAGGGCGCTCCAGAACTCGCTTCCCTCAGCTGAATGGACGAACAGCAGCTCTCCATCTTTAACCGGCAGCCGGTCGTCAATCACCACGTCCACCCACTTGCCAAACTGCCAGAACTGAGGACAGACAGACTGAATCCAATCCTGTCTACCAAACTCAGATTTGTAGAATCAGCAGTGAAACTCTGTGACGGCCTAGTCCAAGGATCCAGGCCTGCAGGGCCGGTAACCTGCTAATGACCTGATGATGAAGCAGACACAAACCTGCAGGGCACCGGCCCTCCAGGCCTGGAGGAAGGACTGGTTCCTCCTACTAGGCCACGTCAGGGGGCGTGGCCTGCTGGCGGGTAGAATCTCACCTGGAAGTGGAAGATGCCGGCGTACAGGTGGCTGAAGTCCTGGCCATGAGGAACCACCCGATGAAGCAGCTGCTGGTTGAGAGTCAGAGATCCGATAGCAGCCAGCAGCCAGCAGTCGCCTGGAGGACAGAGCGAGAGGAGTCAGCTGACGCTTCACTTGGCCAGGTGAGACCAGGAGAGACCAGGAGAGACCAGGAGAGACCAGGTGAGACCAGGTGAGACCAGGAGAGACCAGGAGAGACCAGGTGAGACCAGGAGAGACAGGTGAGACCAGGGAGACCAGGAGAGACCAGGTGAAACCAGGTGAGACCAGGAGAGACCAGGTGAAACCAGGTGAGACCAGGAGAGACCAGGTGAAACCAGGTGAGACCAGGAGAGACCAGGTGAGACCAGGAGAGACCAGGTGAGACCAGGAGAGACCAGGTGAGACCAGGAGAGACCAGGAGAGACCAGGAGAGACCAGGAGAGACCAGGAGAGACCAGGTGAGACCAGGAGAGACCAGGAGAGACCAGGTGAGACCAGGAGAGACCAGGAGAGACCGTCTGTCGCTGATACCGTTGGTCGCCATCAAACCCTCGTATCACTGCCTCTCACTGACAGGCAGCAACTTTCACTGGTTTGTGGAAAAAAACCTTCAGATGATCACGCATTTAGAAAGAAGGGACTGGCCAGGTTCCAGGTCCTGGTTCTGATCCAGGTTCCAGGTCCTGGTTCTGATCCAGGTTCCAGGTCCTGGTTCTGATCCAGGTTCCAGGTCCTGGTTCTGATCCAGGTTCCAGGTCCTGGTTCTGATCCAGTATAACCAGCCACTGAGCCAGGAGAACCATCTCATCCCTGCAGCTTCTTCCAGGATGGTAGCAGGAATTCAAGCCTCATTCTGACTCTGGGCTGAACCGGATCCATCCATCATCCATCATCCATCATCCATCCATCATCCATCCATCATCCATCATCCATCCATCATCCATCATCCATCCATCCATCCATCATCCATCATCCATCCATCATCCATCATCCATCCATCATCCATCTATCCATCCATCAATCATCCATCATCCATCCATCATCCATCCATCCATCCATCATCCATCCATCCATCCATCATCCATCATCCATCCATCATCCATCCATCATCCATCTATCCATCCATCCATCATCCATCATCCATCCATCATCCATCATCCATCATCCATCATCCATCCATCATCCATCAATCATCCATCAATCATCCATCCATCCATCATCCATCCATCATCCATCTATCCATCCATCCATCATCCATCATCCATCCATCATCCATCCATCCATCCATCCATCATCCATCCATCATCCATCCATCATCCATCATCCATCCATCATCCATCCATCATCCATCATCCATCAATCATCCATCATCCATCCATCCATCATCCATCCATCCATCCATCCATCATCCATCTATCCATCCATCCATCATCCATCATCCATCCATCCATCCATCCATCATCCATCCATCATCCATCATCCATCAATCATCCATCAATCATCCATCATCCATCATCCATCAATCATCCATCTATCCATCCATCCATCATCCATCATCATCCATCCATCCATCCATCATCCATCTATCCATCCATCCATCATCCATCCATCATCCATCCATCCATCCATCATCCATCCATCATCCATCAATCATCCATCATCCATCCATCATCCATCCATCATCCATCCATCCATCCATCATCCATCCATCATCCATCCATCCATCCATCCATCCATCATCATCCATCCATCATCCATCCATCACCATCATCCATCCATCATCCATCCATCCATCCATCATCCATCCATCCATCATCCATCCATCATCCATCCATCCATCATCCATCATCCATCCATCCATCCATCCATCATCCATCCATCCATCCATCCATCATCCATCCATCCATCCATCCATCATCCATCCATCCATCCATCCATCATCCATCCATCATCCATCATCCATCCATCATCCATCAATCATCCATCCATCCATCCATCCATCAGCCTGTGTTCCATGCTGCCTTCAGGTGTCCTCTGTAATCCTGACTTTCTCGATGTTGACTGCCTCAAGCTGCAGGTAAACAGGAAGTGTCTCCTGCTGGGAAATGGCTGATGCATGATTTATGATTATTGAGAAACATTAATTATTAACCACAACAGTCTCTGTCTGTTCTCTTATAAAAGGTTTATGTTCAGGGGCCATGGAGGTTAGGGCCCCCTGAGTCTGGGCCAGTGTGTCACCAGGATTGTCCAGCAGGTGGGGCTAAAGCAGCTCCAAAGTGACTGAGTTGCTTGTATTTGTGAAACAGCGGCTGAGACTGAAGACACTGAGGAATTCTGGGACATTTTAAGGAATGTTGATGATATTATTAGTAGCTGAGGGATAAAAAATGTTCTTAGAGCAACAATCTGTTGAACCAGATTAGAAAGACATTCTGCAAAGGAAATTTGCTTAACCCTTTCGTGCATAGTGGTCACTACAGTGGACAGCTGTCGAAAAGCCATTTTCTTCTGCTTCTTGTGGAGTTCTATGTTATAAAAGCACACAGACCACTGAAGTGGACACTAAGGCATCATAAAATACACCATCAACTGCTGGCCATCAGCTGCAAATGCAAGAAATTATTTTTGTTATATCCAATATGGCCGACTGTAGACGACTCTTGATGCTGTCTCTCCTCTAGAAATATTGTGACATCAGATAAGCATATAGAACAAAACTACTGATGTGTTTTTCAAATAATTTCTTTAATTTGGGAGAAAATTACAATTGATCACCTAGAAAAGATAAAATCTTTTTTTTTTACAAAATATTTTTCCTACCTTATTTTAATGCCTTAAGAAAATAAAAAAAATTGGAAAAACATCCTGACACAAAGGATCATAATTCATTCATGAAAGGATTAAAAGGGAAATTAAGTATGAACTAAAAACAGAAAAACAGAAGTTAAAGGAAAGGCTGGAGAAAGATCAGCTGCTTCTTCCTGGTTCTCATTCTCATAACTAAACGAGTTCAGCATATTTTTCCTGAGGTTTGATTCTT
Organism: Xiphophorus maculatus; assembly: GCF_002775205.1. NCBI lineage: Eukaryota > Metazoa > Chordata > Actinopteri > Cyprinodontiformes > Poeciliidae > Xiphophorus > Xiphophorus maculatus. The sequence continues at coordinate 210,436 of NC_036447.1, read as the reverse complement.
CTGATTTAGTAACGAGATTTCACATCTGAAAAACAAACGTCTGCTCTTTCCTCTGACTTTTTCTCTGCAGCTGAATCTGTGAAACGCTGCCAGGCTGGAAAAGCCGTCAGGAAATACTCAAGGCTGGCTCCGATTTGATCATCTTCCACATGTCACTTCACCAGCAGGGGGCGCCAAGATTTCACTTAGATTTCCATGAGCTGGACTCTGATGCTTTAAAGCAGGGGGGCCCAAGGTGGGTCCCTGAGGGCCGGCATCCTGCATGTTTTAGTGTCTCCCTGGTTTAACACACCTGGATCCAACTATGGCTCATCAGAGGCCTGACAGGAACATGGACCTGCTGAGAAGGTTGTTGGTAAAACCAGGGAGGGAATGAAACATGCAGGATGCCGGCCCTCAGGGACCCACTTTGGGCCCCCTGCTTTAAAGGAACCACTAGTGATTAAAATAGACCTTATGTGGGAAGTATTAATGTTAATGTAAAAATAATACAGTAATAATACTGTAGGTTATTTAGTTTTTATCAATTTTAATAAAATATTTTCACAGGAACGTCGCCATGTTGTTCGCGCTGCAATGCATTCTGGGTAAATGACGTGTAACGGTCCAACTGCCTGGCTCCTCCAGCCAAACAGTGATGAGAAACGTTGTTAAGCCTTTTTAATTTGAACCGGAGCGAATTGAAACCGATCAGAACTAGAAATAACAAGAGGCGATGATGAGGAGGAGCAAACAGAGGAAGAGGAAGAGTTGGCCGGTAAGTACTTCTGTAGCTCTGAATCCGGTTCGGCAAAAGAAGTTTAGGATCCGAACTTTGTCCGGTGTTGGTAGTGGTTCGGTACACTCAGTACCGGTGTTCTAGCTCCGTTAGCGCTGCTTGCCTTTGACGTTAACCCCGGCGTCTGTAGCGCTGTGTCCGGTTCGGCATCAGCTGTGCTGTGTAGAGTCCGGTGTCGGTGGTAACGGCGAAACCGGACTCTACCACCGACCCGGTGATGTCTCTGAGGGACATCACCGGGTCGGTCTCCAGTCCAGTTGCCTTCTCACTCCCTCCCAACTGCATCAGAGTTGAGGGAGGGAGTGAAACCTCGGTCTCAGCCGGACCGAGACCGAGGTTTTCAGAGTTCCATGTTTCAGTCTGGATTGGAATTCAAATTTGTATTCACACTCCCCAAACGGATCGGACTTTCTAGACAAACAAATTAGAGTAGAGACTAAACGGAGGGCCGCACCGTGGCGCACTCCAGGTTCTTTCCAGTCCAGAAACATGACTGTCAGGTTAATTGGTCTCTTAGGTCTGAGTGTCTATGGTTGTTTGTCCTGTCTGTCCCTGTGTTGCCCTGCAACAGACAGGTGACCTGTCCAGGTGACCCCGCCTCTCACCTGAAACGTTCACTGGAGATGGACCAGCACCTCCTGACCCCGCTAGGGACCAGGTGTTAGAAAATGGATGGATGGACTAAACGGGGCTGGTGTGAATCCATCCTTAGTTTATCTGTCATATATATTTATATATAAACAAACAGGAGGTTGCCATGACGCCAAATGGTCCCCAGGAGGGGGCATGACGATGCCAGAAAGGCAAAAGAAGCACACACTGGAGGCCCCGCCCCTCGTTTAGGCCCCGCCCCTCAGAGAGCTGCAGCTGTAGCAGCAGGTTGCAGCACCACTCAGTTTCCTCCTGACTGACTCATCAGCCTCACCGGCAGCTTTCTACCAAACACTGACTGGCCCCGCCCACCCCGGATCGCCCCGCCCACAGAGCTGCGCAGACAGGTAGCATCTGCCCCACTGCATGCTGGGAACTTAGGACCTTCAGCTTCAGGTTCTGACCCGGCTTGGTCCCGCCTCAGCAGAGGAAACCCAACAGGATCAGGACCAGCAAGGTTCTGAATGAGGTGTTGATGTGGGCAGGTTGCCATGGTAACTCACCCAGCGCCCCCTGGCAGATGTCGGTCCTGGTGGCTCCGCCCACAATGAACCGCGGCTCCGCCGACAGCTCCTGACCAGCCAATCAGAGAAGAGCTGCGTCACCGACACGTCCTCGATTCCGGGCCCGGTTCCGGTTCCGGTTCTTACCGTGGGCCGGCGCCACTCCACGCCCCGGGTCTTGGCGCTTATTGGGCCCAGCTCCTTGAAGCCCAGAGAGCCGGGTTCTGCCGGGAAGAGCGGGTCCAGGAAGACGGTTCCGTTCTGCAGGCACTCCTCCCTCAGGGCCCAGAAGTCCTGGTTCTGGTACTGGACCGCCTGCTGGACCGAGCCCAGGCCCTCGGCCCGGTCCCGCTCGTGTTGGATTCGACCCGACACGCTGCTGAACATCCTGAGCAGAACCAGAACCAAACATAGAACCGGACCAAAACCGGATCAGAACCAGCAGCGACGCCCCCTGCTGTCTGAAATAGCCTCTGACACGGAACTGGACCCAGTGGTTCCGGTCAAAGTTCTGGACTGAATGACCCGGATATGAACTGGACCGGGTCAAAGCCTGTTCTACCATCAGCTGGTTCTGGTTCCAGTTCTGATCAGGGAGCAAAGTGGAAAGTAACAAATTAATTGGGCCGGACCAGCAGAACCATCAGGTCCAGTTCAGGCACATGGTCCGAACCAGTAACCTTCTGTCCCAGTACAGCTTAGTGGACCAGAGTTCTTGAACTGGTTCCGGCTGGTTCTGAAGTAGTTCAGCTCACCAGCTCTCGGTGTTCTGCTCGAACCGAACCGGGCCGGACCAAACTCTGCTGCTGATTCAATTACACTGACCTAAGAACCGGAACCACAACCGGGTTCTCCTTCCGAACCTCGCCACCCACGCTAACACACCTGTCTGTGCGCGCGCCCGGGACGCTGTGACGAGCACGGCTCTGATTGGTTCAAATGTTTTTCATCAGTTTAGCGGCTGGTCCGGACCAGAACTCCCAGTCCGAACCGGGTCGGATCGCAGCTTGAAGTGTGACCCACCTGCGGTTCTGGTTCCGGCGGCTCGATGTCGGGATGTCTCTGAGTTCTGCGGTCTGGTTCTAGTTCCGAATGATGCTGAGGCTGAGGATGCTTCACTGCAGCACCGGCCCCGCCCGGCGGGAGGGGCGGGGCTCCGCATGACGTCACAGCGCCACGGAGGGAGGGGGGGTTAGAGAGCGCCCCCTGCAGGAGGACAGCGGTCCAAACCGAACATTTGGTTCTGGTTCTGACTCAGAAGGCGGGTTCTGGTCCAAAAGCATCAGATCAGAACCGGCTGAGATGAAAAAGAACCGTCCTCTCAGGTTCTGGTGGAGGTTCTAACCGGGTCAGAACCTGTTCTGGTTAGTTTCCAGGTTCTAACCGGGTCAGAACCGTGTTTGTGATTTGAGGATTAATAAGGTGTATTTACATATTTAATGATATTTAATATATGAACTTTGAGCTTTATTTTGTGTTCTGGTAAAGTTTTATTGTGAAAGTTCAGAACTTCCTGTTGTCCAGTGAAACGTGAAGCTGCAGAAAACTGATTATTTAGAAATTACTCCTTTATTTTCTACAATACTGTTTACTGTAAACTTCATGGAAACAAGAATATATTTATCATATTATATGTATTATATTATATTTAGTATATTATATTTATCATATCTATTATATTATATTTATCATATTACATACATTATATTATATTTATATTATATCTATTACATATTTATTATATTATATCTATTATATTCTATTTATTACATTATATTCCGTTTCTGATTCCAGGTTCTTCATGTCTTTCAAATGAAACTTCAAAACAGACTCTGAGTGCGTTCGCCATGGAAACACTTTAATGATCCGGTAAAGAGCAGCCGGCAGATAAAAGCCTGACTAACAGGTTCTGTGTGGCGCCGGTCCAAATGGACCTGCAGAGCAGAAGGGTTGAGGGACAGTCGGCTGGTGGAGGAGAGATTATAATACGACGAGAGAGAAGCTGCAGCTGATGGCGTGAAGCAGAGCGGTTCTGGTTCAGATCATGGTGAAGTTCAACCACTGCAAAACAAACACAGAGCATCACTTCCTGAACTCTGATAATAAACTGATAATAAACCGATTCAGCTTCCTGCCTCACCTGGTTCAGGTCGAGCTCGATGGAGCCGCTCTGGTGGGCGTCCAGCTTCCTGAAGATCCCTGAGGAAAAACACGGAGGTTAGCGTCTCTGCTCGGATCTCTGACCACTCTGGATGTAGAACCACAGTGATGCGTGTTCAGGTTTTCAGGCGTTCTGGTTCGCGCCGTTGATCATCAGACTCACTGAACATCATCTCCAGCCTCATCAGACACGCCACGAAGTTGTCAAAGTCGATGGTCATGTCCGGGTCCGAGTACCGGGCCACCAGCTGCTGGTAGATGGTGTTGTTGAGGGAGAAACCTTCAGAAGGACCAGGAAGCAGTTAGCTAGCAGCATGCTAACTCAATGCTAACATAAAGAGTTATCAACTGAACAACAGGAGAAAATAATCCAGTTTTAAAATGAGATGATGGAGTTACAGACAAAGTTTAATGTCAATAGGATAGAATAGAAGTACTTTATTCATCCCAGCAGGGAAATTACTTTCTCAAGATTTCTGATGGTTAAACTGGAACATCTGGTGAAGCTAATTGGGCTAGCTTCAAATGTAGCGCCAACAGGACACGTTAAGGCCGGCTGGAGGACGTCTAACAGCTTCCTGCTGGACCTGGCCGGACCGCAGAGACGGGTCAACGGTTCTGTCGGCCCAGCCAATGAAACCAGTCATACTACAGACCACGCCTCCTCCTGAGAAAGGGAGGGAATCACCATGGCAACCACTGACTTTCTGATTCTTTCTGCTGACATTAATCCATCATGGCCACCGCAGCAATCCCAGATCAGAACTTCTTGAGTTCCAGAACCGGGTTGGTTCTGCAGAATTTAGTTCATACAGTTCAGAAATATCTGAAGTCCAAACAGGAAAAGCCTTTCACTGGCCTTTCAAAATAAAGGTAAATTAAATTAAACAGACAGGAACCCATTTAAAATTATCTAAACAAAGCTGAAGTGGGTTCTGGAGCAGGTTCTGGAGCAGGTTCTGGATCCTTAAATGGTCTTTATTTCTGAAAACATCTGTAAAACAGAGCTGAACAAACAGAACCAGCCTGAGTCCGACTCACTGTTGGCTGATCAGAACCTGAACAGAACCCAGCTTCATGTTGAAAGACACACAGATAAAAGACAGTTTGAACCAGAACCAGAACCAGACGTACCGTCGCCATCAGCAGGCTGAGCAGCAGAAAACAGAAACACACGTTAGATACAAACACTGCAGAAGAAGTTAGAGATAAACAGGAAGTTCTCCTCAGTTTACACACACACACACACACACACACACACACACACACACACACACACACACACACACACAGCAGCACCTCGGGCTGGATGCCCGGACCGTGACTCATCCTGACCACCGAGGGGCGCCGCCTGGCCCAGGAATGTCAGGGGGAGCGGCCCCTCCCACCCAGCCGGGGTTTTTCCACAGAGGGAACTCTGACTCCGCCCACTAACAGCTGATTGGCTGTTTGCCTCCATCCTGGAAGCGTTTCCATCAGAGGGACAAACTGCAGATGTTGGAAGGACACACAAGGACAGACAAAGAGACACGGAGACACCTGTCCACCTGCATTAGGGCGGGGAGGACACGGGGGGGCACTCCGTGTCTCCCTGGTCCAACAGAGTCCTGCTGATGACCTCATGACCTGATGATGTCACTCAGGTGTTGCAGCAGATCCTCTAAAGCCTCCAGGACTGGAGCTTCTCTGATCTCGATGGTTTTTCAGGAAACATCAGGAATCAAAGAGTCAGAATATCAGAAATCACATTTCTCCTGTTTCAGTTTCGGATACGAAATCCAGATTATAATCCCACTTAATCTGACTGGTCCAGAGGTTTCTACCAGAACCCAGCTGCAGGTTCTGCTGGTTCTGTTGCGTCCAGCAGTATTAAGGTAGATTAGCAGATTAAATCTTTGCTGACGGTTCGACTGGCCGCTTCACTGGTTCCGGTTTCGAACCCGATCTGATAATCCCACATGTTCTCAGATTATGGTGACGGTTTCCTGCTCCGTGTTCAGAGCGACCCGTTTTGCTCCAAACTGTCATCGAATCGACTCGGTCCAACCTGGCCCGATCAGCTGACCAATCACAGTGTTGCATTATGGGACAGAAGAGGAGGAAGCTGGTCACAGCGAGACGAGAAAACTCAGCATCCTCATGGCGCTGTCCCATCATGCACTGCAGCAGCAAGTGGGGAGGCAGAACCGAAACCAAGAGCTGATCCGTCTGCCAGCGGCACCAAACATCAAACTGAGACAGTTAAAGCTGGCAGCGCCACTGCAGCAGGCAGGCAGGAAGTAGGCAGGCAGCAGGCAGGAAGTTTCCCCTCTGACCACAGCGACCCACCTGCGTCCTTAAAGGCCACCCTCATCTCCGGAGTGCTCATGGTTCCAGAGTTATCCGAGTCGTTCTGCTTGTAGATCGACTGCAGGAACAGCAAACACTGAGATTTCCCACAATTCCAACATCAACAAAACAGCGGGTGTCACAGGTCAAAGGTCACAGCTCACCAGGTATTTCTGCACCTTCTTCCACAGCGTGGCGAACTCTCCGATGCCCAACTTGCCGTTCCCGCTGTCCTGCTGCAGGTTAAAGGTCACTCACAAGTGTTGGACAGGTGGGACCGCTGACCAATCAGCTGACTGATCAGCTGACCAATCACAGATCATCTAAACACATTGAAACCGGTTGGGTCCTCATGGACCTTCTGAGACCTGCTGAGGGTCCAGAGATCCAGAACCAGAACCGGCGTGTTGCTCCAGAGCCTCCTGACAATGGCAGAACCTCCCACACCCTCACAGGCTCCGCCCCTCTTAAGCCCCGCCCACATGCTCTGCCCTGATGCTCCGCCCCTCAGGCGGTGAAGGATACGTCCATCAGGTTGACCATGACCTTGCAGGTCTCCAGGCTGAATCCGTCTGTTTTGATGTCAGTTCCTGTGAAAACAACAACAAACAGGAAGTCATGGCTGCGGCCGCTCCATGGCAGCGTGTTGAACGTGGCGAAGCGTCGGCTCACGTTTGGCTACGATCTTGTTCATGATGGTCTGGAGCTCGTAGGCGGAGATTTCCATGTCCTGAAACAGAAGCAGCCAATCAGCAGGGAGGACGCAGCCGCTGGGCGGGGCCAGCCACGGCGACACTTACGGCTCCCGCGAGTTTAGTGAACAGGTTCCTGAACCCGGAGTCCACCTCACTGTCCGACACCGTCTCCTAGACACAGTCACCATGGCAACACATAAAGCATCACAACAGACCAAACGGATAACAGTGCAAAGATCTGGGCTATCATGGTACCGACTGGTACCAGCAACACCAGCCAGTATTAATGTTCCTGTTTCTACTGGTTTTAAATTCTACAGGAACAATTATATTATTATTACAAGTTTTTGTAAATAATAAAACGTGATGTAAATCAGAATGGCTACATAATATTTTATAGATTTTATTTTATTTACATTTTTAAAACGAGTCTAGCATAACTGCAGCTTGGCAGCAGAACGCAGAAATACACAAATATGCAGCAAACAAGGCAGACATCCATTCCCAGTGAGGCCATGTCCTTCTGAACCAGCTCTGACATGGACTTTATATGTTGTGGAATATCATTCATTACTTTGGGATAAACATAGGAAATGATTTAAAGGCTGGTGGTCGTTTGTAGATCCAGAGGAACCGACATTTCCAGATTGAGTTCAAAGAGCTGCACGACCCCGAATGATCAGGAAATACTGTTTAAAACCAATATGCAGGATGTAATAATCTACATTTCAAACTTTGCCAGCTGGGGTTCAAAGGTCAGAATGGTGCGAGGTTCTTTCCGTTTCACCAGGTTAGGGTGAAGCATCAGAACTGTACAGCAACGTACACTGCCTGGCCAAAACAAAAGTCTCCACCTGGATTTAACTAAGCAAATAGGTACAAGCCTCCTATTGGATAAGTACTGATTATCTTTCAGCTGGCAACAAGTTATTTAACCCCAGCTGATGCAATGAGTAACTCCTCATTTCTTAAACAACCATGGCAAAAGACACATCCTGTGGTCGTGGAAAAGACGTTAGTCTGTTTAAGAAGGATCAAATCATTGGCATGCATCAAGCAGAGAAAACATCTAAGGAGATTGCAGAAACTACTAGAATTGGGTTAAGAACTGTCCAACGCATCATTAAAAACTGGAAGGATGGTGGGGAACCATCGTCTTCCAGGAAGAAATGTGGTCGGAAAAAAATCCTGAATGATGGTGATCGGCGATTACTTAAACGTTTGGTCAAATCAAATCGAAGAAAAACAACAGCAGAACTCAGGAGTATGTTTAATTGTGAAAGCAAAAGCATTTCCACACGCACAATGCGAAGGGAACTCAAGGGGTTGGGATTGAACAGCTGTGTAGCTGTAAGAAAACCTCTAATCAGTAAGGCTAACCAGAAAAAATGGCTTCAGTTTGCTAGGGAGCATAAAGATTGGACTCTGGAGGAATGGAAGAGGGTCATGTGGTCTGATGAGTCCAGATTTACCCTGTTCCAGAGTGATGGGCGCATCAGGGTAAGAAGAGAGGCAGGTGAAGTGATGCACCCATCATGCCTAGTGCCTACTGTACAAGCCTGTGGGGGCAGTGCTATGATCTGGGGTTGCTGCAGTTGGTCAGGTCTAGGTTCAGCAACATTGTGGCCCAAAGAATGAGGTCAGCTGACTACCTGAATATACTGAATGACCAGGTTATTCCATCAATGGATTTGGTCTTCCCAAATGGAACGGGCATATTCCAAGATGACAATGCCAGGATTCATGGGGCTCATATTGTGAAAGAGTGGTTCAGGGAGCATGAGACATCTTTTTCACACATGGATTGGCCACCACAGAGTCCAGACCTTAACCCCATTGAGAATCTTTGGGATGTGCTGGAGAAGTGGTCAGACTCTCCCATCATCAATACAAGATCTTGGTGAAAGATTAATGCAACACTGGATGGAAATAAATCTTGTGACACTGCAGAAGCTTATTGAAACAATGCCACAGCGAATGCGGGCTGTAATCAGAGCTAAAGGCGGTCCAACAAAATATTAGAGAGTGTGACCATTTTTTGGTGGCGACGTTTTTTCTGGCCAGGCAGTGTATTTTAACAGAACTTTAAAGGTTAAAATGTTCAAAGTTAAATACATGCTACACCTGGAAGCTAACAGTTGTAGCACTTTCACTAGCAGCTGGGATGCGCTAGCTACCAGATGTGGGCGGATCATCACTCACGTCACTGAGGTCGGCGCTGACCGGGTCATCACAGGGCCTGAAACAGAACAAACGGCTCTGATCACGCTCTCTGATCCGGAACCTCTTCCCCTCCTCTGCACCTTCCACAGAACAGAACCGGGATTCTGGACTGAAGGAAGTCTCTGAGGAACCTCACACAGAGTCTACAGGAGGGGGACGGGTCAGACAGAGAACCCAAGAGGTTCTGGTCCAGCAGAACTTACACGGTCTCGGTCTGCTTCTCAGAGAACACTCGGATGCAGAAGTCTCCGTTTTGGTGCGGGTCAAAGGTGGACGGGACAACCAGGTACTCTCCAGGTGGCAGCTTGAAGCGGGAGCTCACCTCCCGCAGGTTGATGAAGGTTTCTGACCTCGCCGTCTGAGCGTGGGTCAGGAAGAAGTTCTTGTCCAGGTGGACCTCCCTCTGTCCGTGGAACTGCAGACAGACAGCCAATCAGGAAAGCTCTTAAAGTCACCTGTGCCTGTCCAGCAGCGGCGTTCAGAAATGAGCTGATGAAGGCAAGAACGTCCATGAAGACCTTCAGGAGGATCTGCAGACTCATCCTAATGAGGGTTCAATAACCTGAAGACCTTCAAGGAGAACCTCAGTGAGACCCATGGATCGGAGCTGAAACCAACCTGCTGTGATCTCATCAGGTTTTACTGAAAATAGACTCTAAAACCAGGAAGTGATGCTTTCTAACAAAGAGAAACCTTGTGTTTGGCTAAGATGTTAATAGTTTCCTTTTGGATCAGGCCAGGCCGGGCGTTCCCTCCCTTCCTGTAGCCTAATTAGGTTCCGCCCACCAGCCGTTAGCTTGCAGAGCAGGTTGAGTCATCAACAATGCCGTTTGCTTTTCCAGGAACTCAGAGCCTGCAAACAACCCTGATATTACCAGTGAAACATGTCTATCAGGCTGTAAGGCCAACCCTGGCCAGGGAGAACCTGAACTGAGTCCCTTCCAGTCAGCCGGTTTCCATGTTTCTAAGGCTTCCAGGTAGACTCACCTGCCGGGGAACCTGGAGGAACAAAGCAGAGTTAGATCTTGGACTCGTGATGGAGTCTGAAGCTGGAATCAAAGGTTTCAGACCTCGTAGATGGCAAAGCCGATGGTGTGCATGTCCTCGCCTTGTTGGCGCAGCTTCCTGCGGTTCTTCTGGATCAGACCAACCACAAAGCTGCAGCCCACCTCACCGTCATCAGGGTCATCATCTTCCTCATCCAGCTTGATCACAAACTGAGGGTTCGTCCAGAAAGTGTCTGAGGAGAAAAACCAGCAGACATGAATCACCCTCTGGTTCCCTCTGACTCAATAGAATCTAGTGGGTCATGAAAGTCATTGCTCCCATTAGAACCTGTCCTGAGCAGTTCTGGTTCTGGTCCAGTCATGTGCTTCAGGCAGGTTGCTGATCTTTATCATATCATTTCCTAAGGGAACAGTCAGGACCATCCGGTCCATTGGTACCACAAGAGGTCTGTAGTGGTGCGTGTGTACTAACAGGGGTGGTTCCGGCATCCTCCAGCCGTGGAGCCTCTCCTCCAGGTGCCGTCGAACTTGCTGACACTCCAGTGTTTGACGGAGTCGTCCTCTATCGTATCGGGAGTCAGAGTGCATACCTCGATTCGGGAGTAGTGACGCTGGAAGTCACTGAACGACATCCTGCAGAGACAGGAACAGAGACGTGATCTAATTCCATCCTAAGGTCAGTTCATGGGACATTCTGTCTGTCCTACCAGAACTCTCCGTCCTCTGAGTTGGCGTGAGGACAGTCCCCCTGGACGTGGCTCCACTCAGAAGACCTGCATAGAAGGAGATGCTGCTGTTAGACACTCAGCTGCAGGACCAAAGACTGTCAAGTTGGTCGATGGTCAGGCTCCTACGTCTGTCCTGAAACTAGTTGGACCAGCTACCTTCTGTCCAGATCAACTGGTTCTTTAGTTCTTGATCATCTGAACTCATTTTGAAGACAACACCTGCTGGTTTCAGAATCTCACAGTCCGGTTCTGGTTGCTTACCCATCGCTCCACGCTCCGGTCCACTCCACCTGACCCCAGGGGTTCCTCATTCTAACCAGCTTCTCCTGATGCCCGCGGTAGTTCACCTGCAACCAGAACATAGAGTTTTCTCCTGTTTCTGCTTGATGGAATCTCCATTCCAGGACTTCAGGCTACCTCCACGGCCCCCGTCAACGAGTAGGCGTGGCCTTTCACCAGCTTCTGTCTAGTCACCGCCTCCGAGTCTGCAGCACTTGTGATCTGCAGCAACAAAAAGCAAATCATCATGCCAGGGTTCAGCTGAAGAGAGCTGATGTTCTGCTGACAGGAAGTCAACTCTCAGGAGCCCTCCTGGTGGTTCACAGTGGGAGTGACAGTGAACTCACGTCGATGGAGCAGCCCAGCAGAGCGCCGGCCTCCAGCGCCTTCTTGATGATCTGGAACAGGTTGGACGGTGGCCGGTTGAGGTCATAGTTCTCTGCGATGCCTCCGGTGAAGTCCTCGAAGCCCTCAGTGGTGGAGCCACCAGACAGGGCTTCGTAGCAGCCATTCGCCCTGCAGGAGCAGCAGTAAAGTCACGGGTTGACACCGTGTCATGCAAGGTTTCATTCCTTCAGCTGTTTCTATGCAGATGATGGAAGAAGGACTCAGCCAGGAGAACAACCCCCCAGCAGATGCCTGTGGACCCAATGTCCTCCCATCCGCTCCAGTAGAACCAGCTCTGTTCTGTCAGTTCTGGGTGCTCTTACTTGGCATAGGCCTTCTCCAACAGGGCGCTCCAGAACTCCCGACCTTCCGCCGAGTGGACGAACAGCAGCTTCCCGTCTTTAACCGGAAGCCTGTCGTCAATCACCACATCCACCCACTCCCCAAACTGCCAAAACTGAGGACACACAGGAAGACCTCTGAGACACAACACAAACTTCCTATGATGGCGGAAGAAGCCAAACACCTGGAATACCTGGAAGTGGAAGATTCCTGCATAGTTGTCTCCAAACCCCTGGTCTGTGGGAACGACTCGCGCCATCACAAACTCGTTCATGGTCAGAGAGGCAATGGCAGCCAGCAGCCAGCAATCACCTGGACAGAAAGGAGACCATAACTCACTGCTGCCCCCTACAGGAAGTGCACACCCCTCACATCCAGGCTCTCCGTCTCCCCCTGCTGGCCCCCGGCTTTCATGGCTTCTGACTTAGGATTCGATTTGAAGCCGGGTTCTGTTCTGGATCAGAACCTGCCCGTCAGCGATGCGGTCGGTTCTGATGGGTTTTTAGTCTTTTAGTGTTTTTCTCAGAGCTTCTCCCAAACATCTCCATCATTCCTGACCAATCAGAGCAGGAAGAGCTTCTTAAAGAGACAGGAGGACGGTAAGTGGTGGACTGGAACCCTAACCCTAACATCATGTTTGTTCTGGTCCAGTTCCTCCACCACAGAGACACAGAGAGTTTGCGAGAGGTCTCACTCTGCAGTGAATTCGTGCTGCAGCTTGTGGGAACAGAACTCTGGTTGCACAAGCTGCGGCGCTGCTGCGGTTTCTGGCTGCAGCGTGAGTCACTGAGCGCGTGACACGGCGCGTCCTGATTGGCCGACCGCGCTCCTCTCATGCCGCTTCTCTTCCTGTGCGGCTCCTCCCTGCCAGCCAATCGGAGCGCAGCCTGCAGCTGATGCTGAGTCCGCCCCGGAACCAGCAGTCACTGGCTGCTCTCTGGACCCGGGCCGGGTCGGATCAGAACCAACGCAGAACCGTCTTTGTCAGATGGGAATGCTCCGGGTCGAATCGGACCCTCCAGAACCTGGTGGAGCTTCTGCTGGTTGGATCTGGTTCCCCCTGCAAGGTTGCCGGTTTGGTTCTGTAGACCCGTGGCCTGGTTCTAGATGACTGGACCAAGCGGAGGAATCGGTGACCTCTGACCTCTGCATTCAGGGCCAGTGTGGAAAACTCACCCAGCGCTCCCTGACAGATGTCGGTTCTGGTGGCACCGCCCACGATGAATTCTGGCTTTGAGACCAGCTCCTGCAGGAGGACAGAACCGGGTCAGACAAACAGAACCGGGTCAGACAAACAGAACCGGGTCAGACAAACAGAACCGGGTCAGATAGGTGGACAGAACCTTGCAGTTCTTCACCCTGTTGGCCCGACTGGTTCAGGTCCAACAGGATGAAACACTTTGATCAGAACCCATCTGCCATCAGCTGGACGTCGTGTGGGCGGGGCCTTTCTCCTGTTTGTGTTAGGTGATGTCACAGTCGTCGCCATGACGACCGGCTGGACATCTCTGTCCAACCTGTCCATAACGAGTGGACCCACCCGGAGACAAGCTAACCTTTGACCTCCACTTATACCAATCAAAGCAGAGCTGCCCTGATCTGGACCAATCAGAGCAGAGCTGCCCTGATCTGGACCAATCAGAGCAGAGCTGCCCTGATCTGGACCAATCAGAGCAGAGCTGCTCCTCTTACTTTAAACATTAATAAACTTCTGATCAAATCATTTTCTACATGTGAGGAATGAATCTGAAGGACTCATCTGGACCAGACCGGATCGGTTCTGAAAGCCGGACCGGGTCAGCCTCTTAATTACTTCCAGCTGATTCCAAATGGGCCCGACCAGAACCAGTGACCTGCTGCTGCAGGTTCATAGTTCTGGACGGTTCTGAACGACCCGGTTCTCCATGTCTCTACAGTCCTGACCCAGTTCTGAGGGGTTCCGGTTCTGGATCAGATAGCTAACTGGGCCACCTGGAACTGCTGCTGACCCAGGTGTGTCTATCTGACCCGGTTCTGGTTCTGTCTGACTTCCTGCTCAGACTCTCTCTGAGGTTCCGGTCCAATCCGCAGAAAAACCCTCGGAGTTCATGTCTTCCCATTTTCTCTGCGGCAGGACCAGAACCAGAACCAGAACCCGGACCCATTCGGATGGTTCGGTCGGATTCGATGCAGGGAGGGTCCGGCCCCACCCCTCTAATCCCTCCCGGATTTCCCATCCGCCCCGGTTCGGTTCGGTTCTTACCGTGGGCCTCTTCCAGGTGACTCCGCGGGTCTTGCTGGAGCTCCGACCCAGTTCGTTGAAGCCCAGAGATTCGGGTTCGGCCGGGAAGGTGGGGTCGCAGAAGAGCTTCCCAGAGGAGAGGCACTGCGCGCGCAGGGCCTCGAAGTTCTGGTTCAGGTACCGAATCGCGTTGGAGTTGGTTCCGAACCCCGCGGCCAGGGCCCGCTTCTTGGCCAGAGTGGAGGCGACTCCGGACATGATGGCGCAGAACAGAACAGAACCGAACCGAACCGGGTCGCAACTAAGCGGAAAAAGTTTTGCTGCTGTACTCGGAGTCTGAGTCAGAGTGAGACCTCCTCCCTGAGAGGAGGAGCCTATCTCTGCTGCTCACTGGCAGTCAAAACAGCCAGAACCAGGACCGGAACCGGGACCAGAACCGGATCACCACCAGTTATCTCATCCCGGTCCAGTTATGATCCCGACCAGAACCAGCAGGTCTGCTGCTCAGTCAGAACACCGAGGCTCATCCATCCAGCATCCAACACCGGTTGGATGCTCCAAGTTTCCAGAAAGAAACATCAGCAGCAGCAGCAGCATGACCGATCAATCAGTCAATCAGTCAATCAGTCAATCAATCAGTTTATTAGTCTAGAACATTTCAGCACTTCAAAGTGTTTTACATCAAATGACGTCACAGAATCATCAATACATGATCAATATGTTGGTCAATTCCTCATTTATCATTAATCAAACTCCAACCAGCTGTTTAGTTTGTTCCAGATCTGTGGAGCATAGAAGCTGAATGCTGCTGCTCCATGTTTGGTTCTGGTTCTGATGCAGAACCGTGTGCTGCATCAGAACCAGAACCGTGTTCTGCTCCGCATCCCTCAGTGTCTCCATGAAGGAGCTTCCTGAAGCGGGTCGGGTTGAACAGAACCTCTTTCAGCTGCTCCGTTTGCTCTGCAGGCTGTTTACCCAGCACACACAAACACACACACACACACACACGCACACACACACACACACACACACACACACACACACACACACACACACACACACACACACACACACACACACACACACTGCTGCTACCCTCTAATGCTGACTCAGCAGAACCTCGGCCTCGCATGGCAGAACCGGACAGGAAGCAGCTGAAGAACCAGAACAGACCAAAGGAACCAAAATAATGAATATCAGAACCAGATCAGAACCAGAACTCTCCGATCCGAATGAATCACTTCCTGTTCAGATCTGAAACTGATGTGATTCAGGCTGTGAAGACTTCCTGGGGGTGAAGGGTCAAAGGTCATCGCAGTGCAGCCACTTTCTGCTCCAGAACGTTCCCAGTCCGCAGCAGAACGTTCCTCGTCTTCTCCAGCGGCTCACCTGGACCGAGGGCGCCCCCTGCTGTTCAGCCTGTCCGAAACGATGGAGCCCAGTAACAGACTGGGAAACATGGAGGAACAAACTGGGAATGATGGTGGGTTTAAACTGGGAATGATGGTGTAAACAGTAGGGTGGAGGCGCCGTGACTCAGGCTGCAGGAATGAGGCAGTTTTTTGGGAACAGGAAGTCTCTTCCTGCTGCTCGCTGGCAGTGCCTTTCACAATAAAAGCATGCGCGCAGCAGAAGCCCTTCTGGGTCGGAACCTCTTGGACTTTTGGTTCGGGGTCGTTCTGGTTTTTCTGCTCCTCCTTGGGTTCACTTCTTCATGCAGAACCTTGGTTCTGATTCCGGTTCGGACCTGAGGCTTTCTGACCTTTCTCCAAATCAAGAAGGAAATAGCTTTTATTTTGGAGGGCCCGCCCTCACCTGGCAGCAGGTGGCCCCGCGCTCCTGGCATCACTCACCTGGAACCGGTCCGGGCCGGGCCGGTCCCAGGCCGTCCGGTACCTGGACCAGGACTACGAGGCTCTGAAGCGGCGCTGCCTGGAGACGGGCCGCCTGTTCCCGGCGCTGGGCTCTCTGGGCGTCAACGAACTGGGCCCGAACTCCTACAAAGTTCGAGGGGTTTCCTGGCAGCGACCCACGGTGAGTTCTGACTCGGTTCTGTTCATCCGGACCGAGATAGGTAGGTGATGCTCTGATCTGATTGGCTGGTTCCGCCTGACTGGACCCAGCTGACAGATCTGAGATCAAGTTCTCTTAGAACCGGTCCAGGTAAATCAGTCTGGACCAGAACCTGAAAAGAACCACAGCGGTCATTAACCAGATACAACCAGATTAAACCAGATTTAACCAGTTTAACCAGATTAAACCAGATTAAACCAGTTTAACCAGATTTAACCGGATTAACCAGATTAAGTGGGCCGGAGACAGACAGGTTCTGGTTCTGATGAGGTTCTGATAAACCCAGAAGAATTAACAGAACCCGTCCTGCAGCAGAACCTGATCCAGTCATATTCTGGTTTTCCCGGTTCCTTCAAAACCTTTGGGGAGTTCTGCGGGTCGAACCGGGCCTGTTGGAAACATGAACCCCACTGTGGTTCTTCCCGACCCTGTTGAACCGGGCCAGAACCTCTTCCTGCCGGTAACAGTTTGATTCGGATCTGGACTCAAACAGGACCGGGTCAAATTGGACCTGCTGGGATGAGAGGAGCTCCAGACCACCCGGAACCGGACCCGGACCATCGTCCTCTCTGAACGTCAGAACCATCGGCAGCCGGAGTTCTTGGTCTCTGGAGCCTCCAGAACCGACGTCTGCCAGCTCTGGGTGGGTGAGAGCCGCAGCTTTTCCAGAACCAGGCGGACCGGAAGAACCGGTTCTACAGGGAACGGCTCCGAAACAAATAAACCGACCGTTGATTCCCGAGGAATCGGCGCCGCCTCCGTCAGAGGAAGACGCTTCCCCTTTTGTTGAAGTCGGCTGAAACTGGACCAGAGTTCTGGTTCTGGTGGGAATACCGTTCTCCCTGGAATGGCCTCCACCACTAATCAGCTCCGGTCCAGGGAGAACCGGGCCTCTGCAGCAGTCTGGACCCGTCCTTCAGTCTGCTGTGAGGCGTAGCTTCCTGAAGGCCCGGTCCGGACTTGACGGTTCCCAACAGGCGGAACCTTTTTCTTTCTGTCACTCAGCAGCAGCTGCAGCTTCTATTCACAGCATCAACAGCCAGGAAATGATTTTTAACTTCCTTTGTAAAACATAAATAGCAAGTCGCTCAGTGACCCAGTGGGTCGGAGGTCATGTGACTCACTGTGAGCCACATGGAGTCCGAATATCAATGGTCAGGAAAATGGAAGCAAATAATCTGAGAAGGAGACGCAAAGATTTGAGATGAATTATTAACATGATAGCAAGATAACAAAGGGATCCGATTTCACAGGTCGGTAAAAAGCTTTAAATAAAAAGTGGAGAGCAGGTTAGTTATGCTAACTTAACTTTTATCACCTTAACTTGTCAATGTCATATTTATTTATATAGCACTTTAAAAACAGATATAAAACTGCACCGAAGTTGGAACCACAAGAACCACAAAAACACACATTAATAAAAACAGAGAATCAAAACACTAGTTCAAATAAATGCCAAAGAATAGAAATGAGTTTTGAGAAGCGATTTAAAATGATCCAGGCTGTGGGCAGATCGAATCTGGAAAGGTAAATTGTTCTGTAGAATCGGAGCAACATCAGAAAACCGATCTGCTTTCCTCTTTAGTCGGGTCCGAGGAACGGTCAGTAACATCCTAGGGTTCTGGACACAGACTGAACTTTTAAAAGGTCCCGAAGATAAAGTGGAGATAACCATTTAAAACTTTATCAGTCAAAATCTATTCAGCAGCCAGTGTAAAGAGGCCAGTATGGGCCTTATATGGTCACGCTTCCTGGTTAAAGCTTCCTGGTTGAACTTGTACACTTGCTGCAGTTCAGAGTATTTCGGTTCAATTTACACAAAACAAGGCGACTCACAGAGATTCTCTGGCAGATAATCAGAAGAGCAGGTGTTTAAATGAGCTAAACAGCCACAGAGTGTTCAGGCACCACTTCCTAATGAACCATCCATCCATCTTCCAGCTATCCGGGGTCGGGTCGCGGGGTCAGCAGACTTCCCTCTCCAGCCTCTTGTTCCAGCTCCTCTGGGGGAATCCCGAGGCGTTCCCAGGCCAGCGAGAAACATCAGGAATCGTATCCTGGGTTTTCCCCTCCTCCCGGTGGGACCTGAACTCCTCACCAGGGAGGCGTCCAGGAGGCATCCTGACCAGATGCTCCTCAACCGGCTCCTCTCGATGTGAAGGAGCAGCGGCTCTACTCCGAGTCCCTCCCGGATGACCGAGCTTCTCTCTCTAAGAGAGAGCCCAGACACCCTACGAAGGAAGCCCATTTTGGCCGCTTGTATCCGGTCCCCCTTTTTGAACAGGGGGACCACCACCCCAGTCTGCCAGTCCAGGGGAACTGCCCCCGATGTCCATGCGATATTGCAGAGTCACGTCAGCCAACACAACCCCACAACATCCAGAGCCTTAAGGAACTCCGGGCGGATCCCATCCACCCCGGGGCCTTGCCACCGAGGAGCTTCTTAACCACCTCGGCGACCTCGTCCCCAGAGATTGGAGAGCCCAACCCAGAGTCCCCAGGCTCAGCTTCCTCAGTGGGAGGCATGTTGGTGGGATTGAGGAGGTCTTCGAAGTACTCTGCCCACCGGCCCACAACGTCCTGAGTCCTTCCTATAATGATACAAAATGAAAATACAAAAACATAGATCTGCATCGGACAGAATGTTCTGTTTGGTGCTTTTCGTACTTTTTTGTGTGGGAAATGTTTTTGTGTTTTTTTTAGTATTGCACTTGAACTAATCTTTGCTCTTTGCTGTGTTGTTTACTGCTTGCCATGACAGAAACCTAAATATTTATAGATTTATATGCAGAGAAAATATATATTTTTACATCCAAACATCAGCATCTCAGCTTTAAGCCACATTTTATAGAATCCAGTAATAAATCTGTTCACCAACCAGACAAACATTTTTTACGTCTTTAATATTTGCTATATTAAACACACATGATGTACAATACAAAGTCTGATTCATTTGGTTTACAGAAGTTATTATTCTGCTTTTGAAATGTTTAATAACATTTTGATTGCTACTGAATCTCATGTTGTTGTTTTTAGCACTTGATAAAATCAGACAATAAAAGGAAATTATGTGATAATTCTTGACAGCTGCCCAGAGCAGCCAATCAGAGCCCAGAGGAGCCAATTAGAGCCCAGAGCAGCCAATCAGAGCCCAGAGCAGCCAATCAGAGCCCAGAGGAGCCAATCAGAGCCCAGAGCAGCCAATCAGAGCCCAGAGCAGCCAATCAGAGCCCAGAGCATCCAATCAGAGCCCAGAGCAGCCAATCAGAGCCCAGAGCAGCCAATCAGAGCCCAGAGCAGCCAATCAGAGCCCAGAGCATCCAATCAGAGCCCATTGGAGCCAATCAGAGCCCAGAGCATCCTGTGAGGTGTTTCCTGTACCTGTTATTGGGTCAGGGTCAGTTAGAGCAAAGTTCAGATCCAAAGTTTGTGGTCTCATTAGATCATTGATCCAAGCTGATCTGTGATTAATGAATCTGGCTCCGCCTCTTTCCTGTGCGTCTCCTAGGCGACTGCCAGCTGCCGTCGCCTCACTGACCCTGAACCAGGAGGTTCTGGCCCGAGTCATCCCGGACGACTCGAGCTTCAGGGACGGAGACTACGCCGGGATCTTCCACTTCCAGGTAGGAGTGGCCGGGACCGGGCAGAGGACGTCTTTCTGTCCATCCACCGACGGTTCTGGTCCTGTTTGTCCTCAGTTCTGGCAGTTTGCTGAGTGGGCGGACGTGGTGATTGACCAGCTGCCGACCCGAAACGGAGAGCTGTTGTTCGTCCATTCGGCTGAAGGAGGAGAGTTCTGGAGCGCCCTGCTGGAGAAGGCCTACGCCAAGTAAGAACCCATCAGAACCAGAGCTGGTCCTGGACCAGGTAGATCCAGGCTTTGAGTCTGACCCGGAGCTTCCAGAGGACACCGGGTTCTGGACAGGAGCCTCCTGGTTCTGGTGGTTTATGTTCAGATGATTCTGTTCTCATTCTGCAGATTCAGGAACAAATCAGTTAAAATCATGTGACCCCGCCCCTTTTGCCCCCCTCCTTTATGACCCCGCCCCTTTTGCCCCCCTCCTTTATGACCCCACCCCTTTTGCCCCCCTCCTTTATGACCCCGCCCCTTTTGCCCCCCTCCTTTATGACCCCGCCCCTTTTGACCTCGCGGGTTGAACGGCTGCTCTGTCTGGAGGAAGCACCACTGAGGACTTTGAGGATTTTACCGGCGGCATCGCGGAGGTCCATGAGCCGACCCGACCCGACCCGGTTCCACATCATCCAGAAAGCTCTGGGCCGAGGGTCGCTGATGGGCCGCTCCATCGACGTGAGTGAACCACCTGTCTGTCGGACCGATGGTCAGACCCGGTTCTGTTTCAGATCACCAGCTCGGCCGAGTCTGATGCCGGTCAAAGGCCACGCCTACTCTGTGACAGGTGCAGACCAGGTGAGGACCTGCCCACATCGACCCCGCCCTGGCCAGGTGGGCCAGGTGAGTAACTCTGCTTGTGATTGGCTGCAGGTGGAGTACCAGGGCGACATGGAGAAGCTGATCTGGATCCGGAACCCCTGGGGTCAGGTGGAGTGGACCGGCGCCTGGAGCGACAAGAGGTGTAGAACCTCAGAGGTTCTGATGGTCTCCATCCGAATGTCAGAACCAGAAATCCCATCAATCCAATGTAACCACGACAACCGTCTGTTGTGGCGCTGCATCAGCGATGAGGACAGCGAGTTCTGGTAGAACCTCTCTGTCCCGGTCCACCTGGGCCGCCGTCAGTTAGCTAAACCCTCAGATTTGTCTTACAGGATGTCTTTCTGCGTCACTATTCCCACCTGGAGATCTGCAACCTGACGCCAGACGCTTTGAGTGACGACGACGTTTCCAAGTGGGCGTTCTCCTGCGGGTCACCGGCCGTTCGGGGCGTGGCTAATGCGGTTGCTTCTTCCCCTGCAGAGCGCTGGAGGACCGGCTGGAGGAGGTGAGAGTTCTGACCTGGTTTGCTCGGCTCAACGGGTCGAAACGTGGCGGCTGATCCGAGCTCTGCTCTGACGCAGATCGAAATCGACGAGGACGACGGATTCAGATGTCTGTTTGGACAGCTGGCGGGACAGGTGAGCCGGTCTCTGATTGGCCGATCGGAACAGCTGCGGTCCGGTCCAACCGATGACTCTCCCCGCAGGCGAGCTGCAGAGGATCCTCATCAAGGTGGTGACCAAACGTAAGGAAGCCCTTCAGGGCCTGTGGCTCCGCCCCCTTCTCTGTTTCACCTGCAGTCGCTGCTGAGGGTTTAGCCTCCGCTCTGTCCTCCACAGGTTCCGACATCCGGACCAGCGGCTTCAGCCCCTACACAATCGCAACATGGCCAACCTGCTGGACGTGTCCTTCAAAATAAAACGCCACCACACAGACAGAGGCGGTAACAGGGCTCTTATTGTGAAAACATTGAGTGTACAGGAACCAATTTAGGGAAGTTGATGGTTGCGGTGGGAGATGGTGGTTTCCATGGTTTCGGTTCTGAGCAGATCCTGAACCGGGCCACAGAAGGACGGCAGTGGGAAACTGGGTCTGGTCGAGTTCAAGATCCTGTGAACCAAGATTGAGAACTTCTTGGTGAGTTGGCAGTTGGTCGGTGACCTCTGACCTCTGACTCCTGACCCCGCACTCGCTTGTCACCTTTGGGTTCCCTACCAGAACCGAGACGCGGATAATTCTGGGACCACGAGCTCGGCCGAGATGCGGATGGCGGTGGACGAAGCCGGTGAGTCCGCCCGGGTTCTGGCTCCGCTTGGGTCCGGGACCCGACCCGCTGGTTCCGGCTCCATTGGCCCAGAACCGGCTACAGCCAACCGGACCTCACCATCGACTTCAATAACTTTGTGAGCTGCTTGGTGCAGCTGGAGAACATGTTTGGTGAGTTCTGACCTGGCCCCGGGGAGACGGGCAGAACCCGACCCGAACCCGTCCTCAGACATGTTCACCGGACTGGACAAGGACGGGTCCAGAACTGTGGAGCTCGGCCTGATGGCGGTACCAGGCTTTGGTTCTGAATGTTTCTGTGGTCCAGTGTTCCTCTGACAGGAAGTCGGTCGGAACCGAACCGGCTCAGAGAGCGTGTTACCTTCATCGGCCTGATGGTGGCGCTCCTCCTTTCAGCCAGCGTAGCAGCAGGTGGGGGAGGGGGCCGAATGATTTTCAGGACGGTAGATATGTGACCCCTGGAGGAGTACGGAGGCCCAAAACGGCCAAAACCTAAGAATTAATCTGACATTTGAAATGATTTCTCGGTAAATATTTTAAATATTCTCTGGATTTGGAACGTTCTGCTGTGACCCGCTAACCGAGCCGGCCCGGTCCCATCTGCTGCTTTAGAGCGCTCTGTGTGAAGCTTTTATTTTGAAAGTCGTCCAGTTCTGATGTAACGGATGTTTGTTTCCTGCAGTGGCTCAACGTGTCTCTGCTCTGAAGAACGGCCCGGTTCTGGTTCCGACCCAGACGGCAGCAGATGTTCTGGTTTCTTTTGGTGTTTGGTTGTTTATTTGTAAACAAACTGATGTAATCAATAATCAATAAATGAATCAAAAATTCAGTTCTGCTTTTATTTCTTCTAAAACAAAGAAATCTCTGGGTCCAATCACAGCGCGCCTCCTGGGGGCGGAGCCTGTGACATCATCGCCCTGCCTTCTTGCGGGCGAAGTCTTCGGCCCACCTCATGGCCTCTGTGATGTCACCGCTGCTTCCGGTTCCCTTGGCGACCAGCGCCGATCCACCAGCACTCCCCCCCAGGCGGCGGCACAAGGCCACCGCCCAATCAGAGGCGGCGAGGGCCGGCGAGTCCTGCGGAGGAGAAGCACAGCCAATCAGAGGTGGCCGGTGACGGCCCCGCCCCCTATGATGTCAGCAGTTACCTTGGGAACCTGACAGGCACAGAAAACCTTCCCAGAATGCCTCTGGTGAGCGAGCAGCATCACGTGACTGAGGGGGGCGGCGGCACTCAGCTGGTTGACAGTCTTCATCAGAACCTGGAACAGAACCAGAACCGATTCGGTCATGTTAGTGCTCCGATCCCGGACCGGAACCAGAACCAGACCCAGTTCCAGTCGGATCAGAACGCGTCGGGCCCGGTTCTACTCACTGATGGCGAGTCCGTCTCCACGGCGTCCACCAGCAGCTCCATTTGTCCGCGCCGCCGCAGCAGCGCCGCCGCGCTCTCCGCAGCCTGAGCAAAGCATGATGGGACAGCATGAGCGGCGGGCGTCTCCAGGCGCCGTGCCGTCCAGGTGCGTTCTCACCTTCTGAGCCTCCAGCTTCCTGATGGCGGCGCCGATGGAGCGCAGCGCGGCCCGCAGCCGGACCTGCAGTTCCCGGCGCTGCCACTGGGGGATGGGCGTGTTGTCCACAACCTGCCAGACACAGCTCAGGGTTAAACCGTCGCCTCGCTGCTGCACTGCATCATGGGAAGGACACCTACGTCAGACAGAGCGCTGGCCTCCTTGGAGAACTGGAGGGCGGAGCCTAGGCTGGAGGGGGCGGAGCCTGACAATCTGGCTGACAGAGAGTCCACTTCCTGGGACAACGCCCGGCCCATGTCCCTCGCCTGCAGAGACCAACGGAACCGGTTCGGTCCAGTCCCACAGAATCTCAGCTTGAGTTCAGCAGAACCATTACCTGAGCCATATCCCACCTGCACAGCGTCCTGACCCGTTACCGCCACAATCCGGCTGATCCCCTTCACCTGCTGCTTCTCAGAGATGATCACCAGATCCTGGATGGATCCGGTCTGCAGCAGGTGGCTGGAAGAGACACCAGAGGTTCACCTGGTTCACCTGGTTCACCTGGGGCGGGGGAACAGGTGTGTGCCGTCTTACGTCCCGCAGCACAGCTCCACCGACGTCTCTCTGTCCGTCCCGCCGTCCAGCAGCTCAGAGACCGGGACGCCCAACGAAACGACGCGGACCGGGTCCGGATACACCTGCAGGGGGCTGAGCATGAGAACCCGGGATGCCAGGTGGGACCGGGACGACGTCTCTGCTCACCTCGTCCGCCGTCCTCAGGCCCCGGATGGCGCCGGCGAGCCGCACAGGAACCTCCAGGGTGTGGACGTCCTGATTGGCCGAGATGACGTCACGGACGCACCTGTCCACCTGCTGCAGCTGGGCGGAGCTGAGCGAACCCTGAGGAGAAACAACAGAACCTTCAGAACCGGCAGACCTGCTCGGCGGGCCGTGGATCGGGTCAGAACCTTCACGCTGAAGTCGAAGCGCAGGCGGTCGGCCGAGATACGAGAACCTCTCTGCTGGACGGATCGACCCAGAACCGATCGTAGGGCGAAGTTCAGGATGTGGGTCGCCGTGTGCTTCACCATGCAGGACAGCCGGTGGGCCTGGGGACAGGACCGGAACCAGGACCGGACCGGGTCGGAGAAAACACAGACTATTACAGAGAACAGAGACACCAAACCGAACCGAGCCAGAGCAGAACCAGAGCAGAACCGGGACGAGTCGATAACAGGATCAGTTTTCTCTGGTGTTTCCTGGCATGTTGTGAACTTTGTTAGGTGTCAGCAGCTGTTCTGGTTCTGGTCGGGCTGACTGACCAGTGTGAACACTAACATGCTACGTTAGCAGCATGCTATGCTAACAGTATGCTATGCTAACGGAGCACCAGCTGGAAGAGGTTCTTGTGGGACGGACCGGACCTCGGAGGGTCAGATGGACCGGCCCGAAACAACGCTGGCTCCGAGTCCGGACCGCCGCCAGCGCCGCATTAGATCAAGTTTTATCACTTGTGGATTTTAGCGAAGGTGAACTCTTCAGCAGGAAGCCGACCGGATCAGGATCGACTTGGCTTCCTGTTTCATATCCAAGAGACTTTAACAACTTAAAAACTTTAAATGGGTTAGTTGCTCCTTTTCTTTTGAAACTTCATTCTGTGTCCAGAACTTTCAGGTCCAATAAT
Source organism: Xiphophorus maculatus (assembly GCF_002775205.1). Taxonomy (NCBI): domain Eukaryota; kingdom Metazoa; phylum Chordata; class Actinopteri; order Cyprinodontiformes; family Poeciliidae; genus Xiphophorus; species Xiphophorus maculatus. The sequence goes on along the minus strand of NC_036447.1, from coordinate 185,123 downwards.
CCCTGGGACTGGAACTTCAGAGGAAAAGAGATCGGGTTTCCTCCATTGCTGCTCCTAGGGGCCCCATCAGCACCACCAGCAGCATTTCACCATGGATGTAGTTTAATTGTTTTAAAGCAGTCAGTGATAATTGCAGTTTACTAAGATGCATTAATGAACAGCTACAACTTAAAGATTTAACTCATAGCATCAGATTGTTGCTATGGTAACAAAACCAAACTGTGAAGATTGTTCTTTGAACTTTTACAAAGTGAACTTGCCAGGTCCTTAAAATCTTAAATTTAAATGTTAAACAATTTAAAATCTTTTAATTGATTGATGCTGAAACCATTAAGTCAAGTTCAGCAGCATTCATCATCTCTTAGTTCATTTATGCCTTGGGCCGGCTCAAAATGTGACCAGCATGACATTATTTTTTAGATCCAATGACTGATGACTTAATTTGGATTTAACAGAAAAGCTAATAATTGACATTAATTTTAATTGTACTGTTTACCACCTTATTGTGGTGGAGGGCTTTTAGGGCCCCAATGATCCTAGGCGCTATGCTGTCGGGGGCTCCATGCCCCTGGTAGGGTCACACAAGGCTGACAGGTGAGGGACCAGACAAAGCGCAGCCCGAAGACCCCGATGATGAATAAAAACATTGGACTTGGTGTTCCCTCGCCAGGACGCGGGTCACCGGGGCCACACTCTGGAGCCAGGCCTGGAGGGGGGACACGACGGCAAGCGCCTGGTGGCCGGGCTTTTTCCCATGGAGCCCAACCGGGCTCAACCCAAAGAGGAAACATAGGTCCCCCCTCCCATGGGCCCACCGTCCGTGAGAGGGGCCAAAGGGGTCGGGTGCAGTGTGTGATGGGTGGCGGCCGAGGGAGGGGACCCTGGCGGTCCGATCCTCGGTTGCAGAAGCTCTTGGGACGTGGAATGTCACCTCTCTGGTGGGGAAGGAGCCGGAGCTAGTGTTTGAGGTCGAGAGGTTCCGGCTAGAAATAGTCGGTCTCACCTCGACCCATGGCTCTGGTTCTGGAACCAGCCTCCTTGAGAGGGGCTGGACATACTTCCACTCTGGAGTTGCCCAAGGTGAGAGACGTCGGGCAGGAGTGGGCATACTTGTTGCTCCCCATCTTGGCGCCTGTACGTTGGGGTTTACCCCGGTGAACAAGAGGGTAGCCTCCCTCCGCCTACGGGTGGGGGGACGGGTCCTGACTGTATTTGTGCTTACGGGGCGAACGACAGTTCAGATTCTCCTTCCTTTTTGGAGTCCTTAGAGGGGGTACTGGAGAGTGCTCCTCCTCGGGACTCCCTTGTTCTGCTGGGGGACTTCAATGCTCACGTGGGCAATGACAGTGAGACCTGGAGGGGCGTGGTTGGGAGGAACGGCCCCCCCGACCTGAACTCGAGCGGTGTTCTGTTGCTGGACTTCTGTGCTCGTCATGGATTGTCCATAACGAACACCATGTTCAGGCATAAGGGTGTCCATATGTGCACTTGGCACCAGGACACCCTAGGCCGCAGTTCGATGATCGACTTTGTCGTCGTTTCATCGGATCTGCGGCCGTATGTCTTGGACACTCGGGTGAAGAGAGGTGCGGAGCTGTCCACTGACCACTACCTGGTGGTGAGTTGGCTCCGGTGGTGGGGGAGGAAGCCGGTCAGACCTGGTGGCCCAAACGTGTTGTGAGGGTCTGCTGGGAACGTCTGGCGGAATCCCCTGTGAGACGGAGCTTTAACTCCCATCTCCGGCAGAACTTTGAACACGTCCCGGGGGAGGTGGGGGACATGGAGTCTGAGTGGACCGTGTTCTGTTCCTCCATTGTCGAGGCGGCCGGTCGGAGCTGTGGCCACAAAGTTGTCGGTGCCTGTCGCGGCGGCAACCCTTGAACCCATTGGTGGACACCTTCGGTGAGGGATGCTGTCAGGCTGAAGAAGGAGTCCTATTGGGCCTTTTTGGCCTGTGGGACTCCGGAAGCAGCTGATTGGTACCGGCGGGCGAAGCGGCATGCAGCTCGGGTGGTTGCTGAGGTAAAAACTCGGGCGTGGGAGGAGTTCAGAGAGGCCATGGAGAAAGACTTCTGCACGGCTTCGAGGCGATTCTGGTCCACCATCTGGCAGTAAGGCACCAACACTGTTTATAGTGGGGATGGTGTGCTGCTGACCTCAACTCCGGACGTTGTGGGCCGGTGGGCAGAATATTTGGAAGACCTCCTCGATCCCACCAACATGCCTTCCATTGAGGAAGCTGAGCCTGGGGACTCTGGGTTGGGCTCTCCAATCTCTGGGGACGAGGTCGCCGAGGTGGTTAAGAAGCTCCTCGGTGGCAGGGCTCCGGGGGTGGATGAGATCCGCCCGGAGTTCCTTAAGGCTCTGGATGTTGTAGGGTTGTGTTGGCTGACGTGACTCTGCAATATCACATGGACATCGGGGGCAGTTCCCCTGGATTGGCAGACTGGGGTGGTGGTCCCCCTGTTCAAAAAGGGGGACCGGAGGGTGTGCTCCAATTACAGGGCGGTCACACTCGTAAGCCTCCCTGGCAAGGTCTATTCAGGGGTCCTGAAGAGGAGGGTCCGTCGGATAGTCGAACCTCGCATTCAGGAAGAGCAGTGTGGTTTTCTCCAGGACCCTGCTGAGGGTCCTGGAGGGTTCTGGGAGTTCGCCCAACCAGTCTACATGTGTTTTGTGGACTTGGAGAAGGCGTTCGACCGTGTCCCTCGGGGAGCCCTGTGGGGGTTTATGGGGTACCGGGCCCTTTGATATGGGCTGTCAGGTCCCTGTATGACCGGAGTCAGAGTCCGGTCCGCATTGCCGGCAGTAAGTCGGGCTCGTTTCCGGTGAGAGTTGGACTCCGCCAGGGCTGCCCTTTGTCACCGATTCTGTTCATCACTTTCATGGACAGAATCTCTAGACCAGCCAAGGTGTTGAGGGGATCCGATTTGGTGGCCTTAGGATCTCATCTCTGCTTTTTGCAGACGATGTGGTCCTTCTGGCTTCATCAGGTCGTGATCAGCAGCTCACGCTGGAGCGGTTCGCAGTCGAGTGTGAAGCGGCCGGGATGGGGATCAGTGCCTTCAAATCCGAGGCCATGGTCTTGAGCCGGAAAAGGGTAGAGTGCCTTCTCAGGGTCAGGGGGGGTGTCCTGCCCCAAGTGGAGGAGTTCAAGTATCTCGGGATCTTGTTCACGAATGAGGGAAGAAGGGAGCGGGAGATCGACAGGCGGATTGGCGCAGCGTCTGCTGTCAAGCGGGCGTTGTACCGGTCCGTCGTGGTGAAGAGAGAGCTGAGCCAAAAAGCGAAGCTCTCGATTTACCGGTCAATCTACGTTCCCACCCTCATCTATGGTCATGAGCTTTGGGTCATGACCGAAAAACGAGATCGCGGATACAAGCGGCCGAAATGGGTTTTCTCCGTAGGGTGGCTGGGCTCTCCCTTAGAGATAGGGTGAGAAGCTCAGTCATCAGGGAGGGACTCAGAGTAGAGCCGCTGCTCCTTCACATTGAGAGGAGCCAGTTGAGGTGGCTCGGGCATCTGGTCAGGATGCCTCCTGGACACCTCCCTGGTGAGGAGTTCAGGTCCCACCAGGAGGAGGGGAAGACCCAGGACATGCTGGAGGGACTATGTCTCTCAGCTGGCCTGGGAACGGCTTGGGATTCCCCAGGAAGAGCTGGAAGAAGTGGCTGGGGAGGGAAGTCTGGGCCTCCCTTCTGAAGCTGCTACCCCACGACCCGACCCCGGATAAGCGGAAGAAGATGGATGGATGGACATATTGTTTTTAAGATTGTAGAGTTGCGGGTTTAAGTGTTGGCATGGTCTTCCAGTAACATAATTAATCAGTAATATTTTGTGTTTCCTGTCAACTTAACGTGTTTTAATGCAAAAACCCGATGGATCGCCTCGGCGCCGGGCCGAGCAGGAAAACCTGGATATTACTTCTCTTTTCATCAATTTATTTTGTTATTATTTTTGTACAGCACTTTTTTAAAGTGCTATATAAATAAATTTGACATTGACCAAGGCCGCCACACACACACCCACACACACAAACTCTCTTCACGGCCAACAGAGAGGCGGAGCTTCCTCTGGCTGAACTTCAGTACGGTGACAATAAAGACATTCTGGTTCTGGTTCTGTTGGTACCTGATCCAGGTGAAGCTCCACCTGGTCTCCAGTTCTCAGGTGGTCCGGAACCGTCACCTGATGGACCACGTATCCTCCGGCCCGGTTCACCGCCTCCACTGAGAACAGAACCTCCTGGGGGATAGAACACCTGGAGTCGCATGGAGACTCGGCAGACGTTTCCCATGATGCTCGGCTCACCCGCAGCCCGCCGCGCGTCAGGTAGCCGTGGTCATGTGACTGGCCGCCCTGCTCCGAGTAGAAGCAGGTCTGGTCTAGAATCACTCCGCAGCGCTGACCCGGGCCGACTTCCGGAACCAGCGCCCGACCGTCGTACAGAGCCAGGACCGTTGCTCGGCATGCTGGGAACACTGGGAGGAGACGGGAGGAGTTACGACGTCGGCCAATCACAGGCTGCCTACCTGTGTGAGCAGCGCCTACCGTATCGGCCGTTCTCCAGGTGGTAGCGGTACTTGGGGCCGTCGTCGGTGTGAGGAACGCCGGCGTGCCGCAGCGCCGCCAGGCTCAGGACATCTGGCAGAAGGCGGGGCCGCGCGTCCACCTGCTGCTCCGCCCGCATCTGGACAGGTGACATCACCACTGACATCAGCTCCTTCACAATAAAACCTCCCATGTAGCTTTTCACAGGAAGCCAAACAACCGCCATGATGCTGGAAGCGTCAGTCTGACCTCTGACCTACAGAGGACCAGCAGGTGCATCATGGGACTCCCTCACCTTCTGGTCATGGGACACGAGGCGGTCCAGCTCCTGGCGGTCCACCTGGACGCCGCGCTCCTCCAGCATCAGGTCCACCAGGTCCAGAGGGAAGCCCAGGTCCCGGTGTAGCGACCATGCCGCCGCCGCTGCGGACGAGCAGCAGGAAGTTAGCTCACCTGCACACCTACGCCTGCAGATCACCATGCGCGGCGCGGCGGACCGGGGAAGGGGCCGCCGTCCGTCCGGAGGCAGGTCCTCTGGATCAGCCGGCTGCCACGCTGCAGGGACGACAGGAAGTGACCCTCGTTCTCATCGATGATGTCAGCGATCTGAAAGAGACGCCACCGCTAGTGACCACTTCCTGTGACATCATTCATGTGCTGCTCCTGTGGACCAACACTCACCCGGTCCGCCTCCCGGGACAGCTCCGGAAATGAGTCGCCCTGCCGGCAGAGGTCAAAGGTCAATGAAAGCACGCGGTTGCCAGCCAGAGGGATGATGGGAAATGTATTGTACCAGAGTCTGAGCCACGGTGGGCACCAGGCTGGCCAGCGAACCCGGCGGAGCCTGCAGAACCTCGGCACAGAACCGGACCGCCCGCCTCAGGATCCTCCTCAGCACCAACCTGGACCGAACAAACGGGTCAGCGTGACATCACGGCGCCGCCAGCCGATGGGCCGCACACTCACTCGGCGCCAGACATCCCAGGATGCACTCCGTCGGCGATGCAGACCGCCAGGGTCCGGACGTGGTCGGCCACGACCCGGTAGGCCCGGTCTACCTGGGCGTCCGGCTCCGTGCCCATCGTGCCGCCGTAAGGAGCTGCCTTCGATCGCTGCGGACGCAAAGACAAGTCGCCATGACGACAGGCCTGTCGGCATGACGACAGGCTGGTCGCCATGGTGACAGGCCGCCCTTCGACCGACTTGCCTGGTGGATGGCGTCCAGCAGCGGCGTGAACAGATCCGTGTCGTAGTTGGAGCGCTTCCCCTGCAGAACGCCGACCAGTCGCTCCAGTCCCATCCCAGTATCCACGCTGAACTGGGGCAGCAGCCGCAGGCTCTGGTCCGCCTCCCTGAGGCAGACTGGGACCAGTTTACACGGCTCTGAGCTGGTTTAAACTGGTCTGAGGTGGTGCGGTGCGAAGCCAGACCTGTTGTACTGGATGAAGACCAGGTTCCAGATCTCCACCAGCTCGGATCCGCCTGCGTTGACCAGCGCCGCCGCGTGCCGGCCGCCCACGTGGTCGTAGTGGATCTCGGTGCAGGGGCCGCAGGGGCCAGTGTCCCCCATCTCCCAGAAGTTATCCTTCAGACCGAATGGCAGCACACGCGACACAGGAACCCTGCGAAGCACAGAACCGGGTCAGAACCGGGTCACGTGGCCCAGAACCGGCCGCAGTCCCGCTTGGACCTACCCCAGGTCCAGCCAGATGTCCCGGGTCTCCCGGTCCGCCGACAGACCGGAGCCAGCGTCTCCTCCAAAGTACGACACGTACAGTCTGTCTGCCGGTATCCCATAATGCTCGGTGAGGAGGCTCCACGCCATGCGGCACGCCTCTTCCTGTCACACACAGACACGCTGAAGCCCCACCCACTTTGCAGAGGAAGCCCCGCCCCTGTAGCGGAAGCCCCGCCCACCTTAAAGTAGTCCCCGAAGGACCAGCTGCCCAGCATCTCGAAGAAGGTGTGGTGCGTCCCGTCGCGCCCCACGTCCTCCAGGTCGTTGTGCTTCCCTCCGGCCCGCACGCAGCGCTGGCTGTTGGCCACGCGGCGCCACAGCGCCATCTGGCTGCGGGGGTCCACCGTGCCCAGCAGCACTGGCTTGAACTGAGTCAGAACCAGAACCGGTTAGGACTGGAGCAGAACCAGAATGCGGTAAAGCTAGCCGCCTCTTTGAAAATGACAGTAAAGCCCAAACTCGATTCTCACGTGCGCCACGGCACAAGACGTTACGGCTCCCTAATTTACCAGATCCTTTCAGAGTAAAGGATCAAATTCGGTTCATGTTTCATGTACTGCAAGTAGATTTCCTGCGGCTTCACGGTTAGACATTATATTTAGGCAGTTGCAAAAGGAAATTATGCATCTGAAAATGAATTCAAATTTATGGTATGAAAACAAATACTGTTAACCATATACATGAAACCTCAATAAAAAATGGTGACGTTACACGATGCGTTCTCTCGCTCCAGGTTGACAGAAAGACATTTCTAGAAAACAGAGTCAATGGCCTACGGAGCTGATGTGTATTTCAAAATAAGAGCCGACCAAAGGAAGACGATTTGATTTTTATTTTTCAAAAGTAGACATACACATTGTTGAAAAACTCAGTTTCCAGTGACTTCTCTCACTTCTGGGTGGCAGAGGGTCACCTCTAGAGCACAACCAGCAAATGTCAACCACATCTGATGGTTAATTTCAAAATAAAAGCATGGCAACTTAGAGGGGAAAAATGAAGATGTGGATAGGGTTGCTGCCTAGAGGTGACCCTCTGTCATTGAGAAGTGAGAGAAGTCGCTGGAAACAGAGTTTTTCAGCTTTGCTTAATGTCCCCAATTATTACCGACACATTATTTCTTTTAAATAATCTACTTGCCGTAGATCAAACATGAACCGGATGTGCGCTTTTATTGTGAAAACAGCACGTAAATGGGGGGGGAACCGTAATGTCTTTAGCTTAGCTGAGCTGAGCCGAGAAACGCGCGCCCTGCCGCGGGAGCGCGCATCGCTCTAAACTCAGCTTCCATATTGATGAGAAAACGGACTGAAATCTGACCGAAGAGGAAACTTTTAAAGATATTCGTAACATTATCACGTTTCTTAACCATGTAAGCCATAAAACGGTGGGTTTTATTTCGCAGATTAATTGAAATAAATCCGGTTTTTATAGCTTTATTGACACGAACGTTTTTCAGTGTCTGATGAAAATATTCTCCGCAGATGGTTTGAAATTCCCCGATTTTTCTTTTAACACAATAATGGCTTAAAGCATTACAAAGCAGAAGCCCGTTATGTAGAACATTTTATATCATCTTTAACTGTCTGGTCCAGTGGTCCCCAAAGTACGGCCCGCGGGCCGGATCCGGCCCGCCTCCACATTTGGTCCGGCCCCCTGAACAAGGGTATTTTCATAAATGCTATGCTTACTTCTACAAAATATATTTGTATTTGATAATAAAGTTGGACTTTTGCAATAAAATGTTCATTAGTTATGAACTTTTTTCATTATTAACTATTAGTTAGTAACTATTTCATACATGCATATAATGTGACATTCTGTTCCACCCTTCTGGGGTCTGTGCCAATATCTGGCAACCCGCAGCAAAAAATCGTAACCCCACCCCTCTCAAAGAGAGAACAGAATAATGGCGAAAAGATCAGGTAAGAGAAAAATTGATTCACAATGCAGGGCATTTAACTTGCAGTGGAAAAACTTTTTTTTTGTTGTTCAATGCAAAGAAAAGGCTGTCTGTCTCATCTGTCAAGAGGCGGTGGCGGTATTCAAAGAATACAATCTGAAGACACTATGAATCCCGTCATAAAGACAAGTATGATAGCTTGCAAGGCCAAATGTGAGCAGACAAACTCTCAAAGCTAAAAAGTGGATTGTTAGCTCAGCAGGATACATTTGTACGCCAAGCTCAGCTGAACCAGTCATCTGTTCGGGCCAGCTTTCGGGTTGCTCAGCTGATAGCAAGCAGCGGTAAACCTTTCACTGATGGAGAGTTTGTCAAGAAATGCATGAGAGCTGTAGCGGAGGAGGTGTGTCCCGAGAAGAAAGACGTCTTTAATGCCGTGAGTCTATCAGCCAGTACAATCACCAGACGCATTGAAGAAATCGGCGGTAATGTATATACCCAGCTGCAGCAGAAGGCGAAAGAGTTTGAATTTTTTTCGTTAGCACTGGATGAGAGCACGGACGTGCAGGACACCGCGCAGCTGCTCATTTTTATTCGTGGAGTTACTGCAAACTTTGAGATGTGCGAGGAGCTGGCAGCCCTCCAAAGTCTCAAAGGGACTACGACCGGGGAGGATATTTTCGGAAAAGTGTACCAAACCATGGAAGAGTTGGACCTGGACTGGTCAAAGCTGGCCAGCATCACATCTGACGGGGTTCCCAATATGGTGGGCGTGTCTCGGGGTCTAATAGGACGCATGAACCGGGAGTTTGAAGAACGACGTCTCACCGCACCGCTACAAGTCCACTGCCTAATTCACCAGCAAGAACTGTGCTGCAAAGTGCTGACGTGGAATTCTGTCATTAAGGTTGTGGTGTCGTGCATAAACTTCATCAGAGCAAAGGGTCTTAAACACAGGCAGCTCCAAGAATTCCTGTCTGAACTGGAATCTGCGCACGGGGATGTGCTGTGCTACACAGAGGTCCGATGGTTGAGCCGGGGAAAAACTTTGAGGCACTTTTACGAGCTGCCACCTGAAATTAACACATCTCTTCATTCACAAAACAAAACTGTGCCAGAGCTGAAAGACCCAGAATGGAAATGGCATCTCGCATTTTTAACAGACATGACAGAAATGCTGAACAGCTTTAACTTGCAGCTACAAGGCCAGGGGAAACTCATTTGTGAAATGTACTCACACATCAAAGCATTTGAGGTGAAACTAGAGCTGCTTCTGGGACAAGTGAAAAAGCACCGTTTCATCCATCTCCCTGCTACACAAAATCTCTCTGCAGAAAACCCAGCGGTCCCTTTTCCAGCTGAAAAGTGTGTGGAAGCACTGGAAATGCTAAAGGTGGAGTTCGGTGTGCGATTCCGTGAACTACATATTTATGCAAAAGAAATCCGTCTTTTCCAGAAGCCCTTTGTTGCCGACATCGATGAAGCCCAGCCTTCTCATCAGTTTGAGTTGGCCGAGTTACAGAACTGTGATGTTCTGAAAGATGCGTTCAAGCCCAACAGCCTCATTGACTTCTATGGCGCCCTCCCAAACGACACGAACCCTAACATCAGAAAACACGCAATGAAGATGTCCACACTTTTTGGCAGCACGTATATCTGCGAGCAAAACCTTTCCCGTATGAAACTGTTGAAAACTTCAATGAGATCAAGATTGACAGATGAACATGTTGGAGACTAGACTGGAAAACCCACATTCAACTTCTCACCAGCCGGATTCAGGCCCACAGTTCAACTGATGAACGAACAAAGGTAAAATCACTTTTCTGATTTGAATGAGTCATTCTGAGTATAAAAATATAATCATAATAAAATCTACTGGGATAAAATGCATCTCCACAGCCATACTGGTAGTGGTACTGGTTGTGCTGTGGAGGTTATGTTCAGTTTCTCAGCCTGCTTGCTTTGTGGGTTTCACAGGGAAGTTGATGAGCTGCAAACAGCGACGTCTACAAGCTACTGGAACCTGCAAAAAGGTTATAAGGAAGGAACACAAGAACTCTGAGAACCTGCTCATTGGACCATTGAAGTAAGAGATTCTGCTCTGACAACTAAGCTGAACTTGGACCTTTTAAGACTGTGCATGGAGACTGTTATTTGGTTATTATTTATTTCATAAATAGTGTTATTTATTTCCTGACTTTGTTCTGTGAAGAATCCAGAAAGGGTTATTTGATTGTGCTTTCTGGAAAACAATACATTTTTACGTTTAGACACTCTTGCAATCGTCACACTTTTTCTGTTACAAACTGACCCCTGATGGGAAAAGGTTCTGATGGGAAAAGGTTCTGATGGGAAAAGGTTCTGATGGGAACATTTTCCCATCAGAGAAGGGAAAACGTTTGGTGACCCCTGGTGACCTTCCTCTATAGGACTATCTGATCTTATGCTTCATTATTTCACAACACAGCAGGAAATATTCATAAAAGCCACTTTACTCAAATCTAACTCTTAAGAAGTTCCCATTCACCAACCAACCCGCTTCCACTTCCTGCTGTTTCATCCTGTGTTGTGACGTCATGAATTCATAAGATCAAATAAAAACTGTAAAAATCAGCAGCTCATAATTTGCTGTGCCAAAATATCAGCCGGTTCTGGTTCTTTGGGCCGGATTCCCTGCAGATTCTGGATGAATCCCTGCTGAACTGGACCAGAACCAGAACCATCTATCCCTGTTTCAGTCTTCTCCTGAGCTGAACCAAACTGGCCGATCGGAACCGATAAGGTTATTTTCTGGTATCATTTCTTATATTTGGTTCTGATGTCTCTGACCCAGCTACAGGACAGTTCCGTGCAGAACTGTGTCAGAACCGGAACATACATCTCGTTCATCCTGACTGGACCGAACCGGACCAAAACACGCAGAACCAGGCTGACCTGGTTCATTCCAGCGTTCACGAACAGCAGGCTGGGATCTCCTCTGGGCCGAACCGGAGCGGACGGAACCAGCAGATGTTGGTGTTGATCCCGGAAAAAGTCCAGAAAGGTTCGACGGACCTGCGCGGCGGGCAGGCCGCTGAAGGAGCGTCCCGAGGCGGGGGAGAGCCGCCGCAGCCTCCGGAGCAGCAGCCGCATCATCTGGATCACAGCGACACCGAACCAGGTCGAACCAGAACCACGCACAGCCTCAAGGACTACAGGAGGCTTCCCGGCGCATGCGCACTGCGACGCAGTTCTACTTCTACCTTAGACCATTTGAACAGTCAGCGCTGCTGCGGCGCCTGCTGTCAGGGTGGAGCTACTGCAGCTGAAACAAACTGACAGGTTCGGCTCGGTTCTGCTAGAATTTACAAGGTCAGGATATGGCGCTCAGTCCTCGAGAGGATGAGAGTGATCAGAAATAATATTGATAAACTTATAAATAAATAATAATAATATTTATCCCGTGACATCTGAGCTATCACAGACAGACAGACAGACAGACAGACAGACAGACAGACAGACAGACAGACAGACAGACAGACAGACAGACAGACAGACAGATAGATAGACAGATAGATAGATAGATAGATAGATAGATAGATAGATAGATAGATAGATAGATAGATAGATAGATAGATAGATAGATAGATAGATAGATAGATAGATAGATAGATAGATAGATAGATAGATAGATAGATAGATAGATAGATAGATAGATAGATAGATAGATAGAACCTGAATTGAATCATCAAGAACTTCTTGAAGCTCGAGTGTCTTGTGGTTCTGGGTCGTGGTTAGAACCCAAACGCGAAGCTTCAGTAATTCAGAATTAACGTCATTAATCTAAACATATTGTGAATTTTGTAACTTTCTATGCAACAATGGTTGATTCATCTGACGTCATAAAGATCAGGTCTTGTGCGAAATTCTGTTCCCCTGTGAAAATCTGCCCCCTTGTGTCGGGAGCGCGCATTACAGCCAGAGAGGCGGATCTGACCATTTTCACGGCGCTTCTGATTAATTTCTCGGTAAAAACAACTCAGTTAATCATGTCAAGCTTGTAACATTTAGTTTAATCTGCTGCTATTGTTTACAAAATTGTAAAAATAATTAAATAAACGAGGTTTTTCAAGACTTCCTGAAAAGACGAGAGCATAGACTTTCTGTTAAATCCCGTTATAATGTAAAATATGACAGATTACTGTAGTAAGGAAATTTCTAGTATACAACATGCTATCACACATAACAATTTTTGAGAATTTGGCAACAGTTGCCCTTTATACCCAAACGTTATGGGGGGAGGAGAGAATGAATATTTCAGCTGCCTGAAATAATCTGTTCCCCTCCATAACATGGGAACAAATTAATTCAGCAACAATCTTTAACTGTGTTTATTCCTTTCATCATCAACAACAAATCCTGCAAGTTTGAAAACATTTGATCATTATTTGATAAAGTTATAAGGGGGAACCATATATTTTAGTAACCTGAAATAAACTGTTCCCCCTCCAAAACACAGGAACAAATTAATTCAGCAACAATCTTTAACTGTGTTTATTCCTTTCATCATCAACAATAAATCATGTAAGTTTGGTAGCATTTCCTCTTTATTTGACAAAGTTATGAGGGGGAACCATTCTGGGAACCAACACCACCACAGACGTTAGTGGTAATAAATGTTTTTAAACTCTAAAAACAATCTATATCATAATTATCTCATAGACATAAACCACATGAAAACTGTGAAATGCCCACTTTCTAGGTGATCTACCCACAGGAGAAAAAGTCTTTGTTCTTGAATCCAAAACAAGACATCCAGAAATGTTTGCAAATCACAAGGTATGGTTAAAAATGTACGTTTAACTCAAGTATGAAAATCAAATAAAGTTGTTCTTATTAATATATCTATATTTACAGGGCATTTATGAGGAAGAAGGGGTGCAATGTCTCACGTTGGATATGTGACCCAGTCAAGCGTCCAAAACAACAAGATAGTTCATCATGTGGTGGATTTTCACTGAAGGTTTCAGACATATTGTCACACAGTGTATGACTTTAGGATTTTGATATATATTTTGAGACATGTACAGTGAATTACTTTCTTTGTTACTTAAATTTAAAGACATTAATGAAGCTGTTCATTTCAGTTTGCAGAACAAATCCTATCAAAAGAGGTTGTGGATGTTCCTGTTTCCAGAGAGGCGGATAAGTTTCCACAGCCTGAGACTTATCCTTAACATTAATATTCTTATTTTCAGTGTTTATGACAATTGTTATCATGATTACTATTATTTGTATGTTTGGCTAAAACATCTGTACTTAGCCAAACTCCGTGTCACTTTCCATCTCTCCACAGAAGTGACACAAGTCTTTTAGGTCCTCTGTTAACAAAAGTATAAACACACACACACACACACACACACACACACACACACGATTATACATGTACAATCATGACCGTATATATGGGTGTGTATGAAACTGTTACACAGGATGTGCTAAGCACCAACACAGTCATTTATGAAAGAAAATATAGAAAATAAAATGATTGTACTTATTAATTTGCAAACATTGCAAAGATTTTTTTTAGAGTTTAAAAACATTTATTACCACTAAAGTCCAGTGGAGGTTATGATTGTTGGTTCCCAGAATGGTTCCCCCTTCATAACTTTATCAAATAATGATCAAATGTTTTCAAACTTGCAGGATTTGTTGTTGATGATGAAAGGAATAAACACAGTTAAAGATTGTTGCTGAATTAATTTGTTCCCATGTTATTGAGGGGAACAGATTATTTCAGGCAGCTGAAATATTCATTCTCTCCTCCCCCCATAACGTTTGGGTATAAAGGGCAACTGTTGCCAAATTCTCAAAAATTGTTATGTGTGATAGCATGTTGTATACTAGAAATTTCCTTACTACAGTAATCTGTGATATTTTACATTAGAACGGGATTTACCAGAAAGTCCACGCTCTCGTCTTTTCAGGAAGTCTTCATTTTTGTGCCCTGCTTTCAGCCATCCTCTTATATCAGCAATGAAAAATTATAAAAACACACTACGTGTTGGAAAACTGTGTTTTGGTGACTGACTTTTATTTCTGTCAGGTGTAAGTGACAAAAGTTGGAAAAAGACCGATTCTCTTGGCGTTTAAAATAACACAAAACAGCGTAAAAAAACCTCGTTTATTTAATTATTTTGACAATTTTGTAAACAACAGCAGCAGATTAAACTACAGTCCTGCTCACCATTATTGGCACCCCTTCATGTTTTGCATAGCTGAGTGAATATCTTCAGCAATAAATGGAAATGTTCAAAACTTAAATCAGCAGTATCTTTCAATTTGAGGTCCAAAGTAATTTAACAAAGACAATTACCATTTCAACATAAATATTTTAATTGCAGAGGACAAAACAGAAAACCAGCATGTGCACTAATATTGACACCCCTCCTTAATATTTGGTTGCACAGCCTTTGGCAGCAATGACGGCCTCCAAACATTTCTTATATTCATCTATAAGCTTCTTGCACTTCTCGGGTGGCATTTTCTCCCAGACTTCTTTTGCAATATGCTCAAGCTCTTGTACATTTGCAGGGTTCCTTTCTCCAATGGCAGATTTCAGCAACCTCCAAAGATTTTCAATTGGATTGAGATCAGGACTCATTGCTGGCCATTTTAAAACAGTCCATTTTTTCCCTTTCAACCATGCCTGCGTGCTTTTGGAGGTGTGCTTTGGGTCATTATCTTGCTGGAAGACCCAGGATCTTCGCCTCAAACCAAGTTTTCTTACGCTGGGCAAGACATTTCGCTCTAGAATTGCTTGATAATCTTCTGATTTCATGATGCCTGTGATACAGTCAAGGCCTCCAGTACCAGATGCCGCAAAGCAGCCCCACAGCATTATGGATCCTCCACCATGCTTGACTGTTGGTATGGTGTTCTTTTCTTTACAGGCTTCATTGCGCCGTCTGTAAACATATTGTTTGTGTGAATTACCGAAAAGCTCCACTTTTGTTTCCTCTGTCCATAAAACGTTGTCCCAGAAGGCTTGAGGTTTGTCCAGGTTCTCTTTTGCGAAGATCAGGCGTTCTTTTTTATGTCTTTTCTGCAGCAATGGGGTCTTCCTTGGCCTCCGCCCATAAAGCCCCACTTTGTTTAGTGTGCGCCGTATGGTACTTGTTGAAACAATCACACCAGACTGCTCCAGGTTGGTCTTTAGGTCTTTAGATGTTTGACGTGGTGTTTTTTCCACCATTCGCACCAACCGTCAAAGACTTCTGTCATCAATTTTTCTCTTCCCCCCACGTCCAGGGAGGTTCTTGACCGCTCCATGCCTGGAAAACTTCTTAATAACATTACGCACCGTTGAAACAGGGATACCGAGGTCTTTGGAGATGGCTTTATACCCTTTGGAGGTCTTGTGCTTACAAATAATAGCATTTCTGGTGTCCTCAGACAGCTCCTTTGTCTTTACCATTGTCACATGTGAAGATGGAATAACAGGTGGCTTTTAAAGTACCAACATGATCATTCATTGGTTAATTCATGTCACATGTGTGGAGGCAGTTCGTCACAAGTGATCTTTATTTGTGATTTGCAACAGGTGAGCCGAATTGGGTTTTCATACTGATTTGCTGGAAAGGGTGCCAATACCATTGACATGGTAAATATTATGTTTTTCTTTGTTTTCCTCATAATGTTTATCTTTTCAAATGTTTTTTATCATTTGCTGTTTTGCATCGAGCACAAGCTATTAGCAGTAAAATGTTGTTTCACTTGATGAATTTCCTTCAGGAAATATTCCATTATATGTACTTAAACTTCATGGGTGCCAATAATGGTGAGCAGGACTGTAAATGTTACAAGCTGGACATGATTAACTGAGTTGTTTTTACCGAGAAATCGATCAGAAGAGCCGTGAAAATGGTCAGATCCGCCTCTCTGGCTGCAATGCGCGCTCCCGACACAAGGGGGCAGATTTTCACAGACCTCTACATTCTGTGCTGCGGTTCCGAGCCAGGGAACGGTTTTTTTCCGATCCCCTCTCGGTCCGTTAACGCCTCGCAGACAGCGCGCGCTCTGGCGCTCATTAAACCTGATTGAAAACACCTGGAGGAGCGCGCGCCCGCTTTAGCGTAATCACCGAGGTCAGGAACTGTTACGTTCACGCGGAGCGCGGTTCGGTTCGGCGGGATGCAGAAAGGCCTGAAGAAGTACTTCGTGAACATGGATGAGTACCTGTCCAGTCTGGGTCTGTACCGGAAGATGGTCGCGCGGGACGCGTCCAGCCTGTTCCGGGCCGTGTCCGAGCAGGTAAGCCGGTGCTGGGGGTCAGAGGTCACCGAATGGAGATGATAGGTTTGGAACAGGACCAGTGTTTCTGTGACGGTTCCGATTTGACCCAGTCGGTTCGGTTCTGTCCCGCAGCTCTACTTCTCCCAGAACTACCATCAGAAGATCCGACTGGACTGCGCGAGCTTCATGCGGGCCAACAGGTGCAACTTTGAGCCGGTGAGTTGGGTCCAACCGAACCGAAGCTCCTACTGGGGCAAACCTTTGGGGGGAGTTGTACTATCCAGAACCAGGTCGGTGTGTTCTGCTTTTGGAAATGGAGAACGTTGGTGACCTTTGACCTGGACGTGTTCTGATTGTTTGGGCTGAAAGAGTGCTGGGATCAGTGGTTCAGACAGAACCGGAGCCCCGCCCCCTGACAGGTCACCTGTCTGTTGTCCCTGCAGTTTGTGGAGGGTTCCTTTGAGAAGTACCTGGAGCGTCTGGAGGATCCCAAGGTGAGTCCCTGTGAACTTCTGTCTCACCTGAGCTCACCTGGATCCCACCAGCTCAGTGTGTGTGTGTGTTT
This sequence comes from Xiphophorus maculatus, assembly GCF_002775205.1. Taxonomy (NCBI): domain Eukaryota; kingdom Metazoa; phylum Chordata; class Actinopteri; order Cyprinodontiformes; family Poeciliidae; genus Xiphophorus; species Xiphophorus maculatus. Next base: position 168,095 of record NC_036447.1, on the reverse strand, counting down.
CCAGGAGACGGTGGGTCAGGTGGAGATCAAGGCTCTGTCTCAGCTCTACAGGTGAGGTCACATGACTGCTGCAGGTCACATGGTCACCTGGCTGCAGGTAACTTCCAGTCCACCTGCAGGCGGTGCTTCCTGATCTACCGTTACCCCGGGAAACCGGCCACCGTCATCTCAGAGAACGACTTTGAGGACAAGGTGGGGTCACTGAGGTCAGGTGTTCAGATTGGCCTCTGATTGGCTGCCAGTGACCTTGACCTCCTGTTGTCTAGGTAACCCTGTGCTGCTCCATCAACGGTCACTATGACATTATCTATGGGCGGAGCTACCCAGCCTCAGCGGCGCTGTGCCAGTGTGAGTAGGCGTGGCCTCAGGGGGGGGGGGGCTGTGGGTGTGTCTACCTGCTCAGGTGCGTCTCTGTGTGCAGCTCTGCTCTACGAGCTGCTCTACACTCAAGTGTTTGGCGTGGAGGGGGTGGAGCTCTGGCAGGCCATGGAGACCTTCAGGGCCGGAGGTCGTCGCTACAGAAACAGCCTGTCTGTGTGCAGCGACGTTGACGTGGGCTATGACGCACCTGAGGACCGGCTGCACAGGTGAGCCGACCTTCCAGCTTTGTGATTGGACGTCTGCGGTCACATGACATCAGCGTGCGTTGGTTTCACCTGCAGGGACGAGGCGGAGGCGGGCGGAGCAGCAGAGGAGACCAAGGTGAGCCCGCCAGCCTCAGGCTCCGCCCACATGTAGCTAGCAACGTTTCCATGACAACAAACAAGGCACTGAAGTCTGAAGAAGACGGTGGAGGAGTGATGATGTCACTGTTTAAATGCAGGAAGAAATAAAGATGGCAGCTTCTGCAGGCCTGGCCTCCAGAACCGGATCAGCAGGTCCGGCCCGGTTTCTGCTGAACCGGGAACACGCCAATGAGGCGATTCCATCGGACCGGTTCTGGAGGACCGGACCTGGAGAAGCCCCCCTCAGCCCTGCAATGTAGCGCCCCCTGCTGACTGTCAGGTGTTTTTTTTTTTTTTTCTGGCAGTCTGACCGAAGCGTAGCGTCCGGCTCACTCGGACGCATCGGGAAGGTCAGACAGTGAAATGGCGGCCTTGCTATACCTGTGGTGATGTTGTGTCTGCTGTCGTTTAGCCGCCTGCTGAGGCTCCGCCCACCTCCAGACTCTGTTTGCCCTACAAGGTCCTGAAGTCTCTGGACGGCGACGTCTACAGGAACCTGGAGTTTGACGTGTGGCAGGACACCTGCAAAGGTAACGCAGGAAGTCACCGGGCCAAGCAGTTGATCAGACCAACAGAGAAATCAACCAATCAGATCAGTAGAGCTCTGATTGGTTGACGGGTTGGGGATGGAACCCAGGACTCATGGTGCCCCCTTCTGGTGTCTGTGTAATACTGCAGCTCAGACGGTTCTGGTTCCAGTCTGTCAGAACCTGTTTGCTGTAGGGCTGGGCGATGTGAGGAAAATTTAATATCCCGATATATTTTTGCTATAACACCATACACAATATAAATCACGATATTCTTAAATGAGCTTCAAATGTTATTTTAAACTATAGACTCCATGCATTTCCCTGCTAGACTTAAAGCTCCATATATGAAATAAAAGGGATGCAGTGTTTTGCTGTGAGCTGTCGAAGACTAGATAAAGTCAGAAAAGTTTTAATTAAGAAAAACATAGCGAGGGAGAAGGAAGTAGGTCAGCTATGCTTGACTTTGACAAACTTAACTTATACTGTATTTTCCTCACTATAGGGCGCACCGCATTATAAGGCGCATAGAATAGACAGTAGAGGCTGCGGTTACGTTATGCATCCACTAGATGGAGCTGCGCTAAAGGGAATGTCAACAAAATAGTCAGATAGGTCAGTCAAACTTTATTAACAGATTACAAACCAGCGTTCTGAAAACTCCCTTCATTCCCAAAATGAATGAACAGCTGTTGCTTCCTCCACTTCACCTTTGATTGGTTCATGTTAAATCCTCTGCTGCTGCTCTGTTCCCGTGTTTTACTGCATCACTGATCGCCTGGAGCTTAAACTCTGCGTCGTCAGCGTCTCTTAATAGGAGCCATTTTGGGGTCTTTACACAAAACCCAGAATGCACCGCGCGCTTCTTCTTCTACGGGGGAAAATGAAGTCGGTGGCTGCTTACCGTAGTTGCGAGACCTGTTGTGGCTCAGTATTGGTCCATAAGGCGCAGTGGGTTATATGGCTCACTGTTGGCTTTTGAGAAAATTGAAGGTTATTAGGTGCAACTTATAGTGCGGAAAATACGGTAGTTGTGCTGTGGAATAATGTGTGTTTTGGTTCAGCTTAAAAATAAAACGGCGAAATACACAAACTGACTGATCATCAGAAAAGCAGGTGTTTAAATTATCTAATCTACCACCGCTGTGTTAGCGTGGCTAATAGCGGCAGCGGCTAATAGCAGCGGTGGCTAATAGCGGCGGTGGCTAATAGCGGCAGCGGCTAATAGCGACGGTGGCTAATAGCGACGGTGGCTAATAGCGGCGGTGGCTAATAGCGGCGGTGGCTAATAGCGGCGGTGGCTAATAGCGACGGTGGCTAATAGCGACGGTGGCTAATAGCGGCGGTGGCTAATAGCAGCGGTGGCTAATAGCGGCGGTGGCTAATCTACCACAGCGATCACTTGTTAATAAAAGCAAAATACACATCAAGTCTAAAAGCATAAAACTGTAATGAACTGAATGTTCTGCTCTATGTGGAAAATGTTTGAGTGTTTTTGGTCCTGAATCCTGATAGGTAAAGTTGCGTTGTTGTCAGTTGCTATGGCAACGAGTCTACGTGTATCGTAAAGCCGACAGAGCGAGAAAAAAAAGAATGAGTAGTTTTGAGTTATTTTTCCATTGCACAGCACTAAATGAATCTCCAGGTTTTACTTTAACGGACCGGTTCTACCGGCTATAAACGGCAGGTTAAAGAATAATCTGATTAGGGGGAAATAAATCTGTGGTTCAACCTTTTGTTATCAAACTAATAGTTTGATAACATGTTTCGTAAATGACCTCATTTTGTTTGACATCCTCCATATAAAATCTGAACCACTGCCAGATTATTGATCCTGCTGTTTCTCTTCAGAACTAGACGGTTCATCATGGCAAAAGTTTATTATTTGAACGATAATTTATACTAGATGGTTGCGATATAGTGATTTTAACTATCGTACATTGAAAATATCACGATACATCGAGTATACTCGATACATCGCCCAGCCCTACTTTGCTCTGTGTTGAACTGTTGGTCCCAGGTGAACCGGTCAGCTGATCACAGGTGAGACACACCTGGATGAAGTCAGGTTGTTTGTAGTAATCTGATTACTGTGACAGAGATGCAGAAGACGGACTACATGGTGTTCGCGGGGCGACAGTACTTCCTGGGAGACAAGTGCCAGGTAACGACTCACTTCCTGATTGGCTGTTCTCCAGACCTTCTGCAGCTGGTCGAGGGCCAGATCGGGAACCTGGACCGGTTCTGGTTCTGGAGGCTCCAGAACCAGGATCAGCCTCAGTCTCCTGGTTTCAGGTCCGCCTGGAGCCCAAAGGGAAATTCTACAACGCCTTCATCCAGGAAGTGGGAACCCACTCGACGGCCGTCACCGTGTTCATCGAGGAGCTGGGAGAGAAGTAAGCCTTTCAGAACCAGGTCTGAACCAGAACCCTGTTAGTACCTGGTTCTGGATCTGGCTGTTGGCAGCAGATTGAAGTTCCTGCTGATGTGATGCAGACACCTGGTTCCACTGACCGATCTGAAACCAGTCAACCCAGTGCCTGCCTGGAACGTGGCGGCGCCGCCCAGGAAAGGAGATCCGGGTAAGGTTCTGATTCTGTTTGGATTCTGGTTCTGTTGGGGTACACTGTGACCCCTCTGTTCTCTCAGCAGACCCAGAGTCTCGAGGTCAACGCCATCACCGCCATCGTTACTTCAGGAAGTCCCGCGGTAGTAGCGGGGCAAAGGGGGCGGAGCTACTGCTGCCGCCGCCCGTCTCCTATGGAGGCCCCGCCCTTTCACCTCTCCCTCCCCGCTTCCAACCCGCGGGTCACCCTCGCCCCCCTCTCCCCCCATCACCAGGGGCCATGACCTACGACCCCTATGCCTCCCCACACCACCACCCCCCTGCAGCGAGAGCCCCACGCTACGGCGTGTCGAGGTAGAACGTCATCCAACATGTCCGCCGTCTGTTGCCTCCCTGCCCCAGCTGCTTCATGTCTCTGATTGCCTGGTTTCTGTTCTTCTCTCCGACCCGACCCAACCTCGGGGTTCTGGTTCTGCTCTGAAGTCCTGCTCGGTTCCTGAACCGTCAGCTGATTGGTCCACAGCTGACCTATTACCACCCAGGCAGAAGATATTACCATGACTACGAGAACTACGCCTTCCGGTCCCGGTAAGCCCACACGACCAGAACCAGAACGGGTCTTTCAGAGCCTTCTCCTTCATGTCTTTGTGTCGCCAGCCGCAGTCGGCGCCACCTGCTGGCTGTCAGTAAGGAATGTCAGTTCGGGTTTCCCGCTGAGGCGGTGGAGGAAGCGGCCGACCTCGACCCGCCCATGACCTTCTACCAGCTGGAGGACGCCGGCGACGCCGTCTTCCCCCCCCTGCAGGTGAGCAACCAGAACCAGAACCGGGTTGCTTCCAGATCACAGCCGCAGTATTGAACATCATGAACGGGAGGGATCCCATCGGGGGTCCCATCGGTTGTGTTTAAATGATGAGTTTGTCATTTAATTTCCTTCAGGCTGAGGTTTTTCCAGGTGTCGACGCTTCGTAGCAGAACTGCTACATGCCATCGTCGGGGCAACGTACCGATATCGTACGTTGGAGTATCGGGAAATATTTGTACTGTAGAATACTTTCCAAAAGTTCTTCAGAACTTTAGAGCAACTTTTACCCTAACCCTATTTACTAGTAGAGCTAGCCGCTGCCATTAGTGCTGATGTTGAGTCCATTACTGGCTCCTGATTGGTTAATCCTGCTGATGGTGCTCCCACACAGGGCCCTGCTGTGGCTCCGCCCATCGGGGCCCCCTCACCGCCCTCAGGCTCCTCCTACCGGGTGCAGCGGGCCACGGCAAGCCGCCCGCCGGCCTCCCCGCCCGACGCCACGCCTCCCTGCTCCTCGGAGGACGACCAGGCGGACGCCAGCACCGTGGAGGACCAGGGTGAGTGGCAGACCTTTCAGAATAAAAGCCTGGGTGAACGTGCCGTGTGACGACCATGTGATCGGTTTCAGTCGAGTACACGGAGGAGTACGTGTTCGGCGCCCCGGGTGAGGATTGGGACATTGCTGCCATGTTTCCTGCTGGGACAGGAAGTGACATCGTGTTGTGTTGTAGATCAAAGCTACCAGATGCCAGGTGTCTACCCAACCGATGAGCCCGCCGCCACTCAGGTAACGACGCTCACACCTGGCGCTGCTAACCCGATTGGCTGCAGCTCCTCTCTCCTGATTGGTCCAATCAAACTGCAGCTGCCCTGCCTACTTCCTGTTTCTTCCAGTTAGATGGGTGGGGCTAACGCTAGCCCTTCAACATTCAGCATGAATCACTACAGACACGCCCACAAACACCTAAGAATTACCTCCATTATGGCCATCAGTTCACCAACTCTGCAGCACCCAGACGTTTCATTTTTATGACCTTTGACCTTTGTGGCTGGCTGTCAGGTTTCCAGTCTTTCAGGCTGTTTATTCTGTCTGATCTTTGATTCTTTGATCTTGTCTTTGAATTTTTTGGTTGTTTTTCTTTGCAAAGCTTTTTTGCTGCTGCATATTGGAAATATGCTTCATAAATAAATATATTTGATTTTGTCTTATTGTGAAAGGACGTACAGGAAAGGGGTCCCACCAACTCTCCAAGCAGATCAGACATATCCTACAGCTACACTCCTCAGGTAAGCACACCTGCTTCTGCCTCCTGCTAACCCTAAACCCTCTGAGCAGCCTGTTCCCCTCCTGACCTGTGGGGGCGCTGCACCAAGAATCGACACAAAAACTTCTGAGGACACTGAGAGCAACTTCCTTCTTCACCAAATGGAAACAAGATGGAGGCATCAGATTTCAGCGGTTGGAGGATTTCTCTTTTAGTCTTTGGCTAAAGACAGGAGACATTTCTGCTGCTAACGCTAGGCTAGCATGTTAGCTTTGGTTGTATTTACCCAGAATGCCCTCTCTGGTCTGCTTGGTGTTCACATTCAAACTGAACCCAGACTGAGGTTTGGAGGACCAGAGGTCAATTAGCATTCACACCTCACCAACAGAACTGGACTTTGACTAGACAGATGGCTGGTGGGAGTGATGCGGCTTCAGACGTTCACCAAATGAGGTCACTTCGTTCATGTAGGAGGGTTCCAGGTCGTAGTGCGTACCAAATTCTCCACTTCCTACTTTAGCCCCGCCCCTTTTGAGTTAAAAGGAGGATTTATGGAAATGTTTTGTTGTTTTTTCCGTCTTTATAGTAATGTGGAATAAAAAGCTGTTTGGGTTTTTTATCATGATTTTTAAACAAATGTTTTCTTAGACTAGAGGAGAAAACTGAATTTATTGTTACATTTTTGGTTCATAAAGTCAGAACATTCATAGTTTCTCTTAAAGTTACTTTAGTTTTATATTTTTTTAAATGTAGCATCAGGCTTTTTAAAAATACATTTTATATTTAATTTGATCTTTGTCGGCACATCAGCTCCACTTTACAGCAAACTAACTTTCAGCCACATAAAATATGAAGCTAGTCAAACCACAGACTGTTAAATTGAGTATATCAGTTTTCATTGAAATAGTTTTTGTTTGAACTTGTGATCGTATGGCGTTTTGCTCCGATGTCTCCAGCGATGAGTTTGGGAAGCAGAAATATCTTTACTGTCCGTTTAAATGCGACCTGTCAGCCATTTTGGTGCCGACGTTTCGACTCTCATAACCTGAACTCCCTGACGTTCACCTCTAGAGGGCGCAGGTGGCTGAACTGCCTCAGATGTGTTTGTTCCAGGTGGTGAAGCCGCTGCCCGTCATCTGCTCCTCCCCTTCCTCCTCCTCTTCCTCGCCTCCCTCGCCGTCCCGGGTCCCGGCCGCCCCTCACCTGCTGCCGGCCGCACACGCTCAGACTCGCCCAGGTACGCCTGCCGTCTGTGGGCGGGGCCGCCGGTCAGCCGGGAGATCTGATTGGTTTTCTCTCCTCAGTTTCCATGATGATATCCGCTGCCGCTCCCTGGTTGGTCAGCGAGTCAGGCGAGCCCCTGTGCACTGTACTGGCTCCGCCCTCTTACTCCTACGACCCAAGCGGCAGCGACTTACCCAGAGGTCAGAGGTCACATGGTTCTGTCTGGCCCCCCGGGGTCGGCTCTAGATCTGATGATGTTTGTGTTCAGACTGCAGGGTTGTCCAGTACTACTACAACCTGGGAGTGCAGGTGGGTAACTGGGGGTAACTGGGGGCAACTGGCTTGTTGCCACATTAACCCTCTGCCCCCCGCCTCCCAGTGGTTCCACCAGAGCTGCTGGCCGCAGCAGCAGGCCTACCCCTCCCCCACCTTGCCGGAGCTGGCCTACCCCTACCAGCACTACCCGCCCTACCCGGGCCAGGAGCCCCCCCCCCACGGTGAGTCGGGTCCAGAGTTGATCGACAGAACATCCTCTCTAGAACCGGGTCGTTTGGGCCGGAGCTCAACCGTCTGACACCAGAGTTGGTTTGAAACCAGTCTGAACTGGGATATGATAACTCCTTCCTGTGCTTCTGCCCCCAGCGGCCCCCCCTCCCTTCCCTGAGAGCGGCCGGGCCCAGCAGCCCCCCTCCTCCTACCCAGAATCCTCCAGGGCAGCGGACGGCCAGGCCAGCGGTCGGTACCGGCGCCACCTTCTGACGGTAGGAACTCGATAGACAGGAAGTCTGAACCTCTGATGCTCCTCCCACTTCTCAGGCCCCGCCCCCTCCGCGGAAGGACCCGCCTCCATCATGACCCCAGCGTCTCCAGGCTCCGCCCCCTCAGGACTGCTGTACCCGGATCAGACTGCCCTTCCTGCCCCTACTCTGCTGCACCTGCCGTTCGAAGCTCCGCCCCCTGCTGGCTACCTGCCAGCAGCGCCTCACCCTCCTCTTCCTCACCTGCCCCACTCCTCTTACCATCCTTGTGTTCCTCCTTCTGCCCACTGGGGGGCCCTGTCGACTTCAGGCCACGCCCCCCGGGTCTACTGTCCCGCCCCCAGTCCTCATGTGGTCGGCTACATCACCGCCCCCCACCCTCACCACACCCCCACGCACTACGTGCCCCCCTCCATGTGAACGTTAGCTTGTGGCTAACAGCTCCCTTTATTTTCAATGGGCAGCGCTAGCTGGTTCAGGTTCAAACTAAAATAAGTCACATGACTGAGATGTGCTAGGCTAGCAGCTAGCTGATGGCTAACTGCTAGCATGGTTTTCTCCAACATGTCTGCCACAGTCACTTCCTGTTCAGAAGATGGAGCAATCAGAACCGGGTTGTTCTGAACAGCAGCCAATCAGAGTGGGGGGCGGGGCTAAGGGCAGGGCTAGTCCCTCACCTTTGGAGGGATTTCTTTGTGTTCAGTTCTGGTGCCGGTTTGTTTTGAGTGAATAAAGTTCGTTTCACAGCAGAACCGGGTCCTTTTTCATTTCTGGGCTTAAGGGGGCGGAGCCTGACTCCCTGGTACCAGAACCGGACCCGGAGGGGGAGTTCTGGTTTAAAGTGAGCGACCTCAGCCCCTCCCCCACTTGTTAATAAAACTGGAAATGAGCATAAATATTTTCAACCAGTAGAAATTTATTGATTACAAAAATGAACACAGAATATTTACAAACATGATGGAAGCTGACGTCGGACCGGAACCAGACAGACGGGTTCCGGTCCGACTGGTCAGGGTCGGAGCTTACACAGGAAGCTGGGTCTCAGCAGATTTCTGTTGCCATGGAGACCAGTGGTGACCCTGATGTTACTAGCACGTTACTGCCAGCGTTGTCATGGCAACAGCTCCGCGGGAATCTCCACGGTCCAGAGGTCGCGACCCCCAGGGGCCTTTAGGGGCCCCTTCAGCCAGCGGGGATTGGACAGCCGGGTCAGGTGCTTCTGCTCTAGACCAATCAGAACGGCCGACCGCTGCAGCTCCGCTAACTCCACCTCTGGCAGGGAGGCGGGGCACTGCCAGGTCCCGCCCACATCCACCAGGCCTGGCAGGAACAGATGGAGATGCGTTTATGACCGGGCTTTACACGCCACCCTGAACGCACCACCATTCAGGGTCTGGCAGGTGAGTGACTCGTTCAGGGCGGCGTGTAAAGCTCGCCAGTCACAGGTCACAACTTGCCACCATGTGTTGACTGGTGGTGCGTTCAGGGTCACCTACCTTAGACTTAGACTTAGACTGACTTTATTGTCATCTTGCATGCACAGGGTGAATACAGAACGAAATTTCGTTGCATACGGCTCAGGACAATGTTTTGAGGTTCCAATGTTGTGAGGTTACTCCAGAGTAAAATAAAATACAGTATAAAATATGAATATAAATATAAATATAAAATATAAAGTGCAGGACTGACAGTAAAATAGAAGTTATTTAGCTCTGTACATGTGTAAGGTATGAAGTGGAGACCAGATTTTGAGTGCAGTCCAGTTAAGAGTTCAGCAGTCTGATGGCAAGTGGGAAAAAGCTGTTTCGGAACCTGGTGGACCTGCACCGGATGCTGCAGAACCTCTTTCCAGAGGGCAGCAGGGAGAACAGTCCATGGTGGGGGTGTGAGGGGTCACTGATGATGTTTCGGCCTCGGGACACGCAGCGCTGGGATGAAATGTCCTGAATGGAGGGAAGGGGGGCCCCGATGATCCTCTCTGCTGTCCGCACCACTCTCCTCACGTTCTTCCAGTCGGAGGCGCTGCAGCCTCCACACCACACAGAGAGGCAGCTGGTCAGAATGCTCTCTATGGTGCTTCTGTAGAACGTCTTGAGGATGGGCGGGGGCAGGTGTGCTCTTCTCATCCTCCGCAGGAAATACAAGCGTTTCTGTGCCCTCTTGACCAGAGACGTGGTGTTCCCAGTCCAGGTGAGGTCGTTAGTGATGTGCACCCCCAGGAATTTGGTGCTGCTGACCACCTCCACAGCCGAGCTGTTGATGAGCAGTGGAGCGTGGCTGGGCCGGTTCTTCCTGAAGTCGACGATCATCTCCTTCGTCTTGTCAACGTTCAGGATCAGGCTGTTGTCTCTGCACCAGTCCACCAGCTGCTCCACCTCCTCTCTGTAGTCCAGGTCGTTGTCGTCTCTGATGAGGCCCACCACCGTTGTGTCGTCCGCGAACTTCACGATGTGGTTGGTGGCGAACCTGGGGACGCAGTCGTGTGTCATCAGAGTGAACAGCAGAGGGCTCAGGACGCAGCCCTGAGGGGAGCCTGTGCTGAGGGTGATGACATCGGAGGTGTGTTGTCCGATCCGGACTGACTGAGGTCTGTCGGTGAGGAAGTCTAGCAGCCAGTTGCACAGGGGGGTGCTGAAGCCCAGGTGTCCCAGTTTTCCTGCCAGACGCTGTGGGATGATTACCTGCCGTGACGTCAGTAAGGCGTTAATCAGCCAGTGTTTTCAGAAACAGGTAATTCATTTTCATCTCCTTTGTGCGTCTTGCCACCGTTTCTATGCTGAACCGTGGAGGAGACGCACATCTTATTCCTGGAAAAACGGGAGCCACTTTGGGTTTCTGTCATCAAGTCCGATTATTATAAGCGACTTTGGGCTTGTTTTTTCTAAAGTTTCTTGCAAATTTAATGAGTCGGGTTCAGTTTACTGGGCTTGTTTTTGAACGTGAAGCTGCTCATTTAGAAATAAGCAGAGACACAATAAACCTCAGAATTTGACTGATGTTCCGTCCCGCTGTGTCTTTATGTCCAGGTAATAGAAATATATATCATTATAATATTTATATGACCCAGAACGGCGTTGAGCTTCCAGAAAACTTCAAACATGGAGACTAATATGAACAGATTGATAAACGTGAAAACAGCCACGAATGAACGAGATCCTAAAGTTACACAACTGAACGTCGTTCTAATCATTAATGTTAAGATAAGAGTCACTGAGCTGTGCAGCCATCTGATTGGTGGAGCCGCAGGAGGAGCGCAGGGCCGTAACCCAGAGGGGGCTGCAAGGGGCTCTAAAATCCTATTTAGAGTTTTACAGACAGTGGAACAAAGAAAAACACAAAAAATTACCAAAGGTTTTTTTGGGGGCTGTGTAACCATTAAACAATTTATTCTTCAGTTCAACCTCATAAGTGGAGACACACTGTTGATGTTTATAAAATAAATGGTGATTCCATAAGTATTGGAAAAACCCAGTTTAATTTTTAACTACGCCGTTTCTGCCTACCTGCCACCACGCCGCGGCTGAAGCGTTCCCCAGACTCCAGCAGCTCCTGGACGCCGGCGGCGCTCAGCCCCCAGGCTCCGCCCAACACCGCCCTCCACTCCTCCCCGTCCCAGTCCCGCCGGGCGATGTGGACCGCCAGGGTGCAGTTCTCCAGCGGCGCCAGCAGGGGGCGCCAGCGGCTCTCCACGGTCTTCACCCCGTCCAGAACCAGACCGGCATACGGCTGCCGGAACGACAGGCACCACAGCTGGACCGTCATGCTGCAGAGGAGCATCATGGGAGATTTCAGGACTCACAGGTCAAAAGTTTACGCCACCTGTGGTCAAAACTCTGCATCCTAAAAGCTCCGGGAGCAACTTCACTGTGGCTGTGGAGGCAGCTACCGCTAGCAAACAAAGGCAGTATTAAGGAAGAATAATTTATAAATTAACTTTGGAAAAAAGTTTGGCTCTCTCTCTTCCTCTGGATCCCAGGTCCTCTCAGCGGGCGACGTGCGGCCACCAGGAAAACAACACTGCATGTTGACGTCACAGAATTACAGAGTTTAATCCCATACAAGGCAACGTATGAATCAACAACAAAACTGCAGAGGAACAGAGATATACATTCATTACCTGAGACAGACAAAGACAGACAAACAAAGACGCGTCTTTGGAGAGAGCTGATGCAAAAAAAGCAAAATAGTGGCAGCTATCTGAATTATTACTCCTGTGCACGAACTCTTATACTGAAGGTGTGTCTTTTCTTTTTAATATATTCAATTAAGGCGTACCTCTGGTTGACCAACTGGAAGCTACCTTGGAGACTCAGAGAAACTTAGAACTCCCCCTAATTTACGCCAAAGATCAAAGGCCATTTGCTCTCTTGGTAAAACAAAAGAGCCAACAGCTGCGTCCTGGCTTCCTGGTTTCTACGGTCATTTGGGTAAAGAAAAACATAAGATAAGATTTCACAGATACCTGTGGAATCCGGAGTCTCTCCCATTATCTCTCCTTACATAAATTCTCAGGACAAACTTAAATCCAGTAATTTGGTTCAAGGAAAGGTTATCTTCACCAAAACCCAGTTTTGCTCCTCTGCACCCAGCACCTCAAAAGATTAAGTCTTGCCAAAAATAACACATAAAATCAACAGAACAAAATGAGGTATAATTCCTTTTCTAACCTATGAAACATAATATTCAACCCTAAGTAAACCCAATTTAGCATAAATCCTGAGCAATTTTCTAATACTAAACAAAACATTTTCATTCAAACAATTTCCATTTGATTCTGATATAGTCACAGATAGTACAATTTTAAATACATTCATCATTTACTAGATTAGTAGTTCTCCAATTAGATAATACAATCTTTGTTAAAAACATGCTATTAGTACCTAGAAAAATGTCTTAGAAATTAAATGTTAGTGGTTTCAACATTCTATGTTGTATTCAGTTTTACACCATCCCAGATGTTGGTTCTGGAAGACTTTTGATCTTCTGTGAACCAAACAGGCTTCTCTCCTCCAAGCTCCAGTGATTCTGCCCTGCAGGAGATGCTAATTTTATGGCCTCCTGTCCTCTGATAACACAGTGAGAGGCCCATTTGAGGGATACTTTGAATACTTGGCCATCTGGTTTAGTTTTAAATCCTTAACACAAACCTGTTCAAAATAAAGAAATTTGTTCAAAATAAGAATGTTCAATATACCTTTTACACATGCCGTAAGATTAACTGTATTAAGCACTAAAAATAATCATTTTTCCTCAACAGCAGCTACGGCTAGCAAACAAAGGCAGCTAGCAAACTGGAGAGAAGCCAGAATCCCGACCGAAAGAAAAGCGAAGGTCTCAGGAAGAAATTAACACTGAGGCGATGTTAAAACTGTAAGTTCCTGGGGGCAGAAGGAAGCAGATGACCGCATATAAGAAATTGGCTTACAAACGAAGCAGCACAGTGTTACGTTAGCGGCTATTGCTAAGTCGGTTCTGCTCCAGTCGAAGGTGCTCAAAGACTTTAAGAAGAAAACAACAGAAATGGAGAAACAAGTGGATTCGTTCTCCAAAGAGAGCCTGCAGCTGAAAGAGTCCTAAACAGTGAAAGATGTAAAAGACGGTGGAGCCTCTGCTAAAAAGCATCAGAGAGGAAGTGGAGGCGCTTCTGTGCAAAACTGCTGCTGATTCAGTGACAAAGATCAGTGAAGATCAGTCCACAGGGTGAGACAAGTCATTCTGTTTGAGGCGAGACAACATCTGGAGGAAAACTAAACGTCTCCTGTTTGCACAGAGGAAAGCAGCGGCCTTCACGGCCTTCACAACCTTCATGTCCACCAACATGTCTCCTGCCACACCAGAGGAGACAAGACCCTGGACCATGTCTACTCCAATCTGGCTGGAGCTTACAATGTGACACCCCTCCCCAACATCGGACAATCAGACCATCTCTCCCTGTTCCTCACACCTCGGTACTTACCACTCATCCAACGTGTGAAACCTACCGTGAGGACAGTAAAGGTGTGGCCAGAGGGCTCAGACGCTGTGCTCCAGGACCGGTTCAGGAATACAGATTGGACTATTTTCCACCATACAGACTTGGATCAGTACGCCTCATCTGTACTGAACCATATTTCCACCACCATAGAACATGTCACCACCTGCAAACGCATTACCATGTACCCCAACCAGAAACCCTGGATGAACCGAGACGTTCGTCTCCTGCTGAAGGCCCGCAACATCGCCTTCAGGTCAGGGGATGCACAGACTTACAGTGCAGCCAGGGCTGAGCTGAAGAAGGGAATCAAGAAGGCCAAACACCACTACAAAAGGAAGGTGGAGGATCATTTTTCTAACGCCAACCCCCGACGTATGTGGCAAGGCCTTCAGATTCTCACAGACTACAAGAACCCCAATACCACCCCCGCTTCTACTGATGTCTCCTTCCTCAACGAACTTAACAACTTCTATGCTTGTTTTGAGAGAGGGAATACCACAACTGCAACCAAAGCAGCTACCACCCCAGGCCAACAGCCACTGACTTTCCTCCCCACTGACGTAGGAGCGGCTCTGAGCAGGATTAAATCCCACAAGGCTGCGGGTCCTCATGGCATACCTGGACGTGTCCTCAGAACGTGCTCTGGGGAGCTGGCAGGAGTGCTGACGGACATCTTCAACCTGTCCCTGGCCCGCGCTGTGGTACCGACCTGCTTCAAGTCTACCTCCATCGTCCCAATCCCCAAGAATCCCAACCAGACTCAATGACTACCGCCCGGTAGCCCTTACCCCCATCATTACCAAGTGCTTGGAGCGGCTGGTCCTAGCACACCTCAGATCCTGTCTCCCCCCCACACTAGACCCCCACCAATTTGCATACAGGTCAGAACAGGAGCACAGAGGATGCAGTCTCTATAGCGCTGCACTCTGTCCTTTCTCACCTGGACAGTAAGAACACTTACGCCAGACTGCTGTTCTTAGATTTTAGTTCAGCATTCAACACTGTCATCCCATCACAACTCATTACCAAACTCACAGACCTCGGCATCAGTCCACTCATGTGTAACTGGTTGCTCGACTTCCTGACCAGTCGACCTCAACATGTCCGGCTGGACAACCACTTCTCATCCACCATCATCATAAACACCAGAGTGCCACAAGGCTGTGTGATGAGTCCCTTCCTCTACTCCCTCTTCACCTACGACTGCAGACCTGTCCACGGCTCTAACGCCATCATCAAGTTCGCAGACGACACCACGGTGATCGGCCTCATCAGAGATAATGACGAGGCCGCTTACAGGGAGGAGGTAGACCGTCTGGCTGAGTGGTGCGACAAAAACAACCTGCAGCTGAACACCGAGAAGACCAAGGAGCTTATCGTGGACTTCAGGAGGAACGCTGACCCACATCCACCCATCCATATTAAGGGGACAGTGGTGGAGCGTGTGGACACCTTTAAGTTCCTGGGAGTCCACATCTCCGAGGACCTGACCTGGACGACCAGCTGCTCCAAACTCATTAAGAAGGCGCATCAGCGCCTCTTCTTCATGAGGACCCTGAGGAAGAACCACCTGTCCTCAGAGATCCTCACGAACTTCTACCGCTGCACCATTGAGAGCATCCTCACCAACTGTATTACAGCTTGGTACGGGAACTGCTCCGTCTCCGACCGGCAGGCGCTGCAGGGTGGTGAAAACTGCCCAGTATATCGCCGGGGCACTGCTCCCTGCCATCAAGGACATCTACAGGAAGCTTTCCCACAGCTGTCACGCTTTTGAACGCCTCCTGATATAAAACATAAACTATAAGGACTGTACTCCCCTATCCTCTCATACAACAATAACACATGGACTATCCTCACACACACACACATCACGGACTGTTTTCTTCACACACACATACAACCTGTAAATTTTATCTGCCATTATTTATCTATAATCCATTCCCTAACATTTTTGTATATTCTGTATAATCTGTGCATATAGCTCCCATATTTATATTTATACACAATATCTATATCTCTTGCTATAACCTCTTATAGTCCATACATACATAGTCTTGTACATCTGTGAATAAATATTTATATCTTGTAGAGCACTTCTGGATAGATGCAAACTACATCTCGTTGCTTGTACTTGTGACAGTGCAATGACAATAAAGTTGAATTCTATTCTATTCTATTCTTTTCTATTCTCCATGGCCTTCATGGCCTTCACAGCCGCCACAGCCTTCACGGCCATGGCCTTCACGGCCTTCATGCACATGGCCTTCACGGCCTTCACACGGCCTTCC
Organism: Xiphophorus maculatus; assembly: GCF_002775205.1. Lineage (NCBI taxonomy): Eukaryota > Metazoa > Chordata > Actinopteri > Cyprinodontiformes > Poeciliidae > Xiphophorus > Xiphophorus maculatus. The sequence continues at coordinate 151,960 of NC_036447.1, read as the reverse complement.
TGGCCATGGCCTTCACGGCCATGGGCGCCATGGCCTTCACGGCCTTCATGCCCATGGCCTTCATGGCCTTCACGGCCTTCACACGGCCTTCACGGCCTTCATGCCCATGGCCTTCACGGCCTTCATGGCCATGGCCTTCACAGCCTTCACACGGCCTTCACGGCCATGGCCTTCACGGCCTTCATGCCCATGGCCTTCACGGCCTTCATGCCCATGGCCTTCACGGCCTTCATGCCCATGGCCTTCACGGCCTTCACGCCCATGGCCTTCACGCGGCCTTCACATGGCCTTCATGCCCATGGCCTTCACATGGCCTTCACGCCCATGGCCTTCACATGGCCTTCATGCCGATGGCCTTCACGCCCATGGCCTTCACGCGGCCTGCCCATGGCCTTCATGCCCATGGCCTTCACATGGCCTTCATGCCCATGGCCTTCACGCCCATGGCCTTCACGCGGCCTTCACATGGCCTTCACGCGGCCTTCGGCGGCCGCTGGGCTCCGTCGGTGGTGGACGCATCACAGATGTTTCTCCAGCTGAGGACGGAGATGCAGGTTAACGGTTCTGGACGGTTCTGTTAAGGGTTTTTCACTCCTGAACCTTTTCCTGCAGGTTTTCTACTCTTCAGATACAAACTGGCGACTAAGAGACAACAGGAACGCTGCAGATCCCTTTAGTCCCGACTAGTGGCCTGCTGTGACCTCTGACCTCTGACCTGAATCCTATTGAGCATCTTTGGAAGGAGCTGAAACATCTGGGAAAGGTTCCTAACTGACATGTGGAGCGGAGGAGACCCGGCTGACGGAACCGTTTGTCCTGTTTGATGCGTTTATTTTTGAAATGTTGAGCGACGTTTGAAAAGAAACGTCTGACTTTCATAAATTGAATTTATTATTACGTTTGTCAGATTCGAGTTGTTTCTGTTTTTCACATGTGTAAGTACTGAGAAATGTGGATTATTAAATGTGAAGGAAAAATGATTAAAATAATTGATAAATATAGAAAGATAATTGGCTTCAAAGATTTGGCATATTTTGGTGAAACATTAACTAAAAGTGATGCAACCAAATCTAATTACAATAAACAGATTTATAGAATAAATCGGAAACAACTAAACATTTGTTTAATGAATGTAAAGAATAACTACATTTATGGGAACTATTTCATAACATTCCGTCTTCTAAAACCATAAATGTGGATTTTGTTTTAACACCAAATATTCAATTTGGTTAATTAGTCAAAGAAAAATGTTACATTTCTAGTGAATTATTGTAACAAAATATGATGTCATACATGTCCATATGCAAAACGCTCGGCTCATTCGCTGCTGTCAAAAACAAACTTTTGTTTTTCAAAACAAATCTGATCAGAAACGCAACAAAGTGAGTTAATGTTTACAAAAACATGTTTTTATTTGATTTTTATTCATTTTGCTGATTTGTTTCATTTTTGTTTTGTTATTGACCATTCGATGTTCTCTTTGTGCAATAAAAATTTATGCAATAAATAAATAAAAAACCTCAGTGCAGCAGAATGACCTCACTGCGCCGGATGACGTCATACTGATGAATTATTAGAACTGCAGGAAATATTGATAGCTGATCAGTTTTCTCTCCGGTCCTTAGTCTCGACTTTTGACTTCAGGTTCGGATTTTTCTCTTCATACAACCAGAACCAGAACCAGAACCAGAACCGGGCTGTTCACTGTTCATCAGCCAGCAGCTGGAAGCAGGAGAAGGAAACACTGTAAACAACCCAGTTCTGGTTCTGGTCGGGTCCAGTCTCTCTGAAAGAAGAGTTGAAGCTCAGCAGAACCATCTGCAAGTTGAGGATCCAGAACCCCCGAAATGGACCCGATTATAACCACCTGATGGTTTCGAACCCGACCGGAAGTCCTCACCTGACCGTCAGCCTGCAGGAAACCTCGTGATAAGTCCAAGCGCATGCGCAAAGCACCGCAAACCGATGCCGAGCCTCCTTCAGAATCGATCCAAGTAGTCCCAAGTAGTCCTGCTGCTTTCTTCTTCTCACCGTCCCGGATCAGCGAGGCGGTGTCGCCCTCTGCAGGCCGGAAACGGTAAGGCTGAGGTTCATGTAAGTTCTGCTCCCTGACCAGAACCAGGCAAGTCTCCTACTTCAGTGCAGCTCACAGTTTTTAATCAATTCTGTGGCTTTCTGTGAAATTCTAAATCTGCTGCTTAGTGGCATCTTTTCAGGTCTGATACTGCCTCTAGTGGCGTGGTGATGGTAACACAACTAATCTAATTACTAAATCAGAGACCACAACGTCTTTATTATTTATTATTAATTCTGGCATTACTGGAACCTTAAAAGATAAAGTTCCTCACAAAACACCATACATTTTCATTTCCTTTAGGAAGTAGAGCTAATTAAATGACATAAACAAAACCTTTATACATTATAAATATCTATATACTGCATCTCTCAATTATAGGAGGAACAAAAGAAATAAGACATGAAAAACAACATGATCAACTATAATAAAAATACCATTTACAATATATACATAAGAAATTTAATTGAGCAAAAGTCAATAACAAACAAATGAATTAGGTTCACAGAAGAATAACCAGGATTGTTAAACAGATACAAGCAATAATTTACATTTTTATTTTTACGGTGCCATGTATATTATTCTGAGACTTTTTGTTGGTAGAGTTTTATATTTAGGAAAAAATCTGGTTAAACTATTTAGTCTTCCAAGGTGGAAATTTTTCTTTGACTCTAAAACGATAAAATAAAACTCTTTCATAGAATCACAGGATCAACAATTTGTGCATCAAGTAAAACACTTAGCATGCTACAGGTAAATGTTATCATTTAGTTTGGCTAAGAATAATTATTGCTCTGTCAATAAATGACTTCTAATAGATGTTCTATAGTTACCAGAGGAAAACAATAAGGCCTTCATGAGCTCAAACTATTACTTATTATTTTACCTGCCATTGAAAGTTTTCTGAAAAGTTTCTCTGTTAGTCTGCAGCTCATGTGACCAAACCAGCTGAAAAGATGAAAAGTTAAAACAGTCAACAGTTAAAACTTGAGATGAGTAAAAAGTCAAGTTAAAATGTAAAGTTTTAACAGTTTAACTCAACAACCTCTACCTAACTGGTTGTACACAACCTCTGGTTGGGTAACCCAAAGATCACTGGGTCTAAAAAGATAAAGTCTCTGAGAACATTTCTTAAAAATATAACCAGTGTTTTCAGCAAAACTGAGCTGACTGTCCAGGAATGACCCGAGGTATTTAAAATTAGCCACAGTTTCAACAGGTTGGCCATTGATTGAAACTGGAACCACTTTCAGGTTTTGTTTATGTCATTTAATTAGCTCTACTTCCTAAAGGAATGAAAATGTATGGTGTTTTGTGAGGAACTTTATCTTTTAAGGTTCCAGTAATGCCAGAATTAATAATAAATAATAAAGACGTTGTGGTCTCTGATTTAGTAATGTAATTAGATTAGTTGTGTTACCATCACCACGCCACTAGAGGCAGTATCAGACCTGAAAAGATGCCACTAAGCAGCAGATTTAGAAGTTCACAGAAAGCCACAGAATTTAAAAACTGTGAGCTGCGCTGAAGTAAATTAAAGAGAGAAGTTCAAATACATGCTGAGAGTGGAAATCCTTCCTAAAGATGAAGATATATCACAGATTTCAAAAGAAAATAAAAACGGGAGACCGTGGATAATATAGGAAATAGCGCCCCCTTCACTTCCGGAGTGCAACGGTCCCATTTCCAAATAAGGTCTGAGACTGACAGTGGTCCGTCCCGCCCTTCCTGTTTGCTGCAGAGCGGTGGACTTGGAACCAGGTGGCCTATTAGACGCAGAGGGGCAGGGCTTACACTGACCTTTAGGGTCAGCGATGGTAGGTCTCCAGCAGCGGTGTGAGGATGGAGCAGCGCGACACCACCTGCTGGTCTTGGCTGGTACTGCTCCTGAAAGCTTTCGTCAGGTTGATGTCCTTCAGGGACACTGGACACTGATGACAGAGGTGATGATGTGTTCAGGTCCCCCAGCCGTTCCCCGGACTTCCCACCTTCCTCCACGGTGGAGTCCAGCTGCGTAACCTTTAACCCCAGCGTCTCCACCCTCTCCTGCAGCCTGCTCATCCTCAGGTAGAAGCTGCTGGCCTCCAGGAAGAGTTCCCCAAAGATGTCCTCTGCATGGCGGCCTGGTCAGCACCAGGGTCAAAGGTCAACAAGGCAAGATGATATGTCAGAATCAGAACCGGGTCAGAACCACTCACTGAGTCCTCTCAGCTGCTTGATGATGGCAGCCAGGTTGTTCCGCTCGGCTCCTCTCCGTTTCGGCTGTTTCCGGCTGGTCGGTAAACTCCGGCGTCTCTGATCTTTCCAGCTTCCTGGGAGAAAGGATGTCAGACTTCCGCGTCGCTTCCGGTGGAGAGAGCTCATCCATTTTGTTTTCACCATCAGCTCCACTGCAGTTCCTCTTCTGACTGACAGGGGGAGCCAGGCGGAGGAGAAATATTCATGATGAAATCAGAGATTTTACAGCTCAGTGTGTTTCTGATTCATTAGCAGAGCAGAAGATTCACTGATGAAGATGATGAAGATCCCAAGCCCAGCTCCTGAAAATCAGCCCCACTGCATGATCATCCCTCCACCAAACTTTAGACACAGTGCACTTCTACGTTCAATCAATCTTTATTTTATAGCCCTGTTACACAAGAACAGGCAAAAGCAGTGAAATAAAAGAATTAAAACCCAACGAAACAGGAAGCAGCAGAACCTGACAGTGAAATGACAGATTGTGTTTTCTATAGATGGGCCCCAGAGGAAGCATAAGAAGGGCTTGGGCCCCAAAAGGGAACCTTGGGGTACCCCAAACTTCAGAGGAGGAAACTGATCTAACCAGACAGAAAAGACATTTAAAGGGCCAGTATTCTGTGTTTTCCAGCCACATGGTGCCATTTGTTGCCTAATCCAGTTGTTGTTCCCTTCAGTTGGTATAAAAATGTTGCATTGATCCCAAATGACTTGAAAGAAATTTGATTTTATAATTTAGCACCTTGAAATTGGGCCTCTGTCTGTTTAACAATTCCTGCTCTTTCTCTCCTCAACGTTTAACAGTTTTTACCAGCGTTGCTCTAAGCAGCAGCTCCTGCAATAAACTCAGCAGATATTTACTAATTGCTGCTGGCTAGTCTGAAGGAGCCGCAGCTCTGGAGAGGAGCTGCGCCTTGAAGGCGGAGCTAGGTCCACCTTGGTGTTTAGCACAGCTGAAGGAAGGGATTTCTCAAACATGAACGAATCAAGGGAACACTCCAGGTTTGATTCTAACATGCTGGAAAGGTACAATTTTACACGATACCGGCCCTTTAAGTGCAGCTGGTCACTTCCCTCAGCAGGGAATCGAATCATCATTTGATGATCAAAAGCTTCTCAATAAAACTCAGTCTAAAGGTCAGAGAACCTGAATCTGAGACTCTAGAGATAAATCTTTACCTGACCTCTTCAATTTATTTGGTACTTTTACAAGAGTGTCTCTAGATGGGGTTAAAGGTCAAAGCAACCTGGTTCTTCTGTTTTGAAGGCCCAGAGGATGGAAATGTTCCTGGATCATGGTCGATTAAGGTCAGACAGAGTTGCAGCATCAGAGTTCAGGTGGCTTGGTCAGAGTCTGACACACTCAAACTCAGAGCTGGCCTGGTGCGCAGCGGCCATGTTGATGAAAAACACTTCCTTGGCATCAGCTGGTGCGGTGCCAGGCGGCGGCGTCTCCTTGCCACTGCCCGGGGTGGCAGCCTGAGGGCTCTGGTTCATCGGGGAGTACTTCTTTTCAGAGCGGTTCAGGGGACCTTTGAGTCTGGCTCCTCCTGCAGCACGGCGGCCGTGACCTTCTGCCTTTGGTCTGAAGCGCTTCAGCTTGACTGCATCTTTGGCGTTCTGGGTGCAGGGAAGCAAGATGGCCACGTCTTTACGGAACTTGGAGCTGAGGCCGAAGTAGATCAGGGGGTTGTAGAAGCTGGCGGACTTCGCGAAGAGGCGAGTGAAGATGCTGGTCAGGTTGGGTACATGGAAACCGCAGGCGGACCACATGGAGACCACTGCATAGGGAGACCAGGCCAGGATGAAGGCCGTGCAGATCACTATGGAGACCTGGAGGAGGAAACTGGAGCCATTAGACCTGCTGACTCACAGAGACTCGGATGCTGGTGGGAACTCACGATGGTGACATCTCTCTCGATCTTCCTCTGCCGGTCGGTCAGGTCTCCGTTGGCAGAAAGGGCGTTGCCCCTCTTCACCGTGTTGATGATGGACACGTAGCAGAAGAGCATGATGAGGACCGGCACGAAGAAGCAGAAGACGAAGATGGAGATGATGTAAGACCGGTAGACGGCAGAGTAGCTGGCTTTGGACCAGTCGATCTCACAAGTACCGTACCCCCGATCTGCAGAGCAGCAGCGGTGAGGGGCAGTGCCGGAGGTGGGTTTGGATCAGAACCGGGTTCCTACCTGTGTAGCTGCCCCAGCCTAAGAGCGGCGCTGCAGACCAGAACACAGCTGTGACCCAGATGCAGAGCAGAGAGACGAAGACAGAGCTCCTGGTGATTCGATGAGCTGAAACACAAGACACAGCTACAGGGTCAGAAGCATCTTCCAACCGAGATTCTGAAAGTACCGAGATGAGTTCTGCTGGGCCCAGACCTCTGGTGGAGTGGCACCCTTTAATGTAACGGGTGAAGCTGATCACCGTCAGGGTGTAGATGCTGCTGAGACCAAACACCAGCGTGAAGAACCCGTCCACCTGAAAGAGAACCACAGAGGAACCCTTTCTACCTAAAGCAGGACAGAGGAGTCCATCTGCTCCAGTAGAGATACCTGACAGGTCCAGACGGAGGAGACAAGGTGGCTGCTGTCCTGGAAGACGTTGAAGATCTCAATGATGCCTCTGGAGTAGCCAAACACGGAGATGCTGGCATCGGAGACGGCGAGGTTAAAGGTCAGGTAGTCAGTGGGCTGCAGAGACGCTCTCTGTCTGAGGAGGACAAAGAGGACGATGCTGTTCCCAAACCAGGACATCCAACCTGGGGACAGAGAGGACAGCGAACCCACCGATCAGGGTCAGTCAGCGCACTGCAGAGGACAGCGAATATTGGACCGAGGTCCAGAAGGTTCTGTAGAACCTCCAGAAGGTCCAGAAGGTTCCTCTGGTCCAGAACCCACCCAGCAGCAGGAGGTAGACCCCGATGATAGTCTCTCCCTGGTCAGATAGAGGGGGGTCCCTGCCCCCCCCTGTGCTGAAGCTGTGATTCTTCCAGGCGGGTCCGGTTCCGGGTCCAGGTCCGGCGGTGTTGCTAAGGGACATGTTGTTGTCTGCGGTCTGACGGTCCTCTCAGCAACGGCTCTGCTGGTAATCTGAGGTAAATTTAGCGGCTGATCCTGGTTCAGCTCCCAGCTGGCATAGAACCAACACCCAGCCGGGGAGGTCATAGGTCAGGTCACCATGGAAACCAATCTCTGATTGGCTGGATGATCAGGTGGAGCTTCCTGTCTGGTTCAGAAACACCTGAACTCAGACGAACAGCAGGTTACTTTGCTGAAACGTCTTCGTCTTCCTCCTCCTCCTCCATGACTTCTATCTGCACCGCCATGCCCTCGGGCCGACCGGGTTCACTGGGTTAAGGGTTACGATGGAGAGGCGGGTAAAGGGACAGGATCCATTCCAGTTAGTAAAGCTAATGCTCCACAAACCTTAACCACCATTAAATAATAATAGGAAGAAAATTCATGCAGATTAAACTGATTGAAATTAAAATTTGATGGTGAGAGAAGATCAATAATATCAACACTCAGATACAATATTTAGAACATAATAACACAGGAAGCAGTGATTTTTGGGATGATGAAGAGTTAGTAGAGCATATTATGAAACATTATCAAAACCTTGAAAAGATTAAAGAGAGAAACAAATTGAAGAGTTGGAGGAGTTTATACAGTGATCCCTCGTTTTTCGCGGGTGTTACGGTCCAAAAAGATCCCGCGATCAGCGAAATCCGCGAAGTAGGAACCTTTATTTTTTAACAATTATTATACAATGAAATACTCCATAATATATTTAAAACAAAGAACAAAACCTTTTTTACAGGGCCAAGCATTTTTTAACAAATAAAAGTACTGTATAAATGTTTTTCTTTCTTTCTTTCTTTTTTTTTTTTTTTTACAAATAACTACTATACTGAAAAATAATAATTTTAATCATCAATACGAAGTGAAGGCTTCAAATTGCGGAGATCAGCACCGCCCCACAGCGACCCGAGTCATTGATTAGAACGAGAAAAAAATGATTATGAAAAAAAAATACAAAGTGGACAAATAGTGACTCACCTGCATTTCGCGGCTCTTCTGGCTCCGCTCTGTCGCGTTGTTGTCTCCTAAAGCCCGCGGTGCAGGTGTGTTTGTTCGGGGAAGAACATAGTCATTGGTAGCTGTTGTTGCTCTTTTTTCTTCTGGGCAAAAAGATTCTTATAAAAGGTTCTGCGACAGTGACCATCTTCCTCTGCCTTTTGGGCCCGACTGCAAGTGCTTTGTCGGTGCAGAACGTTTTGTCGACATTATGGGTTTTACAGAAACTTGAAATTTGCAAGAGAATTTGCTAACTTAAATCTGGCAAGCTGTTTTACGTACGTGTACATATTACCCGCAAAGTTATTGACACACAGGTAGAGAGGAAGCAGAGAGACTGTTTAGCCAATCAGAATGCAGAACACAATGCACGATGCAAATCCGCGAAGCAGCGAGACCGTGACAGGTGAACCGTGAAATAGCGAGGGTTCACTGTACTGGACTTTCTTTATTATAACAATTATTACTATTGCAATAATGTATCATAGTTATAATAAATTCGTTGATTTATTATTACAACTTTATCTTTTTGGTTATGTAAAGTAGATGTTAAAAAAAAAACTGATTCACGCTCCTCACCTATTGGTGGCAGTAATGCAGCATTAAGTTGTTTGTCAACCACAAGAAGACGAAGAAGAAAATTCACACAGGAAGTGCTGCGGTCTGTTGCTAGCGACGTTGTTAGCTACGGGTGTCCGGCCCGAGAGCTCGGAGCCCCGGGTAGCGAACCTAATCTGTCCAGAATGAGAACTTGGAGCGCCGGAGAACCGAACTGAATTTGTCCAGAATGAGAGGTGGGAGTCCCGGGAGACTGCCTGAACTCTGCCCAGCCGGAGGGCTCTGAGCCGGGGAACTGAACCGATCCCGTCCGGCCAGAGAGCGTCGAGCTTTTGGGAGAACCTACACCCATCGTGGCTTCAGGACTACCGAAGGCAGGAAGGCTGACCACCGTGATGGCGACCAGAACCGGGGCAGGCAACGGCAGTGTTGCGGTGAGCTCCGCGGGACCCGAACCGACCGCTGGACAGGAGACGGACGGCGAACCTTTCGAGGACCTGGAGTTCAGCACCGAGGTGGTCTACAGCGGCTCGGATCAGGACTCGGAGTCCGGGGACGACGAGGACGCCGTGGGTTCCGGCGGGGACCGGAGGGGCGTGAAGCGGGAGCGGAGCGAGCACGGTCAATCTGGCCGGTCCTCCGGGGGCCCGAACCGGGCTTACAGCGGCGGAAACTCCGCGCTGTCAGGAGCCAAACCCGGGAAGAAGACCCGAGGGCGGGTCAAGATCAAGATGGAGTTCATCGACAACAAGCTGCGGCGGTACACGACGTTCAGCAAGAGGAAGACCGGCATCATGAAGAAGGTGAGTCCGGAGGAATTCACGGGAAACCCCCGGAGTTCAACACATCGGTCCCGGTTCTCTGACCCAGTTCAGAACCCGGTTCTGGACCAGTTCGTTGATGCTGGTCATGTCACCGTCAGCTAAGATTGTGACCAGATTGTCCAACCCAGAGACACCTGAGGAAAAACAGACAGGTGTGTGGCGGTTCTGTGGTTCTGGGTTGGGAATAAATCAAGAAATAATGCTGATCAGAACCGGGTCAAGTTCTGCCCCGTCTATGGTTCTGACCCGTCTCTAGTTCTGGTTCTGACCCATCCCTGGTTCTGACCCGGTTCTGGTTCTAACCCGTCTGCAGGCCTACGAACTGTCCACCCTGACTGGGACCCAGGTTCTGCTGCTGGTGGCCAGTGAGACGGGTCACGTTTACACCTTCGCCACCAGGAAGCTGCAGCCAATGATCACCTCGGAGACGGGCAAGGCGCTGATCCAGACCTGCCTCAACTCGCCTGACTCGCCGCCGCGCGCCGACCCGTCCGGCGACCAGCGCATGAGCGCCACCGGCTTCGAGGAGACCGACCTGACCTACCAGGTGGCCGAGGCGGACGCCGCCGCCGAGGGCGCCAAGGTACGGCGGAGACGGATCGCCGGGTCCGTCCGGGCCCGTCTGGGCCCCGGTTCTGTTCACGGCGTCTGCTCTGTCTCGGTAGGATCCGGTGAAGCCGGCCTTCGGCCCGCCTTCCTCCTCTTCCTCCGGCCCCCTGCAGAGCGGCGCCCCCTCCTGGCAGCCTCCGGCCTCCTCCAGCAACGGCGCAGTGCTGAAGACTCCTGCAGGAGTGGTTCTCCCTGGAGGACTCACCTTGATGTCAGGTAGGAGGGCGTAGTCTCTTCTAACCAATCAGAAGCAGCCTGGCTGCTGAGACATTAGACAGGAAGTGATGGGGGTAGACTCCTGTCAGCGTTCTGGATCAGATCCTGTCTTCTCAGCCATGGTTCTGTTCTCTGCTGTTAACATCGCTCTGTGGCTCCGCCCCCTCCCTTCACCTGTCCACAGGTGCCCAGCTGGCCCCTGGCACCCACACCATCCCCCTCAGCCAGCTGCAGGGCCCCGCCCCCGCGCTCCAGGCTCCACCCACTCAGCCGGCCACGCTGCTCCGCCTCCCCGCTACCGTTTCTCTGACAGGTCAGCACAGGCTCCACCCCTTCTCTCTGAGTGGCTCATGGTAACAGCTTAAAGGGTTCTTATCGGTCCAAACCAGCTGAGGTCGCAGGATTTGGATCAGAACCAGAAGCTTCTCATCTGCTGAAGCAGTTTTTTTTTCTTCTGGTATTTGTTTTTTAAAAATTTTTGTAGATCTTTATTGAGATACAGAATACGTAACAGTACAAACACAGCATACATTGTGGTATAATATCTGCCAGGGGTTACAAACATTGAGACAATACATCACCGTAACGTTACATAAATAACATAAAGAGCATGTTTTAATAGCTTTGGTATTGGTGGAATTTTCAATAGTTCTGATATATTGTTTGACCTCATTTTCAAACATGGAAAGAAATGGGTTTTAATTAGCGGAACGGCATTTGTGAATGTGGCATTTGGCTAAGAATATCATAACATTAAGAATATAAAGATGTTTTTTTTTGTTATTGGGTAGCCAGTGAGGCCAAACAATACATGTTCAAGACAAAGGGAGAAATCTGGTTACTATGGGTAACCCTGGCAACCCTGGGTAACTTTGGTAGACAGAGTACCAGGTCCTGCAGGTTCTTTGGGGATTTGTTTATGGTTGTCAGATTATTAAAATGTATTATTATAAAGTACGTCTCTAGTGTTAGAATTATTGTAGGCTTCTGACCTTTGACCCGTTCTGGCCCTGCTGTCTCTGGTCCATGTGGACTCAAGTGTGATTTTAGTTCTGTCTGTTCTGCAGGAGGCGGAGTCTCTCAGCAGCTGCAGACCATTCAGGTTCAGCCCAGTAGTCAGCAAACATCCAATCACAGCGGCTCTGACACATGCAGCCCCGCCTCCTCCACAGGTAACCCCTCACCCACAGGCAGGTGTTCAGAGACGAAAAGACTTTTATTGTGACAGGGCTCTGACCTGCTTCCTGTCTGTGTCTTGGCAGCTGGTCTCTCTGTGGTCTCTTCTTCCTCCTCCTCTTCCTCCACGGCGAGTCACATGATGTATCCTGGCGGTCCCACGGTGATGTACGCCACGTCCAGCCCCTCTCTGGCCGACGGCGGCTTGGCCGTCCTCAACGCCTTCCCCGCCGGCCACACCCCGTCCCACGACCCAGGTACGATCCATTCACGTTTGGGCCGGGTCGGAACCAGAACCAGAACCAGAACTTTGATTGGTCCCTGTGGTTCTGTGTGACAGGTGCGGTCCAGCAGGTCTTCCTCACATCTCTTCCTCCGGTTGCTGCTCAGATCCCGGTTTCTGCTGTGCAGCTGCACCCGGTAACACACACACACACACACACACACACACACACACACACACACACACACACACACACACACACACACACACACACACACACTCTCTGCCCCTGTGGTACCGGGTCGAACTGACCCCAGAACCAGAACTCTGATGGCTGCTTGTTTGTCCAGATGGTGATCGGTGCGCCCGGCGGTGGCGGCGGCCTGGCGGAGCTGCAGGTGGTCAGTCTGGACGTTCATCAGTCCAAGGAGGACTGAAGGTCATGTGACCTCATCACCCGTCGCTCCTTAGTGTCACATGATGCAGGTTCCATCTGAAGGAATCCTTTCCACTGGACTGATGACTACGTAAATTATACAGGAAGTTTTCAAAATAAAAGCCTCGATAGAGGCTGGAAAATGATGTCATCATGATGTCAGGCCGCCACAGACCTGAAGGTGAGCAAACTTTATTTACACACTGCTGTTTGACGGACAACATGCCTGAAACCAGCAGCGACCCAGTTCAGAACTGGTTCAGGGACTGGGAGGAAACTGTTCTGATCCGGTTCTGACTGCTGAGTGAAGAAGAGCAGCTTCACTGATGATGCAGCAGAATGGATCAGTGCATGGCTCTGATAATTCTTCTCTGGCCCGGTTCTGACCCAAACAGCTGATCAGGTTTACATGAAGACTGTTGTTGTGTTTTTACTGAAATGAATAAAGTTTTTATTGCTTCTGGAAACTTATTCATGCTCTTCTGTTTGTTTCTTCTTCCAGGCTCTGATTGGTTGTTACTATGGTTACCAGAGAACTCTGACTCGGTTAACCAAAGTTTAGCCTCAGCTAGCTTAATGTTGACCTTTGACCTAATTTAGAGGAACACCAAAGGCAGAACTCAGTGCTGGACCGGTCCTGGCGATCCGACCCCAGACAGGCGGACATGTTAACATAGATAGTCACCAGGTAGATTTGCTGTGCAGATGAAGAACTTTGCATTCTAGATGTAAAGACCCAGGATGGAGCTCAGCTGCTCTGGTCAGTCAGTGTAAATAATAATGAACTTTTGTAATAGTTCATTAGGAGACATCTGTGGAGCGGGTTAATATTTCTTTAATAAAGAAAGCTACATTATTCAGCTGGTAGAGACTAGTTGATTTAAACATCCTGAGATTTGCATATGAGTTGTAAAATATTGCAGAAACAATCTTTAAATTGTGAAATGTTCCCACTGGGGACCAGAGTGTTAGAAAATGGATGGATGTTCAGTTTGTTTGCTTTGATGTATTTTTCATTATAAAAGCGCACAAAGGAGCGTTATAGCAGATCCTTCCTGCCAGCAGCTGTTGGACCATCACTGCTCCCAACAAAATCAATAACTTTACATCCCTTCTGTCATTTGCTCTTATTTGCTCATTTTTTAAGCATTTCTGCTGTTATTGCATATCTGTTTTGTGTACTACACTTATATGCTGTTCTGTAACCAGTATGTATTTTTTAATGTTCATTACACATGAACATTGTGTCCATTTAAGTCATCCCACCCGGTAGCACATTCCTTGAGTTTGATATTTCTATTTCTGATAACTGTACAGTGTTTTTAAGTTGTAACATCGTACACTCTTTGATCTTTGTGTGAACTTATATCTGACCAGAATTTCGCCACTGTTGGGCAAAAATAGTTATTTCTATTTTAGTGTTACACAAGCCTCTGTTTCCTTCCCAATATGGCCGCGTTATGATTTAGCCTGCTTAAGGTTGGCGGCAAGATGGTGGAGAGAGCGGCTGCGTGATAATGAGCTCTGTGTAGCAAGTTCCTTAAATAAGTAGTTGAACATCTATGAACAGGGCCGGCCCAAGGCATAAGCAAACTAAGCAGCTGCTTAGGGCCCCGGGCTGATTTTTTTTTAATATATAATAATTTCTACAGTATGTCGTAATATCAAAAACACACGATTTCAGTATGAAGTGATTTGTTTGTACAATAATGTATGTAGAAATTATTATTTTATGGTTAAAAAGAAGGGGGGAAAAAATTGCTCTTGAGGCCCCCTGGTGGCCGCGGTAGGTACCGCACACTTCGCCGGTATCGAGCTCAGAACATCCAAAGGTCCAAAGCTCCGGTCAGAAGTTAAGTTAGTAAAACTACAGTATGTCTCAGAAAAGGACTGATCCTTCAGGGAGGGAGAAAAGAAAGAGGAAGAATAGAAAAAGCCAAGATAAAGGTTTTAATGAGTCTTGCTAAAGTAATGTAAAGATTAGTAAAGCTGCTACCGCAGTGAAGTTAGTTTCAAGTGAAGTTAGTTTCAAGTTGGATATTCGATATTCGAGCTCCGCGGAGTAAGCGGCGTTTAGCTCAAGGTTGATCCGATTTCGGAACGCTACTGTCGGCCAGCGGTTCTCCACCGCTCCCGGCCGCAGCGCCCGAAGGTTCACTTAGGGACTATCAACAAATTACTGAACCTAACATTCCTGTCAAAGAAATATAATGTTTTCTTCAATAGCTTCCAGGTCATGTGACCTATTGAGTCAAAATCACTTTGAAATTGTTCTACCAGTCTGTATAGATGAGGCACAGTCATTTGTTTTCCATTTTTAGCCATTTTCCATTTTTTAGGAATTTTTTTCTTCAAAATTGAGAGTTTTTATTCAATAGCTTCCAGGTCATGTGACCTATTGACTCAAAATCACTTTGGAATAATTCTAATAGTCCCTTTAGATGAGGCACAGACATTTGTTTGCGATCTAAATTAATTATAAATTAAAAAAAAAAGTTTAGACAGGAAATTGAGGACTTTAATTCTATAGTTTCCATCTTATGTCACGTATGCATCTGCAGTCGGTCTTTCGTAACAGCATTTCTATTTGTTTGATGTTCGAGACAGACTAAGGTGGAAAAAGGAAAGGTTTATTCATCTCTGGAACAATATAAAGATAAACCAAAGGTACAATTGCAGCCTTAAGTAGTGTCTGCTCTGAAGGGTCAAACCACCTTTCATTAATTTATAATTTTATGTCATCTAAATAAATGCATTTAAAAAAATGCAAACACACATATTTCTGTTTGTTTTTCATATTTTATGTATTACCGTTAAGCAATAAGCACCGTTGTGAAATACCACAAACTCACCACACACATTTACATGGCCTCTCCTGTAATATATAAATAGTGTTTGGACAAACAGGGAAAAAGAAAACGAAAAGAGAGGTGAGTCACTCTAACTTAGCACTTATGACACTTAATAGACTGTACACAAAGTTTAGTTTTAGTAAACCGTAGCATTACTGTCGCTTGTTTTTCTCTAACAATTTTCTTCCCAACCCAGACAATCACCTCACTTTTCAAAGAGCAGTTGTGCAGAGCCTGGAACAAAAGGATCAATTGTAATTATTGAAATATCAAATAAATACTTAAAAATTATTGTGTGAAAATGGTTATTGATGCAAATCTATTTTTAAAGTGTAGTTAAAAATAGAGTAATTTTTAAAGGTATAAGGTGCAATAGGTGCTGTGAAAGTGCTCTCTATATATGTACATTTATAAGTATGTATAAGTACACATGGATAATATATAAAAAAGTATATATGAGAAATCCTCATGAAACACACACGATACCAGTAGGTGGCGTTAATGCTCCAAAGCTTGTTTTTCTTTTTGACAATCATCAAAGAAGAAGAAGTAGAAAACGAAGCGCACCTGAGAAAGCGTGTCATAGCTCTTGTCAAAATGGGCCGTTTCAGGAAAGGACAGAGCGATAAAAATCGAAATCTTTGGGAAACAGCAGGAGGCATTGATGCCATAATTAAGTGTTTCATTTCGTTGAAGTTTAGCGAGGCAGTGCCAATTTATGACCAATGGTTGTCTCTTGTTTTTTATCTATTTAAAAGTAATGATAAAAAATATTTTAAGTGGTTGAAGGTCATTTGGGCTTCAGATCGCAAAGGAATAAGGACGAAGGTGCTTAATACAGGTACTTTTTTTTTTTTTTTTGCTAGTTACAGTGTTGTTACAGTATTCTTTGCATATTTTTGTGTCACAAAGATGGAGAGCCATCTAATTCAAAATTAAATAAATAAATTAAAGAAACACAAAAGGAAAATATGTCTCTTAGAAAAACATGGTGTTTGTTGTGCATGATAAAGTGAAATTTTTTATTAGTAGTTATAATTTTCCTGTTAGGGGCTCTTATGAGCACCTATCAGTATCCTTCTAGGGTCTCATAAGATTTTTATTTAACATACATATATAATAAAAATGTACAATTAATATGTGTTATTTTGGATATGTTTCTCGTTAGGTAGCCAAATCAGTGAGAAGGGCAATGTGCCAATGACGATGTTTGGAAATGGGACCCAAAATCAAGCAGAGAATAGTACAGGACAAGAACATTCTGTTTACTACACAGGACAAAATACCATTCAGGACAGTGAACAGTCATTGGAAAAAGCTAAATTACATGTTAAACAACCACAGTCAGAACAGCAGACAGGATATAATGATGAAAATGACGATATAACAGAGGATGCAAAAGTTCCAAAATCAAAGAAACCTCTCAAAAGAAAAAAAAGGGACAGAATAGGCCAGGCAGTTGTTCAGCCCCATGAATGTTTGGACACACAGAGTAGTACAGCACAAGATGCGTACTCTGAAGACACAGGACAAAATACCACTGAGGACAGGGAGCCGTCACAGGACAAAGTAGAAGTCAATAAAAAACAGCCAGATTCACAACAACAGACAGGACAGGAGAAAACAAAAGAGGCTCAGAATGCGGACAGAACAGAGGAAAGAACAGAGGAACAGAATAATGAAAGAACAGAGGAAACAACAGAGGAACAGAATAATGAAAGAACAGAGGATGGAAATGATGACCAGAAATGTGCTACATCTAGAATAAATCCAAAAAAGGACAAAAGGAAACAACATAAACACAGCAAAAGTGACTACAGACAATGCAAGGCAGGCCCCCGTAATTTTAAAATAAAGATAACAAGAAAAAAATGGAAAAAAATCAAACCCAAACATCGCCACAGTCAATTACGTCACCCTTGGACTGAGATATTATATGATCAATTCAACAAAATAAATCCATGTTGTACACTTTCCTTTAAATATCAACACATGAAACTCAGCAGCAGCCGTAAAAAAAAAGTGTCCATTTTTTATTGCTCGTGCCAAATGCACCTTTAATGGATGCAATGCAATTTATACTTTTAGAAAGAAGAACATCCCTAAACCATTTGACAGCGAAATCTCTTTTATTGTGAAACGGCTTGGTTCGGTGACACACCGTAAAAAAGAATGGAGATTCAGACCAGCAAAATACTTAAAAAGAGGTAAGATAGCCAAAGCTGTAGCAGATGGTGTGAGTAAATACTACTATTCAAAGTTGAGGCAGACACCAATCCAAGAAATCACAGCGGGGAACATTACGAAAAGCCTCACTAAAGATGTTTTAAGAAAAATTTCATCAGAATTAAAGAAGAGTACAAGACTCCATGATGACATAATACTTGAGCTCATGTTAACACAAAAACTGATTAAAGAAACAAGCATTAATTCAAACTCCAAGGGATATTTCCAACAACTTCACATTGACCCTTTTGCAGTGCATTTACAAACAGACACCGGATTACAGATATTGGCCCACCATCTAAGAAATTCATCACCTGTTACCCTCCATCTTGATGCCACAGGGAGTGTTGTACAAAAAATACCTGGTCAGGAAAAAAAAATTCTGTATTACGCTATGGTTTTGCCAGGGATGGGCAAGGACAAACCTCCTTTGCCCATAACTGAGCTACTGACCAACAGCCATACTGTTCCTTCCATTTCACACTGGTTGATGGAATTTAACAGAAAACTGACCCACACTACCAAAATCAAAATAGCACAGATAGAAACCGACTACAGCTGGGCTCTCATTAATAGTGTGCTACTAGCCTTTAACAAGGAGGATATTTCAAAGTACCTAGACAGAGCGTTTGAGATTGTGCATGAACATAAAGTTGAAATGAAAAAGTTCACAGTATTGCACCTGTGCTCTGCCCATATTATGAAGGCTGTTACACAAGCTTTTGGGACAAAGACCCGTGATCGAGGCTTAAAAGAGTAAAAAAAATTAATTAAAAATTGAAAATGATTTAAAATGGAAAACAAATGTCTGTGCCTCATCTAAAGAGACTATTAGAACAAGTTCAAAGTGATTTTGAGTCAATAGGTCACATGACCTGGAATCTATTGAAGAAAAACTCAATTTTGAAGAAAAAAATTCCTAAAAAATGGAAAATGGCTAAAAATGGAAAACAAATGACTGTGCCTCATCTATACAGACTAGTATAATTATTTCAAAGTGATTTTGACTCAATAGGTCACATGACCTGGAAGCTATTGAATAAAACACTTAATTTTGATGAAATAAATTAATTAAAAATTGAAAATGATTTAAAATGGAAAACAAATGACTGTGCCTCATCTAAAGAGACTATTAGAATTATTTCAAAGTGATTTTGAGTCAATAGGTCACATGACCTGGAAGCTATTGAAGAAAACATTATATTATTTAATATTAAAATTATTGAAAATATTGTATATGACTTTAAAATTTTATAGATGCTATTTTGGCTCATGTAAAAGCATGAATTAGCACTGACAATTAGTTAGTTGGTTACAATTCAAGGCATTTATTAACATTTCTTTGACAGGAATGTTTGGTTCAGTAATTTGTTGATAGTCCCTAAGTGAACCTTCGGGCGCTGCGGCCGGGAGCGGTGGAGAACCGCTGGCCGACAGTAGCGTTCATAAATCGGATCAACCTTGAGCTAAACGCCGCTTACTCCGCGGAGCTCGAATATCGAATATCCAACTTGAAACTAACTTCACTGCGGTAAAGCACCGAACAGAACATTAGCTTGATAGCGACCTGGACCGGTCCAGTTCAGCAGTAAACATTTATGCTAGAGTTTAAACTTTAAATGAGTTGATTCTCATGGTGGCTCTGGATATTTCTGAGCTATTTTGGCTTCAAACCGTCTTTAATAAGAATAATTAAAACTTGTCAATGTTTGACATTGTTAGCTAAATGTTTTTCCGTCAGGCTACAAGCTGCTACATGATGAGCTGCTCTATGTTGTTTGCTGCTGAGCAAAATCATTTAGTGGCTAAAAACATTATTTTTACATCAACTTCTAAGTTATGAGAAACTTCTGTTAAAATCATTTGAAGGCTCAGAATCAGTCTGGTACCGGTACCGGTCCATATTCTCAGGGGAGAAAGACTCACCTGGTATAAATTACATTTTAGCTGTTGGAGTAACGCTTAAGAGAAATTAATTTAATCAAAGAATGTCATGAATGTGTGTAGAGCTGCACCGATTGCAGTTTTCTGGCCGATCCCTGGTTACCGATCTTTAAAAGCCTGACCTGCTGATTTTGATTTTGGCTGATATGAATTTTTTTTGTCTGAAATGTTGCTAAATGTAGCAAGAAAGTCACTGAGTTGCTAACAATGGGGTGAATATTGTTAGCTGTAAACGGTCAGACCTGGTGGGCCGGTCTGTCAGTCAAACGTCTCCCTGCAGAGCAGAAGAGGACAGAGATGATTTATAAACCTTTGCTGATGAAGATCAGATCAGGGGAGATGAGATCAGATCCACGTGCAAGTGTCGGCCGATAACGATCCCCCAAAATGAAGGAAATCGGCTTCCATAAATCAACTGGTCGATAAATCAGTTGGCCAATAAATGCATCTTATATTAAACATGTATATAGTGTAAACAGCACTGCCAGAGATGTAATAAGTTTATAGCAGGTGTGTGAATGATCTAATGATCGGACTGCTGATTGCAGCCGGTCCACATTGTTAGCAGAACTAGAGGGCCCCAAAACCACATTTGGCTTAGGGCCCCATGGAGGCTTGGGCCGGCCCTGTCTATGAAGAAAAAAGGTAACAACTTAAAGCGTCCAGTGATAATGGTAAAGATAACGATAAAGATGACGTCAAGCAAGTGAAAAACAACGACGATAATGGCTAACAGCAAAGCTAACAAGGCTCTGCTAACACAACCACTGCCACGCACAACATATGGACACCGATGCCAACGGGACTAAAAATGCCCCAACACCACCGTGTAAAACCCCAGGACCACCGTGTAAAACCCCAGGACCACCGTGTAAAACCCCAGGACCACCGTGTAAAACCCCAGGACCACCGTGTAAGGCCCCAGGACCACCGTGTAAGGCCCCAGGACCACACAGGGAGACCAGGAGGTCAGTTCAAATACATCCAGTGCCAAGATTTTAGAAGCAGCTGAAAATCTACAGAAAAAGATGCTGAACTTTGGAGAAGAAATGAAACGGAACACGCTAACATTGCTAAAGCGGTGGAGTTTATTAGCGCTGCAATTCAAGATTGTAAAATAAAAATGAAAAGATGGAAAATGAGTTCGCACAACTTAAAACCACAAACGCCGAGCTGACAAAAGTCCAAGATTTTGAAAGAAAAGCGTCAGAACCAGAGCTATAAAAGAAGATTTAATCTGCGCATTAACAGCTTAAAAGAGCAAAAGGAGGAAGATGTAACCCAGCTGTATTTGTCTATTCTGTGTTATTTGCTTTTCTGTATTGTTTTTACTTTATGGGTAGTGTCCCTTTAAGAGCCAAGTACGGCTTTACTTTACGGCAGCATTCCGCCTGCAGTTGCTAGGGGAACTACCGGGCTTCGGAGTTTCCGAGCTGCTGCGGAGCAGAGATGCTAGTTTCTGCCTGATGTGTGATGTTTTCCTGCTGGCCGATATCAGTGAGAGGAACGTGGGGAAGGTGTTACCCTAACCCTAACCCCTAAACCTTACCCTTACCCTTACCCTTACCCTTACCCTTACCCTAACCCTTACCCTGCGGAGGAAGAGAGAGAAGCTGCTGCCATCGTCTTTCTGGTCGCCATCCCAGTCAGGACAACCTTTCTTTTATCTATTTCATATGCATCAGACACACACACACAAATATAGAGCTCTATATGAACAATTATTTTTTCTTGCTGGCCAGCTTCTTTTAATTTTATTTTTATATTAAGGACCCTGAAACGATTCTTTGCGATCTAAGTTTTATTCTATTTTCACATTGAGAGGACTTGCTGTAGACAAATCTGATTTGTCCCACAAAGTCCAGAGGCGTGTTTAAGTGAAATTAGCACAATGCATATATTCCACTCATGTTTGGAGTGAATGTTGTTTTTATTTAGTTGTTTTCCAGGTCAACTCTCACCAAGTTAAGATGAAGTTGGATGTGTTTCAGTAACTTGTAATAAACTTAACTGGTTGATAGTAAACTGCTATCTGAACCCGAGTAAATTCTATTCTTTGGTTACAAAAACACAAGACAGAAAGTCGAGAATCTCATTTAGCAGATTATGCAGCACTGGAAAGAGAAGATGGACATTATTCTGGACACTGTACACAGATTATTGTCCAGCTTACAGGTCGGATCTTCAGGGATGAACTCTGGAGATCCACTAAGCAACAGCCGGTCCGCTGGGAGCCCAACATCCGTTTCTCTGAGGATCTCAGCAAAGAAGACCGGGAAGCAAAGTACAGCAAGCACGGATAGCTGGGATACAGGCGGGTTCAAAGGTCAAAATGCCTTTATCAACCACACCGAGTTACTACTTAGAGACACAATAGATCTACACCACATTTCTGACTTCAGGTCATTTTATCAGTTCAGGAGTTTTTGCTACCTACAGTTGAGTTTCTTCTCAGGTAAAACCCTTTCAAATACTGTTGAGTTTTTATTTTAATTTCATTTTTTATGTTTGAAAAGTGAACTTTCTCTAATTTCTGTTAATGCAAGGGGCCTAAGAGATTTTACTAAAAGGAAAAGTTTCTTTTTATTTCGAAAAGGAAAAATGCAAATATAATTTTCTTACAGGAAACTCAGTCAAAACATGAAGGCAGCATCTTTTGGTCTAAACCAGGGGTCTCAGACTTTTTTTTTCCATTGTTGTAATTAGCTTAGTTGTTTGTCGTTACTTTTTAAAATAAAGTTTTTTTAAAAAGTAGCCTGGAACAAGGAAAGAGCTGCTGTTAACTTTACTTAAATCAGAACATGGCAACGATGGATTTAGAAAGAAGTGACTGGAATAGTGAGGATTGTAGTGAGGAGGAAGAGATGGGTGGTCAAAATGAAGAAAAGGTGGGGAAGGATGGAGAGAAGCAGAAAGAAAGAGAATTGAGGAAAGTACAGAAGAATTAAAAAATCCAACTGTGAATATTATAGTAATATAGTAATGAAGGAGAAGGGGTTCTGAGGATTGATCCACTTAACAAAGTGCATGTTGGAGAAATTAAATCCTTGAGGAGATTTTAATGCATATCATTCATTATGGTGAGATGGAAAAGTTGATTATAATGGTAAAGTTTTAGAAGATCTTTTAGGTAGTAATAATCTTGTATGTTTGAATAATGGTAAGAAGACAAGAATTGATACTAATTCAGGTAAGGAATCTGTACTGGCTTTATCATTTGTTTCTAGTTGTTTGGCTCCATTTTATGATTGGCAAGTTAAAAATAAATCTGTTGGTTGTGATCATTATATTATAACCAGCAATATAAGGATGGGTCAGTACAGAGTCCTGAAATGATAGAAGGAGGAAAATGGATATTTGGGGAAAATTGAATAACTTCTGTGAATGTAAGATTTGAAATGTTCAAAATGATTTGAGTATTGAAAGTATGAATCAAGACATCAGGGAAAAATAGGAGAAAGTTATTTCCATGGTGGAAAGATGAGTGTAGAACAGCAGGCAGAGAAAGAAATAAAACATTTAAATTGGTTAAAACGTCTCTTAACTTTCAACATTTAATTGAATATAAAATATCACAGGCAAAAGTAAAAAGAACAATAAGAGCAAAAAGAATATATTGGAGAGATTTCTGACAAACGTGGTACAAAGATTGGGAAGTTTGGGGAATGATTAAAAATGGAGAAATAGAAGAGAATGGAGTTATCTGATATTTAATAAAAACAATATAGTATCAATAAACGACAGGGAAAAGGCTGATATTTTAGTAAGCACGTTTGTGGAGAAACAGTGGGAAAAATTGATCAGTTAATGAAATACAAGGAAGATAGAAAACTAAAAGGAAAAATGCTAAAGTTTTAAGAAGGAAGGAGAGTAAAACTGATGATCTGATGAATGATCCTTCCTCTATTGGAGAACCGAAAAGAGCTTTGGGTAGAACTAGAAATATTGCTCCAGGTAAAGATAAAGTGTGTTACATTATGCGAAGACATGTGAGTGACAACATTTTAAATAAATGATTAATTTTGTATAATAAGATTTGGAAAGAGGGGAGACTGCCTTGTAAATGGAAAGAAGCCATTGTTGTTCCGATAAAGAAGCCTGGGAAAGATCATAGTAAACCTGGAAACTACAGACCGACTGATTTAACGTCTAATATGTGGAAAGGATGGTGAATGAGATTAATACAATATTTGGAGTCAAAATATTTAATTGCTCCTTATCTGAGTGGCTTTCGTAGAGAAAGAGGAGAAATAGATCCTGTTTTATGTTTAGAAGATGATATTAGAAAAGCTCAGATTAATAAGGAAACTGTTGTTGCTGTGATTTTTGAGGTAGAAAAAACATACAATATGTTATGGAGAGAAAGATTAAGGATTAAATTACATCAGATAGGTATAGGAGGTAATATGTTTAATTGTTATGGGATTTTTTATGTGATATTCAAGTCAAAATAGGATCTCATGTTTCACAATCATGTAAAATAGAAAATGGAAATCCTCAAGGAAGTGTGTAAGCCCAACATTATTCTCAGTTATGATTAATGATATTTTTAAAGAATTATCAATTCGTTTTGGCAAGTCACTTTTTGCTGATGATGGAGCATTATGGAAAGGGAAAAAATGTAGAACGTCTTATTTTAAAACTTGAGGAAGGCATAGATAAAGTGGGGTTTTAAATTTTCAATCAAGAAGACAGAAGTAATGTTTTTTACAAATAAAACAAGAAATAAACTATTTTATTGACACTTACAAATAAAACAATTGGGCTTGGTAAAAAGTTGTATTTATATGGGAAAGAGTTAGAAAGGGTCGACTGTTGTGGGTTTTTGGGAGCAGTTTTTGATAAGAAACTAACTTAGGAAAATCATATAGAACATATTATGGAGAAAAGTAAAAAGGTTCTTAATATTATGAGGCGTTTAGCAGGTTGACATGGGGTGAAAGTTTTCAATCACTTAAAAATGTTTATGTGTCTCTAATTCAGTCAAGAATAGATTATGGGAGTGTGTGTATGGTTCAGCAGCTAAAACTAGATTTAAAAAAAAGATGTTATTCAAGCTAGAGCATTGAGAATTAGTTTAGGGGCAATTAAATCAACTCCAGTATTTGCTTTACAAGTAGAATCAGGAGAAATGCCATTAATTATTGGATACATTTAAAAGGACATAATGAAGATCATCCAGTTAAGAAAGTATTAGAAAATTGTTGGGAAAGAGGAAAAGAACAAATGAATAGTTTTGGGTGGGTTGAGGATGACAGAGCAAAAACATTTAATGTTTATAACAAAGAATTTAGTCCAACAGTTTTGTGGCCTTTGAGACCTACATGGACATGGAAATATATTAATATAGACAGATCACTATCAAATATTAAGGAAAGAAATATAACAGATATCTGCCAAGAATTTTATAATCAAATACAGAATAAATATAATGATTATTTGCAAATTTATACTGATGGTTAGAAAAAACCCAAAAATGAAGCAACTGGTATAGCAGCAGTGATTCCTGAATTAAAGATTAATATTTCAAAAATAACATCTAATTATCTCAGTATACATGCAGTAGAATTATATGTTATATTACTGGCTTTAGAATGGGTGGAGGATACTGATATAAGTAAAATAATAGTTTGTAGTGATTCATTATCTGCATTGTTGAGTATTGGAAAAGGAAGTACAAATAATCATCAAAATATATTATATGAGGTTATGGCTGTTCATCATAGATTATGTGAACAAAATAAAAATGTAATATTATTTTGGACTCCTGCTCATGTGGGTATTTTGGGTAAAGAAAGAGCAGATAGGTTGGCTAAGGAGGCTATTAAAAAAGAAGACATTGATATGCCAATAAAGTTATCTAAATCTGAAGGCAAAAGTTTAGTTTTGAAAAAAAGTAAGAAGATATGGAAAATTAGGTGGAATAATGAAATAAAGGGAAGATATTTATATAAAATACAAAATACAGTTGATGTAGTAAAGATTAAAAGAATTAACAGGAGGGAGGAGATAATTATAAATAAAATAAGAACCGGTCACAGTTTTTTAAATGGAACTCTTTTTAAGATGGGAAAACATCTTACTGATTTATGTAGTTGGTGTGATACTGTAGAAACGATGGAACATGTTTTTATTAGTTGTAGAAAATATGTCAATCAAAGAAGATTATTAAAAACGGAATTATGTTTTAATAGGGAATTGAAATTGAGAATGTGGTTGATCAGTTAAATAGCAATGAGGGGAAAGAGAAGATTTTTCGTTTTTAACATAATACTGGGATCATTATGAGAATTTGAGGTATAGAAATTAGGACCCAACAGATGGCAGTAGTGCAACAATAATGGATGCAAGCTGCCGTTAAAATCTAAAGAAGAAGAAGAAAGCGCAGCCTGTGTACAGTATTCAAAGAAAAGTTGGTGCAATGAGGAGAACGGGACGAAATAGAAAAGAGGAAACAGTTATATCTAGGTTGCGTTTTGGACATACAAGGTTAAACAGTAATTTATTTAAAATAGGAAAACATCGAACTGGAAGTTGTGATTTTTGTGGTCAAGAAGAGACAGTAAAACATGTTTTGTTGTTCTGTACCAAATATTCTGTTGAGAGAAGGAAATTAGTTAGCCGGTTACAAGAAAATAAATTACAGTTAAATTTACAAGATATTTTGGGAAAAATTTCTAATTCTAAAGATATAAGTTATTTAATTAATTATCTTAAGAAAACAAAATTGATAGAAAAGATTTAAGTGTTGTTATTTTATTATTATTATTATTATTATTATTATTTATTTTATTTATTTATTTTTTTATATTTTTTTTTTAATTATTATTATTATTTTATTGTTTTGTTTGTTTTGTTTTGTTTTGAGGGGGGTGTATATAGTTAGCGTCCCGATCCACACTCCATTCCAGTAGATGGCGGTAATGCACATCTAAAAGTTGTTTGCCAACCGCCATAAAAAAGGAAAAGAAGAAGAAGAAAGCGCAGCCTGCTTTACGTTCTTTATTACGTCATCTAGGCGACACGCGGGCTAGTCTTAGCAGTTAGTAGAGCGTTGTGGCTGCTCGTCTTTTAACCTAATTCACCGAATTTCAGCCGAAGCAGAAACCCGCATAACGATGGCTGCTGCCGGGGTACAGGGCAGGAAGAGGCTCCTAAAGGAGGAGGACATGACCAAGGTGGAGTTTGAGACCAGCGAGGAGGTGGATGTTACCCCCACCTTCGACACGATGGGTCTCCGGGAGGACCTGCTCCGCGGGATATACGCCTACGGTACGATCGGGGCTGGCCTGCGGCCTGCGGTGGAGTTAGCTCGGGATGCTAATGCTAATGTTCTTCCTCTGGTGAAATTGGTCAATCTACAGGAAATCGAACCTCTAGGAACCGGGTTAAAGACGGATGAACCGCAGATATTCTGGTGGAAGGAAAAGTTATTAATTTGTGTGGACCCTCTGAGGAGGAGGGTGAGTCGGAGAAACTCGCTCCGCTAACATCGCGGTTCGGACAAAACGCTATTTGGTCCTGGGGGTCGGAGAACAGGTGCTGCTTCTGCCGATAATCAGGGACCGACTCCCGGTAGCATGTTGGGACCAGCGTCGCTGCTGTGAAACTGGCAGAAATTTAAACGGAGTCCGGCGGGAACATCGCAGCACTAACAGGCGGAGGCAGAGCGGGGCTCCCGGTGCAGCTAGCATCAGGACGCTGGGAGCTAACGCTGCGTTCAGCCGTTTCAGCTTGAAAAGAGAAAAACTGGCGGAGTTTGTTTGTTTTGGTGCTAACTAGCGTTAGCAGCGACAAAATATTTACTGTCCAGATGTTAAGAGATGCTAAAGCACGGTGTGGACCAGAGACTGGACCTAACTGGTTCTAGTCTTGGTTCTGGTCCTGGTTCTGACCCGGTTCTGTGTTCCAGGCTTCGAGAAGCCGTCGGCCATCCAGCAGAGAGCCATCAAGCAGATCATCAAAGGCCGTGATGTCATCGCTCAGTAAGCCGCCCAGCTCATCACCGGCGCCTCCCGTTGTCATGGTGACTAACGCCGCTCTCCACTCTGTGCAGGTCTCAGTCTGGGACGGGGAAAACCGCCACCTTCTGCATCTCTGTGCTGCAGTGTTTGGACATCCAGGTGAGCGGCCGGTTCCGACCCGATTCTGCTCCGGTTCTGTTCCGACCCGGTTCCGACCCGTTTGCTCTCTCTGCAGGTGAGGGAGACCCAAGCTCTGATCCTGGCTCCGACTCGGGAGCTGGCGGGACAGATCCAGAAGGTAGCTCCGCCTCTTCCGTCCTCCAGGTGAGTGTTGTCTGCTGCACGCTCTGATTGGCCGGCGGTCTCACCTGCGCAGGTGCTGCTGGCGCTGGGCGACTACATGAACGTCCAGTGCCACTCCTGCATTGGTGGCACCAACGTGGGCGAGGACATCAGGAAGCTGGACTACGGGCAGCACGTGGTGGCCGGCACGCCGGGACGTGTCTTTGGTGAGTCTGGGAGGGGGCGGAGCTCCGGCCGAGGCCCCGCCCTCTCTGACCCATCACCTCTTCCCGCAGACATGATCCGGCGCCGCAGCTTGAGAACCCGAGCCATCAAGATGCTGGTTCTGGATGAAGCCGACGAGATGCTGAATAAAGGTGGGTGAGGGAGAGCCGTTAGCACGCTACCTGCTGCTAACCCCATGCTAACTGAGGCTGTCCCCATGTAAATCCTTCCATATTAATACATGCTAACGACAGCTAGTCCCTCCATGCTACCCCATGCCAACGGCGGCTTATCCCTCCATGCTAACCGATGCTAGCGATGGCTATCCCCTCTTGCTAACCGCAGCTAACCCCTCCATGCTAGCCCATGCTAACGGCGGCTGTCCCGGCAGGCTTCAAGGAGCAGATCTACGATGTGTACCGCTACCTGCCTCCTGCCACCCAGGTGGTTCTGATCAGCGCCACGCTGCCTCACGAGATCCTGGAGATGACCAACAAGTTCATGACCGACCCGATCCGGATCCTGGTCAAGCGGTGAGTCTGAAACCGGGCCGGTTTTGATGATTTGGCACTAGAACTTTGGGTCCAGACAGGAAACAGAAAAACTGCTTCCTGTCTTTATTGCAGCTGGGTTGTTGCTGAACTCTGATACAGACCAGAACCGGTTCTGGTCCAGTTGGAACCTGTAGATGTGTGATGGGGTCAAATCTGGTTAAATGAAAAATATCTGTGTAAAAACAATAAGTTGCTTCCTGTAAAACAAAAGGATTCTGTTTCACTCAGTTTGCAGATTATTTCTCTGCTCCAGGTTTGATGGTTTGACCCCGTGGTCTTAAGAGGTCATTAAATCCCAAAAGTTTTTTACTGCGCGCTTTTATCCCCCGCTGACCGTGAGACGATCAAACCAGAACCGGGTCCAAATGATTGATGTTTTTGGACCTGCCTTAGTAACGAGCTCTGAGCCGCGCTGCTTCCTGCTGCGATGGCGGTCGTTCCATCAACATGGCGGTTAGCCGAGAAAGCTGCTATTCCTACTGCTGACCCAGAACCGGTTCCAGCTCCTCTGGTTCTGGAACAAACTGAGAACCTGAGATGATCAGAACCTGCTGGTTCTGTTGAAACTGGACTGACCCAACCTCCTTTCCCCCAGTGATGAGCTGACCCTGGAGGGCATCAAGCAGTTCTTCGTCGCCGTGGAGAGAGAGGAGTGGAAGTTCGATACCCTGTGTGACCTTTACGACACGCTGACCATCACACAGGCCGTCATCTTCTGCAACACCAAGAGGAAGGTCAGACACACACACGCTGCTGCTGTTGTTTAGTGGTTGCCATGGCGACCAGAGAGCAAAGAGGGGAAGAGCTGAATTTCACTGAGGCAGAAGCTGAAACATTTCTGGTTGCCACGTTCCTGTTTCATCCAGAAATTGGGCTCATTAAGACTTTTCTTTACCTTCCCATTCGTAGTCGCTAGCAGAGTCGCTAGCAGAGTCGCTAGTGACACGTGTAGCAACATCTGGAGATGTCAGCATTATTAAATCAAAGCGCTGAACGTTGAACAAGAAAAACACTTTTTTCTCACTGTGTATGTAGACTACTCCACAGGCAGACTCGTTGCCATAGCAACGGACGCCACCAAAACACTGAACCATTTCCACACAAAGAACAGAATATTCAGTCTGTTGGGTTTCAGGTTTGATGTTTATATTGCAATTGTGATGAATTAGCTACTGGTGCTATTAGCTAAGCTAACACTGTGGTGAACTAGCCACTGGTGCTATTAGCTAAGCTAACACTGTGGTGCATTAGCAAATTTTTTTTTTAACCTAATTCCACAGCATGTCTACACATTGTGGGTGTCAAAGTCAAGCTAGCATAACTGAGCTACTTCCCTCTCCCTTGATATTTTTCCTGACAACTACTGTAGTGCTTTGCTACAGTAGTTGTCACACTGTAGCAAAGCACTGCATCCCGTTGCTTTGATATTTATTTAAAATCAATGCTAGTCATTGTTAGCCAGCAGCTTTTTGACCTCAGCTGCAACGGATCCATAGAATACTAATGTAGCGCCCCCTGCAGGTTGTAGCG
Source organism: Xiphophorus maculatus (assembly GCF_002775205.1). Classification (NCBI taxonomy): domain Eukaryota; kingdom Metazoa; phylum Chordata; class Actinopteri; order Cyprinodontiformes; family Poeciliidae; genus Xiphophorus; species Xiphophorus maculatus. The sequence continues at coordinate 121,950 of NC_036447.1, read as the reverse complement.
GCATACAGCATCAGTATGGGCCAAAGCCTGATGGGAAATGTAGTTAGCTTGTTTCTGCTGCAGGTGGACTGGCTGACGGAAAAGATGAGGGAGGCGAACTTCACCGTGTCGTCGATGCATGGAGACATGCCCCAGAAAGAGAGAGAGTCCATCATGAAGGAGTTCAGGTCCGGTGCCAGGTGAGACTGGGAGGAGACTGGGGGAGAATGAGGCAGACAGGGCGAGACTTGTAGACCCGTCCCCACTGACACGGGTCCCCTGTGTCCCCAGCCGGGTCCTGATCTCCACAGACGTGTGGGCGCGCGGACTGGACGTCCCCCAGGTGTCGCTAATCATCAACTACGACTTGCCCAACAACCGAGAGCTCTACATCCACAGGTAGGCCGTGGCGCAGTGACCCCCTGGGCAAAACATTATGACCGCTGCAGAACAGGTCCGAGGTTCTGATTGGTCACCTGACCCTTCGTCTCTCCCAGGATTGGCCGGTCGGGTCGCTATGGCAGGAAGGGCGTGGCCATCAACTTTGTGAAAAACGACGACATCCGGATCCTGCGGGACATCGAGCAGTACTACTCGACCCAGATCGATGAGATGCCCATGAATGGTACCGGCCTGTTTCCATGGCAACAATGATGGCTCTGCTCCCGCCGGCTGTTTCCATGTTAACACTTTGTCTGGTTTTCTTTGCAGTGGCTGACCTGATCTGACCTGATGACGTCACAGCCCCACCCCTTCCTGTTTACTCCTCATTGGCCTCAGTTGCTTCCTGTTTTACCTGTCCAGGTGACGTTCGCTGTTGAACGTCAGCCGTTTTTGTAAATAAATTTGCTTTGGATTCATGTATGTTGCTGATATCTTGTTTCCATGGAAACGCTCCACAGCCACTGTGGACTAGCAGCAGTGCCCCCTGACTGCAGGAAGAGGAACTCAACGCACAGCCAAATTTGTTGAAATATTTTTAAACAGAAAGAAAAAAATCAAAAATTCAGATTTTATGAAGAAACATTGAATGCATCAGAGAGGTGGAGCTCCGTGGATTTGGCTTCGCCTCCAAACATTTTAACATGTAAAAACAATAAAAACTTGAGTATTTCATTTACAGGACAAGAAGCAACGTGCTGCTAGCAGGAAGTGATGTCATTGTGTTGGAGGGACGTAGAACCCAACATCAATCAGGAAGTGACTTCACAATATTGGAGAAAAGGAAGTGATGTCAGACTGTCTGGGCGCAGGAAGTTAGAGCTGCTTCCAGCAGCAACCGATCAGATGAAACTTCCTGCATGTGAGCCAATGACCAGAAACGGTTTACAAAAAAGTGTTCTGATTGGTCCATCGAGCTCTGTGGGCGGATCCTATGGCTCTCTGCGGATGAACCAGATCTCGTTGCGGCGCTGCGGCGCTCCAGGGTTGTCGTACACGGCGACCATGTAGCGGTCGCCGTGTACGCCGGGGTCACCGGGGTCGAGCAGTTCCCGCAGGACGCGTATCTGCCAGCCCACCGTTTGCTCCGTGGTCGTCCCATAGAACGTCCTGCACGCAATCAGAGAGTCAGGGGCGGGTCAGCTGATGTCCCGCTGCAGAAGGGGTGGGGCTTACCTTGCAATTACTCTGATTGGCTCCCGGTAGGTGACGCTGATGTCGGGATCGAGGGAGCGCGGTGCGCTACTCTGGAACTCGGAGGGAAGAAAGAAAGCCGTCTCCACACTCTTCTCAAAAGTTTTGCCGTCCTCCATCACCTGGACGCTGCTGACCACAGGTACGGTCATGCCCAGGTAGCGCCCTGCGACCACAGAGACGCTGTGATGTCATCAGTCGCGCCAGCCGACAGGTGTGAAAGCGGGGCCTCACCTGCAGAGTTCTCCTTGCAGATGAAGCGCATCAGCTTCATGAAGGCGAGGGAGATGCTCTGTTCGTACAGATCCTCGCCGCTCCGTGAGCCCACCCAGAACCCGGCTGGGTACCGCCGCTCCTCGTACAGAACCTCGCCCATCTGCACACACACAGGCCGTCACCATGGCAACAGCTACTCAGAACCGGGAGTTCCCGTTAAGGCCTGTACCTTCTCATGGCGGGCGATCAGGACGAAGGGCAGCGGCTCCCTCTGCTGGCGGTTCCGGGTCATTTCCTGGATCGGCCCGGTCATTTCTGGAACACAAGGAAAACAGGCCTCTGATTGGATGAGTGTTTGGCCCCGCCCCCTCAGCAGGCCTCTGATTGGATGAGTGTCTGGCCCCGCCCCCTCACCTGCAGGGACAGACACCTGGTGGGTGCTGGCCACAGCCTGCCAGTGGCTCAGCAGGCCGTCCTCGTCCCCCATTGGCTCGGTGTTGTCGGTGATGTCATCGTCCAGCTGCTCGTCGTCCAATCCCTCCAAGTCATCCAGTGAGATCAAAGCCATGACGGCAGCGGACCGGACCTGCGGACCAGACAGAACCAGAACCATCAGAGCAGCCAATCAGATCCCTGCACCTGCTGCAGAACACCTGACCAACAGGGGGCGCCTTGCAGACGACCAGGACCAGAACCTCTGGATCGGTTCTGCTGAAAGGACCTTTTGAGTTCTGAGCACAATAATCTGTGACGTCACGAGATATAAAACGCTCTTTAATGTAAATCGCTCTGACGTCACACTCAGACCTTTAATGTAACACACCCCCCCTCCCGGGTTGAACCGGTTCTGACCCGGTACAGTAGTTTCGCTCGTGACACGTTTACTATGTCAGCACAAAACCTGGACCGGTTCAGCCGGACTGGATTGAAACAGAAAGTAGGTCACGAACGGAACTGGTCCAAACAGAACCGAACTCGCTGCGAACTCTGTTCTGTGATGGTTCCGAGATTCTGCTGCCCCTCCTGATTCTACAAGCAGACAGAGCCGGTCCAAACCCGAACGGAACCGAACCGGAGCGGGTTCTGTACAGATTAGCTCTGTTAGTAGCAGGTTCGGATCAGCGGCAGCACCGAATCGAACCGAACCGGACCGCCGCTGAGCCCGGCCCTGGGCGGGATGGCTTACCGTGTTCTGGTCGCACCTGTTCCTCAGGTGAGTTCGGAGCTCCGACGGTCCAAACAGTTCAGAAGCTTCTCTGCTTCCGGCTACTGGTCTGCGCCAAGACTTTCAGAATAAAAGCCTGATGTCAGCAGCTGAGTTTCGAACTGATCTGAGTCGAACCGAACCAAGCGACCCGTTTGTAGACATGACGTCATACCATAGCAACAATAATAAAGACTTTAATCCTGTTTTTATTTTTACTGTTTACTGCTCAGAACCAGAACCTACTCGGGATTCTGCAGGTCGAACCGAACTGGGTTCTAAGTTCTGCTGTTTAGAACTCCAGTAGCGGTTCTGCAGAGACAACAGAACCGAATCAGAACCTAACGACAACAAGCTGCGGGTGATTCTTCATCATCTTGGATCACGAATAATCAATCAGCTCAGCTCCTCTCTGCAGCCGACCTTGCAGAACCAGGACCGATCCAGAACTGGTTCTGTTTGGGCTTCAGACATTGTCAGCTGATTTTTTTGTTTGTTTGTTTTTTGGATCTTTATTTCTCCAGAACCTTTAACGGGTCGGAAGTTCTACTGAATCCATCTGGTTCTGTTACAGACAATTTCAGTTTGGGTCGACCAGAACCAGAACCAGACGGCGGTCCTGCCTGCAGAAGAACCTGGTGCTTTATAACCCTGCAGAGCCCTGTTGGTCAGGTTGGGACTGGTACCGGTACTGCCTGCTCATCTCTAGATGATCATGATTGGACCTGTTTCCTTCTGGACTGGGTCCACCAGAACCAGGAGTTCTCAGGTTCTGACCCGGCTGACATTCATCATCTGGAATATTTAGATGAAAACTGAAGCTGGAGGGAAATGGAAAGTTCTGGTTCTGGACTGGTTCTGACCCATAATACAGCTACTTAAACCCATTTAGTTGCTGTGATGGTTCTGGAAGCCCAGGAGACATCTGCAGGTTCTGGTTCTGTTGGACCAGAGGTGATATTCATGCTGGGTTCTGGTTCTGATTCCAAATGGTCAGAAGGAGCGACATCAGTCGGTTGTCCGAACCAGAACCGGTACACGACCCTGGTTGTGGGTCGGTCCAGATCTTGGTTCAGTTGCTCATCTGTGGTTTCAGAACCCGTTAGACTTCCTGCAGGTACCAGAGAGCAGGTCGGACCTGATCCAATTAGGCGGTGACTACTCCCCCTTTTGGTGGGAGGAGCTTCTCCAGGAGGTGCTGCTGCTTTTGGTCCAAACAGAACCGGGTTAAAGTTCAGAACCCCAGCATGATATCAGTAAAATCACTAAACACGATTTTCCTGCATCATAAATGTTTATTTTGATGCAGTTATCAGTTATTATCGATTATTATCGGTTATTATTACTTGCTACCAAGGTGAACTTGTTGGTGTCGGTCACCAGCACTCTAATTTGAACTCTAATTTTTAGATGTCCGTTTTTTAAACCAAGCTGCCACTCACAACATGGCGGTGTCCGCTTCTCTGCGCTGCTGTTTTTATAGCCTGTTGCCATGGCAGCAGGCTCCTGGCTGTTGACCTTGATGCAGCTCAGATCTGAACAGCGTCAGCAGAACCGGGCCGCTCTGAGCGCGCTCTGTTGGCTCAACACGACCACTTCCTGTCACAGCTGATCAATAATATCCTCATTATCAATAATCAGCTGCAGAAACACGTCTGGTGTCAGCAGCACCTGCTCCTCTTTGCAGTTACACCAGTCACCATGGCAACCATCCACTGTGTCCGGCCACATTAACGTCGTCCTTGAGATGTGGGAGACATTTACTTTGAAAGTGCCATAAGGAAGTGGCCTCACCTGGTGGTTCCAGCTCAGTGACCTCCATCCTGCTGCTTCATCACCATGTCACACCTCGGCGGGGGGGGGGGGGGGGGGGGGGGGGGGGGGGGGGGGGGGGGCGACTCTGACTGGGTGCTAATTAACCACACACACACACACACACACACACACAGAGACACACACGTTTGCGTGGCTATATTTGTGGGGACTTTCCATTGATTTCCATTCAGAATAACTCTAACCAAAACTCATTTCACATCTTAGTCCTAAATCTGACCTTTGACCCTCTTGTGGGGACCAGGCTTCGCAATTGGTATTAGTATGTGTCAAGAAAATGGTCCCCACAAAGTATTACTCACACACACACACACAGTCCCCCCTCCAAGGTGATCTGGACCCGCGGGTCGATTTGAGCTGATGGAGCTTCGGGACGATGATCAATACCTGCTGTGGGGAGGAAGAGGAAGAGGAGGAAGAGCTGACAGGAGGCAGCTTCTGTCCCGGTGGAACCTGAGCTGCTCTGGGTCTGGTGGAGGTTCTGGTCCAACTGGGTGGAGTTGGTTGTTAAAGGATCCACAATTATTTCTAATAATCAACTTTATTTTGGAAATATTTATTGTAGATGTAAAAACTATACAGTAATACATCTGTAGTTTATTTAGTTTTTATAAATTTTAATAAAATATTGTCCCATTTCCAAATAAGGTCTGAGACTGACAGCGGTCCGTCCCGCCCTTCCTGTTTGCTGCAGAGAGGTCCTTCTCGCCGTAACCCTATTCTGCATGCAGCATGCTGTGGGGAGTAAAACCCGGACTGGAGTCTCATGACTATTCTATCAATCAAGTGGAATAGATTCTTTCACAAAACAATATTATGTGCTGTATTTGTTAGGCTTGTCCACAATGCCCAGTGGTCAAATGATGACATCACTTAAGCCACGCCCCCTGCTAATGGGAAATGTCATGTTTTACTGTGAACGGTCTCTGTCTGACCCTTTTCACCTAATCAGAATGAAACTGACAGGATTTCCAATCCTGATCAGTTTTAGATGGTCATTTGGTGACATCACCTTAGCCCCGCCCCCTTCCAAAAGGAAGTCACCTGTAGTTTCGGTCTTTTTCTCTTCATTCATATAAGTTTAAACCTGAGCCAAGTGACATACAATAAGATGATGATGAATCTCTAACCAGTGGTGTCCCAAGTGGAGGCCCGGGTTTAACTCGGCTGCATCCAACGGTGACTCATTAGAAAAACATCGACCTGTTACCACCACCAGGGAGAAACTGAACCATGTGGGCGTGGCAGCATGGCGAATTTCAATCCCTCGCCGTTTGCATACGGTAGTCTCTAAGTCATACATGAGCCATCTGATTTACACCAAACTGGAGATGTTATGACCTTTGTTCACCTCTAAAGAGGCCAATGCTATTACATCTTTTAGCTAGCATTAGCTAGTCACCTTTCAGCTAGCATTAGCTAGTCATATTTCAGCTAGCATTAGCTAGTCATATTTTAGCTAGCATTAGCTAGTCACCTTTCAGCTAGCATTAGCTAGTCATATTTCAGCTAGCATTAGCTAGTCATATTTTAGCTAGCATTAGCTAGTCATCTTTCAGCTAGCATTAGCTAGTCATATTTTAGCTAGCATTAGCTAGTCATCTTTCAGCTAGCATTAGCTAGTCATCTTTTAGCTAGCATTAGCTAGTCATTTTTCAGCTAGCATTAGCTAGTCATCTTTTAGCTAGCATTAGCTAGTCATTTTTCAGCTAGCATTAGCTAGTCATTTTTCAGCTAGCATTAGCTAGTCATTTTTCAGCTAGCATTAGCTAGTCATTTTTCAGTTAGCATTAGCTGTATTGAACAGCTTTACCCAACTCACTCTGTTACTTTGGGGGGAAAACTGTTCAAAGTTCTTTGCGTTTTGCTGGTTTGCTGCTGTGATTCTAACACACCTGAGCAGCTCTGCACAGGTGTGCAGCATCTTAGCGCTCATGTTGCGTTTAAAGGCGGCTCGGAAATATAGCCGACTGCTGAAAACAGTGACAGAGGACACAGATATGGGAAGTGCGGAAGCCCCTACTGTATCAAATCCATACAGGAATAACAGACAGTTGGCCACTTATAGGTAAAAACAACAAACAGCTTGAAGTCCAGGGGGGCACGGCTGACTCTGTGGGCGGCCAATGAACCTCAATGCCCCTCAATGCCCCCCAATGCCCGCCCATGCCGCCGGGCCTGCCCTGGACCCCCCTGGATCTGCATGAAATGGTTTGTTCCTGGTGACGATGTTCAGCAGTAGTCAGTGGAAAACATGAAGGACTGTGGGATATTTTGTTTGAGATGGAGAAATGTGAACTTGTCAAAACAGAATTTTTATATGTTGTCAACTTTTTTATTATTTATGGTAAATATCATATTCACACCTCCAAACATTTACAACAAAAACCTAATTTCCAGATTTTATTATCTTCTATTAATATCTATTTAGAATCCTTAAAAATCAGCTCAAATGCTAAAGCCATTCAAATCATAACTGCCCTTAAAGACCTGCAACCCTGGAGCACCGATTTCATTTTGACATTGTAAAATAATTGTTCTATGTTCTGTAAAGCCCATTTATGTTGTATCTGTTTGTAATTATTACTGTTCTATGTTGTTCACATATGTTCTTTGTTTGCAATAAAAAAAAAGAACGACTGTGGCAGTTTCTAAGCTGCTAAGAAAAATAATAAAATCAGGTTTTCAAAAAATAAAAAATAGAGAGAGGGAGAGAGAAAAAGACAAGAGTGTCAATTTGTAACCCAGTTTTTCTCCGAGAGGTGAGTAGACTGAGAGATTATCAACCATTTAGCATAGTTAGCTTAGCTACAGACGACTGTTTGCCTCCATTTCACTTGCATTTAATGAATTCAGGGGGAAAGAAGTTACTAACATATTAATATATTTAACTTGTCCCTGTACCTTTTACCACGTAACAATAGCTGAGTCGGTCAGCAGCAGCTCTAACCCCGATACCAGCATAACCTTTAACCCCTGTTCCAGTGAAAAAGGTGAGCAACATTGTGTCCAATGACAAGCTAGTTAGCATCATTCCAGTGAGTCTGTAGGGATTTCTCTGTCTTTGTTCTTTTTACAATGACGTAACAAAAACACTATAAATATTACTGACAGAAATTCAAACAATCTTTATATAATGATGATAAAAACAGCCTCCTGTCTGGACTGGAGGCTGTCCAAACAGTTTTACCTTAACTTGTGTTTAAATTATAGATATGTTACTACGCCCTCTCCTGAGTGAAATTAAAGCTGCACTAATGTAACTTTTATAAAAAAATACATATTTTTTTACATATTTTTTCAAACTGTCATTATGTTGTCGAAGTATGGCATGAGAGATGATTTGTGAAAAAATGACTTCCTCTGCCTTCTCCCAGTGCTCTCTAGACACAACCAATTAGAGGCAACGAGGCGGGTTTTAGTGCTGTCAATCACAATCTCATGTGGCTGCTCATCTTTCCTCCCCATCACTCTGTGCTACGCTATAGCTAGCGCAGCCTGTTGTAAATGCTCAGTCTAGTTAGCATAGCTACCAGTGACAGCAGATAAACATTTTTCCTGTAATAATAAGTTGTTTTTCCACTATTAGCACATTTAGCAGTGAGTGAATGAGGTTCCTCGTGGGGAGAGACATTTCAGTAATCTAAAACTAATTTAAAAAATGTAAGCAGCCTACTTGCAAACAGCATGCAGACTGTTGCATGTAAAATTCATGAGAAGTAAATATTGTGCTAGTATCCAAAGAAAGCGAGGCCGTTGCAAACCTTTAAAATTTGACGCCTTTTATGGGTCAAATAGACAGAAGAAATGTATTTTTTTTGTCATGGGGCCCAAGATTTCTGGCGGCGCCCCTGTGTCCAGTAGAGCTTCCTGTTTTCAAAGCCTCCTGCTTTTAGTAGATTCCTGTTTTATTTTGGAGAGTGTGGGGTTTTCTCCTCACTTCCTGTTCTTGAAGCTCCTGTCGGTTCTGTTTTATCTGGTCGGGTTTGGGGGGAGGTGTTGAGTTACAGGAAGCAGCAGAGGCCAGCAGGGACGCTCCTGAATTATTGATCGCTCTCATAGCTTTTATTTTCTTCCTGGGATGACGGCAGAAGCATTCACCTGAGATTTCCCAGGAGGCCTCAGTCACCCGGTCGCCACAGAAACAAGATAAAGCTGACAAGGACGAAGATGAGTCCAGTCGAGTCACATGACCCTGACTCTCTCCAACAAGAAAACACACCCGGACGCCCCCACCCACTAATCCCTCCATCGATCTGCAGACTCAGCGCTAATCTGGAGTTTCCTTCACAACCGAATTTCAAAATAAAACCACTGGATTATATCACCTGCTCATTAAGGTGCCTGTGCTAGCCCTATTTATCTCTGAGCCAAATATTTAGATTTGACACTAAATCACTTGCTGATAACCGGAAGTGGACCACCAAAATAAAAAGATGGGTCTTCATAAACCGTCATGTCTCCAATCATCATCGTTCAGCTGAAAACAGAACGAGTCGAGATGCTTCAGCATCTCACCAGCAGGACTTATGGAGGAGTTGGCTCAGCCTTTATTTTGAAAGTCCCCCTCCCTCCACCTATCTCAAAGTAAATTTCTATTTTGGCTAAACATGTAGCTCTGAGCTAACTGACTAGTTTGGAGATGAATATTTAGCTATCAATCAATCAAATGTTATTTGTTGATCACATTTCAACAACAGAACAAAGAATCGAAACTTTCCATTTAGTCCAAACGATAAATTATTAAACCGTTGAGTGATTTATAAACAACCAGTGAAGTACTGAAGAACCGGGTGCTGTAGAACCGGGTGATGTAGAACTAGGTGCTGTAGAACCGGGTGCTGTAGAACTAGGTGCTGTAGAACCGGGTGATGTAGAACTAGGTGCTGTAGAACCGGGTGCTGTAGAACTAGGTGCTGTAGAACCGGGTGATGTAGAACTAGGTGCTGTAGAACCGGGTGGTGTAGAACAGGGTGATGTAGAACTAGGTGGTGTAGAACAGATTGGTGTAGAATCCGAGGGTTCCAGGATCCACCTTGGGGAACCCCACATGTGACCTCTGACCTCTTGAAACAGAAATCCCAGTTCTTCAGGTTGGACTGGAACCAGTTGAGCTCTGGACTGGAAAGTCTGACCCAGTTCTCCAGTCGGTTCAGTAACATGATCAGAACCAGATCTGTGGTTCTTCCACCGTCTGTGTTTATATGGATAAACTAGACCTTCAACTAGGCCGGTCTCAGTGCTGTGGTAACCATGGAAACCAGGTTACCGGAAACAGCTGCAGGTTGGAGATCCAGACGGATTCTACCAGGTTTGGTACCTGCTGCTTCTGAAACACCTGACCAGGTGAGATAGGGTGACCAGACGTCCTCTTTTTCCCGGACATGTCCTACTTTTCAGACCTAAAAAGATGTCCGGGGGGAATTTAAAAATCGTCCGGGATTTTGGTCAATTGCCTCAAAACACATTACATAGCTTACAGTGCATTGTAGGGCACTGCGTGTCACGTAATCCCTGAGCTGCGTCAGTGCGGGCAGCCCTGCAAACAACATGCGAAAGCGGAAATGTATGTAGTTTTCCCGCTCTTAGACTTTCGCCCCCCCCAGCCCCCCCGCTGCAGGTTGTCCGGATTTTCCCAAAGTAAAATATGGTCACCCTAAGGTGAGATGAGTTTGTGATGAAGGACATCCAGACAGTGATTTAATGATTCATTATTTCTTCTGGGGTTTTATAAGGAAATAGTTGAAATTGGGTTTAAGTTGGATAAACAGTGGTGCTGGATTTAGGGTGGATGTGGAGATTAATCCTCTAATTTCTAAATAACTGGGATGATTGCTCTGAGCGAAATCCAAATTTAGTCTGAAACTTTATAACTTAACGCAGAAAGGCGGCGCAGTCTCTGAAAATATGACTTTGTTTTTTCCTCTTCAAAGAATTAAATAATAATCTGAATAATCCAGATTAACTGAACATGATGATGCGTAATCAGAGGGACTGTCGTTCTGTTGGACTGGACTCAGAACCAGCAGGTGGTTAGAACCTGTTGATGACATCAGATGGTGTTGTTGCAGCATCACCTGGACAGGTGTAGGTCAAAGTTTACTTCGGTTCTTTGATGCCAGCAGGAAGGGAGTCACTGGAAGTTTCTAGAACAATAATGACACTGGGCTTTTATTGTGAAGGGCCGGCTTCCGGTGCAGCAGCCCACCTGCACGCACCTTGACGCAGCTCAGAGGCCAGTCGGCATGACAACGCGCTCTCCAGGGCAAACCGGGAACAGCTGATGGAGGAGGAGGATGGCAGCTCAGCATGTCCAGTAACGGAACCCGCGCAGACAGCAGAACCGCCGCCGGTTCGGTCCAGCTGCCGGCCATGGAGAGAGCGCGGCCCATCACGGTGAAGGTGTCCGCGGTGAGCCTGGCGCTCAGCTCGCTGTCCCTGCTGCTGCTGGTCACCGCCATCTCCACCGACCACTGGTACCAGACCGACACCCGCAGGCACAAGCAGAACTGCGACGGTTCCGACTCCAACGACCAGAAGAACCGGGAGATGCCCATCTACCACCTGCCGCTGGTGGACACCGGCGGCGCCGCGGCCCGGCAGCGGGACGTGGCGCTGATGAAGCCCGTGCATGTGGGCAGCAGGGAGGAGGAGCTGCTGGAGAACTGGCGGGCCATCCTGGGGATGGGCATCCTGGAGACGGAGTGCGGCAGGCCGCTGTTCTCCACGCACTCCGGCCTCTGGAGGAAATGCTACTTCAAGGGATTGGACCCGGACATCGACAAGCTGATCGACCGGGGTGCGTGAACCGCGCGCGCGCGCGCACACACACACACACACACACTGATAAATGCACCACCGATGAGGGATGGATGGGAATGGTTAATCACGTGATCTGCTGCTGCGGATGTTCCGTTCAGACACCTGAGCTTTCTTTAGGTGTGACCCCTGATGACATCACAGGAGGTCATAGAACAGAAAGCTGACTGCGAGGACGTCAAAGGTCCCCTGGTGACGTCATGAGGTCATCAGTCTGTGTTGAAATTGAACTGGAGTGAGAAGAAGCTCAGTTTGGATTCAACCCAATACCTGCCGGTACCAGTGAACTGGGAGGACTGGTGGGACTGGCAACCTGTCCATGGTGTCAGCAGTTGAGAGCTGGTTCTGGTTCTTCTGGTTTTTGTTCTGCTGGTTCTGGTTCTGCTGGTTCTGGTTCTTCTGGTTCTTGTTGGACACACCACCTGCAGCTTTCCTCCAGCCTCCTGCTGTGACCCGGTTTCCCCTAGAGCTTCCTCTGGTTGGATGGTTTGTTCGGGTTCTGGATCTGATCCCGGTCGGACTCCTGTAGAACTCTTAGAAGAACATCCAGCGGTCCAGACACAGGTTCCAGAACGATCTGGGTTCCAGATCCTGTCCAGGTGTTGAAGACGTGCAGCTGGATAATGCTGACCTCTGACCCGACCCAGCAGCGGTGGGCCAGGACGGATCAGAACCAGGGTCCTGCTGACCTGAGACCAGCACACTGGGTCCTACCAAATGCTCTGACCCACTCTGGACCTGACAGAACCAGAACCACAGATTACATCAGCCTCCATTAGTCAGATTAAAGCCATGCCGCATCACTACATTTCCCATGATGCACCTGCCACTCTGACCCTGATGGTTGGCAGGTTATTAGGGCGCTTCTGCTGGTTGATGACATCATCAAAGGTGTGTCTCACCTGTGTGTCTGCAGGTATCGCAGATCGCTGCACGGCTGTGAAGTACCACTTCTCTCAGCCAATCAGATTAAGGAACATCCCTCTGAACCTGACCAGGACCATCCAGCAGGACGAGTGGCACCTGCTGCGTAAGCACACACACACACACACACACACACACACACACACACACACACACACACACACACACACACACACACACACACACACACACACACACTTGTATGTTTGTTTCTGTATGTTCGCAGGGACTAAACATTGACTTACATTCATTTCTAATATGAACCTGAAAACAGTTCCTGTAGGTGCCTGTGGCTCCTGTGGGCTCCTGTGGCTCCTGTGGGTTCCTGTAGGCTCCTGTTGGTTCATGTGGGTTCCTGTATTCTCCTGTGGGTTCCTGTAGGCTCCTGATGGTTCGTATAGGTTCCTGTAGGCTCCTGTGGGTTCATGTGGGTTCCTGTAGGTTCCTGTTGGTTCATGTGGGTTCCTGTATTCTCCTGAGGGTTCCTGTGGGTTCCTGTAGGCTCCTGATGGTTCGTATAGGTTCCTGTAGGGTCCTGTGGGTTCCTGTTGGTTCCTGTTGGTTCCTGTAGGTTCCTGTGGGCTCCTGTTGGTTCATGTGGGTTCCTGTATTCTCCTGTGGGTTCCTGTAGGCTCCTGATGGTTCGTATAGGTTCCTGTAGGTTCCTGTGGACTCCTGTGGGTTCCTGTTGGTTCCTGTAGGTTCCTGTGGGTTCCTGTTGGTTCCTGTAGGTTCCTGTGGGTTCCTGTGGGTTCCTGTAGGCTCCTTTGGGTTCCTGTGGGTTCCTGTTGGTTCCTGTGGGTTCCTGTAGGCTCCTTTGGGTTCCTGTGGGTTCCTGTTGGTTCCTGTGGGTTCCTGTAGGCTCCTGTGGATTCCTGTAGGTTCCTCTATGCTCCTGTAGTTCTATTTCATCCCTACTGACCGCCAGAGGGCGTTGCTGAAAGCACTGAATGTTCCCTTCGCGCATGCGCCGTTCAGTAATAATATCAACAGAGTCACACCTGTGACATATCGGATGATCAATCAGATCATCTGATTGATCAGATGATCTGATGATCTGAAAAGAGGAAAAGTTCCTCTTTTCTTCTCACGTGCGGTTCGCTTTGTATGGCATCGGCCTTTTGGATTTCTGGATCTTTCTCCGTTGTTGGACCCCTGACTGCCAGTTGGCCAGAGTAGCGGTGTATCGCCCTCCTAGGGCTGCGACGGATCTTCGTTCAAGGTACTGTTTGTTGGAGATGACAGCGTTTGCGCCTCCTCTCCCAATTCGCAGCTTATAACTACTGTGTTTGTACACATGTTGGAGCTTAGCTAACGGTGTTAGCCTTTCTAAGATTTGACATTTCGCTTTAATTGGTGACGGTAGCGTTCTCCGCCCCCTCTCCCAATCTTGATTTGATTTTCATTTTATACTGGACATAGCGGAACGCGTCTGCCTGTCGTTGGTCTGCTGTTTTTTCTGTAATTGGTGACGGTAGCTGCTCGCCCCCTCTCCCAATTTCAGCCGATCTTGTGATCTTAGTTTTGTGTTTGGCTCACCTGACTCTTGTTTGCTGCTTTAATTGGTGATGGCAGCGTTTTCGCCCCCTCTCCCAGTTTTATTTTTTTCGTCCTTTATTCCGGACATAGCTGACGGTGTCAGCCCCTTTGTTGCCATTTTTAACTGATTGGTGACGGCAGCGTTTTCGCCCCCTCTCCCAATCGTAGTCTGCTCTGTCTGCCTGTGATTTGACTCGCTTCAGTTTTGGACATGATTAGCTCCCACTGTTGTGCGGATTGCGGGGCTGTGCTTCAGGCAGATGATGGTCACGACCTGTGCCATGTCTGCCTTGGGCATGATCACCTGGCTGAGGCCCTGTCAGAAAACCCTTGCATGAACTGCAGCTACATGCCCCATGCAGTGAAAGTGGCTCGACTGGCCCAGTTACGCCCTGAATGTGGCAATGACCTTCCACCTTCTGGGCAGGTGGCCACTCCTAGGCGCTCTAAGGGCAGGACTGAGGCCACAACCTCTGTGGCTCCTCCAAAGAAGAGGCGAGCTAAATCTGATCGGGGTCTTTCCACAAGGGTTGAACGATTGTCTGTGGAGATGAAATCCCTTCTTCAGGCACCTCAGGTGGATGCTCCCATGACTGGGTTCTCTTTCCCACCTGTGCCAGTGTTAGCTGTGGAGGACGATGTGCTGTCTTTGGCTGCCTCTGACTCTCACTTTGGGAATGAGGAGGAGGAGGCACAGACGTCTCGCGCTTCGAAGACTGGCTCACACTCTTTGTCTCAGAGTGCGGCTAGTGGCTCAGATGACAGTTCCATGCAGTACATCATGCATATGGCCTTGAGACGGCTGCAGCTGGATGTCCCGCAAGTGCTGGAGTCCGTTCCTGGCAGTGCCTTTTTCAGGCGCGGACAAGGCCCTACTCCCTTTCTGTCCCTCCATTAGAGGAGTACCTCAGGGAGTTGCATGCTTGTTGGCAGGACCCTAGAGCCTTTTCACGTCTCTCCACAGATGGTTGGGTGTTGGCAGCTATGCATGATTCGGTCAAGGCAGGCTTGGATCGTGTGCCTGTGGTCGAACCTGCTATTGCCTTGCTCATTGTGTCCACAGATGAAGCCCTGCGTGATGATGTTCGGTGCCCGTGGGCTCAATATCGCATTACAGATTGCTTCCTCTGTAAAGCGTATAATGTTGGAGCTCGTGCCGGCCACCTTGGCAATTCCTTGGCGCACCTCATGGTTGCCCTTTCAGAATACCAGTAGGGCAGATACAGCTATCGGCTTTAGCAACGCAGTGCTTCAGGCCTTTGCATTCATGACCAGAGAGCTTGGGCGTGTGATGTCCTTTCTAGTCCAGGCTCGCCGACAAGTCTGGCTGGCTCAGTCCACATTGACTGAAACCTGCCGCATGTGTCTTGGTTGGGCCTCAAGGTGAACTTGGAGAAAAGCTGTCTGTTTCCATCGCAGACAACCACTTTTCTTGGGTTGCTTTTGGATTCTCCCTCCATGACAGCCTGCCATCTGTCCGGAGGGTGGACGACATTCTCCAGCTGGTGAGTCGATTCAGGCTGGGCAGGCAGCTTCCTTATATCGCCTTCCTGCAGCTGCTGGGCAAACTAACATCGGTTACTTGGGCCATCCTTGGCCCGGGGTCCTCCTATATCCCTTTCCGCCCCTTCCCTGATTTGGCCGACTCTTCAGAGTGTTCTCGAGGAGGGCCACAGGATGTTGCTAGTAGCTCCGTATTGGCCGGCACGGCCATGGTTCCTACTTCTATGGAATCTGTGTCACGGGGTCTCATGGTGTCTTCTGGCCAGGAGGGATTTTCTGTCTCAGTTGGGGGGTTGGACAGGGCATCCCGATCCCCAATGCCTCTGGCTGTGGATGTGGCCACTGGGAGGCTTAACCAGCAGCTGACTGGGTGTTCAGATCCGGTCAGACACACTATTTTGAGTGCCAGGACATTCTCCACTCGTCAGCAATATGAAAACAGATGGCGTCTGTTTTCCCGGTGGTGTTCTGCCTGTAATGATGATCCGGTCACCTATGCGGCACCCACTATTTTGGAGTTTCTTCAGGCTCTACTAGATAAGGGCCGCTCTCCTTCAACGCTTAAGGTATATGTAGTAGCTATATCATCTAGTCATGCTGACACTGATGGCTGTACAGTGGGGAGCCATAATCTGGTTTCTCTTTTTTTGCGTGGTGCTCGTAGACTGCACCTGCCAATTTTTCTAAGAGCACCAGTTTGGGACCTGTCCTTGGTCCTCAGTGCTCTGTGCCACCCTCCATTTGAGCCTTTCGTTCAGGCGGACCTCAAATGGTTGTCATATAAGACTGCTTTTTTGTTGGCTATTGTCTCAGCTAAGAGGGTCAGTGAGCTACATGCTCTTTCTGCCAGCCCATGATGTCTCAAATGGAGTTCAGATGGCTCTGGTGTTACCTTGTGCCCAAACCCGACGTTTGTCACTAAAGTGTTTTCTCATTCTCATTGTAACCAGCCATTGAGATTGGTGCGTTTTCAGCCTACGTGAGGGAAGCTGGTGATAGTTCTGAGTTACTGTGCCCAGTGAGGGCACTGAAAGCATTTATTGCAGCCACTGCTGTTATAAGATGCTCAGACCAGCTGTTGTGTTATGGGGGCCCTAGATTAGGTTGTCCTCTGTCCAAACAGCATCTCTCCCATTGGATTGTGGATGTCATCTGCCATGCCTACGCTGCAGGGCGCCGCCCCCAGCCAGTTGGCGTGAAGGCACACTCTACCAGTAGCGTTTCCACTTCCTGGTCAGCCTGGAGAGGAGTTCCACTGGAAGCTATATGTGCTGCTGCATCATGGGCTTCTCCGAGCACGTTCACTAGATTTTGCAATGTGAATGTGGCCTCCTCCCATCCTCTGGACCAGGTTCTTTTACACGGGTCCTCTGGGCCTTCTCAGTGAGGTATGTGCTCAGGATTCCTTGTGACATCGATGGTATTAGTCATTCAGTGCTTTCAGCACCACCCTCTGGCGGTCAGTAGGGATGAAATAGAACGAAAGTTACGTATGTAACTACGGTTCTATGAATCCCGGATGACCGCCAGAGATTCTCTGTCACTCAGAATCCTTGCATTTTGCGAGAAGATTCTGTAGGAACAGAGCCTTGGGTGATGTCACGCTATATAGCCTCTGATTGATGATCCGATATGTCACAGGTGTGACTCTGTTGATATTATTACTCGATCGGCTCATGCGCGAAGGGAACATTCAGTGCTTTCAGCACCGCCCTCTGGCGGTCAGTAGGGATTCATAGAACCGTAGTTACATACGTAACTTTCGGTTCCTGTAGGTTCCTGTTGGTTCCTGTAGGCTTTGGCCCCACAGGGACCAACAGGTTCCTGACACACAGGAAAATTATTCCTGCAATGCTTCAAATACATGGCACACACACACACACACACACACACACACACACACACACAATGTGAAGGTTACCTGCAGGCTGACATCACCTGAGTGATGTCACTCAAGTGATGTCAGCCTCCCATCGGCTGTACTGGAGGTCCTTAGTTCCTTCTTACTGTGTGTTGCCAGTTGCCATGGAAACATCCTAGGGTGGTTATGTAACAGAGGGGGGTGAGCAGGAGCCGGTTACCACGGCAACAATTTATGGGTCTCTGAGCCTCATTAGACACATTAGAAACTGAAGAAGAGATGTTTTCCTGGTCTTCAGCCAGAACCAGAACCAGAACCAGAACCTAGTACTCTGAGAACTTCCTGCCTGCTCATGTAGTTTGACAGCACAGGTCCAGATGCTCACTGCTGTGTGTGTGTGTGTGTATATATATACGTATATAAATATATTTATATACGTATATATATATATATATATATATATATATATATATATATATATATATATATATATATATATATATATATATATATATATATATATATATACGTATATAATATATATATATATATATATATATATACGTAGAAGGACGTAGAAGGAATATGTATATATATATACACACACATACGTGTGTGTTGTGTGTGTGTCCTCAGATCTGCGGCGCATCACGGCGGGCTTCCTGGGCATGGCGGCCGCCGTCCTGCTGTGCGGCAGCATCGTGGCGTCGGTCGGCTTCTTCTGGGAGGAGAGTCTGACGCAGCACGTCTCCGGCCTGCTCTTCCTTATGGCAGGTAGGGGGCGCCCCCTGCTGGGGCAGCCAGGCGCTGCAGCACACACCGGACCCATCCGACCCAGACACAGAACCACAGATACGATTATACACGGTCCATTAAAGAGTGATCTGTTCAGAACCAGAACCGGACGGCGGCTAAGCAGCAGGTGTGATTCCAGCCAGGAGGAAGACCTTCCTGTTTGGGTCTCGGTTCTGTTTGATTCGCTGAAAGTCCTGAGGTTCTGACCCACTGAGGTTCTACTGGTTCATGTTCTGCTTTCAGAACCCAGGATCCTTTGTGTGTCCTGACCCAGCGTTGCTTCTGTCTTCAGGGATCTTCTGCACCATTTCTCTGTGCACGTATGCAGCCAGCGTGACCTACGACCTCTCCAGGAATCCGCCCTTCATCTATGGTCTCCCGTCCGACGTGGACCACGGCTACGGCTGGTCCATCTGCTGCGCCTGGGCCAGCCTGGGTCTGACCGTCGCCTCCGGCTGCCTCGGAACCGCCTTCCCTTTCCTCAGCCGGGCCGGCGCGCTCCGATCCAAAACGGCCCGTGAATCCTCCGTGTGAGCCGCCGGTACCGGCTGTGCGACTTTGGACCTCAGGTGGACAGACTCACCTGTCTGTAGATCCTTTGTGTAGGTAGCGCCCCCTGGTGGAGGTGAACTAAGGAAGTGTTAACTGAATCCAGTTGGGCTCTGACCACTGCAAATTTTCAGGTGTTCTGCTATGACATCACAGGTGGGCGTGGCCACACGGACCGCTGCTCCTCACAGTTTCTCCTGAGAGTTTTATTTTGGAGGATGAGGAATGTTTTTCATTCCACTGGGCTCCCCACTGCCCAGGTCTGGACTTGTTGAAAATCACAGCTTGTTAACGTCTCTGGACTCGTTAAGATCTCTGAACTAGTTAACGTCTCTGGACTCGTTAAGATCTCTGGACTCGTTAACGTCTCTGGACTAGTTAATATCTCTGGACTAGTTAATATCTCTGGACTAGTTAACGTCTCTGGACTAGTTAATGTCTCTGGACTCGTTAACGTCTCTGGACTCGTTAACGTCTCTGGACTAGTTAACGTCTCTGGACTAGTTAACGTCTCTGGACTCGTTA
Organism: Xiphophorus maculatus; assembly: GCF_002775205.1. Classification (NCBI taxonomy): domain Eukaryota; kingdom Metazoa; phylum Chordata; class Actinopteri; order Cyprinodontiformes; family Poeciliidae; genus Xiphophorus; species Xiphophorus maculatus. The sequence continues at coordinate 102,568 of NC_036447.1, read as the reverse complement.
AAATCTCTGGACACATTAACTTGACTTGTTAACATCTCTGGACTCGTTAACATCTCTGAACTAGTTAACGTCTCTGGACTCGTTAAGATCACTGGACTCGTTAACGTCTCTGGACTAGTTAATATCTCTGGACTAGTTAACGTCTCTGGACTAGTTAATGTCTCTGGACTCGTTAACATCTCTAGACTAGTTAATGTCTCTGGACTAGTTAATATCTCTGGACTCGTTAACATATCTGGACTCGTTAAGATCTCTGGACTAGTTAACGTCTCTGGACTCGTTAAAATCTCTGGACACATTAACTTGACTCGTTAACATCTCTGGACTCGTTAACGTCTCTGGACTAGATAGATAGATAGCATTTATTGTCATTGAACAGAATTCAACTAAATTTCCATTGCAGTTAGTCTAGTCACTAGTCACTAGTTAATATCTCTGGACTAGTTAACGTCTCTGGACTCGTTAACGTCTCTGGACTAGTTAACGTCTCTGGACTAGTTAATATCTCTGGACTCGTTAAGATCTCTGGACTAGTTAACGTCTCTGGACTCGTTAACGTCTCTGGACTCGTTAACGTCTCTGGATTAGTTAACATCTCTAGACTAGTTAATGTCCCTGGACTCGTTAACGTTTCTGGACTCGTTAACGTCTCTGGACTCGTTAACATCTCTGGACTCGTTAATGTTTCTGGACTCGTTAACGTCTCTGGACTAGTTAATGTCTCTGGACTCGTTAACGTCTCTGGACTCGTTAACGTCTCTGGACTAGTTAATGTCTGGACTCGTTAACGTCTCTGGACTCGTTAACGTTTCTGGACTCGTTAATGTTTCTGGACTCGTTAACGTCTCTGGACTCGTTAACGTCTCTGGACTAGTTAATGTCTCTGGACTAGTTAAGATCTGGACTCGTTAATGTTTCTGGACTAGTTAATGTCTCTGGACTAGTTAACATCTGGACTCGTTAACGTCTCTGGACTAGTTAACATCTGGACTCGCTAACGTCTCTGAACTCGTTAACCTCTCTGGACTCGTTAACGTCTCTGGACTAGTTAATGTCTGGACTCGTTAACGTCTCTGGACTCATTAATGTTTCTGGACTCGTTAACGTCTCTGGACTCGTTAACGTCTCTGGACTAGTTAATGTCTGGACTCGTTAACGTCTCTGGACTCGTTAATGATTCTGGACTCGCTAACGTCTCTGGACTCGTTCACGTCTCTGGACTCGTTAACGTCTCTGGACTAGTTAACATCTGGACTCGTCTCTCAGCTTGATAAATTTGTGGATTCCAGATGTTTCTGCTCCAGGCCATGTCAGGTGACTGCAGGTGATCATCTGATTGGATGAAACAAACGTCTCTACTGAGCGTGCTCAGAAGTTTCAGTCTGTAGGACGAACTGGGCCAGTGGTTGCTTAAGAACCGGACCTGCAGAACGGACCTGAAACTCTGCTGCTCCTGTCCAGAATTCTGCTGCTTGGGTCCAGTTCCATCAGAACGTGAAGGCGAGTCAATTGGACCTTACCGGGTCAATGGGTTAGTTGGTTCTGGTTGGAGAAGCCCAGAGATTGGTTCTGTGAACGTTGGACCACAGCCTGGATGTAAATACTGTAAATGTTCTGATCTGGTATTATTCTGCAGCCATGTTCTGATAGTTCTTTTCATTCAGCTACTGAGCCACAAACTGGAAGGAACCAACCGGACCGAACCAGTTTCCAGGTCAGAGAGTTTGTGGGTCAGAAAAAACAGAACCAGGTGCATTTCACTGACCACCCTGGTTCTGCCTGATCTATGGCAGAATCTGCTCCAGAACCCGGGTCTGGATCCAGCTGCTTCCCAGATGGAACTTCCTCAGAACCCGGTATACCGGTCCAGTTCTGTTCCTGTGGAGCCGGGTCAGGAACTCCTGGATCAGAACAAGATGCCTCAAGTCCATCTCAGCCGTCCAGGTTCCTGTCCTCATTGCCCAGAGACTCTCTGACCTGTTAATGTCAGCCGCAACCGATCCCTTACAGAACCTTGTGCTGGGTTCTGCTGCCCCGCTGGGTTCTGCTGCCCCGCCGGGTTCTGGAGGTGCCTCTGTATCCGCTGATGTCATTTTGAGATGCATCTGTAAATAAACGATGTAACGCCTCCATGTGGCTTCATGTTTTTGTTTCTTACAGTTAAAATGTGAGTAACTGCCTTTGACCTTCAGATGCCCATGACCGGACCGGTTCTTCTGGGCCTGTGTGCTACGTTGTAGAAGGTCGGGTTCTGTTCCCCCATTGGGCCTGCGGATGTGTGAAGTCAGTCAGTGTGATTTCAGAGAAACGTGGTTTCTAGAAGCTGCTGTGAGGATGATGAGCACCGACTCTTCCTCTCTCTGCTGCGGAAACCGAACCGCAGACAGGAGAACCGGTCTGACGCTACGACCAGTTCAACGCTGGAACATCTGCTGCATCCAGAGACCTGATGGAGGCCTGATGGAGGCCTGATGGAGACCTGATGGAGACCTGATGGAGGCCTGATGGAGACCTGATGGAGACCTGATGGAGACCTGATGGAGGCCTGATGGAGACCTGATGGAGGCCTCCATCCAAATACCCTGTGATACTGACCGTGGGTCGGGTCGAGTCGGGTTCGACTCCCGGTCCCGACGACCTTTGCCGCATGTCCTCCTTCACAAATGGCGCCGGCTCAGCTGGCTGCCTGCAGACGCAGCTCCCGTCGTGTGTGTGTGTGTGTGTGTGTGTGTGTGTTAATCTGTGTATAAAAAATTCTTGCTGTAACTGCGAAATAATTTCCTTGCTGGGATGAATAAAGTAATTCTTCTTCTTCTTCTTTAAAACTCTCAGTGCCTTATGGCTGCAGCAGGTGTTAAACTCAAGGCCTGGGGGCCAAATCCGGCCCACCATAGCTTTCCATGAGGTCCTGAACATTTAAATCCCGGGAGAATATCCATAACCTTGGTATATTCTAAAATGAGCAGGAGTTTAAAGAGTGAAGCAGGGAGCAGGTCTGAGATTAAACTAAAACTTTACTGGTAATCAGTATTTAACACCAAATCAGGGATGAAAACTGGGAGCCGAGCCGCAGCTCGGTACCAAACGAACCAAGGTTCCGACCCGCAGCTTCCCCTGACTGCAGTACCGCGGCCGGCCGGCCGCGCTCTCGCTTCATCAGTGACCCCGCTAATGTACGTCAGTGATCTGCAGACAGCGCATGCGCAGGTGAGCACCGTGTACGGCACCGCCACAGTGACAACAACAGCCGCCGTTTGGTCGGTGAGTGCCCGCCCGCCACTCGCCCCGCAGCCAGACCCAGACCCAGACCCAGACCCGGTCAGGCTTTCACACCCAGAGCAGGAGCTGCATGATCGCATCCACGTCTATGAGACCCGACGGTACCGAGCCGAGTCCACCGAACCGGCCCAGCTGCTCCCAGAGTCTCCGCTACGGTCACGAGAGGCAGACACCGGCAGCTGCGGGCCGTCTTCCCGGAGAACCAGGGGATCCCCGCCGCTAGCAGCGCCGCAGCTAACAGGCTAACGGTACCATGCCCTCCTCCCGCTGACCCGAACCAGCGAAGCGACTCCCAGCTGCAGACCGCGGAGCTAACTTCCAGCCAAGCCTCCGCGGCTCCACCGCGGGACGGCCAAGGATGGTGGCGGGGACCGGGTCCGCTTCGGAGGATCGTCCCGGCCCCGCCGGACCCGGGGCTCGCTTCATGTAGCCCGGCCTGCCGTGCCGGTCCGGCCCGCCGCGGGGCTCCAGCTGCCGGCCCGGGCCGCAGACATGCAGGCCGCCCAGCCGCAGTACGACTTCTTCAGCGAGGACAACGCCGGAAAGTGGAGAGGCCTGCTGGTTCCGGCCCTGGAGAAGGTACCGCCGAACCGAATCGCTCTGACCCGGTTCAGTCAGGGAGACGATAGGACCAGAAGCAGATCAGGTCCAACAGAGACACCCTGGAGTTCTTGTCCAACTCGGTCCAGGTTCTGACCCGTCCTCTGTTGTTATGGTAACGCTCAGGTTGTACCATAGTCAACTCCTGGACTGTTCAGTGAATTGTTTCCTTGACAACCGGTGACGTCAGATCTCTGTATGACGTCACATAGGTAGACAGAGAGGTCCTGAAGCCAGCAGCTGCGGTTTCAGGTGGTTCTGGGTCTGGGTCAGAACCTGGACAGTCAGATTTCCACTGCTGATGCTGATGTTTCACCTTTGCGCCACACCTGCTGACATCATCGCCAGCCGGCCAATCACTGACCCTTTTCGTTAGTGAATAACCCCAGAGCTGCAGCAGTCACCTGTTCCTCAGGTGATCTCAGTGCTTCCTGGTTCTGGTTCTGCAGCTGGACCTCTGGTCGGTGCTGTGGGTTAACCAACCAGGAAGCAGCTCTGTTGGAACTGGCCCCGCCCACATGAAGCTCGTCATGGTGGAACCAGGTGAGCTCAGGTGACTCTCCAGAGAAAACAAGTTCCCTTTAGAACCAGAACCCACCGGGTCCAAACGGAAATCTGTCTGACCAGAACCAGCCCAGGTCCGGTTCTGACCCTACAGCAAGCTCAAGCTTTATGGTTCTGATCCGGGTCCTGAGGCAAGATGAATCGGGTCAGAGTGAGCGCTTCCCAGTCCGATTCGGAGAAGCACCGGTAGTTTGTGTTGCTCCGGCCTTTACTAACCTTCTGGGGACCAAAGCCGGGTCAAAGGTCAGAGGTCAGAGGGTGAATTAGGTTAGGCAACATGTCTGGTTAGCCATGAATCGCAACTAAAACCAATGGAAGCCAAACGTGTGTGTGTGTGTGTGTGTGTGTGTGTGTGTGTGTACAGGTGTTGTACCAGGTGCATCCTAACCTGAAGTCCCAGCAGGAGGCGCTGCAGTACATCGAGGACCTGATCCTGCAGCTGCTCAGCATGCTGTGTCAGGCTCAGCCACGCACAGTGCAGGACGTGGAGGTGACACACACACACACACACACACACACACACACACACACGTCTGTAACATGGTGGGTTTAACTACAAGACACAGCTGATGACGTCATGCAATGGGCGTGGCCTTTCATTCACGCACTCTGGCTCCGCCCAGTCCCTCTGTCTTCCTGCCAGCCAATCAGCAGCTTGCAGCTGTGATGTCATCGTCAGGACTTCACAGAGCTGCTGATTGGCTGTTTCCATGGCAACCGGTTTCCAGAGAGGTTCAGTTCAGAGCTAGGAGCTGACAGTACTGGGACCAGTTCAGAATGGCCAGATGGCCTGAGCCAGAACCAGACCGAAACCGGACCAGAACCGATGCTCAGCTGGAGTCCACCAAGCATCACCGGGTCTAGGGTCCAATATGGCCCCTGCAGGTGAATGGTTCTCCAGAACCTCTTTAAACTCGCCGGACCCGGTTCTTTTAGACGTTTGGGCCCACTGCTGGACTCTTCTCACGGTGCCAGAACATGGAACCCGCTGGGTTCCTTCAGGTAGAACCTGGCAGAACTTTCTTAGAGTAAAGGGACGGCCAGCAGGGGGCAGTAAACGCATCATTTGCGACCCAAAAAGCGTATTAGATACAGAACCTCAGGCTGCTCTGTTGACCTTTGACCCTCCTGAGGACTATCAGATCCTCCAGCTTGGACTCCAGAGGACCGGTTCTGGTTCTGGCCCCGGCTCTGACCTGTCTCTCTTCAGGAGCGGGTCCAGAGGAGTTTTCCTCACCCCATCGATAAGTGGGCAATCGCCGATGCTCTGGCGGCCATCGAGAAGAAGAAGAGGAAGAACCCGCTGGCACTTCCTGTTGACAAGATCCACCCCCTGCTCAAGGTATGCTGCTCTTCATCCTCCTCTTCTTTATCCTCCTTTTCTTCATCCTCCTCCTCCCCCTGCAGGAGGTGCTGGGCTATAAACTCGACCATCAGGTCTGCGTCTACATGGTCGCCGTTCTGGAGTATATCTCGGCAGACATCTTGAAGCTGGCGGGGAATTACGTCAGGAACATCCGCCATGATGACATCACCAAGCAGGACATCACTGTGGCGATGTGCGCCGACAAGGTGAGCAGTTGAAACTTAGACCTGACATTCGTTTCGGGCTTGTGTGGTGCAAAGGTCAAAGGTTAGATAAGAACATAAACGACTGAGGAGTCGGGGAGGACGAAATGATTTCTCAGCAGTTTAGGAGGAAGAAGACAAAGCTGGATGGAGTGATGAAGAGAAGGGAGCTGGTTATCCTGAGGGACGGCAGCCATATTCATTATTTATTGATCCGTTCAGACAGGAAGTGACGATGACTCCGACGTTTCTGGGCAGAAGAAACGATGAAGAGCTGAACATCAGTCGCCTCCAAATCACTGAATGTAGTGAAGAGATTCGCACAAAAGTAATCAAATATTTAAAAACTAAGATAAATAAAATACAGAAGGATGATTTGTAAACATGGTGGAACTTTGCAAACTGACTGCACAAACTGACCCCTGTTGCCATGGCTACCCACCATTGCCCTGCTGTATCCATGGTGACGAAGGGCGCAGGTGTAAAACCTCGACAGAGTTTTCCGAAAACTAAATTTTCATAAAAAACGGAATTCATAATTAGTGTTCAAAGAACGAATGAGACATGAGCGTTTCGTAGTTTGACTTACACTGATGATGTCACTAGACGGTGCCGGCATTTGACCCAGTTACTAGGAAACAGCGACTCAGCAGCTACAACAAAGGAAAGCAGCAACGTTTTAATGGGTCGGATCGGGTCGGGCTTTCAGGCCGCTCTAACCTCCCGGCGACCTTGCAGGTTCTGATGGACATGTTCCACCAGGACGAGGAGGACATGGGTCTGTTCCCGCTGCTGGACGAGGAGCCGTCGGCTAATGAGGAGCAGCGATACTGTGACCTGGTCCGGAGCTTCCTGGCTGACGGACACCAGTACCTGAGGCAGCTGCACCTGCTGCTCAAGGTGTTCAGGGAGCCCTTCGCCTCCTGCCCCGCCCTCTTCTCCACACAGGTACGGCTCTGTCAGTTCCGGTCCGTGTTCAGGTTCTGACCCGGATCGGGTTCTGACCCGGTTCCCTGTTCCCCAGGACGTGGACAGCATCTTTGGCCGCCTGGCGGACATCCAGGAAGTGACGGTGAAGCTGCTGGGCCTGCTGGAGGACACGGTGGAGATGACGGACGAGGGCAGCCCCCACCCGCTGGTGGGCAGCTGCTTTGAGGACCTGGCAGAGGTGAGCTCACCTGGCGCCGCTCACCTGGCGCCGCTCACCTGGTTGCCAATCTGTCCTATCATTGGCAGGAGTTGGCCTTTGACCCCTATGAGGCGTATGCTCAGGAAGTCCTGCATCCTGCCTTCCACGATCACTTCCTGGATTTAGTGACCAAACCTGGAGCCTCTGTCCATCTTCAGGTAAGACCGGTCACACCTGGGGGGCGCTTCACCTGACAGGTCCCACAGTGATGATGAAGTTCTGACATGAGTGAGAACCGGACCCCCAGTTCGACCAACCATGACTCTGGAACCGGCACGTTATCATGCCTGCAACCGGTCTAGAGGCCGTGGAGCTAGCAGCGCTAACGGAAGCGCAGCCAGCAGTGGTTTCCTCTTCTCTTATTGGGTCAGGGTCCCTTTAAATACAGAACGATGATGATGACTGATGAAGATGGACCTCTTCATCCTCTGTTACAGTCCATCTGCGAGGGATTTAAAGAAGCCGTCCGCTACGTCCTGCCCAGGCTGCTGCTGACCCCCGTCTACCACTGCCTCCACCTGCTGGACACACTCAAGGTCACACACCGTCCTCCACCTCCTCCTCTCTCTCTCTCCTCCACCTCTCTCTTTCTCTTTCTCTTTCTCCACCTGCTCTCTCTCAGGGTCCAACAGCAGATGGGCCCAGGTCCAGACAAAGAACTAGGTTCTGCTGAGCTTCTGGGTCAGAACCGGTCCAGAACCAGTCAGTGATCCTGTGGGTTCTGCTGGTTCTGGTTTCCAGTCAGGCCAGAACCCTGCAGGTCTGGCTCTTGGTTCTGGTCCTGCTGGCCCCCCATGCTGCACCTGTGCAGGTGCCCCTGACTCGAGTTGTGTTTCCATAGCAACTGGAGGAGCGCAGCGAGGATGAGGAGGATAAGGAGTGTCTTCGTCAGGCCATCACGGCGCTGCTGAACCTGCAGAGCAGCTTGGAGAGGATTTGCTCCAGGAGCCTGGCCAAGCGGAGGCTCAGGTAGGAACGTCTTCCTGAACTTGGATCCAAGCTCAGGCCTCATCTTCACCACAAAACACTGAACACTACAGTCACATTCACAAGCACACACACATTTAGACACCGATACGCAGATGGGCAGGCAGTTTGGGGTTAAGTGCCTTGCCCAGGGGCACATCGACATGTGGCAGGAGGAAGCTGGAATCGAACCTACAACCTTCCGATGTCAAGACGACTACTCGCCCTGACTAACTTCTCTGGATAAACAGAACCACACAGGTGAAGCCCAGCTGGACGGGTCAGCTAACCCCTAGCGCTCTGCTACGCTGCAGCTAGCATAGCCTGCTATGGATGCTAAGGCTAGTTAGCATAGTCACTGACAATGGTGGCTAAGCGGTTTTTGTGTAGTGGTAAGTTGTTTCTCTGCCATTAGCATATTTAGCAGTGAGTACATGGGGTTGATTGGTCGCACTAAGCCCCTCCTTCTGTCTCTGATTGGTTGTTTTTGGTGCATTTCTTCACCAAAGTTGGAGATTAATCTGTTCTCTGATAATGCTGTTGCAACATGGAAACAATAAATAAATAAGTAAAAGACATTTCTTATAAAAGTTAATTGCCAAAGCTTCGATAAGTTCAGGTCATTGAACTCTAGAGGAGTTTGCAGCAGCGTTCACACCGAAACGCGTCTGACGCTTGTGTATGGAGTTGAATTTCTTTCACAATTATTCAATAAAAAAATCATGTCAAACAAAAAATAGAGTTGTGATCAAAACTTTTGGATTTAAAAAAAAGTGTCAAACAAAAAAAATGTTCTCAATCAAATTGTAAGAATAAATTTTATTTAACAAAAAAATGTTTGAAAAGCTTTTTTTTTTTTTTTAAATTGAAATCACTCATTTTTTTGTCTGAAACTTATTTTTGCATATCGGAATATTTTACTTAACAGCCTAAGTTTTTGGTTGAGTCTTAAGTTGTTTTTTTATGCTCCTTCTTTGCTTGCGATTCTCACATGAACATCCTCGGAGGGGCATAAAGACGAGCGATGTAAGACGTGTTTCTATTGGTTACGAGCGATGTAAGACGTGTTCCTATTGGTTAGCGCTGACTAAAGCGGATTCCTCTGACTCCCTGCGATCTCTGAACTCCGTCCCGAACTGCAGGGCTTCTGTTACGGGACACAGAATGTGACTGAATGGTTAGTAATCTTCACAAAATGACACCGTTCAGCAGCTACTAAAGTGTCCACCCTGTTTCAAAGAAGAAATCTTACACAACTTATGACGACAGTCACATATTTTGTCTGTCGTGATCCCCGGTAGCATATCGTGCTAGCTAATGTTAGCACTAGCTAATGTTAGCACTAGGGAAAGTGCATGATAGAATTACTTTATTCATCCCAGCAGGGAAATTATTTATTTATTATAAACTAGGTTTGTGTAATATTCGCCTGTCTTTATGTTGAATTCGTTAACCACCTCTGTCGAGTGGCATTAAGCGTGGAAAATACCGAATGTATCTGGATGAAATATGTTAAAAACTGTTGTGTAGTCCTCTGTGTGTGTGTATTAACTATTATTATTAGCATTAGCATTGAAGCTAAAGTGGGAAAACACAGCGGACCGCTGCACCAGTGTTATTAGGTCCAGTTAATGTGCACCAGACGTTAAGTGACTGTACAGATTATAGGGTGTAATGGACATGTCCAACATGTCCATTACACCACGAGTCCCCATGTCTCTCTGGTCCCCCGCTTCCTCTTCCGCCTCTGACCTGTCTCTTTTTCCTCTTCCTCAGCGAGCCGGCCTGCCGGCTCCACAGCCAGCAGGTAAAGAGTAAGCACCTGGCCATCAGGAGGATGAAGGACGTCCAGCGGAGCATCGACGGCTGGGAGGGGGCGGACATCGTCCAGTGCTGTAACGAGTTCATCATGGAGGGCACGTTGAGCCGTGTCGGTGCCAAGCACGAGCGCCACATCTTCCTGTTCGACGGTCTGATGATCAGCTGCAAGGCTGGCCACGCACCGCCGCGGCTGCCCGGCGCCGCCGCCGCCGAGTTCCGCCTCAAGGAGAAGTTCCTGATGCGGAAGGTCCGGGTGGTGGACCGGGAGGACCGGGACGGCGAGTGGCGCCACGCCTTCGAGGTGGCGCCAAAGGACGGCGGCGGCGTGCTGTTCGCCGCCAAGTCAGCAGAGGAGAAGAATGGCTGGATGGCGGCGCTGGTGTCGCTGCAGTACCGCGGCACGCTGGAGCGCATGCTGGACCAGGCGCTGCTGCAGGACGAGGAGCAGCAGATGCGGCTGCCGTCGGTCCAGCGGTACCGCTTCGCCGAACCCGACTCGGACCAGAACGTTGTGTTTGAGGACAGTGTCCAGTCCAAGTCTGGTATCCCCGTCATTAAAGCCGGGACGGTCTTGAAGCTCATCGAGAGGCTCACCTTCCACCTGTACGCAGGTGAGTATAGGCAGAACTTTCCACAGACTGAGGCGCAGGACCAACCAAGACTATACAGGTCATAATCCGCTATGGAACCAAATAACACCTGCCAACCTTCCTCTGCCATAGCAGTGCCTCTGGACTCCCAGGAACTGTTAGCGGTAGCAACTTTAGCGGTAGCAACTTTAGCGCTGCTTTCTCTGAGATTCACCGTCTGAAGATTCAGTTATTATATTTCTCCTAAAATGTTTACTATTACTATTAAGACATGAGCTCTTTCAGCAATGTTGATTGATTTTCATTGATCAATCTTATTAATTATTGATGCAGTATTGCTGCCGGGGTGTCTTTAATGACCTTTGGGCTCTGAATGCATCACCACCCAGTCTGGGAGCGGTCCGCCTGCCTGACCCTGTTCAGCCTGGAAACGGGTCGGTAGGCTTGGTAGGAGGACCCCCAGATGGGAGCTGTTCTCCAGAACCTCTGAACCCGGTCCTCGGTACACTCTCTGAACCAGAACCACTCAGTCATGTTTCCTGTTTCCACAGATCCAAACTTTGTCCGGACCTTTCTGACCACGTACCGGTCCTTCTGCCGGCCCGGGGAGCTGCTGGACCTGCTGGTGGAGAGGTGAGCTCATCTGGCCTCATGGGCCAATCAGAACCTCCACAACTCAGACCAGAAAGTGACATCACACAGGCAGCAGGTGTCAACGCTGAGCCTGAACCCAGTCTTCCTCTGAAGTGGTTCTGGTCCAGACTCTGAATTAGGTTGGTTTTGGTCCAGACTCCCGGCCCATCTAAAGGGTTACAGGACCAATTTTAAAGGTCTGCAGCCATCTTGTTTCCTTTGGTCCATTACTGACACCACATTGACTGTCTGCACATGATTATTCTTGAAATATAAAAAACAAAGACAGATTGGTAACTAACATCACTTTCTAACTTCATAAACATATGAACATGTTCATCTCAAAGTAATGAAAACTGGACAAAACCAGAGCAAACCTGGAAACCCAAACTGTTCCCTGTTAGCCAGCTATCTGGGCCTAGCGCAGCCTGACTCACCAGGAGCTAACTAGCCTAGCATGTCCTCATCTTCTTCACAGGTAGGAGTCAGGCTGGTTTGGGGGGCTGCTGACTCTGACTCATCTGCTGTTAAGTGGTAAAACCAACAAGTTAAATATATTTTCAATAAATATTTGTTCTTCACTGATGGTGAATTAGAGGCTAACAGCTTAGTTAGCTTAGCTACAGACTGCTAACAGGTCGATAGCCACCGACCTCTTGAAGAAATTGACTTCCTTCCTTCTCTAACCCTGGTTTTATTATTATTTTTTGGGCAGCTGGTTATTATCTCTTTCTTTACTGACTGCTAAACACCGTCACCGTCCGGCGCGCTCAGCAGGAACAAACCATTTCATGTAGAAACGGGGGGTCACTAAATATGGACGCTGGCTTTCTGGTCTGGGAGGGAGAACATTTAACTCTCACTGCTAGAAACAAGTCAAATCAACTATAGCATTTATTGGATTAGTGACAAAAGGGCCTTTTGCTATTAAAAAATACATTTTTGTGGGGGGCCCCCTAGTGGTCAGGCCTTTGGAGTGCTAACTTTCCCCCCTATGAGGAACACTCGGTTCTGGTTCTGGTCTTAAGTCTGGTTCTGGACCTGCTTCTAGTTTTGGCCCGGTTCTAAAGCTGGTCTGTGTCTGCAGGTTCGACATTCCTGAGCCAGCGCCGGCCGAATCGGACCCGACAGACGGATTGGAGCAGCTACTCAGTGCCGACCTAAAACGATTCCGTAAAGAGTTTGTTCAGCCGGTCCAGCTCAGGTACAGAGCTCCTGCTGGCAGTCCTGGTCCTGGTCATAATCCTGGTTCTGGTTCTGATGTATGGCCCGTGTCGTCCTGTAGGGTTCTGAACGTGTGCCGCCACTGGGTGGAGCATCACTTCTACGACTTCGAGCGAGACCCGAGTCTGCTGAGCCGACTGGAGGACTTCATCGCTTCGGTCAAAGGTTGGTGCCGGTCCAATACCCTATCCAGAACCAACACTAATACCTACAGAACCAAAACCAGATCCAGAACAGTGCTGACCCACCTCCTGCTGCAGGTTTGACCTGTTTACCTGGATCCACTCAGGAAACGGGCCTGGATCCGGAGTGGACCTGGACTTGGACTGGACCTGGACTTGGACTGTATCGGACCTGAATTGGACCTGGACTTGAACTGGACCTGACTGGATTAGACCTGTACTTGGACCTGCACAGAACCCAAAGGTTGTACCTGTACTAGAAGACGCTGTCCCTTTAAGACAGCTCTACTTCCTGGGTCTTATTTCAGAATCCTGATTGGTCAGCAGGCAGTGGGAGAGCGCCCCCTGCTGGGCGCCACACCAACCTGCTGCTGGTTCTAGATAACAGACTTTCACCACCAGCTGGTTCTGTTGGTGGTTCTCAGCCTGACTGCTGGTGCCTGGTTCTGTGGACCCAGTCTGGTCCGGTGAGCGGTTCTGGTTGTGTTGCAGGGAAGGCCATGAGGAAATGGGTGGAGTCCATCACTAAGATCATCCAGAGGAAACAGCAGGTGCAGGTGAGCCAGGCGAGCCCCCCCCCCAGCATCACTTTCCAGAACTCGCCCCCCCCCATCGAGTGGCACCTCTGCAGGCAAGGAGCCGTTGAGACCTTTGACCTCATGACCCTTCACCCCATCGAGATCGCCCGCCAGCTGACGCTGCTCGAGTCTGACTTCTACAGGTAACGTACGTTTCCCAGCGCACCGGGCCCGTCTAACCTCTGACCCCTGACCTCTGACCTGGGCCCTCAGGGCGGTGCGTCCGTCAGAGCTGGTGGGAAGTGTCTGGACCAAGGAGGACAAGGAGCTGCACTCGCCCAATCTGCTGAGGATGATCCGGCACACCACCAACCTCACCCTGTGGCTGGAGAAGTAAGACATGGAGCCCACCTGGAGGACACCTGGTGGTACCTGGAGGACACCTGGTGGTACCTGGAGGACACCTGGTGGTACCTGGAGGACACCTGGTGGGCTCCAGAGCCCCTTTTGCACTGCATCGCTGGACCCGGGTCGACCTGGGATTGTTTTTGCATTGCTCTTCCAGCCCGGTACCACCCCGCTCCCTGGAACCTCGAGAGCTGTGGTTCCAATCGGGCCGGCCAGACCGGGTCGGTGTGGAGTTAGCTGTTGATTGGTTCATTGGCTGCGGGGGCGGGACAAAGACCAGGGGCCTCACGCATAAAACAGAGCGCAGTTTTCTCACTAAAACTTGGCCTACGGAAAAATTTAGAAAAGTGCGGCGCACAAAAAGATACGGCTGCATAAAGCCGTGCGCACCACCTGGCTGCGCACCGTTCCTTTGTAAATCCTGATTTGTGGGAAACAGAGCAGCTGCTGCTCCGCCTGTCGCCTCCATAAATACATATTAATGTAAATCAGTATAAATACCCAGAAGTCTGCTGCCGCGTGAAGCAGTAACCATGGCAATGGCGTTGTTTGTAGCAGTATAAATATTTATAACAATAATAATAATTGTTAGGTAACCTCACAAAAATAAAAATAATACATTTTAAAGAGAGAAAAAAAATCCAAATAATAATAATAAAAAGAAAATAAAGAGATTCTGCAAATGCCTGTTAGAACATCAGAGCGTTCAGCTGGATTTAAAGACACAGAGTCACTGAGTGGGAAAATGGACGTTTATTCTAAATACAGGAATCATTTCTAGTGTCCCTTATATGAAAGTAGGCTGACAGGAAAGGGGGACGCAGAGGGGGGAAGACGAGCGGCAAATATCGCTTGGTCCGGGAATCGAACCCGCGACGGCCGCGTCGAGGACTCAAAGCCTCCAAACATGGGTCGTGCCGTCCCCTACTCCATAGTAAAATAAAATATTAAAATCTTGAAAAACACCCGAAATCATCGGCTTTGATGCTTTTTGGTCTAAATAACTGAATGTCGTCAGATTTCAGTGGATTTATTTGAATTTTGACTCTTTGTAGTTTATTATTGTCCACAGAAAACCTTTCCTGGCTGCTGTACATTTTCACGCCAGAGAAAAAGTGTGCGTATATTTACGCAAACTTTGACGCAAAGTAAATTTTTATACATGCCGTAATATATGTGCGTAATATATGGCGCCGCACATATTTTGTGCGCACGCGACTTTATGCATGAGGCCCCAGATCTCTGGATCAGAGGAGCACTAGACTTTCTCTGTCTGTCATTTCAATATGCTGCATCAATAAATTCCCGTCATAATCTATTCTTACCATACACTGGGATTACAATCTCCTCTTCGGCCAAAGATGTTAATGGTAAATGTAAATAACATTTCTCCAATTGAACCGATCAGAAGTCAGCAAGGCTGTGAACGAGGGGATTTCCGTATCTGCCTGGCTCCAGCCGGGAAATCCCGCCTGCCTCAGTGGTAGTTCAGCTCAGAGACCACATTCAGATGAGATTTTTTTTCTGTTAAATGTCGAGCCGAGGTAAATGTTTCCCTCTGCTTCCTCGCTCATGAGCGCATACAGAAAAAATGGGACTGGAGACCCAAGAAGAAAACCGTTCTGCGGTCGCTGGGGAGATCACCGAGGTAGCTTTAGCAGGAATTCGATCCCGCTCAATGCAAAACGACCAGGGCTATAGGACCAGTAGGACCGGGTCGAACGGAGCCGGGATGGGCCAGGCCGGACCCTGCAGTGCAAAAAGGGCTTTGGAGTCCTCAAGGTGACGTCCACTCAGGCTGCCGTCTCTCTGCAGGTGCATTGTTGAGACGGAGAACCTGGAGGAGCGGGTTGCCGTGGTGTCTCGGATCATCGAGATCTTGCAGGTTTTCCAGGAACTGAATAACTTCAACGGCGTTCTGGAAGTGGTCAGCGCCATGAATTCCTCACCTGTCTATAGACTGGACCACACTTTCGAGGTAGAGCCCCCTGATGCTCCACCCATCCACCTGACCCACAGAACATGGTCCAACAGGTCTGGCAGGTCCAGATCACATGGTCTTAGATGCATCCTGGGATTTGTTGGATCTGCCATCTTGTTTATAGAACCAGACAGAATGCATGTTGATGACCGCCATAGTGGGGATCGGCTAAAGTTCCTGTGGGTCTTAGTTAACAGAACCACTGGTACCAATTCTGACAAATTTGCTTCTGTTTTAGCAAATCCCGAGTCGCCAGAGGAAGATCCTGGAAGAAGCTCATGAGCTGAGTGAAGATCACTACAAGAAATACCTGGCCAAGCTGCGCTCCATCAACCCGCCCTGCGTCCCTTTCTTTGGTACAACCTGGCTGCGGCCTGCTGGTGCTGGTACCGGCAGAACTCCGCTCTGATGGTGCTGTTTGTGCTGTAGGGATCTATCTGACCAATATACTGAAGACGGAGGAGGGAAACCCGGACTTCCTGCGGCGACACGGCAAAGACCTGATCAACTTCAGCAAGAGGCGGAAAGTGGCAGAGATCACTGGAGAGATCCAACAGTACCAGAACCAGCCTTACTGCCTGAGCGTGGAGCCCGACATCAGGGTGAGGCGCTGCTGATGTCACTTCCTGTTTCATGGAGTAGGGTTGAAGGTAATCTGTTGTGTCTGTGGAGCAGAAGTTCTTGGAGAACCTGAACCCGATGGAGGACCTGTCCGAGAAGGACTTTGCCGATCATCTCTTCAACAAGTCCTTGGAGATCGAACCTCGAAACACACGGTCGTTGCCTCGTTTTGTAAGTGTTGCCATAGTAACTGTTCGTCACATGTTAATTTGTTCCATGACACGTTCTCATTCCTGGTCCAGGTGAAGCGGTACACCTGTCCTCTGAAGTCCCCGGGGATCAGACCCACGTCCGCAAGGGTGGGCAGCATGAGACATCCTACCCCACTGCAGAACGAGCCCAGGAAGATCAGCTACAACCGGGTCACCGACAGCGAGTCCGAAGGCGGCGTCATCTCTGCTCCCAACTCCCCCCGCACGCCGCTGACTCCACCCCCAGCCTCCGCCGCGTCCAGCTCCACAGATGTGGGCAGCGTGTTCGACTCGCCTCAGGGTCCAAGCAGCCCCTTCCACTCAAGTAAGGCCTGATCTGTAGCTGTGCCCACAAACATTAGCCACGCCAAAACTGGCCCATATACTAACCCCACAAACCATAGCCCCACCCACAGACTAGTATTTGAGGCCAATAGCTGTTGTGAGACATAAATTTGACTTTGACTAGCTTGCAAAGCGTAACGCCGCCCACAGATACTGGCGTCAAGCACATCCCCACCCTCTGACCTCTGAATCACCCTAACTCCGCCCTCTGAGGGCCACCAGACGCCCCTCGGTACGATATTAGCAGGATATTCCTTTCTGCTCACTGATGTTCTGATCTTGTGATCCACACTAACCTTCATCTCAGAACGAATTTCCACAGCGGAACCGGGCCGGTTCTGTTCCTCTGACCCGTTTGTTCTGCTCGCCCTGCAGCCTGCGACAGCATATTCGCTGTAATCTCTCTGCCTCACGGCCCACGTTAGTATGACCCTCCGGACTCTCCGTCATCACACCTCACCTGTTGGCGCACGCCTAGGTTCAGGCTGGCCGGTGCTGGGCGGGAAACTTTGGGTCTGCATCCGGGTTCTGTAGGGTGTATGAATATATTTGGGCCTGGTTCTGAAACAACACAGAACCGTTTTTCGAATCTGAGTCATCTCTGTTGGTTGGACTTAGGAACCATCGGAATTTCTTCAGATCCTGGAATAATTGGGCCGTCAGTTCTGCTGCTGATCCGTCACGGACCCACCCAGCACTGACCTGTCTCACCTAGTCAACACCTGTCTCCATGGAAACCATCAGCTCACCTCTGACGGTGTTGGAAGGAAACACAACTACTGGAGCATTAGCCTTCAGGTTCCATAAAACTGCAGCCTGGCAGAACCCTGAGCCGGTTCTCCAGGTTCCAGTCAGGTCATGGATTAGAACCAGTTTACCGAATAGAACCCCAGTCTAAAACCAGTCTACCTGCTGGTTACGGAACCAGACTGTAGTCGAGTTTCCTTTAAATCATTCCTTCATCTCAGCCTCATTGAACCCGTTCCCTTCCGTAGAAACCCGGTCTGTGTTCTTCCCGGTCCAGCAAATGTTCTGGATGTTTAACCGGTTCTGACCCGTCTCGTCTCAGGGTCGTCCTCCGTCTCTTCAATGGTGAGCTTCAGTCGGACTTCAGAGGATGCTGCCATCCCCCCTCCGGTTCCGCCGCGCAGACGACCCGAATCGGCTCCTTCTGAGTCCTCCCCGACCAAGGTACTGGCAACACGACCAGGCAACATGACCAGACAGCAACACGACTAGACGGCAACAGGACCAGACGGCAACACGACTGGTAAACATCCTGTTTCTGCCCCTCCCTTTCCTGTTTCTGTCCCTCCCCTTCCCCTTTGACTCCGCCCCCTCTCCAGGTCCAGTCAGCGTTGGAGAGCCCCCCCGCTGTGCCTCCTCGCCAGCCCACCTGTAAGCTCCTCCCCCCTCGTTACTCCTCGCTGTCCTCGTCTCCCCCAGACAGCCCCCCCTTGCTGCCTCCCCGAGAGCCGCTCAGCTCCCCCCTGCACCTCCTCCCTCCCCCACAGGGGCGCTCTCGCTGCGAAGTCTTGTCCCAGGCCTTCTTCCCCTCCTCCTCCTCTTCATCTCTGAGCTCCGCCCCTGCGCCCTTGACTTCCTCACCACCACTCACCCCCACAGGAAGAAAGATGCCCTTCCCCTCCCCGCCTCTAGATGGCCCCCCGGTGCCGCCGCGCCACAGCGTCCCCAAACTGCCCCCCAAGACATACAAGAGGGAGTCTCTGAGCAACGTGCCCCCTGCTGGACACGCCCCCTGCTCTGCGGTTGGACATCTTGTGAAAGAGGCGGAGCTGGAAACGCTATAGCTGATTGGATGAACAAAGAGTTGGCCCATGAGAAGGTTCTGACCCGTCAGAACCAAACTGAAACTGGATCCAAGTGGTCTCTTTTTCCGGTCCTGGAAGTTTGTTCGTGGTCATTTCATTTTTGGTCCTCATCTGGGAGCTGTGGGAACCGGATCAGAACCAGTCGTGTGTGTTGAGAACTGATTGGACCAGAGCTGTGGTCCGCAGCCTGCAGGTACTGGTCCAGGACCTGAGGTACTGATGCTGGTTCTGGTGATGTTTGTTTGTTGTTGTTGTAAACAAAGGGAATAAATGTTTCTGCCTCTGATGCGGCGCTGCTCTTTATTTACCTCCTTGGTCCCACTGAGCATGCTCAGTCTGACTCACCTGTTCAGGTGCTTCTCAGGGTTCAGGTCCGGGTCTTTGGTGGTTTTTCATGCTGACCTGTCCTGTTCCCCAAGAGCTCTACAGAACCAGCCAAACCCGACAGAACCGATTCCCCAAGCTTCTGGTTTGGACCCGTCCTGCTGCTTGTCGTGTTTTTCAGGTCGGACCGGAGTTCTACTTCTAAATGAGACGAAGGATGTGGTTGGATGTTGTTAAGTGGTTGGATGTTAAGTGGTTGGATGTTAAGTGGTTGGATGTTGAACAGCGCCGGCTGCCAGGAACAAACGCAGAGCCTGGTGTCGGCCACCGGGGGCGCTGTAAGGAGATTTTACTGTCGTAGAAAAAACGAGACAAACTGATTAATGGTAGAATCTGATTTATTGGATCAATCAGGACCGCACTGTCCATGGCCCGGTTCTGCAGAACTTTAAACCCAGCTAGCTGACAGGAGGTCCAGAGAAACACAACCGGAACGGAAAGTCAGTTTGGTTTGAAAGGATTCAACCTAAACTGATTCATGATCAGCTCATTGGAGGAGACCAGCAGGAAGGGGCGGGGCTTCAGCCCTCAGATTTAAAGGGCCATGCACACCCGTTTCCACCTGGTTCTGTTCAGGAGCTTCTGATAGATCCAGACTGTGGTTCAGAAACCTGTTTGGTACCAGACGGCTCATCTAAAGCCAGTTAAACAGGAACTGGATCCAGACTGAACCAGAACCGCTCTGGATCCGTCTCAATGCCCAGGTGGAATGGGTCCATCTAGATCCGGAGCAGTCTCTGGAGCCGGGCTGGTCTCCAGAACCGGGTCAGAATCAGGAACCGGGTCGGGCTGGACCCGAAGCAGTCTCTGGACCCGGTCCAGGATGATCTGGTTGGCGCTGCTGCAGTCGTCGGGTCGATATGGGGCCCGGATGGTCAGAACACGGGCGACCCGAAGTTCGTTCCCATCCTCCTCTACCGGAACCCGGTTCTGCTGGAGCCAGCGGCGGACTCCGGACCTCCTCCGGCGTCGCTCGCCCGGATCCGGGCCTCCGGTCTCCGGAGGCGGGAGGAGGGAGCGGAGCCGCTCCTCCGTGTCCGGGTCTGGTTCCTGCAGAACCTCCACGTGTTCCACAGCGTGACCCAGAACCACCCGGACCGACGCACCGTCCTCCCCGAAACTCACCAGAGCCACACTGGAGACAGAACAGAACCAGAACCACATCAGAACCACACTGGAGACGGAACCAGAACCACAAGCTGGTTCTGAAGCATTACGTGGGCCGGAAGAACACCCTCAGGTCTGTAGGGTGTGAATAGTGATCACGTGTGTTTCACCTGTGGGAGACCGGGTCCACGGTCAGCAGCCAGCCGCGGTGCTCCTCCCGCTGCTTTCCCGCCGTCACCCTCACCTGTCTGTGGACGCACCGGAGCCACAACTGCGGACCTGAATGAAGCCAGCCGCACTGCATCACGGTCCTCTGATCAGTAGTCGGTCATCAGCCCTCTTCTGAACACCGGTCCCGCTCTGCAGGCATCCGCAGGAAACAAGGCAAACACAAGAGTTCCGCTTTATGCTCCTCAAGCAGCCGCTGCTGCCCCCTGCAGGCCGCAACAGAAACAACGGTTTGATTTCCTTTGAAGGGAAAATTAATGTTCAAACTAAAGATTTTAGATGTAAACATGAGGTGCAGCTTTTCTACAGCTGAGCAGCGATCTGTTATAAACAAGACAAGGTGAAAAAGAAAAGAAGACGTTTGTCCAGGTGGGAAACTGTCTCTACCATCTCCAAGATTATAGAGAATAATATAAAAAATAAAAATAAGAAAAGTTGAAGTTGCATCTTAATAAAAAAACTGAAAACTTTCAGATCACTCCAGAAATATTGAAATCAACATTATCTTATTTATCAGCACCAGTTATTGGTTCAAAGTATGTGTTCAATTTGTAGATGAAACTTCGGATCCAATATGGCTGCTACTCACATTACCAGCATGCTGTGGCGAAAACGTGTTTGTATTCCCAGAGTCAGAATCAATGTGACATGCAGAACCTGCATGTTTCCATGTAGAAGGTAGAGTTTAAATGATGCTTGGAAGACGTGAGCAGCCTGAGTGGGAGCGCGGCTCCTCCATCAGGATGATGATGATGATGATGGTGTTGCAGCAGCGGTTCGGCTCTGCTCACTGCAAATTATCTTTCAAGTAAAGAAAAGAAAAGAATAGTTTTTGGATTTTTTTATTATCTAACCCTCTTTACTATTAACAAAATTGTTTAGAAAAATGATCTTTTGTGTGAAAACGTCTTGTAGTAGCGAGTCTGTTGTGGGAACGCCAAAGCCTGAATCTGATTGGTCAGTTTGCTTTTTCTGTGAGCTAAAAGTGAATGAGGGAGTTTGATCCTCCTGTAGTTCTAAGAGCCGTTTGGGTCCCGCCTGGGCTTTTCACCATATTTCAGCAACAAGGCCTTTCAAAGTGCTTTACATCATAAAAACACAAAGTCACGCAACAATGAATCAACAATCGAAATATTACATTTAGTCAAATGCCATCATTCTACTTAATCAATTATATTTCAAAGGCGACTCTAACCAGGTAGGCTTTTAGTCTAGTCTCTGTGTTTCAGCAATTTAGCTGTTTGTCCATCTTTGGTTCTGGATGCAGATCAGAACCAGAACCCGAGAGTTCTGGAAGGTTGATGCAACAACAGCAGATCTTTAATGTATTGTGGTGCTGAACCGTTCAGTGATTTATAAACTACCAGCAGTAGTTTAAAGTCTGTTCTCTCACTGAAGGACTATAGAACCAGGTGGTGTAGAACCAGGTGGTGTCTCTATCCTCCTGGATAGACCTCTGACCTCAGGTCAGAGGTCATCACTACTCCCAGGTTTCGGGCTGATTGCTGGTTTTTAGTAGTAATAACTGAAGCTGTGTGTTGATTGTTCCTCTTTAGGTTCAAAGATAATAACATCAGCCCAGGTCTTTAGTTCAGCATTAAACCTCCTCAGTATTTAAGCTTGTCATTCAAAAATCTTCCCCTACCAAACTTGTATGTAACCATGGCAACAAGGTATTGTTTTTGCAAACGGAAACAGCAAAGGTCCAAATAATCCCTGAACTCTGAGCTCAAGCCCCAGAGGGGATGAAAGGGCGACTTCATGGTTGCAGCTCCTTCCTAGCAGGCCAGGATTACTTCAGCTGGTCCAAACGCTGCAGCAGAGTTCAGATGAAAACTAAAAAACAGAAATCATATTTCTCCTGTTTTAGCTTCCCTTCATCGGCTCCCTGTTAATTATGATTATAATCTCAGATTCTGCTTGTCACATATAGAGGCCATAATAATCAGCTCCATCAGAGATCTGACTGGTCCAGATGTACCTACCAGAACCCTGGTGGTACCAGACTGCAGGTTCTACTGGTTCTGGAGGTTCCAGCAGGAGAATGGGAGTCAGATCCTTCAGTTTACTGAATAGATCAAAACTTTGCTCTGTGTGAAGCTGACAGTTAAAAGAGATGTTTGTCCAGTCGAGCGGCTCCACAGCCCCATACACACAGATGATGAAATCAGAATTAATGAACTGATTTAAAGCGAACAGAAATTTGAATAAGCAGAGCCATAGCACACACTCCTGGAACTGAACAACAACAAACCGTTCAAATTACAAGCTCAATTCAACCAAACCTTTACGCTGAAATCCAACCGGAAAAGACCTGCTTTGTTTCCGGCGCCGGATCAGTGTGCAGCTAGCAGCAGAGCTAACCTGATCGCGGACCGATCAGAACCGTCCGGTGTCAGAATGTCCCGCTTCGGGCGCTACGGAGGAGGTAACCCGCTGTGACTTTCTTCTTAATCGGTACCGGTCCGTAGAACCGTCCGGTACTCTCTCACTGGATAGTTGCGGAGAGTTTTCGCAGCTAGCGAGCTATAAGTAGAGCTAACTGCTAACATTCGTCTGTGACGTCACTGTGGTACCTGCTGCACGTGTCATCAGGTGTTGTCCGTGGTGTTTGTTTCGTGTGATCACAGGCATAGATCAATGGGTTTGATTAACTGGCGGAAGTTGTTAAATTAGCGGGAAATATCCGGAGTCTGGTTCAGTGAGTAGCCAACAGGTGACAGGATGCTGCCCCCTTGTGGCGCACCGGAAATTACAGCAACAAGCTGAGAGCAGCTGAGCCCGCCCACCGGTACATACCTTCAGATTTATTATACTGATATTAATACAGAGTATTTAACGTTAGTGCAAATTATTATAGCTTATTACACACTGTGGTTCTGATGCCGGTTCCGGTGGCGGTTTTGTCAGTTGTTCTGATGGTGGTTCTGTTGGCGGTTCTGAGGTCTGTGGCCCCGGCTCCATCGGCCTCAGGATGTTCCTGTGCTCTGATTGGCTGTTGGAGCTGCTGGCTCCGCCTCCTGACGCTGCCTCCTGTCTGCAGAGTCCAAGGTTTACGTGGGGAACCTGGGAACCGGCGCCGGGAAGGCCGAGCTGGAGCGGGCCTTCGGGTACTACGGGCCTCTCAGAACCGTCTGGATCGCCAGGAACCCGCCGGGCTTCGCCTTCGTGGAATTCGAGGACTCCAGGGACGCCGAGGACGCTGTCCGAGGGCTGGACGGGAAGTGGGTATCGCGCAGGAGCACAGGTGAGCCGGGCGCGGCGGCGGACTGACCGGCTGTCGGCGTGTTTCAGGGTGATCTGCGGCAGCCGGGTCCGGGTGGAGCCGTCCAACGGGATGCCGCGGCGTTCCCGCTACGAGAGGCCGCCGCCACGGCGACCGTTTGACCCCGACGACAAGTGCTATGAGTGCGGACAGAAAGGCCACTACGCCTACGACTGCCACCGCTACGGCCGCCGCGGCCACCGCAGCAGGTACGCCGCCGCCGCCGCCGCCCTGAGGTCACGCCGCCCGTCCGCTCTGGTCTCATGATGCGATCCGCTTCAGGTCACGGTCCAGGTCCCGGTCCCGGTCCCGGGGGAGACGGTATTCCCGGAGCCGGAGTCGCAGCCGGAGTCGAGGGAGGAGGTGAGTTCTGTCGACTTGCCGGTCTGGAACCACAGCGCCGGGCTCTGACCCTGTGATGTCATCAGATCCAGGTCCTCTCCTCGGCGATCCAGGTCCAGCTCACCCAGAAGGTCCAGGTCCGGTTCACCCAGAAGGTCCAGGTCCGGTTCACCCAGAAGGCTGCGGTCCGGTTCTCCTGGGAGGTCCCGGTCCCGGTCGGTGTCAAAGTGCCGCAGCAGGTGGGTGTGGCTGTTCTGAGCACTCTCAGTGCTGAGTTCACCTTGACCGACGGTTCTGTCTCTGCAGGTCCGGATCCATGGGCCGGTCTCATTCCGGATCTCGAGCCAGAAGGTGAGACCAGAGGGGAGTCATGGAGGTCATAGAGGTCATCGAGGTCATCGAGGGCGGTCCTGTCCATAGACATGAATTTGTAGAAGCCTTATTGAGCGGATCTGCCCGTGCGATACGTCACACCGTCCGCCATATTGGATGGGGCATATCTGCCGGCCACGTTCTATTTTTACTTCATTCACACGTTCTCTCTCCCTAATATATCTTTGAATCAAACGGTCACTAACGACAAGATTTCTAACTTTTTGTTCTGAATATTTCATTGTTTTGGGCTTTCTGAACAAAAAGCACAATGATTTTAATTGATACATCTGATTTTGATCAATCCTTTTTATATTGGCATTGATAAACACACACACCTTTACAGGGATGTATTTATAATCATATTTACATAATTTCATAATTCAATGTGCATTAGCATTTCAAGATATGAAGAAATAAAAATTAGGTATTTTATTGTATAAACTTTGATAAATCAGCCATTTATCAAATATATAATATATATACAGTACAGACCAAAAGTTTGGACACACCTTCTAATTCAATGGGTTTTCTTTATTTTCATGACTATTTATAAGGCAATAAATCCCACTTATTAACCTGACAGGGCAGGTTGACCTATGAAGTGAAACCATTTCAGGTGACGACCTCTAGAAGCTCATCAAGAAAATGCAGAGTGTGTCAAAGCAGTAATCACAGCAAAAGGTTTGAAGAAACTAGAATATAAGGGCTATTTTCAGTTGTTTTACACTTTTTTGTTTAGTGCATATTTCTACATGTTATTCATAGTTTTGATGCCTTCAGTGTGAATCTACAATGTCAATAGTCATAAAAATAAAGGAAACTCATTGAATTAAAAGGTGTGTCCAAACTTTTGGTCTGTATTGTATATATATATATTTTTCTTTGTATTACACTACAATGTGTGTGAAAGAAATTATAACAAACTAAATTATTTTCATTTCATTACATAAAGTCTTAATAACCAGCACTTCAGACTGACATATTTCACTTAAAAATACACAAAAAATGAAAATAAATAAATAAAACACAGATTGTTATACCAGTGACACTGGACCCAGTCAGGTTCAGTCTGCTGGTTAAACTGGGAGGAGTCCAGTGATTTCTGATGCGTTCTTTCACAGGCTAACAGTGTAATAGAAAATGCACATTCAGAAAAACATACATTTTCAGTTTAACCAAAATATGAGAATAAATGCCTCCAGTGATGAACTTCCTGTCCCTCATTAGAAAACTACAACCAGAGTGGATCACTTCTCACCAATTTAGTTACAGAGGAAACATTTCTTGGTTGTTTAGAAGCAAATTTCTGGCTGCAGAGTTCATTCTACTCATAAAATATTATTTTATTTCATTCTTACCTGTGAAAGGTGATGCCAATGGATCCAGTTTGTAAAGTAAAACCATTGAAACAAATCCAGCAGTACGTGAAGTTATGGAGCTCTGATTGTCGTAGGACTCAGCTTCCAATGAGACGTCTGCATATTCATGTCTGTGGTCATGGAGGTCATGGAGGTCAGCCTCAGCAGCTGCTGCTTTAGGCCCTAGCATAGCTTGGTATTCAGTCCTCTGTCAGGCAGCAAGGGATCAAAGGTCAGAAGCACCTGGAACCTTGGGTTCAGGCAGAGCACTAGATCCAGAAACTATAATCAATAAACCTATAACGATTTTAACGGTTTTTCTCTCTCTCTCTCTCTCTCTCTCCAGTCGCTCGGCCTCCAGGACTCCTGCTGACAACTGACTTCCTGTTTGCTCTCTGATGTTTTGTACGAACTCACTCTGTTGTGTAGCAGCTCTGTGATTATTGATTATTAATTAGTGACTATTGGTTTCTGATCAGCCTGCTTTGGTTCCTCAGCCGTTTACTTCCTGCAATGATCTGTTAATAAAGGTTTATCATTCAAACATGTGTGAGTGTTCAGTCCACCAATCAGACTGGATCATGGGACTGAAGGCCCGGCCCCTGAGCCACCAATCAGACTGAGTCATGGGACTGAAGCCCCGCCCCCTGAGCTGTTAAAGTGTTCTTGGAGTCTGAGAAGTTGCAGAAGAAGATGGAGGACTCTTCTTCACCCAACCACTCCTCTTCATCACCCATGGAGCTCTGTCAGGCAGGTAAGACACACCTGAACACCTGCTGCTATGTGATTGCCATGGAGACTAGCTGTGTTCAGTGAGCTGATTGGCTCTAATCCAGTCTGTATGCCCAGTTATAGCCAGTTAAACCAGTACAGAACCTTAAACTGAGCCAAATCCAGGGTAGAACTCTGCAGAACCTCAGTCTGCAACAGAACCGAGCTGCCGCTTCAGAACCTCCAACTGGACCTCGGATCTGCTAATCTGCTGCGTGGCGTCAGTCACCTGATCGGATCAGCGCTGAGAACAGAGGCAGGTTGTTCCTGACCCACCGGGTCCTGGAGGTTCTGGTAGATCTTGTGTTCTGGAGGTCGGTTGGACCACATCTCCATCTTGGTTCTGCGGTTCTTCATGGAGACCTCATTGATGCCAAGTGCAGTTCCCAGAGAGGAGATGGGTCAGAACCGGTCCATCAGCCTGGGTCTGATTGGCAGGTGGAAGAATGATAGTTCTGCTGGTTCTGGACTCGTTCAGAACCAGCTTTCATAAGCGAGTCCAAACGGGATGGCAGTCAGGCTGAGATCCTATTCGGGTTCTGCCTGGAAGACACCATGTTCTGGATTTATGTGTTTGGAGATGAAACTGTTATACTGGACCAGAACCGGACCAGATGCTCTAGATTCCGATGTGATCAGAACCAGGTCCTACCCATAATGCCTCATTTTCTGCCGATCTCGCCAGCCCTGCAGCTCGTCTGTTGGAGGGAACCCAGGAAGTCCTTGACGGCGTTCGTCTCGTCTCTGACAGTGCTTGTTGCCATGGCGACGCTGTCGGTCATCAGCGTCGTGTCCTACCTGTTGCTGGCCTGTCTCTGCGTCACCATCACCTTCAGGTGGGTGGAGTTCAGTTGACAGGAATGATGTCACGGTGATGTCATGACGACTCTGCTTCCTGCCTCCAGGGTTTATAAATCCGTGATCCAGGCGGTCCAGAAGTCCCACGAAGGTCACCCCTTCAGGTAGGCCACGGAACCGCCTGGTCTTCGGGCTCCCTGACCTTTAACCCCATCCCCCGTCCTCTGCCAGGTCTCAGCTGGACCGGGACATCTCCTTTTCCACGGAGTCGGCCCAGCAGCTGGCCGAGCGGTGCCGGAACCGGTTGAACTGGCTGAGTGTCCAGACCAGGAGGCTGCTGCTGGTGGAGGACCTGGTGGACTCACTGAAGGTCAGAGGGCAGGATCCAGTCCGGTCAGAGGGCAGGATCCGGTTCGGTGGCCCGGTCTCAGCTGGGTTCTGGTTCTGTTGCAGATGGCGGCCATCATGTGGCTGATGACGTACGTCGGTGCGTTGTTCAACGGCGTCACCATTCTGATCCTGGGTGAGTGGTTCTGGTTCT
Organism: Xiphophorus maculatus; assembly: GCF_002775205.1. Taxonomy (NCBI): domain Eukaryota; kingdom Metazoa; phylum Chordata; class Actinopteri; order Cyprinodontiformes; family Poeciliidae; genus Xiphophorus; species Xiphophorus maculatus. Next base: position 74,886 of record NC_036447.1, on the reverse strand, counting down.
GGTCCATCTTCTGATCAACTCCCACTGTAATACCCACAGTCACCACTAGAGGCGCTGAGTCGCGCCTCCACCCTGTTATCCTAATATGGTCGTTCCTCAGTTCTGATTATTGTTCTGTTTGCAGCCGATGTCGTTTTCTTCACCGCGCCGCCGATCTACCAGAAGAAGAAGGTACATCACCCTCCTCTTCCTCACTTCACCCCCCTCCTCCACCCGAACCGACCCGGTTCTCTGTGATTTCAGACTCAGATCGATCGGCAGCTGGTTCTGCTTCGGTCCAAACTGGAGAAGGTTCTGCTGAGGTGAGTCCGCTCTTCGTTGCCTGGTTACCGTTTCCATGGTGATACCTGACGGTGTCGCCGCCGCAGGCTGCAGGACCGGCTGCCTGGAGCTGTGAGGAGGAGCAAAGCGGAGTGAACCCGAGATCGGCCCGGTTCCGGCCCAATAAAGAATTCTGATAAATAAATTGCTGTGCCGTTTTTATTCATGTCTGCAGAACCAAGAAAAACTGCAGAGACCGTTTCAGAACCAGAACCAACGCTTCACTTAGTTTCAGCTGGTCGGGTCCGGTCCGGTCCAGAATAATCATCAGATTTATTGATCTCTGCACATCTGACCAGTCGGGTCCACAGTAAAGAACCTGGTCTGGACTGGTTCTGGTTCTGATCAGACAACCTACCCATCGTCTTCCAGGGCTGAGGAGCTGCAGCTGGAGAGACAGAACCAGAACCAGAACCAGATGGAGTCAGCCCAGAATTCTGAAGGCCTGAAGCTGCAGCCTGAGCCCGACCCAACAGAAGGTTCTGGTTCTGATAAAGTGCTTAGTCAGAGCTGTGGTCTCACTGCTTCCCCTGAAGAACCTCCAGCTGATAAGGGGTCAGAACAGAACAGGTGCGGTTCTGACCCTGCAGATCCGGTCCACTTCAGGCTTTAAAAGGAAGTCATGCTGAGCTCTGCTGGGATCAGAGCAGCCAGCAGGGGGCAGCAGATCCCTGCGTCTCAGTCTGAATGGAGACTGTTGTTCCCAGAGACCAGGATGGAGGATGGAGTTGGGGGGGGGGGGGGTCATGGGACCTGAAAGAGGAGGAGGGGGGTCATGGGACCTGAAGGGGGGGGAGGGGGGGGGGTGTCATGGGACGAGTTTGCTTCTCCTGATCCTTGTGAGTCATGAGGAGGAAGAAGCAGCAGAGGAGTCGGAGCAAAGGGAAGATGGAGGAGTTTTCCCGCTGCGTGACGGAGGCTGGCGGCTGGCTGAGGAGCTGCTGCTGCTGCCAGGAGGAGGAGGAGGAGGAAGATGGAGGACCGGAGGAGGAGGACAGTCCCAGGAGCTGCAGGAACTGGACCTCCATCCCGCCTTCTGTGGTACCAGTCCAGATCCACCACATGCTTCACATGAAATACTAACTTCCTCACCCCAAAGGTTCTGGTTCTGTTGGGCCTCAGAAACTTTGGTGTCACTAACACCATCACAAACAGGTGATGTTAAAGGTGGATGCATTGTTTTAAGGTGGATGAATTGTTTAAAGGTAATGTAATTTTATCTTTATAGCACATTTTCAAAGGGCTTTAGATGAATTAGAAAGAAATACAAACAAAACAACAAACCAAAAAGATAAATGTATTAAGAGTTAGAATAAATAGTCCATAGTTTATAAACTAGTCGGGGTTCCTCTGGATTCTTGTTCTGGTGAAACTAAATGTTGATTTTCTATGTTTGATTCTTGTTCTGGGATGGTAAGTAGATGGTACTTTCTATCTTTGTTCTAGATTAGTAAACTAACAGGACTTTTTCTAGGTCTTGCTTCGATATTAAAAATATAAAGCTAAACGCCACCTTAAAACAATGGATCCACCTTAAAACAGTAGTTCCACCTTAAACACCACCGTGAAACAATGATTCCACCTTAAACGCCACCTTAAAACAATGGATCCACCTTAAAACAATACGTCCTTTGGAATAATGTCAGAAAAATTAGGTAGAAAATAAGGTAATACTTCACAGTTTATAAAAGTAGTAAATTAAACAGACAGGGCAAAGAAATTACACATCATGAAAAACAGGCACATGTAGCAACATTTAGGTAGCAGCCAGCAAAAGGCAGAGATGTCAGGGAGTATCTGTGGCCAGGAGATGTTTGCAGTGACCAGTTCTTACAGGCACAGTCTCTGAGATGGTGCTATTATCCAAGAGCAAGTCCTTGGAGTTGCACGGATGTCTTCAGAAGGGGAGAGGAGATGGAAAGGAGCGTCACGTTCACATGTCTTCCAGGAGATTTGCAATATCCAGCCAGCCGAGGCTAACACAGGGGAGCTTTATGTCGGGTAGAATTCAAATTTTAATCTGCCCTAAAGTCTCACCGATACATCCCTGTTAATTCCAATCATCCAAATTAGTGCGGCCGTTCCACTGAACCGAAACTAGCAACTTCTCCAGGATCGATTCCTTCCTGCCAGAGAGTTTTAGTCTGCAGCTGGACTGCGAGTCTCAGCAAGAATCACATCCAACTTGCATCTCTGTCCCACAGCATCTCAGTCTGAGTGTTTACTAGTCGGCCCAATCCGTCACAAATTTGTCGACATGCCAGGTATTCGCCAACTCCAAACAGGAATCCTGTTGTCATGAATAAACCCAGGATGTATCCCTCTGGGTGTGTCCCTGTAGGACAGGAGGGCTCTCCTGTGCCCAGTCTTCTCCTCAAGAAAATTTGAGGAATTGCTTTGAGAGAGCAGCTGACCAGATCCATACTTTGTAGATTTGGAGGATGTGCAAAGAAAGGTATGAGGGAATTTTTCTGCCATAATTCGAAAGTACACATTGTTTGAAGGTGGCGTTTAAGGTGGAACCATTGTTTTAAGGTGGCGTTTAAGGTGGAACAATTGTTTTAAGGTGGCGTTTAAGGTGGAAGCATTGTTTGAAGGTGGCGTTTAAGGTGGAACCATTGTTTCATGGTGGCGTTTAAGGTAGAACAATTGTTTTAAGGTGGCGTTTAAGGTGGAAGCATTGTTTGAAGGTGGCGTTTAAGGTGGAACAATTGTTTGAAGGTGGCGTTTAAGGTGGAACCATTGTTTGAAGGTGGCGTTTAAGGTGGAAGCATTGTTTGAAGGTGGCGTTTAAGGTGGAACCATTGTTTGAAGGTGGCGTTTAAGGTGGAACAATTGTTTTAAGGTGGCGTTTAAGGTGGAACAATTGTTTTAAGGTGGCGTTTAAGGTGGAACCATTGTTTGAAGGTGGCGTTTAAGGTGGAACAATTGTTTGAAGGTGGCGTTTAAAGTGGAACCATTGTTTGAAGGTGGCGTTTAAGGTGGAAGCATTGTTTGAAGGTGGCGTTTAAGGTGGAACCATTGTTTGAAGGTGGCGTTTAAGGTGGAACAATTGTTTTAAGGTGGCGTTTAAGGTGGAAGCATTGTTTGAAGGTGGCGTTTAAGGTGGAACCATTGTTTGAAGGTGGCGTTTAAGGTGGAACAATTGTTTTAAGGTGGCGTTTAAGGTGGAACCATTGTTTGAAGGTGGCGTTTAAGGTGGAACAATTGTTTTAAGGTGGCGTTTAAGGTGGAACCATTGTTTTAAGGTGGCGTTTAAGGTGGAACCATTGTTTTAAGGTGGAAGGTTCTTATCAACTCGATATATAAGCTTTATTTCCTCATTTTGTGTACCTGGGTTGTCCTAAAGCTGTGTTGTACCTGTCCAGCTGTAAGGTACCCGCTTTTCTGCAGAGTGTAAACTCTGTCTGTGTGTTCAGGTGGATCATGAAGCTACCGACCCGTCTGGACCTCAGCCTTACTGGTTCCACACGCTGCAGGTCCGACGGCTCAGGATTCCACGAGGACGAAGCAACAGTGACCCACTAAGAGCAGCGACTGCGCAGGAAGTCTTCACCTGGGTCAGCTGATGATGTCATGACGTGTGTGATGTAAAGACTGCATCATGTTCTTCAGAAACTGAAGCTTGACGTTTGCGCTGTGCTCAGAAAGCGGGTCTGGAGTTCGGAGCGGCCCAGTCGTACCTGAGTCTGGAGAAGCTGGGAGAAGGAGCGTTTGCCTCCGTCTACAAGGGCATAAGCAGGTCAGATGGTCCATGTATGATGACATCACAGAGTAAAATCACAAATAACTTATTTTTAAAAATCATACATTGTGATTTCCGGATGGTTTTTTAGTCTCTTGCAGTAGTAGACATGCACCTGAGATAACAATTTCAGACCTCCATGATTTCTAAGTGGGAGAAAATCATGGAGGTCTCGTGGCATCTGGTTTTTTCTGTTAGGATCAACGGCCAGCTGGTGGCTCTGAAGGTGATCCGTATGAAGACAGACGAGGGGATCCCGTTCACCGCCATCAGAGAAGGTGACCAATGAGATCTGTCCACCACCCACCTGAGTCTATTTTTGTCTGCACTCACCTGTGTGTGTGTGCGTGCGCGTGCGTGTGTGTGTGTGTGTGTGTGTGCACACGCACAGCCTCTCTCTTAAAGCATCTGAAACATGCCAACGTTGTCCTTCTGCATGACATCATCCACACCAGAGAGACGCTCACCTTCGTCTTTGAATATGTGGTGAGGCCTTCTCCCTTATGCAGCAGTTCCCCGTCTGACCTGAGGGGGCGCTGCAGATACAATCTCAATCAGGCCTTGTTGATTTGAGCTAAATGTTTAGAGCTGGCAGCAGATGTCTGTGATGTATCGGGATCTCCAGCAGCTCTGATTCGCTGACTCGTATTTGTCTGTTAGTGTAGTAGCTGCTGTCTTCCTGCAGGGGGCAGTGCAGCCCACAGTGGTAGATTGAAGCATTCTGATCCTTGTGTTGCTGCTGCAGCAGACAGATCTGGCCCAGTACATGACGCAGCACCCCGGAGGACTTCATTCGCACAACGTGCGGGTATGTGCACACACAGCAGGGGGCGCTGCAGGAACAGCATGTTGCACTGATGCTGTTCTTCCATGCAGATCTTCATGTTCCAGCTGCTGCGGGCCCTCAGCTACATCCACAGTCGCAGGATCCTGCACCGAGACCTGAAGCCCCACAACCTGCTCATCAGCTACCTGGGAGAGCTCAAGCTGGCCGACTTCGGTGAGGAGCGCCCCCTACAGACTGACAGGCTTACACTCTAAAAAAATTTAAACTCTGTTACTTGTTTTATCTAACTGTTTTATGTGCAAATTACTTTGTAAAATTCAGTTTTTATGCTGAACATAAGCGTGTCTTTGTTGTATTTACATAACAACAAGATACACCAAGTGTCAATTAAACATCGTCCTGTCACTTTAAATCTAATGGGTATTTATACAAATTAACCTTGTCCCTAGCTGCTTTCCATATTGCATCATCACGCCAACTGCAGTTGGGTAGCAGCACTTCTTACTGCTTTTGGTGTCAAAAAACAGTTTCAGAGTTTTAAAAAATGTTATTTTATTTTTTACACCAAACCAGGATGAAGTGCTGCTAGCATGAACTGTAAAAATTAGAGTAAAAATGGAGTCTGAGCTGAAAAATACCTAAAATAATTAAAATAATAAAAGAAAGTCTTTGCTTAATCTGTGGATTCTGGTGACATTTTCTGCTCTGCAGTTCTTCTCTGTGCTGCGCTGAAAAGAGTCATGTGGAAGTAAGCTAGGTTTATCCAATTACTGCGATGACGCAATACGGAAAGCAACTAGGGACAATATTCATTTGCATAAATAGCTACTAGATTTAAAGTGACAGGATTATGTTTGATTAACTTGCTCAGCCTGAGTTGTTTTAAGACATGTTGTTAGGTAAAAACAAGGAAACGCGTTCAGCATAAAAACTGAATTTGAAATATTAAACTGAACATAAAACAAGCATCATCAAGTTTCATTTCTTGGAGAATGATGTGAAGTTTTGGATCAAAATGTTTGATCTCATAATCTATTTAAATTAAGTCGATGCAAAATGTGAAGCATTTGAAAGCAGTGAGTACTGATGAATGGTTAACGTTGCTCAAAGTTTTGAATATTTGTTTGACTGATTGTTGAAAAATAAATATGCTCTGATTACATCATGTGTTAAAAATGTAAGTTAATAAAATAATGCTTATCTAAGCAGAAAAATACATTTGATAAGAATAAAACTTCAGCTTCAGAATATTGTTAACCACAGAAAAGTTTAGACCAAATACTTTATTGACATATAATTTATGTCAAGATGTCTTTGATATTTAGTTTTTGTACAGCTAAACAAATTTATGAAGTTATTTTAGATTTGTAAAACTTAAATTGCACAACTTAACTTCATTTATTTTTATATGTTGCAATAACTGATTCTGTTGAGGCGATTATGACAGTAAGGTTTGGCCAGCAAGGTTTCCCACAATGCATTGGGCCTCCAGCAGCAGCAACTAAACCACTTTTTATTTGTCTCAGAAATTAGTTTTAAGACATTTAAGTCTAAAACGTAAAAGCAAAACCTTCATCTATGCAGTCAGTTCATCATGAATGAGCCGCTTATTGAATAATTTAAGCTTTAATATTTGAATTCCCAAAACGGCACCATGAGTGAAATGAATGATTATTTTTATGATTATTTATTTGCTGCTCTGTAAGTAATTGTTTTTGTTTTACTGAAGGAAAGTGAAGAAGCTGTTTCTGATTGACCGGGTTTCACCTTACTGTTAGATTTCACTTTTAAAAATATATTTTAGTGAGTTACATTTATCTAATTAATCCAATGAAACAGAAATAATTTCACTGTTTCCATTAATTAACTCAGTTATGTCAACTGGTTCCACTAAACCCTCATTATAACTTAATGTTGAACAAACTGACGTCTGTAAATTTAACTTCAGCATTAAGTTAAACAAACTTAAGCCTAAACTGTCCCTAAACTCAATTTACTGAACTGAGTTTATTTATCTTTACTTGAATGATTTTGTTGAAAATAAATGTGAAACACTTTACATTGACATAACTTGTTTAAGTAAATTCAACATTTCATTTCTTACAGTGTAGCACAGAATATTGAGTTTTTTCACTTTTAGAAAAAGCACAGGCCTCTGCTGTGCTTTTAACCCTGAGGGACTCCATGGTGCAGGGCTGGCCCGGTCCAAGTCCATTCCCGCCCAGAACTTCTCCTCAGAGGTGGTGACGCTGTGCTATCGCCCCCCCGACGTTCTGATGGGATCCATCCGCTATTCTACGGCCCTGGACATGTGGTGAGCGCCGCCGCCTTTGCCGCCGCCTTTGCCGCCGCCGCAATGACTGAAAGTTGCTTTGCTTGAATCAGGGGGGCGGGCTGCATCTTCATAGAGATGCTGCAGGGAGCGCCAGCGTTCGCAGGAGGTTCTGATGAGCTGGAGCAGCTGCAGAACATCTGGACGGTCAGTTCAATGAGTTCTGATCGGGTCTGGATCCAGTTCTGATCAGGTCCACCTTAAGCACCACCTTAAAGGCTTTGGTTTTGTTGTGGCCACTGGTCTTCTGCAGGTTCTGGGCGTCCCGTCAGAGGACAGCTGGCCTGGGGTCAGTCTGCTGCCTAATTACACACCAGGTGAGCTCACCTGTCTGCGTTCACCTGCTGAAGGTACGTAGCACATTAACTTACATTTCTGTTTTCTCCTTAGAGCGCTTCATTCACTGCAGGCCGAAGCTTTTTAGAGATGTCTGGAAAAGGTAAGCTAAGCCAAGATAAGGTCATTTTATTTATACAGCAGATTTTCAGCAGCAAGGCAATTCAAAGTGCTTTAAAGGAATTAGCAGGAAATACAAACAAAATAACAAATCAAAGGAAAGAGCAAAAGAAGAAAAAGTATAAAACTACATATTGTTTCCCCATGTTTAAGAATAAGTAGTCCCTAATTTATAAACTAGTGGGGGGTTTCTCTGGATTCTGGTTCTGATAATGTTGAGCTAAGGTAGCAAGGTGACTTCCTCTGGATTCTAAGTTTCTTCAAATTCCTTTTCTGGGTTGCAAGTACTACAAGTACACCATCATTTATCATTTATAAGCTAGAAGTAGTTTTTCTGGAAAAACTACTATAAGTTTCTCTGCATAATAATCTAAAAAGTATAATATTGGTCTAAATCAGTATTTCTTAAATAAATCTAAATAGACATGAATACTAGACGCCCCATTGAGCGCTGAGTCCTGCGTTACGTCGCCGCCATGTTGTGTGTGGCAGCAGAGCGACCGGGGCTCCTTAAGTCGTGCGCTGTGTGGACTAGTTTCAACTATCTTACGACTCAAACTGGATTCCTTGGCTTTACCTTTCACAGGTAAGGATGAAAGAGCAGAATTACTTCACTTTCCAGCCAGAAACTCGCTTCTAAACAACCGAGGAATATTTCCTATGTAGCTAAATTGGCCACTGATTGTTAGCATAGCTAACGTTTTCATATTGTTTTAATGAGAGAGAGCTGTTAGAGGGGAATGCATTAAAAACCAGTATAATATAAATAAATACATTTGTGCTTTATTGCACACTTTTATTCTTTCACTTTTTGTGTATTTTTAAATATCTCAGTCTGAAGTATTAGTGTATTAAGACAGCTTATGTAATAAAATAAAAATAATTTACTCTGTTAGATTGTTTTTCACTCTTGTCTATGCCGTCCATAGCAGAGTTTACATATCATACTGTAATAAATATATTTTGCAGAAAAAAAGTAAGACAAAATATGTAGCTAATGTTTGATAATGACTAATTTATCAAATGTATTGTCTTCACAATAATATATCAAAAAATAAAAGGAAATTGTGGAATAATGTAAATATGTTCTTGAATAAAACACTGTAAAAGTGTGTTTGTTCATCAATGTTAATATAAAAATGATCAGAATCTTTTCTAGCAAATTAAAACATTGTGCTCTTTATTCAGAAATCCCCTAAAATAATTAAATAATCACATCAAAAGTTAGAAACTCTGTCTTTAGTCATTTCTTTGATTACCAAATATATTAGTGTGTGTGAGAAAATGTGTCAATGACATTTATTAACTTAAAATACTTAGTAGAACAGCTCTTTGTGAAATTCGGTCAACTTTACTTGTATTTAAAACAAATGAAAAACTCAGAGCTCTTATACTCCATCAAAAGCAAGTAACTGTAACTCACAGAAAAAGGCCAGGACATAGATGAAACCTATATTTTTATTGTTAATGCAAAATGTTTCTCTTTTCATCTCTTCTCATCTGACAAGCTGAGATATAAGCAATATTGCTTCAAATTTTTACCCAATAAATGTTTATTCACAAAATCAGTTTATCAATTAATAAACTGATTTTGGAAATTATCTTTTGAGACTTGGAACAATAAAACAGCTTTGCTAATAAGGTCATACAATTCTGGAGCCAGATAAATGATTAAATATGAACAAATTCGCAATAGTATTTCAATTCTGGAGGGGGCGCGAAAAAAATGATGATCCCCAGAGGTGCATGGCAGAAAATAATGGAGAAACACTGGGTTAAAAAGTGAGTACTTCACAACTTTAAAAAGTAATAAACTAAACTAAACCTTTTTGAGACCAACATCTATTTTTTCTTTCACCAGCAAACTGAGATCCACGACACGAAGATATAAAAATTATAAATGAAACTCTTTTGACTTATTTTACATGCACATATCCATCAGTTACAGCAGAAATATTAAAGTGATGGACACTTGATGCTGTTTCTTCCTCAGTGAGACTCTGAGACTGGGAGCAGGTTACTGGTTTCTCAGTCAGAAACTGGTTACAAACTTAAGGCAGCAGCTGTCAGTCAGTTATGGCAGATCTGAACTTTGACCTCAATATGAGAAACATCAGACTGCCAGCAGGAACCACAGAGCTCTGTTTGGTTAAAGCACATCTTGTGAAGTTTAGATATTTTTGCTCCAACAAGATCCAGAGGAATCAGCTCAGATGTTGAACTGGATTTGATTTCAGTCATTTGTGAATGTTGCTCCTCATTTTCAGCAGCGGAGCTAGAAAGGTTATCATTTTTTAGAAAGTCTCATCAACATCAATATTTCCACTAAATAAGAGACAAAAATAAATCCCATGTTTGACGGAGGAAAATCCTCTCAGACTCTGAGCAGCAAGCTGGTTTTAAAACTATTAAACAATGAATTTAATTTCACATAATTATTACGGTAGAAGCCATTTGTTTACTTAATGAAATACATTTGTCATATTTTTGTTGTGAATGATTTATACTCGCCGACGAACCAGGTCATTAGTCCAAGTTTGTTGTTTATTGAACATTCAGAAACTGAAGCGGCTGAACAGGTAAACAGAACAACCTGAACAGGTGATCAGCTCCAAACCATGAGGACCTTTTTACTCTTTGTCGTTTAACACACCCGTTGCCGTGGCAACCGCCTGCGCTCCACAAGCCGAGCGGAGATTACGTTAAAAACATAACATTCAGTCCGTTACGACATTAGGTTATCAGGCTTGATATTTGTTTTGTGGTTATTAATAATAAACCCAGCGGTGAGATGATTTAAACTCCTGCTCTGATGGTCAGTTGATCTTTGAGTCCCTTTTTCTGTTTAGGTAATGAAACTGAAATGCACAGAATTGCGCAACACCTAATTGAAACAATAATTACTGAGATTATTATTTTTGTCATTAATTTGAACATGTTTTGTTGATTTTTTTTGTCTTTAATAAAGTTACAAACGTTTTGGAACTTAGTGATCAAAGGATGTGCTGGTCTCAGCGTCCTGGTGACGTTCAATTTGTCACCTCCTGCTGAGATCAACTCAAAACCTTCTGCAATTGACCGATCAATCGATATTGACGTATTGAACATCTCTGAACTAGACAGACAGACAGGCAAGGAAGAGATGCATCAGGGAAGTATGCACATGTAGCTACATTGAGATAAAACAAAGACACGAGTGACAGACGGTGACATCACAGAGTGTATCTGTTTGCTGTGTTTGTGTGCTGCATGTGTATGACCATGAAACCATGCAGCTCGGTCTCCCAGGCAACAGTCTGATATGATGGTGTTATCTAGGAGCAAGTCCTTGGGAGCGCTCTGCTCCACAGTCACATGGATGATTTCAGAAGGGAGTGAGGAGAGCAGGAGCGTCACATTCACATGTCTTCCAGGAGATTTGAGATATCCAGCCAGCCGAGGCTAACACAGGGGAGCCAGTTCAGATACAGAGAGCTTTATGTCGGGTAGATTTCAAATTTTAATCTGCCCTAAAGTCTCACCGATACATCCCTGTTAATTCCAATCATCCAAATTAGTGCGGCCGTTCCACTGAACTGAAACTAGCAACTTCTCCAGGATCGATTCCTTCCTGCTAGAGAGTTTTAGTCTGCAGCTGGACTGCGAGTCTCAGCAAGAATCACATCCAACTTGCATCTCTGTCCCACAGCATCTCAGTCTGAGTGTTCGCTAGTCGGCCCAATCCGTCACAAATTTGTCGACATGCCAGGTATTCGCCAACTCCAAACAGGAATCCTGTTGTCATGAATAAACCCAGGATGTATCCCTCTGGGTGTGTCCCTGTAGGACAGGAGGGCTCTCCTGTGCCCAGTCTTCTCCTTGAGAAAATTTGATCAATTGCTTTGAGAGAGCAGCTGACCAGATCCATACTTTGTAGATTTGGAGGATGTGCAAAGAAAGGCTTCAAAAAAAGAGAGAAAAAGACAGGACAAAAACGGGAGGCAGGGCAGCAAGGGAGCAGAGGAAAAAAGTGTTCACCTTCACCAAGAGCTAGAGAGAAAAAAAGCTAAGACTAAGCTGAAGTCTTAATATTTGGCAGCTAAAGTGTTTAACAGGGTTGCTTTAATCGCCACTGGCTGCCTAACAGTGTATATTTACATTGTTAAAGGGTTGGGGGTGTGGCCAGGGGCCCGGGCGATGGAGTAAGTGAGAGGAGGGGGACACCCTGGACCGAGGTCTGGGCCATCACAGATAAAGACGGGACAATGATGCATGCTAGGGTTAATTTAGAGAGACCATGGCGGGAAGAAGCTGGAGTACCTGTGAGAAACACGGCATTCCAGGAGACAATATGCTAACTCCTTTTCCTCAGTTTAGGATTGTTGCAAAGCATCAGTTCTACCAATTGCCCCACTGTGCTGCCTGCTTTAGGTGTAAACTGGAGGCACCATCTCCTCCTGACCCCATGAGGGACGACGGTGTGAGAAAATGGATGGATGGATGGAGGAGCTGCTAACAGGCTTTATGCTCAGTCTCTGCTCCTCTGCATCAGGTTGGAGCAGCTGTCCTGTAAGACTGATGACCTGGTCCAGAAGATGCTCAGGCTGGTTCCGACAGAACGGATTTCAGCTCAGGAGGCTTTGCAGCATCCATATTTTAGCACGCTTCCTGCTCCCATCATGCACCTCAGAGACGGTAAGACCACCACCTGCTAACGAGCTACAAAAAAATTCTTTTCAGATGAATGTGTAATACTGAAGGTTCAATATGGAACCACGGTGCAGAGATTTCAGATTCAGATTTGCTAAATGTAGCCACTATAAGCTCCACCTGTGAACAGGTTGGCTTCACAGGCCAAGTAAAGCTGCGCTCTGATTGGCCAGTCTCTGAAGCCAGCAGGGGGCAGCACCTCCAGCTGTCGGCTGTGCTGCAGGACAATCGGAGCTTAGCGGAGAGGCTGCGTCTCCTCACTGAGAGTTCAGAAAGTTGTTAACTATCAGCAGCTTCTCCACAACCAGATCATGTTCAGGACCTTCTAACATCAGCATCACATTTTATACACAGAAGAAAATCCAAATTACTTGAATGAAAGTAAAATTTGCTGTTTTTCAGCTGTGTCCATCTTCAAAGTTCCTGGAGTTCGCCTGGAGACAGAGTTCAGAGACATCTTGAACCCCAGACAGAAACTGAAGTCTGCTCGGCTTCCTGCTGCCGGCTGTTGGTGATCAAACCGCAAATCAGATCAACTGGACCTGACGAGACAAGGAAGGGGCAAACCAACCCTTTAGGTAGACGGATTCATAAACTAGGGATGGATTTCTGATGCGCTGGTCCAGGGTGGCTGCGGCTACGATGCAGTGGCTCTCCCCCCATCAGAGGCCACTGAAGCTTTGGAGTCCTCTGGACTTGATCAACACTCTGCAGAACATTTTGCAGAGAACCCAAATAAAACGTTGAGCGTCTCAGCGCGTGTGGTCCTTCCAGTTCTTTTCCTGAATCGACATGAAGCCAATCCAGAGACTCTTTCTGCTCCTCCAGAAACAGGTTCTGGTCCACAGGGCGTAACCGGTTCTGTTTTGCTTCAGGTTGCAACACGTCTCTGTCTGTCTGCTTCAGGCTCTCAGAGCGTTCCTGTGTCTCAGTCTGTCCTCGGGTCTCTGCGTGTCTTTCTGTCCTCTAGTGTCCATCGGCTTCAGACAGGTTTCCACTGGAACTTTCATTAGTTATTTCGATGCTTTTATTGGCATCAGTTGCCATGGTGACTCTTCATAAGGAAACAAGACTCTATTTCCATGATTCCACTCAGAATAAGTTAGTTGGAAGGAAAACCACCAGTCGGGTTCTGGTAGAGGAGAGCAGCTGCTCTCTGAAGCTCACTTCTGCCTGACCATTGATGTTGTGACCAAGAGCCAGAAGCTGTTTATACATTTATGTATATTTGTTTAAACATTTGATCCAGAGAAATTTAAAATAAAAACATTCAGTGCTCTGAAAATCTGCTGAAGCCTGTTGTTGCCTTTTTCACCTTGACTGCTGGTTTTCATCCTGTTGAAGGTTTTACAACCCTAACCCCCACAGGGCTTTAAAACGGTTAATAATAATAATAATAATAATTTAGAAATACCGATCAATAAATCCCTCAGCTACCCTTCGCCTCCACCAGGTGGCAGCAAAGAGCATATTCTTTTTTTTTTTTTAACCACATGAAGCGCAGCTGCTGGGATGATGATGATGATGATGGTGGTGGTGGTGGTGGCTTGGTTCTGATGAAGGGTGAACAGAACTTTTGAGCGAATGTTAAGAGGAAAGTAGTTAATAATCCGAGCCGTAAGTGAAGGCAGCACCAGCCGAAACTCCGACCGGAAACAGCTGAGAGACTTTTCCCAGTCGGGACCAGAAATCACAGAACCGAATCTGGAGTAGTTTTTCAGGGGACCAGTTCAGCCCGGTACCAACTGGAGATTCTGCCGGAAGTGGTTCCGGTTCGGCAGGGAGTGTTTATGGCGTTATTGGTGAGTTGTTCTGGCGAACCACATTTAGAACAGAAGTTATTGTATGAAGTTCGAACCTGGTTGTGGTTCTGGGGCCTTTGGACTCTGCTGAGTTCGGAGGGTGTTTTCAGAACTTTTTGGGTCTGTTTGATTTAGTTTAGCTTGCACCAGAATGTCCGAACTTGATGGAAACTGGATTCATCTGCTCCCAGAACTCCCGCAGAGTCTAGCAGAACTCCGAACCTCCGGTTCCGATGTGTTCGGGTTCCGTTAGTAAATAAAGTGTTTCACTCTGCAGCTTCCCGGAGAACCTCTGTGTGTTTTTGGACCGACTGACAGAACCGGTTCCTGGAGAACATGTTCCCAGCTGCACACTGGCATCCCGCCGAACCCAGACTCGGTACCAGACATTGTGGACTGAATTTAGTCCAGTTTGGGCCCATCTTGAGCAGAACCCGCCAGGTTCTAGATTCTGAGACGGAACCGAGGCTCACAAGTTGAACTAACTAGTGGTGAACGAGGCTAGCTGGTTAAGACCGAGCTAATTAAACTAACTAGAGGTTAACTAGTTGAACTAACTAGTACCAGCTAGTTAAACTACAGGTGAACTAAGTAACTGGCTCATCCAGGCGGAGGTCCACCAGAACCAGCAGAACAGGAAGAGGATTTCCTGGAGGTTTATCCAAAGATGAAATCAGCTCCCAGCTCTGAAATACAGGAAGTGATGTCACACAGCAATCAGCTGATTGGAATCAGTAAACAGGAAAGATGTTGTCCTGGAGCTGGTTCTGACCCACCCCACCTAGTCAGAACCAGTAGAACCCCAGGCTGAGCTCTGTGGTCCTCTGGTCCACAGAGCCGTGTCCGTCCACAGGTCCCTCCTGGTGGACGAACGTCTCACCAAAGTACAGATGGAAGATTTAACTCTGTATTTCTGGAA
Source organism: Xiphophorus maculatus (assembly GCF_002775205.1). Classification (NCBI taxonomy): domain Eukaryota; kingdom Metazoa; phylum Chordata; class Actinopteri; order Cyprinodontiformes; family Poeciliidae; genus Xiphophorus; species Xiphophorus maculatus. The sequence continues at coordinate 59,835 of NC_036447.1, read as the reverse complement.
ACTGTGAAAAACTCCCAAGTTCCATAAAATATCAGATTAATGTAAAAAAGTGAAGAATTTTCCTGAGGACAAGTTGCAGTTTGTTCAGATTGAACTTTGACCCTAAGATCCTTGACGCTGTTGTTCTGTAGTCCTGCCCTTTGACCTCAGAACCGTCAGTTCCTCAACTCTTCTTTTTGTCTTTCAGGTCCAAAGGAACGTCTTATCTGTGGACCGACTGGACCCGATGGACCACAGACAGCAGCAGGAGGAGTTCTGATCTCTGATTCAGGACTGGGACAAAGATCTCGGTGGACTTCCTGAACACTCATTGATTGGAAGAGCTGTGGACAGCTGAGTGTCTGTGGAGGTCATGGGTTCTCCACAGACCCAGGGATCTCCAGCTGTTCCTCAGATGGGGGTTCGCGCCCGGGTGTCAAACTGGTCAAAGAAGCGGGAGATAGGGAACGCCGGGCCCCCCTCGAGAGTTGACAGCCTGGGACCGAGCCAGTTGGATGGACCTTCTAGGAAGTTTCTGGAGGACAGCCTGGACCTGTCGGGTCGGTCGGAGACCGGCGTCCAGGTCTTCAGGACAGGCCTGGTGAGGATGAAGAGGAGCAACAGCGAGGCGACCATCAGTGACTTCAGTTCTGAGGACGCAGGTCCCACAGCCACGCTGACCAGAAGACACGGGAGCTCGTCCAGCGTGGACCTGTTGAGCTCAGCGGGGTTCTGGGAGGTTCTGGACCAGGAGCCCAGTGCTCCTCCTCCAGTCCCTGAGCCTGACGCCGTCTCTACCATGCTTTCTCCCAGCCTGCAGGCGGCTGTCCAGATCGCACGTGGGGACATCGTCTTCATTCCAGGACAGGACACTGACAGAGATCCCAAAAAGAAGACGGAGACGTCTGTCCTCGGCCGCCTGAGGCCTCAGCGGACCAATGGCATTGAGGTGCGCCAAGACAGCAGCTGCCCTTTGACCCCTCACAGGTGGTTCTCTCATTATGATGTTCAGAGTGTCCTCGTCACTGTAGCAGAGGGACGTCCCTGTGCAGAAGCTCCTGATCTGCTGCCGTCAGTGGGGCACGAAGGCCAGGATGGTGTCGAACGGAGCAGCGCTTTGGTCCTAGCCTGTCCTCACTTCCTGAATGAGCTTGGAGGGGAAATGGACCAGAACTTGGACCTGACCCGGCCCAGTGGCTCTACCGGCACCAATGCTGCCGTGTCTGTCCTGGAGGCGTCCAGAGGAAGCAAGCGCTGTCCCGCAGACCTCAGGGGGACGGACGAGTACCTGGACCTGGGAGCCACATACTACCAGAAATACTTCTACACCAAAGGTAAGACCTGGTCCCAGTCCTGGTTCTGGTCCTGGTTCTGCTCCCAGTATTTAACTGTTTCAGGTTCCGTGACCCGTTTCCTGGCTGGTGTCCCTCTAGATCACCAGAATTATTTTGCCGTTGATCCGAAGTTCGGTCCGATTTCGCTGAGCGTCCGTCGAGACGCTGTGGATGATGGAGGAAACCCAATCGGGTTCTGCTACAGGATCATCCTCCGGACCGGCCAGGTAACCGATCCAACCAGCCCGGGTCAGCGCAAGATCTCATGTTCTAAGAAGCAGCTTCCTGTTTCTCCTCAGCTGCCCACCCTGAGAGGATCCATCATGGAGGACTCGGTCCCTTCTTCGTCCAAACACGGGTCGGGTCGAGGTCTTCCCCTGAAGGATGTCCTGGAGTTTGTGGTCCCAGAACTCAACATCCAGAACCTGCGAGTGGCAAGCCGTTCCCCCAAAGTCCCAGACCTGCTGCTGCAACTGGATCAGCAGGAGGTGAGCTGGTTCTGCTGGTTCTGCTGATCCAACTGCCTGTTCTGGTGGTTCTGGTAGTCCTACGGACCTTATAGTGCTGAAAAGCAGGAATGGTTTTCCTTTCTCTCCACGGTTCTGGACAAGGTTCTGCTGGTCCCTATTAGCACACTAAATGTGGTTGGACCGGAACCAGGACACCAGAACCCCAGGTTGCTGTTCTGTTCAGTGGAGGTTCTGGTGTTGCTGGATTGATCCACGTTCTGACATCTAAAAGCAACACGGCGTTGGTCCTTGTAGAAGTAGAAAGGATGGGCGGTTCTGGTTCTGGCAGAGCAGAACGTGGCGTAAACACTGGAGTTGGACCGACAGGTTTATCGTCACAGCTCTTGACGCGCTGGTTCTGATCCGTCTTCCTGTTTTCCCGCAGCTTGTCCTCCAGCACAGAGTGGACCTGCAGCTGAGCCGGGCCAGTCAGAACATGGGAGAGACCAGCAGTCCTGCCCTGACCCAGTTCCTAAACTTGCTGGGCCACAGCGACCCGATGAAGAATTTCTACAAGCACCAAGACCAGCAGAACTCTGGTACCAGAACCTCCTTTCTTATGGTCCAAATATGTTCTGTTCAAGATCAGGTCCACTTTTAGATATTTGACCAAACCAGAACTTCTATCTGGGTCACTGCTGTTGGAGCCCAATGTCAGGCCGGGTCCGAAAGGTTCTAACCCCTAACCCTACCCTTCTCTCTAAATGCTTGATCATCTGAAGGTTTTTTTCCACAAACCTGTCCAAGTTGCTTCCTGTCAGTGAGAGGCAGCGACACGACGGTTTGATGGCGGCCGGTGGCGCCTCCCGTCCGGCCCGGTCATGTGACACTAAAATCACACGAGAACAGACGCACTGAACGGTCTTTGTTCTCCTTTGGTTTCTTTTTGTGCTTAAAAGAAATTATGGACTTTTAAAAAAAACTAAATCTTTAACTTAATAAAATAAATCAAAGAAGTGGCTCCAACAGACGTGGGAAAAATGACCTGGTTACTTAAGGCTAACCTGACTCTCAACCTGAACATCCACTCTGAAGAGAGTTTGATGGGTAGGACCAGAACCCGGCGTGGTCGGGTTTCTTTCATTCCTTCACTGCTCAGCTTAACCCCTGGGCTTTGACTGGAATATCCAGGCTGCTTTCTAGGTTTTTTGAAATTCATACTCTATATTGCCAAAAATATTTGCTCACCCATCCAAATGAATGGAACCAGGTGTTCCAATCATGGCCACAGGACGAATGAAAACTGCTTTTACAAACATTTGAGAACGAATGTTTCGCTCTAGGATGTCCAACAAATCCAGTCCTGAAATTTCCTGCTCCTAAATATTCAGTCAGCTGTGTTATATGAAAGTGGAAGCAACTCAGCCCCCTAGTGGTCGGCCACGTAAACTGAGGGTCAGCGGTTGCTGAAGCTCATAGTGTGAAGAGGTCGCCAACTTTCTGCAGTCAGTCACTACAGACCTCCAGACTTCATGTGGCCTTCAGATTAGCTCAGGAACAGAGAGCTTCATGGAATGGGTTTCCATGGCGACCAGCTGCATCCAAGCCATACATCACCAAGGTCAAGGCAAAGCGTCGGATGTAAAGGTGTGAAGCCGCCGCCACTGGACTCCAGAGCAGTGGAGGTACATCTGACTCCACTGTGCCAAGCGTAAAGTTTGGTGGAGGGAGGGATCATGGTGTGGGGTTGTTGTTCAGGAGCCCCTTAGTTCCTGGAACTAAGAACTCTGACTGCTTCAGCAGACCAAGACATTTTGGACACTTCCAGGCTCCCATCTTTGTGGGAACAGTTTGGATCTGGACCCTTTATGGACCAGAGCACAAGGCAAGGTCCATAAAGACATGATGGAGAGCCCGGCCTTCTCATCCCACATCAGTGTGTGGCCTCACAAATGCGCTTCTGGAAGAATGGTCAGAAATCCCCATAAACTCTCGGCTAGACCTGGAGGACAGCCAGAATAGTTGAAGCTAGTCCAGCTGCAGAGAGACCAACACATTGAACCCGGTGGGTTATTATGGGATGGCACTGAAGCTCATATGTGAGTCAAGGCAGGTAGCAATATGGCGCATGTTATATTCATATCATCTTGAGAGTGCCATGCACTTCATGCACTAGGGCATGAGTTATTGATCCTGATAAGTGCTCTCACAGAATGAATGAGATGTTTTCTGTTTTTTCTATTTTTGATGCTTAGTGCAAACCAATTTCCTTCTGGGATGTGAATAAAACTGCAACTGAAATCCCTTTGCAATCTGAATCCGAGAGCAAACAGTTTCTGTCTCCTTTCAGGCAACTCAACAGAAAGTCCAACTGTTTCCATGATGTTCCAAGAATTTCAGCTGACGTTCCACGTTTCTGCCCTGCTACAAACTGTTGCCGATGGTTCTGCTCAGGTACTGCATGGTGCTAAGCTATAGGGGGGGTTCCATAGCGCTACAGGAGAAGTGAAGTTGTTTTTTTTTTTTCAGGTACTGAGGTCACACCTCGTTGGGAACGATGTCACCGTGATTTTCCAGGAACCTGATGCTCCGCCCTTCAAGCCCCAGATCATCCATGCCGACCTCCAGCATGTCTTCATCATCGTTCGAGTTCACCGACCCTGCACCCAGCACACCTGTTACAGGTTAGACTTCGTCCACAGGAAGTGAGGTGTCCCAGGTCCGACTCCAGGTGTGAAGTTGCCGTGTCTTTCAGTCTTGCCGTGTCTAGGTCCCGGGGCGTCCCGCCCTTCGGTCCATCAATCCCATCTGGTTGGATGGCTCCTGCCTCCTCTGCCTTCGTGGACTTCCTGCTGACCAAGATCATCAACGCCAAACACGCCACCCGCAAGTCCGAGTCGTTTGTCACCATTGCGACTCGTGCTCGCAAGGAGCAGCTGAAGCAGTTGGTGGACAGCTTTGTGACGACGACACCATTGGACTCCTCCTCCTCTGGCGTCCGCTTCAGCTTCATCTCTCTGGGCGGAAAGAAGAAGGAGCGTCTGGCGCCGCATCCGCTGGCCTACCTGCAGAGCGCAGGCGCCCTCACCTGGAGCGTGACGGTTCACGACCCCCGCACTTCTGTGGCAGTGGCCTGCCGACTGGCCGTCTCCGGCGAGCTGCTGGTGCTGATAGAAGAGGCGGGCAGAAAGGTGGTGTTTCACTGTTCATGCAGGGACGTGATTGGCTGGAACACCGCACATGGATCCATCCAGGTGTTCTACCAACACGGACTCTGCGTGGCGTTTTCCACACGGGATGGCCGCTGGGAGGACTCCCAGGAGATCACGCAACGGTTGAAGGTGAGCTGGGCTCTCATTGGTCCCCGGCCCCTCTCCGACCGCCTCCTTAACCGCGTAATAACCTGGTCATGTGACCTTTCAGACGGTGACCCACGGCGCTGCGGGGGCCGCCGTGACTCTGAGGAGGAACCGGCTCGGTCAGCTGGGCTTCCACGTCAACTTCGAGGGCGTGGTGGCCGACGTCGAGGCCCACGGTTTCGCCTGGCAGGCGGGTCTTCGCCCCGGCTGCCGGTTGGTGGAAATCTGCTCAGTTGCCGTGGCAACACTTTCTCACGAGCAGATGATCGAGCTGCTGAGGACGTCGGCGAACGTCAGCGCCATCGTACTCCCGCCTCTCAGAGACGGGACGCCACGCAGGTATCAATCAATCAATCAATCAATCAATCAAATTTATTTGTATAGCACATTTCAGCAGCAAGACATTTCAAAGTGCTTTACATCATTACAAACACAGAAACACAAAGCAATATAGAATCAATAATCAAAACACAGCATTAAGTCAAGTTCCATCAATAAATTTGTAATTGATTACATTTCAAATACAATCCTAAACAGGTGGGTTTTTAGTCTAGATTTAAAAGAAGTCAGTGTTTCAGCTGTTTTACAGTTTTCTGGAAGTTTGTTCCAAATTTGTGGTGCATAGATGCTGAAAGCTGCTTCTCCTCGTTTGGTTCTGGTTCTGGGGATGCAGAGCAGAACCAGAACCAGAACCTGAGAGGTCTGGAAGGTTGATACAACAACAGCAGATCTTTAATGTATTGTGGTGCTAAGCTGTTCAGTGATTTATAAACTAACAACAGTATTTTAAAGTCTATTCTTTGAGCTACAGGGAGCCAGTGGAGGGACTTTAAAACTGGTGTTATGTGCTCTATCTTCCTGGTTTTAGTCAGAACGCCAGCAGCAGCATCTGGATCAGCTGCAGCTGTTTGATTGATTTGTTGGACAGACCTGTGAAGACGCTGTTGCAATAATCAATACGACTGAAGATGAAGGCATGGATGAGTTTCTCTAGATCTGGCTGAGACATTAGTCCTTTAATCCTGGAAATGTTCTTCAGGTGATAGAAGGCCGACTTTGTAACTGTCTTTATGTGGCTCTGGAGGTTCAGGTCAGGGTCCATCACTCAGGTAGAAAATATTTCACTTCTTGTTTCCTGTGACGTCAACATTAGTCTGCACCCTGGTGGCTGGACCCGACCAGAACCAGGAAGGGTTACCAGAACCATGACCCCAAGAGGTTTGTCATGTGACCTGCAGCTATCGAGGAGAAAGAAATGTTATTGTTTACCTGAAGTCAAATCTGAAAGAAGGATGTGTTTGAGAAATTTCAGGGCAGCAGTAGATCTACCAGAGCGGCTTTAAATGGAAATTGTACGGTTCCATTTCATAAGGTCCAGGGGTCAGAGGTCACGTGACCCTGACATCTGCATTTGTTCCAGAAGCACAATTTGTCCCTGATCTGGTTTCTGGTGTCGAGAAAAACCATTTACAATCCTTTGAGCTGTGAGCAGGAGGAAATGTATTGAGTTTTTTTGTTTTTTTTAATACTTTATTTTTGATCAGATTTTTATACATGGTAAAATACAACCACAACAAAAAAGGAGAGGAAATAATAGCAATAATAAAATAAAAAGATAAAAATCACAACAAGTACAATGAACAGCATACACAACTGAAAGGTCACCAAGGGAGGGGGACAGCAATACTACACACACAAATAAAATTAAATTACAGACAGAATTCAGGTGAACAGGTTACAATGTATGTAGAGATCCATGAAGAATCAAACAGGTGACAGTTTCTTTGTATAGTTACCAAGTCCTGAAAACTTTACAGCGCCAAACCTCAATTACCACCCCGAATAATTAATTAATGATACTCAACTTGCTTTAGATTTCCTATAAATGAACCATTTCAACCAATATTTTTGAATTTTGTTTTCATGGAGTCTTATGGAGAAGGTAAGCATTTCCATTTCACGTATTTCTTCTACAGTGGCTGACCAGTCACTCAATGTCGGTGGGCTCCCACTGAGACACTTTCTTGTTATTGATTTCTTTCCTGCCATCAGTAGTATTTTCAGAAGGTACTTATCTTGAGTGTTGACTTCAGTTGGTAAATTACTTAAATATATAATTTTAAAATTGTGCTCAATTTCAAAACCAAGAATTACTCTGATCTCTTTTTCTACCTTTAGCCAGTAGGAGTGAATCATTGAGCAGCCCCAGAAAATGTATTGAGTTTTATTGTAATGAATGATAATATAATTAATATTTTGAATTAATGTTTATTTATTTTCATTATTAATGAATGTTGTTTTCAAAGATGTGTGAACTGAACTGAACTTGTTCAGATGAAGAACTACGGTTCAGTTTGTGAAGCTTCACTAAAGTTTCATCTTCAGGAGTTTCTCTGAGACCCAACGGCTCCCCCTGCTGGAGCTCAGACTGGACCCTGATGTCACTTCCTGCGCCAGAACACCATCCAATCAGAGCCCAGTCCAACTGAGCTCTTCTTCTGACATCAAGAACGACATCAGGTATTAGAACTGGACCAGAACCGAATTGGAACAGAACCAGGTTCCCCAGCAGAAACGGACCTTGACAGCAATGTGTGTTAATCCGCCCTGCAGAGCTCCTCCTGATTGGTTTGTTGGTTCTGATGGACGCACCAGGTCCACGCAACACCGGCCCAGTAGAGACAGAGGTGACTGGAACCGGAACCAGGATCCATTTGGCTTCCAGAGTAAGAGCTGAACGACTGGACGTTTAGCTTCCTGAGATGTTTTTGCCGTAGCTCGGTCCCATGAAGCTGCGGGTTCTGCAAGTTCTGCTTACCCCGCCTGTCTGCTCATGTTCCCGTCCAGAACCCAGACTCCATGGTCTTCCTCCTCGTCTTCCTCAGTGTGCGAGTCCAGCAGACGGAGACGGCAGCCGGCGGCCGCAGGTGAGTCCACCGAAACGCCAGAAATCGTTCTTAAAGTTTTTCAGTCCTGCCTGAATGCGTCTCTCTGCAGTTTGCAGCCACAAGTTGCTCAAGTTGCAGCAACACGTTGTCCAGCAGCAGCAGTGATGGCAGGACCTCGACACCTCAGCTCGCCTGTCTCAGCGGCGTGTCGGTGGACAGCGGCATAGACTCCGCCCTGTACTCGCCGTCAGCACTGCCTCCGGTCGCTGGGGCAACGCTGGTCCTGACGGACGTCCACAGGAAGGAGTCGGCGGGGCCGAGCCGTCTCGTGACCGACCTCAGAGGCTCTGTTGCTAAGTAACTGAAGAGTCACTTCTCCAAAATGAATATTGTCCTTAAGTCGCCTGGAGCGGTGCCCCCTGCTGCACTGGAGCAGAAACACAAACGTTTCTGAAAAACGTTTCAACATTTAATCCATGTGTTTGTGTGCATGCTCAGCCATAAGTGATACAAGCTGACAGCATTTATGTATCAATATTTCTATAGCGAGCAGTTGGAGCAAATGTAGTCTGTTTATTTGACCTTTATTTGACCTTTATTAGGCCTGTAATGGTTTCCCATCAGGGCAGGACAAGTGAGTAGCTGGGCAGGTGCTTAACATCTGCTCTGCTTTTTTCAGAGACTATTGTGGAACCAGATGTTCATCAGCAGACAGAGTGAAGGCAGATTCACCTTTGACCCCCCCAGGTGATGCCAGCTGGGATGCAGAGCATCTCTGCAGCCAGGATACCTGTCCGTGGGAGGCGGGGCTTAGCAGGTTGAACAGCGGTTTGTTACTGGAGGAAACTGGCAGGTGAGAAAAACCAGGTGATATTCGGTGCCGTCACCTGAGACACATGCTCACCTTCTAGCATCTGACCCCCATCTGACCCCCATCTGACCTCCATCCCCAGAAAAAGATGTCACCACTGCTATTTTTTTGAACATTGTATTTCTTGACTTTCTGTAAAATATTGTAATATTCAATTACTTTTCCACATTTTTGCTTTGAAATAGAATGTGTCCCCAAAGCATTTGTGTTCATTAAAATGCAACTTATTTGAAGAATTTTGAAGTTTACTCACCATTTTAAACACACTGCTATTATTATGAACATAACTGTATATCAGCCGGTTCTACGTCACCCGGTTCTACATCAGCCGGTTCTATGTCCCCTATGACTTTAAACTGCTGCTAGCTTAGAAATCACTGAATGGATTAAAGTTCTGCTGTTGCAAAACAGCTGAAACCGTGAGCTCCTTTCAGGCTAGAAATCCAGATGGTTGGAGTTTGATTAATGAAATATGAATAATTGACCAACATATTGATAATGTATTGATGATTATAATGAGTGTTTCTCAATTAGTGACTCAGTGATGTTCATTTGATGTAAAACACTTTGAAGTGCCTTGTTGCTCAAGACTAATAAACTTGACCTGACTTCCTGTTCCAGACCCAGCCATCGTCCAATCAGAGGCCAGAAGGTGAGTCTGAAATATTTCTGTCAGTAATAAAACTGAGATCTGAACTAAATGAGCGAGTGAAAACTTCCTGACTTGAGATCCTGCAGGAAGCAGAAGTTGCTCAGACGAATGAGCAGTAACCTGATTGGTCAGGTTTTAGTAGGCCCCGCCTCTTCAGCAGAGTATTGCTGGACTGCACCAACCTCACACAATGCAGATGGAGGTCAGGAAGGAAATGTGTTGATCCAGCATCAAAAAGCCTAAAGTCTGAGTCCTGTACGGTTGTTCCAGCCGTTCTAATACAGAGAAAGATAAACATTATTTTCCTGTTTCTAAGGTAGTCGGTCACAAGGGAGTTAAGTTTAAAAACTTACAGAAAAAAGAGGAGAAAAGTGGATCAACAATCTACAGTAAAAAACAGGAGGTATGAAAACTAACAACGCCAGTTTGCAGCGCCGAGTTTCTAACGGGTAACGATCGCATCGTTTATATTGTATTTTCAGATATTTTACTGGACAGTTCCTTAGAAAGACAAGCATTCATATGTAAGATATTATTTTATGGCCTAGCTTGGTTGTCCTCAGAGCGCTAATGTTGTTAGCAGCTAGCTCAGGGCCGAGTCCCGGACAGACAAGATCATGTTTATTGATGCTAAAAGCTAAAAGCTAAATAAATGAAATGTAACCTCCCCAGCCAGACAGACAGAGAGCTGTGACTGTTCCCCCACACGGTTCATGTCTGAGTCCAACACGGAGGTTCTGTAGGTCGGAGCGAATCCATGACCTGCATTGGACCTGAACCCTATAACCACTCAACATTAACCTACAACTCCTGCATGAATTTGGTTTACAGAAGCTAAATAAATGATTTACCAGGAGATCCAAGCTCATAGAAATAACCTGGGTTAGCTTGTTGTTAGCGGTAGCATCGTTATCATAGACTAATTACTTAAATAGCACAACTCACTACTCACCCGGCAGAAACCAGTCCACAGCCATTTAATGATTCTGTTGGTCCTAAATTTGACCCAACCTGAAACTAAAGGATTTTGAAAACTTTCTTCTGACTCATCGTATAATTTGAGGTCTGAAGCTCCAGATAGTTAGTTATGTGGATCTAACTAACTATCTGGAGGGTAAATCCTCAAGATTATAAGGGAAGTCTTTTTACAAAGATAATATGGATCATATTCTAAATATACGCAAAGTTTTTCGAGATGCCTCATATGTTCCAGCCCATTTAGCGCGTTAGCTACTAGCTGTGGTCCATTTTGCTCTGATTTGAACCAGAGAAATCCACTTCAGAACCTCCATCTGAATTTTGCGCATCATCCGGGTCACGTGTCTGAAACTCAGCTATAGCTAACCCTGACCCTGACCCAAAAACGTTTCCTAGTGAACACAAAAACTTTATAGATGGAGGAGCTTCACCGCTTGAAATCGGTGTTTACACGACTTCGCACAAACTCTTCAGACGAATAACGAGGTTCTGGTGACGGGCAGAACCTCCACTTCCAGAACCCAGACATCTGCCGCACCCTCCTTGGTTCTGAGGTGCCGGCTGGATCCGTCTCAGGTCCGGGTCGGCCTGGTCGGTTCTGACCAATCAGATCTCAGAGGGGTTCACATGGCTGTGATTGGTCAGAACCGTAATGAGGTCACAGTCAGAGTGGCTCGGCCCCTCATCTGGTTCCCGTCTCAGTCTACCTGCAGAGTCTCTGGAGTCTCCGCCCCGTTTCCATGGAAACATCTAACCCGCAGCAGGTCACATGACAGTTTGTCCCTTGCCAGCAGCGGGACTCTGCAGAGCCCCGCCCACATCATGCGGCGCCACCACAGCGCACCGACCATCAGACGCCGGCCTACACCTCTTCAGAAGGGTGAGCAGCTGGACTTTCACAATAAAACTATTTCCGGTAGCAGCTTTCCTGAGCCCTCAAATCATTGGCTGAGGCCAGGAAGTTTGGGGGGCGGAGTTAGACATGGGAAGAGAGACAGGTGAAGGTCACACTGCCTCAACGTGTGTGTGTGTGTGTGTGTGTGTGTGTGTGTGTGTGTGTGTGTGTGTGTGTGTGTGAACCACTGCAGGTGTGTTTCCATCGTCTCTCACTGACCATCCGCTCCGTTACATTCAGGAAGTGAGATCAGGGAGCCCCGCCTTGAACAGGTGAGGAATAACACCTGGAGCAACTTTGAAGGCACTTTGTGATGTCATTGATGATGTCATCATTATCGTCCTCTCCCCCTCAGTGACATCACAGCTTCCCTCTCAGGTAAAGTGTCTCAGCTGGAGGAGATCCTTCAGCGGCTTCAGCTGGACCTGCTGAAGGTAAGCCTGACTTGCTGATGTCATACAGGTGAGAGGATGACATCATCAGGCTGAGGTGTTGCTGTGATGCGTTCAGGAGCAGAAGGACAAAGCGGCGCTGCAGCAGCAGATCCTCGACCTGCGACGGGACAACCTGCGCCTGCAGGAGGAGAGCCGCGGCGCCGCCCAGCAGATGCGACGCTTTGCTGCATGGATGCTGCGCAGGGGCTCGTTGCCATGACAACACCACCTAACCATCCAGTCAGGACGGGCCGCTCGGGGTCTGCCAGACAAAAACACCAGAACCGTCGGACCTGTTCAGAACTCTTTAGGTGTCCGACAGTTTGTGGGATGAAACCCGACATCACACCTGCTGAACCTCCGGTTCTGACCCGGATGCTGGTTCTGGTTTACTGCCAGATAAAATCAGAACTTTTTTCTGATCAGAGCAGAAGCCGGAACCAGACCTGATGACAGAGGATGATTCTGGTCGGGTCAAATCTGGTCGGATGGAGGACATGTAAATATCTGGATGGTGTTTTGGACATTTTGTTTGTTTCCATCACTTCCTGTTTTTAAGGAATATCTGGTTCATTTATTCATGAAGGGAATTTTCTCTGAACTTCAGCTTCATTAAAAAATTTAACTGATCAGTCAGTGCAACACTGCTCCCATGTGGACACCAGTGGAACACCAGTAGCAAACAGGAAACCAGTAGCAGAGCTCCTTACTGCTCTGATTTTAGCATCAGTTCTTGTGATCTAGACGATCTAGGTCTATCAAGATGACTGTGAACCAGATCAGATTCCAGATGTTCAGCTGAACAGGAGGGTTCATATTCATACTTCTGCATCAGCTAGCTTGCTACTGGTTACCAGTTTGTTACTGGACCTGATGACCTATTTTGTTACATAGTTACTGGTTACCGCTTGATTATGGAATTCAATTGAAAATGAATTCTAATTCATTTTCAATTCTGTTCTTGACCTTTCTGTTCAGGTCAGGAACAGAAAGAAACATTGTCCGTTTGGAGCCTCAGCTGGCCCAGGGGTCCGTTTGGAGCCTCAGCTGGCCCAGGGCTCCATGAGGCAGACCCTGAAAGTGGTGCATCGGGTCGGACTTTTGGTTCTCGACTGTAGAATCTGCTTCTTCGTTTTTGACTCTGGAGTCGTTTAGAAACGGGTGGAGACATTTGTGAACAAAATGTCTCCACCCGTTTCTTTAAAATAAGCTTCTCTGACCGATCTCCTTATCAGACTCACCAGTCTCAGTTAGAGGTCACAGAGGTCACTTTAAAAGCTGATGGCAGCCAGTGGACATGAGGTTCTAACTTCCTGTTTTGTGTCGGCATCCTGGAGCATTTCTAGACTCTAGAAAACCAGAAAAATTTAACAACTGCCTGAATCAGTTCATCCAATTTAAAGTAATTTTCCAAATTGAAGGCCAAATTTGTCCCACAGAGAGAAGAGTCGAAGCCGAGGATGATAGGTGGCGTCTTGCTTTCCAAATGGGATCCTCCCTGTTTTCAGTAGCAGGAGCCAGGCCGTCATGAGTTTAAGGTTTGTTGACGAGAGATTAAACCTTAAACTCAGGGTCACCGTTTAAATTTGGGCAATCTGTGCAAAGACTCGCCATAAACCTTGGGCGGCGTTGGAGAACCGCAGGCTTCAGTTCTTCAGCCGGTTCTCAGACTTCCAGACGGTAAAATCATGTTGAAAAGAATAACTGACATGAGTCTGTATTAGAAGAATTAAGAAATTTATTAAAAGCTTTCCAGAAAAGAACAAACTACAGAGTGAGAGCCGTCTGTCAGGCTCTAGCTAACGGCTGATTCTGGTCTTTCTAGGTTCTGGTCGGCAGAGAACAGCAAGTTGAGAATCTTGATTGAACTACAGATGTGAAGATTTGATTGTTTTGCACCGAGGACTCTGGAGCTCAGCACCGACGGTCTTCAACATCAAACACATCAAACCTTTTTGTTAACAATAGCCAAATGTCCAGAACATGTTAACCTGGCCAAAGCTGAACCAGACCCCATCAGCGGTTCTGGGTCGGGAAATGAAAACTTAGATGATCTTTAGCATCTTCCTGCTGTTCTGATGCTGTGGAGATTTATGAGAGCAGCTGACCAACCTGACCACAACAGCAGCACATGACAGAAACACTACAGTCAGCATCTCCACTGACCACATGCAGCCTGAATTATCCATAAATCCTGATGTTTTATCTGCTGACAGTTTGCATATTAGGCTGAAACACATTTAGTTGGTTTGTTTGCATCCTTTGCAGTTTAAATAACTACTAATGAAGCTGTTTGTTAGTCTGAGCATGCTCAGTAGCGAGTGGAGAAGCCCTGGACCTCCAGTTTAGAAACGTCTCTCTCGTTGGAGAAAACGGCTCGGTCAATCCGAGAACTCGGACTGCCGACGTTCTTCAACCAAAGTTTCCTGCAAAACACACAGAGGAAGAGAAGGTGATTCTCCGCACTGCTTCAGAAACCATCGCTCTGGAAAAACGTCTGAAGGTTTGGCTGAAATATCAGGCAGAAAAACTTTAGTCTGAAGTTAAATTCTGAAAATCTGCGTCTATTTAAAAATGGTAAACGGGCTTTACTTGATGTGGTCCAGAGTTTCACTCCTTTCATTCACACATTGACGCCGACCCAGGGCCACAGTAGGGGTCAGTGGCCCCTGCCAACAAGGGCCCATTTTTCTCCATTCATTACTATGGAGATTTTTGGGTTACAATATATTTTTAATTTATTCTTCAATTTGTAGCCAAGTCTCTCAAAAGTCAACATTAGCATTGTAGTTGCCTGCCTGTAGTGCATATCATGACAACAAGCCGTGTCACTTCCTGTTTCCTCACTTCCTCTATCAGACTGAAAGGTGTTTGGACTGGCAACCCTTTCTACAGTCAGTGGTGAGTTTATGATGGTCACTAGTTGTTAGTAAAACCTCTTATTGATTTAACCAATTTTATAGTCACTTTCCAAACTCTCCTCTTTGCTAGCAGCTATAAAGCTAAATCTGTTAGCTCAGCGATCATAAAAAGCTTTGGACCCATTTTAAAAACCGAGGTCAGATTTTTTTGATGATTTCTTATTCATGTGGGGTTCGTTATTTACTCTGAAGAAAAACCTGTTGGTAGGAACTGTGGACTCTGAATTATGGATCTGATGCAAAGTCATTCATTCTCATTTTTAAACTTTTTTCTTGATGCAGATTTGTTTGCATAAGCAATTTGTATTAATTGGTTTAGCTCCTGATTTAAATACAATTGTTTCCCCTCTTTAATTCTTGTCTTGTGGTCAGCAGCATCCAGTCAGGCTTTGGGTTCTTCCTGAATTACATTTTGAGATTAAACTATCAAATTTAATGAAGAAAATCAGTAGATTAGTCACTCCGTCTTGACAAAAGACAACATGGCAGCTCTGTCATCTGTCCCAGAGTCTGCAGGATGAATGCTGTTGGTCCACATGGATGATACTCGTTACATTTTAACCAAGCCGGTTTGCAGAGCGATTGTAATTAGATGGTCCTTTAGCAAAGCAGCAGCTTGTAACTGTCTGGCTGCTTCGTCCATCTGCAGGACGCAGATATTCAGAGGGTAGAACCTGTCTGTTCCTGAACATCTCGGGGGAGAGGCGCTTCATCAAGCTCTGGCTCCAAGCCACACACATTGTTCTGACCCATTAGGACCCAGAGGCTTGAAAGTTAAAGGACTTTTGATGTTAAACATGGTTGATAAATTCTTGGCTGAATTCAATTAATTTAAAGTCTGACGGAGGCAGAAGTTGCGCGAGACTTTTTCATTGTCATTTTGACTGAAAAATCCCATCACAATCTAAATTTACCCGTCGATTTTTAAAATGGCAAAATGCATGGAGTTCAGTCTGCAGACCAGAGGTTAGATTTTCTAATACTTGATTTTGGTGAGTTTTGTGATGTTTTCTGTGCATAAAGTTGAAGCAAGTGGTCAGATGTGTGTAATCAGTCAAAATGGTGGATGGCCTTCAAAGTTTTCTGTCAACGTTCTGAGTTTTAAACTGTATAAAAATATTTGGTCACGACTCCTGGAGAGAGGAATGAATAATTGGGAGCTGAAGTTTAGCATTTCCCTGCAGTCACCTGACTGGCTTTGGTGTGAAGGTAGGCGTTCTCTGACTGGCCGGTCTGGACTTACATGCTGTTGACCCGCTGAACCGGTCCCTGGATCTGGCCGATCACCGTCCCCTGTCGGGTGTTCTTCACCCAGCCGCCCAGTCCCAGAGCGCGGCCCTGATCCTCGGTGTACTGGGAACCAGAACACAGTCGGTCTGTCAGCCAGTAGCTGACTGGGTCTGAGTCACCTGCAGGAACATTGATCGCTATCGATCAGCTTGATTAATAAAGCAATAAATGATCTCTGACCATCACCTGCAGCACTCGGCTGTTTTTTCCTCAGTGTCTGAGCCGAATGAAGGAGAAGACAGAAGACCATCATGTGGAGATGTGTGCATGCTAAAGAAAGGAGGTTTTAGAAAAGTGATGCCATGGTCTGAGATGCAGGAAGTGATGTCAGAGATCACCTGACTTCCATACCTTGTGAACCTTTTAGGGTTCTACACAATCTTCATATTTGTGACTGAATGTGAACGATTCCAAGCTTGGATTCCTCTAGCTCAGGGGTGGGCAGTCCTGGTTCTGGAGGTCCGGTGTCCTGCAACTCCTAGACGTCTCCCTGGTCCAACACACTTGAATCCAACAGCTGAATCTCCTCCTAAGTGCAGTCAGCTTATCCAGAGTCCTGCTAATGACCTCATTATTTGACTCAGGTGTGTTGAAGTGGAGACGCAGGAGACCGGCCCTCCAGGCCTGGAGTTGCCCCCCCTGGACTAGTTATTCATTTCTGTGTATCAATTTAACTCAACCTGTTCTATTTACGACAAAGACTTGCATATGAACTGAATCTGTGTTGTACAGTTCTGAACCTGCTGGTGCATCATCCTTCATGAATAAAGTGTCTGAGGAATGTTCTACAGGAAGTGATGAATGTTCTACAGGAAGTGAGCAGAAAGTCGCTCACTGTCTGAATTCGTTTCAGCTTTAGCCTGTTTTATATCCCAAGAGTAATTGGGTTTCACTCCGCAGCGCCTCCTGGTGGGCTCTGGACCGGCTCCATGTTCTCTGGGTGTCCCTGCTTAGGCTTCTGACGCCGCCACCTGATCTTGAAGATGTTAAAATAAAATTCTTTTCTCTCATTGAACAAATAGAAATAATTTAGGTGATTCTGACCTGAGAAGTTTGGTCTGATTTAACTTCACTTCGCTGAGAAACAGCGGCGTATGTAAACTTCTGGGTTTTTTGGCTTCTGCGTCTCCTGTCCGATGTCAGTCGGTAAGACTGGGAGCCATGGCAACGCCAAGTCCCAATGCTCAGAGCTCACCGGGTCAGAACATTTCCTAAAGCATTGAGTTTCTGCTCCTGCTGGAGCGAACAGAACCATGGTGACCCCAGAACAGAACCAAGCCCAGATTCTGGTTTTGGCCGTAATCACTGAATCATATTGTAAAAACCATGAATGTGACCTGAGGTTGGACTGCAGGTTTTTATTTGACCTTTAACCTTTAGGAAAGACCGGGTCGATGTCCGTCTCAGGAACTCGTCCTGTTCTTGGGGGTTTGTAGCGACTCCAGATCATCTGATCAATTTCATTGATTGTATTTTGTTCTTTATTTTTTCCAGTTCTGATGTTTTCAGATTTGAATTAAAAAGGTGAAACGTGGTCGTGATGGAGAAACTCATCATCCTGAAGCAAACACCTGGATGGACCAGCACAAAGTCAGAGTCACAAAGCTGCACAAACTGGTCATGTATGACATCACAGATCATGTGACTCACCCTGCACATTCCCAAAAATCTCAAAGTCGACTGAAATCAGTTTCTCTTCAGACATGACGAAGCGAAAGCCGCAGAATATCAGCACACAGAGCAGCAGCATGGCGCAGCTATTTTTATCCTGAACCCTCTCCCAGAGCGTCTTCCTGCTACAGCCTTCACAATAAAAGCATCAAAGATCAGGATTTTACTCTGAAAGCTTCAGAAACCCGACAGGTCAGAGAGAAGAGATGAAAATCTAGAGGTAAAAAACTCACTGAGTTTCAAACAAACAAATATTTTAAGGAAGAAATATTTCAGATTGGGTCGAGCCAGAAAATATCCACCATCAACCAGCAGGATCAAACTCTGTTTCTTCTGATCTCTAAACGATTTCTGCTCCAAGCTTCAGATTCATGTGTTCATATGTGGATGAATGTAATCAGTTTTGTTTTTTCAGTTTCAGTTCAATTTCTTATTTCTGATGTTTTCCCAACGTTTGAGCCGAACCTTCAGGACTGAATACTGACCCTATCGATCCTGATCGCCGACCTTCACCTCATTATCCATGGAGACCGGCTACTTCTGATTGGCCAAAACATTTCCTTCAGTTTTTCCAGATGGAAACAGAGTTGATTTCCTGTATTTGATACAGTTTAACTGTTTTTACTGGCTATGATTTCCTGGTTTTATATCTTTGTATAGTCAGGACATGAATTGGCTTTTTGACACTCGGTCGGATCGACCTTGGGTCAGATTTCCCATTTCAGCTGTCGAGTCGTTGGATGAGGAATTCATGCTCCGATTTCTAGTCTGGTCGGCGAGGTAAAGAACTGATCTGGACTCCTGTTAGACAAAGAACCGATTTTATAAGACCTGGTGTAACCACTACTTAATTTAATTAGCAATAAATTCATTAGGAGAGTTATTTTTGTTCTAGGGTCACAAAGGAGGATGGTAAGCATATAAGTTTTAACAATTTAAGTTTATTTTTCTTTCCCCACAACAAAAAAAATAATCCAGGTAACACTAATTACCTTAATAAAATTAAGAATAAAACTTAAATTGTCCACCCTTATAAAAAAATCTAATATTTGGAAAATTGAGGGTAGGTTTTCTAAACTGTAGCTTTAAAGCTCATTTCAACAAAGATATTATATATTCCAGTTAGTCCTTCAATATAACAGTTCAGTCAGTCAGTTTTGAAAATGTTCATGAACAAATAGTTTGTGGAATGAAAAATAATGCAAAGGATTGGGGCCCTTTCTTGTTCAATAAGCTTCATATCGGCTCCAGCAGCTCCAGTCCCTCCGTCTCTCCGGGCTTCAGTCCGAGTCACAGAGATGGCGGCGAGAAACTCCTACTTCTGGATCCACTGGCTCGTTCAGATGTCGGCCGTCCAAAAAAACAACCTGCATGCAGAGCGTTAACCGATCATGCAGGTATACGGAAATCAGAAAGATCTTTCAGTTACTTCTCAGTGAAAACCAAATTAGCGTTTAAAATAAACCAAAAACGCTCAGTAATAAATAACTTACTTAAAAATCATCACCATAAAATAATCTCATTTCGCAGAGCTATGCTACTTACAGAGAGACACTTTATACTCCGGTTATTTTTGGGTTTTTTGCAGTTCTTAAAAACTGAGCAACGTTAGCTCCAGCTAGGTAGCCATTCTGCGTAAGTAAGCAGCTGAAAATAAAACAGACTCACTGGAGAAATCCCAATACAGAATGTACATGATCCAGTTCAAAATAAACAGATTTCTTTCGTATCCCAGCAGCACTTATGAGTAGTAACTTC
Organism: Xiphophorus maculatus; assembly: GCF_002775205.1. Lineage (NCBI taxonomy): Eukaryota > Metazoa > Chordata > Actinopteri > Cyprinodontiformes > Poeciliidae > Xiphophorus > Xiphophorus maculatus. The sequence goes on along the minus strand of NC_036447.1, from coordinate 40,356 downwards.
TCTACTTCTGTGAAATGTGCTTAGTCTAGGTCAGGGGTGTCAAACTCCAGTCCTGGAGGCCCGCTGTCCTGCAACTTTTAGATGAGCCTCTGCTGCACCTGAACAGAATAATTAGGTCATTAAGGTTCTGGAGAACCGATCTACACCAGGAGGAGGTAATGAAGCCGTTTCATTCCAGTGTTTTGTACCTGTGGCTCATCTAAAAACTGCAGGACAGCGCCCCTTGAGGACTGGAGTTTGACACCTGTGGTCTAGGTCAGTGGTCCCCAACCACCGGACCGTGGACCGGTACCGGTCCGCGGACCAATTGGTACCGGGCTCTTGAAGTAGAAATAATGTCTTTTATTTTGAAAATCCTAAACCGGATATTACCGGTTACGTCTTGTGCGTCAAAATTGAGCCAACTTGCAGCAGAACGCTGACCCGTCCGCGCGACTAAAGAGGTTGGGGACCACTGGTCTAGGTAATCTTTTTTTTTCTTCTCCCCTCTCTTTACTCCTTTTCTTGTACCGACACAGGAGACATGTGGGTCTAGTGCCCTCTACAGGACATTCTAAGAACTAACAAAACAAACACATTAAACATAGAGACAGACCAGCAGAGTTTATGGGGGTTACACTGACATGAAATTAAATTCTTTATAACTAGAACCGTCTCAACTCTTGTCCAAACGTCCTGTCAGTTTCATGGATTTGATTCATTTTTAGTTTTTAATCTGATTTTTTACATTTTATTTCCATTTAAAACATTTAGTAAACTCCAGTAGATTTAAATATGTGCTGCTCTTTAGATGCTAAAATGAAGGGGTCCCAGTCAGACCAGTACAGGGTCCCAGTCAGACCAGTGCTCTGAACAGGAAGGAGATGGCGGCTCCGGCAGCCAATCCCAGAGCCAGGAAGAACGCCATGATGGCTCCAGCGGTTTCTGCTTCGTGAGGAAGGACGTTCCTGCAGAACGACAGAATTAAATACAGTCTGTTGTCATGGAAACGGAGCGCCTGCGTCGGCTAGTGTGTTTTGCTGCTTTCTTACTTCGGTCCGTAGCACATGCAGAGGCTGGCCAGGTAACCGTTGCTGAAGGCGAAGAGGAGCATGAAGGCGATGAAGAAGCCGTCGTGATGGAAGAAGACGGGCAGATGGAGGCGGGGCTGAACGTTGCACAGCATGAAGAGAGGTACGAAGACAACGCGAGCCAAGATGGCCGCCGGCAGCACCCGGCTGTCTTTACCTGGCTGCACAAACGCCTCGTCAGATCCGACCGGCCGCTCTCCGACCGGAAATCGGCGGCCAATCAGAAACTCACCCACATGCAGATGGCGGTCAGGCTCCGCCCAGTCCAGTCGCTCAGGTTGAAGAGCAGGAAGCAGCTGACGGGGACGAAGTAGCGCTCTGCGCGGGAAACACGGAGAAAACACGGAGAGTCATCAGAGCCAGGCAGACCTCATGTGACCAACATGGAGACGCCAGAAGGTCATGTGGAGGTCATGCAGCCAACATGGAAGACTGACCCCAGGTCCCTCCGTCGGCCAGCGTGGATCGCGTGTCGGCAGTGATGGCGGGAAAAGTGCCGATGGTGACGGTGAAGATGAAGCAGACCGACGATGCCAGGATCCAAATCTGAGGTTTGAGGAAAGACGTTGGGTTTTAGCTACTGGTTTATCTAAAGAGAAGCTGGCAGCCATATCAGTGAAACATGTGACCCACAAGAAACGTCTCTGCAAATATCCTTGATAATAGTAGATGGCAGGTAAGTTAATTTACTTCAGTGACTGATAACAAGTGTAAAGGAAGTTGAGCCTGATCAGAAGATTCTGAAGCACACAATGTCTATAAGAAAGAGTAGAATTTAAGATGGTGAATATTGTGGATTCACATTTACAAATACACAAAAATTGCACGCTTAAAAAAACGGTATTTTTTTAGTCTTTTCAATGTGCCTGTCAAATGTTCATTCAATGTCTCAGTGTTAGTGACCATCGGGTCACCATCTACCGTTCACTCCGTCCTCTGGGCTTGGGCTCGCCCATCCAAGTTCTGAAGACGATGATCTTGGGATCTCTGGGCCCTACAGGCCAAAAATGCACCATAACAAAAAAGGGGGCGCTATTTCCCCATTGCACTGATACACAAAGCAAGTGCGATTCTCCAACCTACACACTGTTACACGTGCTGAGACTGGAACGGCCTGGAAGCACCAGGTTGCTGCAGGAAACTCAAGATCTGGAACCACTGGATTTAAGAACGCTGTCTGTTATATTAAAGGAATGATCAGAGAATTTGGGCAAACGCCCTGGAAAATAAACTCCAGTACAACCATGTTTCTGAGTTTTAGGAGATAAAGTTCGTTAATAGCACTAAGTCTCTGCTGCCAGCAGCTGTTGAAGGTTTACTGGCGATAAGAATATTGCAGAACTATGGAGGAAGCGTTGCTGTGAACGTTTTAACTGCAGACAGTCAGAGGTTCAGTGTTGCAACATTTACTTCAATAATGTTGTGATTGTTGGAGCAGACAAAGTGTTGCTGTTGAGAAATGCCATTAAATAAATCAATCAGGGGTCACCTGGGGGTCAAAGAGCTCAGGTGTTACTTTGGTTGTGCTTTGAGGTTTTCTAAAAACATGACATCTTACTGATTTCATACCATCAGTACTTTTAGTGCCAGCAGTAAAAGAACAAACTGGGAAGAAATCCAGACCAGTCCAGAAAGACGTCAAGAGAACAACAACAACTGATGATCAGTTTGGTTTTAAGTAAAAGCTCAGTGATGATTTATGACTTTATTCACTGAAAGAAATCATAATAAATATAAGATACAGAACATTGAGTTTTTAGAAGCATCTGAAGCTTCTGACAGAGTTAAACCATAAACTGTTCATTAAGCTGCAACGTTTTACATGATCGGGGTATTCCATATCCTGTTATGGTTTTCAAAGTAAGACACGTTATCCCAGTATGCAGTTGTGACCAACACCATTTTGACCACAAAGTCTCCAGTGGGCTGGACACTGTTAAGAAAGAATAATTTATAAATTAACTTTGGAAAAAAGTTTGGCTCTCTCTTCCTCTGGATCCCAGGTCCTCTCAGCGGGCGACGTGCGGCCACCAGGAAAACAACACTGCATGTTGACGTCACAGAATTACAGAGTTTAATCCCATACAAGGCAACGTATGAATCAACAACAAAACTGCAGAGGAACAGAGATATACATTCATTACCTGAGACAGGAAAAAATAGAGAAAGAAAAGACAAAGACGCGTCTTTGGAGAGAGCTGATGCAAAAAAAGCAAAATAGTGGCAGCTATCTGAATTATTACTCCTGTGCACGAACTCTTATACTGAAGGTGTGTCTTTTCTTTTTAATATATTCAATTAAGGCGTACCTCTGGTTGACCAACTGGAAGCTACCTTGGACACTCAGAGAAACTTAGAACTCCCCCTAATTTACGCCAAAGATCAAAGGCCATTTGCTCTCTGGTAAAACAAAAGAGCCAACAGCTGCGTCCTGGCTTCCTGGTTTCTACGGTCATTTGGGTAAAGAAAAACATAAGATAAGATTTCACAGATACCTGTGGAATCCGGAGTCTCTCCCGTTATCTCTCCTTACATAAATTCTCAGGACAAACTTAAATCCAGTAATTTGGTTCAAGGAAAGGTTATCTTCACCAAAACCCAGTTTTGCTCCTCTGCACCCAGCACCTCAAAAGATTAAGTCTTGCCAAAAATAACACATAAAATCAACAGAACAAAATGAGGTATAATTCCTTTTCTAACCTATGAAACATAATATTCAACCCTAAGTAAACCCCATTTAGCATAAATCCTGAGCAATTTTCTAATACTAAACAAAACATTTTCATTCAAACAATTTCCATTTGATTCTGATATAGTCACAGATAGTACAATTTTAAATACATTCATCATTTACTAGATTAGTAGTTCTCCAATTAGATAATACAATCTTTGTTAAAAACATGCTATTAGTACCTAGAAAAATGTCTTAGAAATTAAATGTTAGTGGTTTCAACATTCTATGTTGTATTCAGTTTTACACCATCCCAGATGTTGGTTCTGGAAGACTTTTGATCTTCTGTGAACCAAACAGGCTTCTCTCCTCCAAGCTCCAGTGATTCTGCCCTGCAGGAGATGCTAATTTTATGGCCTCCTGTCCTCTGATAACACAGCAGGAGCCCCATTGAGAGATCCCCTTTGATCTGCATTTGGTTCCTGTACTTTGAATACTTGCCCATCAATAGTTTAGTTTTAAATCCTTAACACAAACCTGTTCAAAATTAAGAAATTTGTTCAAAATAAGAATGTTCAATATACCTTTTACACATGCCGTAGGATTAACTGTATTAAGCACTAAAAATAATCATTTTTCCTCAACAACACCTTCCTGTTCCTAATCTTTGGGGTTCTGAAAAATCTAACCATATTTTTCCAATTAAATTCTCTCCATAAAGGGAGCAGGCAACTGTGCGCCGCGTTTTGCAGATTTTAAACCTTTCTTCCTCGCTTATATGTTCCTTCAGTTCCTCTTCCCATTTTTCTTGAATATTCATAGTAAATGACTTCCTGCCTGCCACCAGTCCCTGGTACACGTGCTGACATAACTCAAAATCTCTTTCCCTCCTAGGCCTTGTGAAATATCTCAATTACTTTACTTGTGTTGGTTTTTATTTCTTAAGTTTGAGCCTTCTTTAGTGGTCCATTTATGCCCCCGTTACCGTCGTGTCCTTAATGTACTCTTCTGTGAAACTCCTGCAGCCTTTCCCTCGCTCGACTCCCCGCGTTCTGGCCAGGATCTGTAGCGGAGGTCCGCTGTTCGTCTTCTGCTTCTTCCTGACCCGTTGCCATGGCAGCGCTCTCTGGATCCTCTCCTTGGGTGAAGATCCGGTGCCGTTCTTGCTCTGTATCTCCAGCCCTTGTCACCTCGCGTCTATTGCAGCTTCCTCCGCGTTGTTGTAAATCTTGGCACCATCCAACCAGGGAATCCATATTTTAGTCATTGGTGTCTGGAAGCAGATCTTTTGATCTTTCAGAGCCTTTTTTATCCCAGAGTAGGATTTGCGTTTTTCCATTACCTCGGTGGGGTAAACATGGTCAAAAAATATCCATCTCCCCTCGACTTAGATTTTCTTTTTCCACACTTTTGCCAGAATGTCTTCTTTGGTTTTGTGTTTAAGAAAATTCACCACTATGGACCTGGGATTAGCCCCCGGTGGTGGTTTCTTTCCAAGGCTTCTTTGAGCTCGTTGGATCTCCAGCTTGGTTCCGTCCGGCAGAGCTAGCTTTCGGTGCAGGAGCCCCTCCACCATTTCTCGAACTGATTCGTTGTCTTGTTCGGCCACGTTGTAAATTCTTATTTTACAGCGCCTATCGTGCCCTTCCTCTTCAGTTAGCTTCTCTTGTAGTTTTCTTTGCTGTTGGGGTCCTCTTTTACTCAGAATGGCGTCCTTCGCTTCCATGTTCCACTCTTCCGGCTCTGCTATACGACCCTGCACATCGGTGATGTCTTCTTGTTGTTTCTGCATTTCCGCATCATTTCGTGCCACTTTTCTCTCAATTTCTTCTTTAAAACCGATAAATTCTCAACTCACCTCCACTATGAATTCGTCCTTGAATTTTGTGATGTCCTCCTTATTAGGCCCGAGCAGCAAAGCGCTGCGAAGGCCTATTGTATCTGTACTGTTTCTTATTATTACGATTCTGCCCCCCTCTTCGCGCACCTTTTTGGGGGCTTTATCATATTCAAAAACTCACCAAACTTGGCGGAAGCATATAGGCGGTTTAAAAATTTCGTATTTTAAGGTCGTTGCAAAAATCGCCAAAAAAAATGGCTCAACGGCGCTACCTAGCAATTTTCTGGAGACACAATGGTATGAACGTACTTCATCGTAGAGTCATGAAATTTGGTACACATGTAGAGCTCACCAAAACATTCAGAACTTACATTTAATGTTATAAGCCAAATATCACAGGAAGTCGGCCATTTTGGATTGAAGGTCCCATTTTGACACCGATTTTGACGTTTACAGCCTTCGTATTTGATCGAGCTCCTCCTAGGGATTTTGATTGATCGGCTTCAAACTTGGTCAGTCTGATCATAAGGCATGGCCAATTAAAAGTTATCAAAATGGTGAGGTTTTGAGTATGTTGAAGGGGGGTTACCAGGGGTCAAAGTTCACCTACTCACCATGAAACACGAAACTCTTATATTTCCTATACAAAACCACATAGAGGGACCAAACTTTCAGTGGTTGATCATCATCGGGTGTCCTACAATATCCTATGGTCAAATGATGACATCACTTAGGCCACGCCCCCTGAGAACAGGAAGTGTCATGTTTTACTGTGAACGGTCGCTATCTTAGCCCTTTGACCTAATCAACATGAAACTGTGTCCAGAGACAGAAGACATGTTGGTGTGTTGTGGATTCCAACCCTGACCGGCTTTGACATAGCAGGTGGGTGTGGCGGTGTGGCGAAGTGACCTGTAATGCCGTTGCCATACGTTTGGCTCTGAATTCCACAATTTCGGGCTCAGCTCCTCCAAACTCACTAGGATGGATCCATATCCACCTGCCGACAGGAATTCATAACAAAATGTGGTGGGCGTGGCCTAATTTCTCTATAGTGCCCCCTAGGAGATTTTAAATGATCAGCCCCAAGCCATGCTTTAACCTAGAATTACCAAACTTGGTACACATGTGTATCTTGTGAGGATGTACAAAAATGTCTCTTAGAGCCATGGTCTAAACCCAACAGGAAGTCGGCCATTTTGGATTGGAGTTCTGATTTCGACCGCGATTTTGACGTTTACAGCCTTCGTATTTGATCGAACTCCTCCTAGGGATTTCGATTGATCGGCTTCAAACTCGGTCAGTCTGATCATAAGGCATGGACAATTTAAAGTTATCAAAACGGTGACTGTATGAGCATGCTGAAGGGGAGTTCCCAGGGGTCAAAGTTCACCTACTCGCCATGAAACACGAAAATGTTATATCTCCTGCACAGAAACTCACAGAGATACCAAACTTTAAGTTATTGATCATCATTAGGTGTCCTAAAATACCCTGTGGTGAAATGATGACATCGCCTAGGCCACGCCCCCTGAGAACAGGAAGTGTCATGTTTTACTGTGAACGGTCGCTATCTTAGCCCTTTGACCTAATCAACATGAAACTGTGTCCAGAGACAGAAGACATGTTGGTGTGTTGTGGATTCAAGCCCTGACCAGCTGCGATGAAGCAGCTGGGCGTGGCGGCGTGGCGAAGTGACCTGTAACGCCGATGCCATACGTTTGCTTCTAGATTCCACATGTTTCGACCGAGCTGCACCAAACTTGGCCTGAGTGATCCTGGTGTGATGCCTGACAATCCTATGTCATCATATTATGACGTCATCTAAGCCCCGCCCCCTCAGAACAGGAAGTGCTATTTTTTTCCTTGGAAAGTTCCATCTATGGCTCTCTTGACCTAATCAAGGTGATTCTGTGTTGGATGACAGATAGGAAGTTGGTCTCACTTGCTTTAAAGTGCCAAGAGTTTTCAATGGCGGCAACGCCGTTGGTATGCGTTTGCCTCTAGATTCCACATATTTTGACCGAGCTGCATCAAACTTGGCATGACTGATCCTGGTGGGATGCCTGACGATCCTATGTCATCATATTATGACGTCATCTAAGCTCCGGCCCCTCAGAACAGGAAGTGCCATTTTTTTCCTTGGAAAGCTCCGTTTATGGCTTTCTTGACCTAATCAAGATGATTCGGATTATGAGCTCTGTCAATGCTTGCTGCTGGCTGAACCGTGTGGGCGTGGCCAAATGGCGAATATCAGTCCCTCGCCATATGCATACGTTTGGCTCTAAATCACACATGGATCATCCGATTGGCGCCAAACTGGATATGTATGACTTTTGTTCACCTCTAAAGAGCCCAACGGGTTTGAAATGTAATTTGACTCCACTGCGCCCCCTAAGTTGATACATCGGCTGTATCTCCTCGATGCATCGACCGATCTGCACCAGATTTTTTGACAGTCGTCGGGGAGCGCTGCCGAATGCATTCATGCGTGTCGCCCGGTGGACGGGTGGGGAGAATGTGTGACAGCTTTTGCGGTGGCTAGCGGGCGGCGGTGCTGGAAACTGCGGCAGAGCTTCTGCGGTGGCGAGCGGGCTGCGGCTCTGGAAACTGTGCGAGAGCTTCTGCGGTGGCTGGAACCCCCGCGGTGGCCAATAGGCCGGAGCGGCGCTTGCTGCGAGGGCCGCTCGAGGCTGCTTGCAGCTTTAATTATTACTATTATTAAAAGAACTTTGCAAACTGAACAGCGTGAGAAAGCTAACATCCCCAAAAGGCTTAGCCAATCACTAAGTTCTTCCACACTTTGTCCCTGAGTTTAACTGGGTCCATACTGGTCCATAAGGTATGATAAGGAAGTTTTATTTATATAGCACATTTTCAAAGTGCTTTACATGAATTAGAAGGAAATAAGAACAAAACAAGAAACCAAAGGAGCAAAAGAAGAAAAAGTATAACTGTTGGAAACTGGAGTCTTGACCTGATGGGGTGTGTTTCTGCTGTTTTTCCACCAGGAGGAGCCAGTAGGTTGCCGCCTGGAGGGCCTGTTCCCTGCACACCTGCATGTAATCGGTGTCATCTACTTGAGCATAAGAGGAGCGGGCAGCCAGTTCTCCAGCACTGGTACTCGGAGCCCCTCTAAGCATTTTGAGTCTGTTCTCAGTGTTTTGATTCTGACCTTTTCCTCTGACCTCCTTGCAGGATTCCCTCGTGGCTCCTTGGTAGATACCCAGAGTTGTCTGAGTCCCTCAATCCGGTGACCAAAGACCACCTCAAGAAGATCCCTCTCCTTGTTCATCCATACTGGCGAATACCTGCTCCTCCATCCTCCAGTCTGCCGATTACCTGTCCGTCCTCCAACATACTACCACCGTCTATCTCCAGTGACCTCCTTCTCCTCTAATCATCTGATTCTGGACTGGGCACCTCTAACTCCCACAAGCAACCCAAGCTCCAGTGAACCAACCACTCCCCCCTGACGGAACATCCTCATCACACTCAGTAAGCTGAACCCGTTGTCAGTCATTCTCTTTGAAAACAGTCTTCTTACCTGACCTCCTTCTCAGCCTCCAGAACAAAGACGATCCAGATCCTGTGGTTCCACAGCAAGAAAACTCTCCACACACATTCATTGTTTAGCTCCAAAATAAACTTTTATTTAACTGATTCTCATTCTCCTGTATGTGTTTTTGCACGAGGGTCAAGCGAGTTGCTCCCAACATGTCGGATCACTCAAGCCAACAAACTGACCCAGCTGAAGCACTCAGGGGAGCCATAGCTGAACAACACTCTCATGCAGTCCCATGAATGAGCATTAAGAATTCTGGGTAACCAACAAAGAGAAACTAACCAGCGATTGGATGAATTGGTTAACCTTTTACAAAGGACCCTTCATCAGGCTTCTTCTCCTGATCCCGTTCCGGCTCCTCCAGTCCGCTCCGGAGAACTTCCGTGTGTTCGGAAGTTCGTCCACCAATCCCAGAAAAATACTCAGGTGAAGTACTATAAATTGCTGTGGTGAATTCCTCTTACAATACACCCTCGCCTTCAATCATTCACCTCAAAGTTTCTCTTGTAATGGTACTAAGATTTCTTCTATAATTTCACACCTGAAGGGAATGGCACTAGAATGGGCTGAAGCCAGATTTAAAGATCTGTCAGATTTGAGATGCACCTTTGATGCATTCCTCACTGAATTCAAGCAGACATTCAGCCAAGAGTCAGACAAGACATCAAATTCAAGAAACCGTTTGACAATAAAACAGGGACAGAGATCGGTAGCAGATTTTGCAGTGGATTTCATAATTAAAGTGGCGGCATCCGGGTGGAACGAATCATCTTTAAAGAGCATGTTTTTCCACGCCCTTAATGATTCACTTAACGATAAATTAGCAACTCAAGACGAACCCAGAACACTGAGCGAACTTGTCTCAGTTGCTATTCGCTTGGATAATTGAATTAGAAAGAGAAATAAAGACAAAACTAGAAGGAGTCCATTTGTTAAAGTTACCTTCTCTCTGGGTCCATCTCCTTCTCAACTGCCCTCTCCTTCACAGACTCAGTCAGATCCTGAACCTATGCAGATTGGTCGTATCCGGTGGTCACCTGAGGAGCAACAAAAAAGAATGAATTCTCACTTGTGCCTGTATTGTGGATCCATTGGCCACTTCATCGCCACTTGTCCTGTTTGGCCAAAACCCCCAGCCCGCCAGTAGAAACGAGGAGGCTGGCGGGCCAGTTGAGAAAAGACAAGACTTCTCCTCGACTTTTCCTCCCCACGACACTATTTGTTAACGATTCCCTCAGTCTGTCTGTGTTGATTGATTCGGGGTGTGAATATAGTCTCATTGATTCAGCCTTCGTACAGCAGATGTCACTAGAAACCATTCAACTCCCAACTCCTCTCCGTGTAACTGCCTTGGATGGTAAATCTTTGCCTCAAGTCACTCACATGACTAAACCGCTACAGTTACTCATTTCCAGCAATCAGGAACTGATCTCATTCTACATTTACCCAACCGCTAACTCTTCCTTAGTTCTAGGTTTCGAGTGGTTGCAAAAACATAATCCTCACGTCAACTGTTCTGAGCTGCACATTGAATCCTGGTCACATGAATGTCATTCTTCTTGTCTTCGCTCCGCAGTTCCCCCAAGTCCACCACCGGCCGTTCATCAGGAGGCTCATCCACCTGATTTAACTCTCATTCCCCCTGATTATCATGATCTGGCTCCCGTCTTCAGCAAATCAAAGGTTCTCTCACTTCCACCCCATCGCCCTTACGACTGGACAATCGACCTTCTGCCTGGCACTCCATTACCTTCGAGTCACCTACATATCATTTCGCAACCTGAACGTGAGGCAATGGAAGGATATGTCAAGGATTCCCTGGCAGCTGGCATCATCCGTCCTTCCTCTTCTCCCTTAGGGGTGGGGTTCTTTTTTGTGTGGAAGAAAGATGGTTCCTCCAGACCTTGTATCGATTATAGAGGTCTAAATCATTAAGAATAAATATCCCTTACCTCTTCTTTCTTCAGCATTAGAACCTGTTCATGGCGCAACTGTTTTTTCCTGGCACAACTTACGTAATGCTTACCATCTGCTCCGCATCCGCCAGGGGGATGAGTGAAAAACCTAATTCAAAACTCCCATAGGTCACTTTGAATACTTGGTCATGCTGTTCAGTTTTTCCAATGCCCCAGCATTTTTTTCAAACTGTGGTTAATGATGTTCTCCGAGACTTCTTAAACGTTTTTGTGTTTGTCTATTTGGATGATATTCTCATCTATTCAAAAAATATCACAGAACACAAGAAACACGTCCGTCTGGTTCTACAACGCCTCCTTAAAAACAAAACTCTATGTCGAAGCCGAGAAATCTGAGTTCCATCTGTCATTTGTAACTTTCCTGGGTTTCATCCTTGAGGGCGGACAGGTAAGGCCTACTTCAGAAAAGATACAAGCAGTTTTGGATTGGCCGGTTCCACAGACTCGCAAGCAATTACAGAGATTTCTGGGGCTTGCCAATTTTTACCGATGCTTTATACGCAACTACAGCCAAACAGCACTGCCTCTCACATCCCTGACATCCACTAAAACTTCCTTCAAGTGGTCAGCTGAAGCTGACGCGGCATTTCTCCGTCTCAACTCTCTTTTCACCCACGCTCCGGTTCTCATCCAACCTGACCCCAACAAGCAGTTTATTGTTGAAGTGGACTCTTCAGAAATGGGGTTTGGAGCAGTGTTATCTGAAATTTCTGAATCAGATAATAAAACTCATCCATGTGCCTTTTTCTCCTTTAGATTGTCCTCTGCAGAACGAAACTATGATGTGGGCGATCGTAAACTGTTGGCTATAAAGCTGACCTTTCAGGAGTGGCAGCATTGGTTGGAGCGCGTTGAACATCCGGTGCTGGTCTGGACAGATCATAATAACTTGTCATATTTCCAGTCCGCCAAGAGACTTACCCCCCGTCAATCCCGCTTGTCATTGTTTTTCTCGGTTTAACCTCTCCATTTCCTATCTCCCCAGATCCAGAAACATCAAGCCTGATGCGCTTTCCAGAGTGTACTCACCAGATGAATCCATCCTTCCTCCCAGCTGTACTGTAGCTGCAGTAACCTGGGAAATCGAGGACATCATTCACCAAGCTCAGCAGTCAGAACCCGACCCTGGAAATGGACCAACCAATCGACTTTATGTTCCTCCCTCCGTCCGAGCCTGTCTCATCCATTGGATTCACACCGCCAAGTTCTCTGCTTATCCCAGTACAAGTTGCACCATAATCACCTTAATCATCTTTCCTGATTAAGTCGTTTCTGCCCTCTGTTCACAGGGATGTAAAAGGATATGTACTCACCTGTCCTACCTGTGCTCATAACAAATCATCTCATCAACCTGTGGCTGGTCTTCTTCAACCACTATCCATACCAAAGCGTCCCTGGCTACATATCGCTATCGACTTCGTTACCAGACTTCCCGTCTCAAGAGGTATGATAACTATTTTCACAATCATTGACTGTTTTTCCAAGACCTGCCAACTGATCCCTCTCAGGAAACTCCCCACAGCCTTTCAAACAGCGCAACTACTCATCAAACATGTTTTCCGCTTACATGGAATCCCTCAAGAAATCCTTAATGACCGAGGTCCTCAGTTCACGTCACAGGTTTGGAAACATTTCTGTTCAGCCCTAGAAGCAAAGGTTACATTAACTTCTGGTTATCATCCTCAGTCAAAAGGCCAAACAGAAAGGATGAGTCAAGAACTCAAATCCACCCTCTGATGTTTTTCTTCCATCAATCCATCTGACTGGAGTCAGTTTCTACCATGGGTAGAATACGTTCACAATACTCACATTTCTGCTGCTACTGGTTTGTCTCCATTTGAAATCTCTTTAGGTTACCAACCTCCACTATTTCCATCTGATGAAAGAGAGATCGCAGTCACTTCAGTCCAACATCACATTCACCGCTGCAGAAGCATCTGGAATAGGACCATCTCCGCACTCAACTGAACTGAACTGCTGAACAGAACAAACACTATGCTGATCGGAAGAGAACACCTGCTCCACAATACACTCCTGGACAAAAGGTTTTGCTTTCTGCTCGAGATACCCCTTTGAAATCCATGTCAAAGAAACTTTCTCCCAGGTTCATTGGCCCTTATGAAATAGAATCAGTTATCAGTCCATCTGCAGTCCGACTCCGCCTTCTGTCTTCTCTCTGCATCCATCCCACATTCCATGTTTCCCAAATAAAACCAGTCCAGACCAGTACAGTACTGAACATTTAAACTAGATCTTCTGTTATGAGTACTCCATCATGTATGAGGTAGAAGGAGTTTCTCTGGATGATAATAAGCTAAATATTGGTCTAAAGTAACAAGTACTCCACAGTTTAAAAAGTATATAAACTAGATGCTCTATTCTGTGTTGCTAGGTAAATGCAAGTACTCCATAATTTATGAGGCATAAAACGAAATGTTGATTCTCCATGTTTGATTCTATAAAGTAGATGGTCCTAAATGAGGATCTAAGGTAACGAGTAGATTCAAGGATTCAAGATTTATTCTAATTCCTTTTCTGAGTTACAAGATAATTAGAAGCACTCCACAATTATAAGCTAGAAGGAGTTTTTCTGGAAAAATTAACAGAAGTTTCTCTGCATAATAATCTAAAAAGTATAGTATTGGTCTAAATAGTGAGTACTCCACAATTTTTAAAAGTAATAAAATAAACTAGACAGACAGGGCAAGGAAGAGATGCATCAGGGAAGTATGCACATGTAGCTACATTGAGATAAATCAAAGACATGAGCGACAGACGGTGACATCACGGAGTGTATCTGTTTGCTGTGTTTGTGTTCTGCATGTGTATGACCATGAAACCATGCAGCTCGGTCTCCCAGGCAACAGTCTGATATGATGGTGTTATCTAGGAGCAAGTCCTTGGGAGCGCTCTGCTCCACAGTCACATGGATGATTTCAGAAGGGAGTGAGGAGAGCAGGAGCGTCACATTCACATGTCTTCCAGGAGATTTGAGATATCCAGCCAGCCGAGGCTAACACAGGGGAGCCAGTTCAGATACAGAGAGCTTTATGTCGGGTAGATTTCAAATTTTAATCTGCCCTAAAGTCTCACCGATACATCCCTGTTAATTCCAATCATCCAAATTAGTGCGGCCGTTCCACTGAACCGAAACTAGCAACTTCTCCAGGATCGATTCCTTCCTGCCAGAGAGTTTTAGTCTGCAGCTGGACTGCGAGTCTCAGCAAGAATCGCATCCAACTTGCATCTCTGTCCCACAGCATCTCAGTCTGAGTGTTTGCTAGTCGGCCCAATCCGTCACAAATTTGTCAACAAAAGGGCTAATAAATTCAGCAGATTTATGAAAAACAGAGAGTGGCTGGGATATTAGCGGCTTATAGCCCGGTGAGGCTTATATACGTAAGTTTCCAGTTTTTAAAAATATCTCTGTGGATGAGGGTTATAGTGAGGTGAGCTCTATAGTCTGGAAAATACGGTAATAATAATCTGATGAACTTTAAAACAGATTCATGTGGATTTAGTGTCTGACCTTCTTAAAGATCTTCATCATGGAGATGCTTTGTTGTTTCTCATCTGCTGCAGCATCTTTATTCTCTGAACAAAAACAACAACATATGTGACTTACAATAATCTGAATAATAGCAATAATCTCAGCTCCATACCTGCGTTCATCAGAGTGACGGCATTCTGCTCATCATCTGATCTTTGTTTTCTGTTCCTTTCTTGATAAAACTGGAAAAATGTCTGAAATGAAAGTTTCTTTCACATATTAATCATCAACCATAGAAGCAGTTTCACATTATTGCATCTTGACTTATGGTCCACAGTCAGACACAAACAGATTTGAGTTCTTATGATAAATTGAGTTTTTCTTTTAATACAGATCTTCTATTACCAACCTGATCTCCTTCATCTTCATCGAGTTTGGCTTCAAGAGGAACTAAACCCCACATCGACTTGTTTCTGAAGGTTATCTGTGAATTGACCTGATGGTGCTACTTATGTGTTTACAGTTGCAGTATTATGAGTTTTCCAGGCACACAGTTTCATACCACAGTCAGTAACTGTGTGGCTGTAACTCCACTCGAATAAAGTTCTCTTTTCTAGCACCGTTTGGGTTTCTCCCATTCACTCTGATTGGCTGGCAGAAAATCTGCCAGCCAATCAGAGGTGAAGGAAAATGTGTTAACGATGACATTGATTTTCTGCTGATCTGTAATCATAGTCTGCCTGTAGTTTTAGCAGCGGAGGAACGAAGCCGTTCAAGCCGCCATGTTCAGTGGAGGACGGTGGTTTACAGTGCAGTTCATTTCCGGTTAGCTTCTTAGCATTGAACTACATACTTCACAGGGAAACGTTAGCGATTGGGTAAAATTTAATACCTCAGCAGAGGCCACGCCTCCAGGAAGTAATCATTTCTTAATGAGAGTCCAGATCCGCTGGACGAAGCAAAGCGTAAAACAAGGAACCGGTTTCTACCAGGCTAGTAACTATGTTACCTTCAGTTCCTATGAAAATACTTTATATATCAAACATAACTTAAAATAAAATTTTCACAATTAATGCCTTCAAATTGGGCCTCTGCTTCTTTAAGAAACTCCTGCTCTGTCCGGCACTTTGCCTTCAACGCTTCTTCACATCAATACTCCTCTGTGATGCTGTTTGCATTTTGTTGCCAGCTTTAAACTGAGAAGGAGTTTGTTTAAAGAGTTCAGCAGATGCACAGTTCCACCAGGTGTTTGGTAATTGCTGCTGCTAGTCTTGAGGAACTGAGTAGGATTGCTGCTCTGAGGAGGAGCTTTGTTAGAGTAGGCTTTTGGGCAACCCTTAATCGTTTCTCAAATGTTCATGAAAGAATCAAGGAAACACTCCAGGTAGTTACAGAACATGTTTTAAAGTTCAAAACTTAGGATTGTTAGATAACTTCCCCTTTAATATTTGGCCTGAAACCATCTTACTGCTCCTTCTGGATTATTCTTAAAATGTTGCTCTAACAAGCAAAGCATTTATTTATTACTGTGATTGCAAGAAGTACTTGCTATAAAAGAACCTAATTGTAATAATAATTAGGTCCTTTTATAATAAGTTTCTTAAAACCTTAGTTCAAATATTATACTTCAGTAAAAAATTATATATAGACTGATTGGACTGTACCGCGTTCACACCGACCAGAGAATAACTTTATAATACACATTTTTTACAACACTAAAGCCCATGTGATCTTGGGAATCAAATGTATTACTCCATCTTTATTACTTATTGTACACAAGCACATATGCAATAAGTTTTTTTATTTCAAGGAAATAATGGTCAAAGTGCAGCGAAATGCAATTGAACTTGTTCTCCTTGAATCATGCACTATTTCAATTGCAATGAAATACAAACCAAAACAAAAGTAGTGGAAGAGTTTCTTTAAGCGTGTGCACAGATCAGGTTGTGGTAATCCTGCTTTCACCGTGAAAATCTCTAACTCAGAGAAAAGTCTCTAGATTTGTGGCTAGTTGTTAAAAAAGTCAGTAAATTTAGCGAGAAAGTCACTAAGCCAGTCAGTGACGCAGGCACACCCTCCGGGCCCCTTAGCTCCACCCACTTTTTCAGAATTTGTCTAGGGCAGGCTATGCTTTCACAGGAGGGTGAAAGCATAGCCTGCTTTAAATGTTTCCGAATTATATATAGCCAGAAGACTTCTCGCTAAACAGAGTGATTGCAGCCAGACTTGTCTCAGCCCCCAGGGCGAAGATGGGACCTGATGCCAAAGAAAGTTGAGTGACCCTGGCTTCGGACAGTTTGAGATCGCGCCGCTCGTGCATCATGGGACAAACGGGTGGTCTCTCGACGGACGTGGACTGGTTTAAAGTGGAATGCTGGCATTAAAGGGATAAAAACAATTTTTATGGAGTCTTTAAGGACATTTTTTAAGTTTAAACTTTAGTTGAAACACAAAAATTATTATTTTTTTTTCATATCTATAGTCTTCTGGCTATATATACTTTTGCCATGTGAAAAAGCCTAAATATGTTTGACAAACCCTTAAAGTCTGCTCTGAAATAAACTGATAAAGAATATTGCTGAGAGTTTGATGATCCGGTTTGACTTTACCAGTTTGGGCAGTAAGACGTAGGACAAGATGGACAGGAAAATGACAACACAGGCCACGATGAAATAACCGAATGCTGCGTCCTCCAGCTCAGAACCACCTGCAGCGGAGGAAGTGACACAATAAAAATGTTGATCATTTGTGATGTATTCATCCTATTGTCAAAATTTTGATCAACCAAGACTTATTTCAAATGAAGGCTATATTGCAAATCAGTTATTGAAAGCTTATCTGACAGACTTGCAATGGCACAGATCATGGAAGCGGCAGCGAAGGTTCCGGCGAGTCCTTGGCCGCTCATGATGGGAGAGGTGTACGAAGCTGGAAGCAAACCGGCCATCCCAAACAGACTGCCCTGCAGCACCGCCCCAAACGCTGGAAAATAACCAACAGTTCAACAAGCTGATTAGCACGCCGGGGATTTCGGTGTGTGTGAAAACTCTGAGTTTGTTAACCCTGGGTTTTCTGGGGCTCTAGTACTATTCACAGTGTTATGTGTTTGATCCCAGCTTTCAGTCCTGCTTCTTGTCAGTGCATCATTGAGCAAGGCACTTTAACCCAAAGTTAGCTTCTGATCTGCATACTGGTGGATAAATGTGCCTGCATTTGGGAGCCTGGCAGGGTGGGTGTGGCTGTTGGAGTAGTTGGTGCTAAATGAGTTCAGCGGGTGCCGGGCGGCTTTGGTCTGCAAAAACAATATCTGGAGAGTTTCTTATTCCTGCGACTGACTTTGAAATCAAATCTGCATCTGGCTTCACAGCAGGCTGCTCACATGAAGGAGGAACTTGTATTTATGTGACCTTCTGTCATTCTCATTATTCATATTCAGGTCAGGGTGTTTTAACATTTCTCACCTGGTAAGAAATGCCACAAGTTGCAGTTCAACAAATATTCTGATTTGTTAGTTGTTTCAGAAAGCAGGGTTAACTAACTCTGACTATAAGCAGTGACTCTGATTAACCCTATCCAGCTCTGTGACACTCAGGGAAATCAACTGCTTAACTAACTCTGAGTCAAGTTACCCTGAGTTAAGTGTGAGAATAGAAGAAGCCCTGAATGCAGATCACGCAATTCACCATGGCAACGGGGGAAAAGAGTATCAATACATATGACAAAATCAGCAACACTGTTGCTGCTGCCAAATTAGCAAGTTAGCATAAAATTTGTAAAATTGTTGTCACTCCATTTATTTAACATCCAAAAAATGTTGATAATTTTGTTTTTCTGAACCAAAAATCAATATCTACTAATCGCGTGTGATCACCCTGCAGAGTATTACTTCCCAACATCTGCAGGCTCCCCCAGAAAAGGAAAAGCAATTTCTGGCACTTTCCTTGTTTCAGGCCTCGGCTAAACAACAGAACAAACTCAGGATTCGCTGCAACAGGCCGTCTGCAGAGCAGCGCTGATTCACGGAGGGAATCGTTCTGAAACCGAAAACCCAAGACGTATACTCTATTTAGCCCAAAACTAACTCAGGATTTTCACTCATCCCAGTTTCTGAAACGGGCCTGCAGGTCCAAAGTTGTAAGAAGAGTGAGAAGAACTCCGAGTGCAGAGCGTTTGCTCCAAGTTCTGGAACAAGTCAGACAAGTCCTCTTTTTAAATTTCTTTTAAAAACACTTATTCCTCGACTTTCTACACACTGAAACAAGCAAAAGCTTCAAATAATCTTTATTTATATTTATGTATCTGTGTGATTTGATTGGGTTTCTGACAGCTTGTTCGGAGACGAGCAGCTGCATTCTGACTTAATTAACACTTGTTTATGCCATAATAAAGCAAACTGCAAGTTGGTCCAAATGCAAAGTTATAAAAGCACAGACAGCCTTTTGAACGTCATTATCATTTAAAAATCATTTTAGTTGTGGCCAGGAGCCAAAAGTAAAAGAAACTCGTCTTAGTTACATTTGTTGTTTGTCAAGTTTAACATTTAAATCAAAGTGCACCAAAATTTCTGACTGCAGAAGAAAGAAGCATCAAGGCCAGCTACTCCACTTTTCACAAACACTTTACATTCAGTTTCATCCTTGATTGATTGTAAAAGATTTTCAGCCAATCACTGCTTAATATCTGAGAAGAAATGGCTTCATTACTTTACTGGCAGATCAATTTGTGTGTCCTCTGAATAGCAGTAAAAGGAAAACTGTATGTTATTGTGTGATCTTATATATTAAAAAAGTATTTTTCAAGAGAGATCGGGCCAACACTGGCAGGACACAGTGTTGCAAATGAAAAGTAAAGATATCAAAAGCAAGTTAAAATACAATATGGATAATAAAGGAAGAAAAATAGCAAAAACAAGCAAAGCTATAAAAATAGTGTTTCATGATGAATGACCAAACTGGCAGAAAATAAAGAGAAAAAATAAGGAACCAAGGATGGAGCCTTTTGGGACTCCACAGGAGAGAGGAGCAGTGGAAGAAGATGGGAGCCGATGGTTACGGGAGGTTCAGAACCTCCAGGCCAAATGGACCCAACCAATCCCCACAGCAGACCCAACACATCTCTCGCTGTGATTGGCTTTCCATCATCATTCTGTCATCAAAAAATCAGCTACAGATCACAAAAGTCAGATTGGGGTCACTTCAGGCTGCAGTGTGAACGTAGCCTTCATCTTACCCTCTCCCAGCCTTAATGCCTTAAAATGATGGTGCAGCGTTGGAGCAAGCAAATCCAGGTGGAAAGACCACCGAACCACCATGGCGGCAAGACTCTGACTATGTGCTGATGCTCCCCAGGGGCCTTTGACCTAACTAGGAACTATAAATTATATTTGTCTTGCAGTTTGCACCAATCATGTCACTCAACTTTGAGAACGACATCATAATTTCTGTGCTGATCTCGCTTCATTCACTTCCTTGGGTTTGTCGCAAGACTCATATTTTATCCTGAACATTAAGGAGAAACGACCTGACGCTGTAGTACCGGTGTAGTACCGGTGTAGTACCGGTGTAGTACCGGTGTAGTACCGGTGTAGTACCGGTGTAGTACCGGTGTAGTACCGGTGTAGTACCGGTATAGTACCGGTGTAGTACCGGTGTAGTACCGGTGTAGTACTGGTGTAGTACCGGTATAGTACTGGTGTAGTACCGGTGTAGTACTGGTGTAGTACCTGAATATCAACTAGAAACGACCTTACGCTTTTAGACGCTCAGAGTTTAACATTGAGATATTGGCTACAAGACATCAAATGATTATAAAATAAATATCTCACAGTTGATGATGATTATCTTCACCATGGTTATGGAGAAGAAAGGCAGCGGCTCCAGAGGAACTTTGACAAGGACAGCAGTGATGATGAAGACAAACATGATGATGAAGAGGCTTCCCATCACACGCAGGCACTGAGGAACGCTGACAGAGCGAGAACAAATTAAATCCAGCTTTGTTTGTGAAGCAGGACTAACGTTCTGTAGATGAAACGCTGACACTAAACTGCTTAGATGTGAAGTATTCTGGAATAAAAAGAACAGAAGGATTTTTAAGTCATGATGTTTTTCCGGTTCCTGTTTGGTTCCTTCAGTCTTTTCTGTCACTTGTTTTGGACCTGATTTTTCATCACAGTTCCTGTAACTCATCACTAATTAATTTTTAGGTTCACATTTTTATAACGATTCCTTCCTTTGTCCTGTTGTATAAAAAACATTCATTTGATTTATACATATTGGTATGATGATTGCTGGGTTTCTACAACATATCTGGCTTAATTTAGTTTTATTGAATAGCTTCTGTACGACTCAATCCAATCCAAAGAGAATTGAAATGTTGTTGTAACTCATGTTATCCACGGTTCTCTAAAGAGTTGAAATAGATGCTGATGGGTGTTAGCAGGATCCATCTCCTGTAGCAGTCTGTTTTACAGCGAGTGAAGAAGCTTCTGACTGAAGACTCTCTGTCTCTCCAGGCCAGGCTGAGGAAGAGGACGTTTTCAAGAGAATTTTCTTGATTTTATGAAGAATCCATCTTTGTAATAGTCACCTCCAGATTTTCCAGTCAGAACCAGAACAGATGATGGGAATGGTGTTTTACCTCTTACCCTTATTCAAAGTGTTTTACTGTCAATTATTGTTGATTTCCCCTGAAAAAAGCAGTAATCTCCTTTCTTTTGTTTTCATTCCAGATGATTTGATTGTTCCCTCCGTGTGTCCAGCAGCTCTCTGTCCTGGTGTCCATCTCTGGTCCTCCAGCAGCTGCAGAGTAATCTGAGTACAGGGTAATCTGAGTATTTCTGTAGATGATAGAAGGTTCTCCTGCTGCCTCCTTGCTCGACCCCAGTCTGTTAGAGAGGCAGCCATAGATATAGATCAGGTAGATTAGATTTATTTCTAGAACCAGGTGAGGCTGAAGCTCCACCTGCTGCAGATCAGCTGCTCTTCAGAGCTGCTGCTCCGTCCTGGTGGCAGCGGCTTTGATGGAGCAGGTGGATGATGGCGTCTCCGTGGCGATAAGCAGACTGCAGGGGGTCCTACTTCCTCAGGTGGGCCAGCAGGAGTCTCTCCAGGACCTCCATGATGGGAGTTTTCATGGCTACAAGTCCGTAGTCGTTGGTGACTGATGGTGAGTTTCCTTTGCTTCTGCAACTGGAGCAACTTGAACGTCCAACTGAACGTGAATCTGACAGCATGACAGAATTAAACTACCACACATCTCTGACCTAGAAACTGGTGTAGTACCTGTGTAGTACTGGTCTAGTACTTTGTGCCCTACTGGTGTAGTACCTGTGTAGTACTGGTCTAGTACTTTGTGCACTACTGGTGTAGTACCTGTGTAGTACTGGTCTAGTACTTTGTGCACTACTGGCGTAGTACCTGTGTAGTACTGGTCTAGTACTTTGTGCACTACTGGTGTAGTACCTGTGTAGTACTGGTCTAGTACTTTGTGCACTACTGGCGTAGTACCTGTGTAGTACTGGTCTAGTACTTTGTGCACTACTGGCGTAGTACCTGTGTAGTACTGGTCTAGTACTTTGTGCACTACTGGTGTAGTACCTGTGTAGTACTGGTCTAGTACTTTGTGCACTACTGGCGTAGTACCTGTGTAGTACTGGTCTAGTACTTTGTGCCCTACTGGTGTAGTACCTGTGTAGTACTGGTCTAGTACTTTGTGCCCTACTGGCGTAGTACCTGTGTAGTACTGGTCTAGTACTTTGTTCACTACTGGCGTAGTACCTGTGTAGTACTGGTCTAGTACTTTGTGCACTACTGGTGTAGTACCTGTGTAGTACTGGTCTAGTACTTTGTGCACTACTGGCGTAGTACCTGTGTAGTACTGGTCTAGTACTTTGTGCACTACTGGTGTAGTACCTGTGTAGTACTGGTCTAGTACTTTGTGCACTACTGGCGTAGTACCTGTGTAGTACTCACAGGGCGTGCAGGAAGGAGGTGAGGCAGGTGCACAGCAGCAGAGGCAACATGGCGCAGAGCGTCATCACATTGTTGAATTTGGTCTGTAGAACACTTTGATGTTGACCTGCTGCTTCAGTCTGATTGGCTGAAACCTCAGTGGGCAAAGGGTCCTTCAGACGATTCCTGAAGTACTGCAAGGATAATAAAACCTCTGTTCACGTACAAAGAGCTTTTGTCAAAAGAAGACTGTTAGTAGGAAAATAAGTGAATTTGGATTCAGTAACAGAACCTTTACTGGACTTGTGAACCCAGATGTTAAATGGCCTGAACTTAAATTGCTATTTTCCAGCCATACTGACTCCTGAAAGCACCTTACACCAGAGCCACATTCAGCCATTCACACTCACAAACTCCCACACATCGCCAGGTAACTTGTGGTAAAGCAACAGGAAGTCTCAACCCTCTGCATCCATCCCAGCCTGACCTTTTAGGGATGACAAAAAGCTGCTCACACAATAGCACTGACCTCTGTTGGTCATTTGATGTTCCAGCTCCACTTTAAATGGAAAAGTAAATACACTCAGCATACAAACCACTCAAAGTGCTTTACTCTCCAACCACATTTGCCCAATCCCACTCACATTCATGTATCGATGGGCAGATTGAAAGGCAACTTGGGGTTAAGTGTCTTGCTAAAGGGCACATCGACATGTGGCAGGAGGATGTTTGCATCAGGCTCTCAGCTTGATGCCAACATCCTTTCTGCTCAGCCAGTCTCTCCTTAGTCTGAATTCAGGTGCTGCATCCTTCAAAGGTGGCACTTGTAGGGCGATACATCATAGCATGGCAACAAGGCCAGTCCAAATTCAAAGACTCCTCCAAATGTCTTCTTCTTTTAATGGTCCACAATATCCCATGATTCATTGCAGGTCCAAACTGGGGCTTCAGGCAAAGCAACAATAGCAGTGAAGAGTGAAAAATGATTTTGTTATATTCTTTCACATTCATTGACATTTATTCAGAACCCAGCCACAATGTTTCAGGTTCCCTGGTTTTGCTACTGTCAGAACAAGACTGTGCAGAGAAACAGGAGCTGTGGAGAAAAAGCAGATGATGTTTCACCATGGTAGCAGTCATGAAGAAGTTCCAGGGCAGCAATGTTCCCAGACCAAGCATGAAGAAGATCACCCACACGGCCAAATATCTGCAAGAAATAACATTGAATGATTCAATCAACGGCCGTCAGTGAGAGCTTGACATGGTCTGCTACATCACTGAAAGTTAAAACTGATTTATCCTGAGTTTGGCTAGTTAATCAAGTCAGGTTATGTATCGTTTTGACAATAGTTTTTCTCTTAATTATAGAAACATTCACATTGTTTGCAAATCTTTGCTAAGTATTGATGATTGAATTGTTCATGTTACAGCATCTTACTTAAAGAAGTCTAAATAAAGTCATTCTCTGGATTACTTGTCTTTGGGTGAGGTGGTAGCCATCGTCACAGAGAAACCAACTGGCTGAAGGACGGCGCAGCTGGACTGGAGATCCGGATTGGGCTGGAGCAAAATGAGGAGGATCAGAACAACCTCCGGGTGTTTCTAGAGCTGGAATAAAATATATATTAATGTTGAGACAAAAGAGGAGAACTAGTCTGTGTATTCAGCCATCTTTTCTATTTTTAACTCAGACTTTCTCCTAAAAAGTTGTATTTTGGAATAAAGACGTGCTTGATTTTAATCGATCAAGCAGGTCAATTGTTGATTCATCAGAGGTGTAAAGTTGCTGACAGGCTGCCTTTAAAGCTCTGTGGGCCCTCAACGCATCCTAATTCCCAGTGGGGGTTGGGATGATAGAGCCAGGTAGCACGGCTGCTAACCTGCTGTAGTCCTGCTGCTTTATCTCATACTGTCACTCACCTTTGACCCCTCATTACAGAAATGATTCATTTGGTTCTTCTGGCTTTATCCTGCAATAACTTTATCTTTATTTTCTATTTTTTTCTCTCCTGTCCTCCATTTCCTTTCCTTTTGACGAATTCAACCTGCTCCTCTTTCTTCCTGTCTTTTCATTTTCCAGTTGGGAGGGGCTGCTTGTGTCTCCACTTCGTTATTCCAGCTGGAAACTAGAGAACAGGATGACCTCTGACCTGAACCTTCAGAGACATATAAAGACAGTTACAAAGTCGGCCTTCTATGAGCTTAAGAACATTTCCAGACTTACTCTAAATTTTTATGTAACCGGGCAGTTTATTAGTTTTGAAATAGTGTTTATGTAAAAGTGGCTGTAAATTCCCACCTCTATTGGGCCCATGAACACATCTGTGCTCCCTTTCCCCACCTTCACTTCCAGTTTGCAGTACTGCCTTGCTCATTAGATATAAAAGCACCGAGTGTGAACGAGCGATGGATTCTCCAGGGCGCCGGCTGTTAGACGCGCTAACCCCAACAAGCCCTGCGTCATGAGGGACATTGGTCATGAGGTAAATCAGTTTTTGATTAGTTGCCTATGACTGGCTATTTGCTATGTCAGTGATGCTGTTCATATAGTTGTCGGTCTGTCTAGTCTGACTTGTATTTGTCTCTCACAACAAGTCAGATTTTATGGCTTATTTTAGAAAGCACTGCTGCAAACTGGCCCAACTGAAGATGCACCAGGCTGTTCCTCTCATCCAAGAGGAGAATCTTGTTCCCTTGATAAAGAAACATAAACAAAACAACTTTAATTTTGAGTGCCAGCTGCACAGATAAAAAAACTGCTTTGCCGCACATCAGCTTTTCTCAAAAGCTTCTTCAAATGACCACACACATACAGATAAAAATATTTTCTCAATCACATTCACACCACTCCTTTACGCCACTGCCAACACAACAGGACTATTTTGTGGTGTTCAATATTTTCATTGTCATGCATTTTGGAAGATAATCGCACCATTTACCCAATGAAACTTGATTAAATAAAGGGTCTGGCTCTGTGGTAACTTTAGGGGGTCATCACATCTAAAACTAGCTTTTCTAGCATTTTGAAGGCAGAAGCTTAGATTAGTCTTGTTTTCATGGGAATGTTATTTTAAAATGCTAGGATAACTGTCCATCCAAAATATGTGGTTCTAATGGAAACCAATGGGACCCAAATGTGAGGATTTGGTTTTCTGAGTGTTCATTAGTCCCTGTGTTGTTGCTTCTACCCCTTGATTGTTTCCAGCTGTCCCTCCGGTCCCCTGATTGCCCTCCATGTATTTTACATTGTGTTTTGTGGTTTGTCATTTTGTTGTGTTTGCCAGCGCTACCAGTGTCTGAGTACCTTCTCTCCTTGCTCACCTGTGCTGCCTGGACTTTTTCACCCTTTTGAGATCGCCATTCAAACCAACATTTTTGCACTACTACCTGAGCCCAGTCCATCCTCACCACAATCAACCCATTTCATGACACAAAATGGGACAGAAGGCCTTCAAAGTACACAAAGAGCATATCTTTTGTTCTACATACCATACAATCAAAAGGACAAAAACATTTTAAGTCCTGGCCAAGTTTCAATAAATCTGACTCAGATATTGAGAATCAACAAAAGTGGCAAAGTAGGATGCCCCATTTTGGGCAGCCTAGAATCTCCAGAGGTTAAGGTCATTATAGTGGTTAACCCTAACCCATAACATTCATATTAGCACTGAACGTGACAACCTAAATGTGGCCTTTAATCTGATTATAGTTTCGATTCAGTTGATTTTCTAGCACCAATTCATAACATGTAATTTCAATCCATTTAAAAAAAGGTAAATTCAATCCAAGAACTAGATTGCAAGCCACTTTGATCCATTCCAATTGATTTGTTATCAAAAAATGCAAATTCAGTTTATTTAAGTTAGCTAAAAAACATTTTTATCAAAGGTTATTCAGCATATCGCGTCCTGACAGTGGGAACATGTAGGAAGGATTTTTGCTCTTTCATTAGGTCATTTTTTTCTGTTAAAACTTCAAGTGAAAACTTATTTGTCCTCTAAAGGACTGAAAATGAAACATCCTCATATTCCTACTGAGGCGAGGAAAATCTAAGTTGAAGTTAGAGACTCAACAGGAAGTAGAACTGTAAAGTGTTTTTCTGCCCTCTTTTGGGAGATGAGGCCTCACTGTGACAGGCAGACACTTGGAACCAACAGGGAAGGCATTACGATCGATCGGATCCAGTGTTGATCTACTCAGCTTCACAGCTATGAAAACAGATTGATGCCTGAGAACGAACATTTGGGGAGCAAATCAGACATTTTAACTGTTGAGGAGCAAGTATATTGTTGTCAGTAGGTTCCTGTGTTTATCAGGAAAGATAATTCAGTCTTGTGAAATTACTTGAAAAGAGAAATAACCATCTCAAGCCTCATATTGTTTTATGTAGTCTGCAGAGCCTGCTACCTGAATTTCCTGAGTGTGCCTGAATGCACCATCTGATGTCACAGATATTGGGAATCAAAATTCTGTCAATGTTGTGGTCTGTTTAGTGGCCCATCTCACAGAGGAAGTTCTTTGCCCAGAAAATCCAAATCAAACTCATTAGACAAGATGTCTCCCGTCCTGATCAGCAGCTATCAGATGATTGAAGAAACCCAGAAAGGATAAAAGGCTGAAACCAGGTTCAGGTTTTACCTTCAGTGTTTGACAGCAGCCATTCAGTCGTTATCACAGCAGATATTGTTGATCGTTCTGTGCGTACAGCTGCTTGTGAAATCCTTCGTCCTCTGTTACCTTCCTGTCTTTGAGGTCTTCCTCATGGTTTGGTGCCGTCTCAGCAGAATCACTTCTTCCTCTGCAGTGGCCTTTAACCTGCAATATCAGCCTGTTCTCTGGACTTTGGTTCTGTGTAAATAACAGATAACACAACATTGTCAACCTGTGGAAGTCATACAGATTGTTAATGAGGATTCAATTTATTGTACGAGGTAGCTTTAATGTGAAAACAGAAAATGTCGTCAGATTTACATGAGGCTTAGAGTTGGAGTGGTTAGCCAAATGAATGTCATCCAGCAGGGTTCACCCAGTCACCGTTAGCAAGAGCAAGTTAAATCAGGTACACTTCAAGTAATTTGTTAAATAATTCTTAAAACATTTATGGATTGTAATTCTGAAAATCAGTTTATAAGTTTCACTCAGGCATGAATCAGGAAATCTTTTAAAATCAAAAATGAGTGACTAGAGTGAGTACAGGAGAGTTACCAGGGTGGTGGGCTCCAATCTGAAGAAAGGATGCCTGGCATCTTCTCAGAAAAGTCTCAGCACGTTAACGAAGGCCTTGAAGAAATCTGGAGCGGCTTCCTGAATGTCTACTGGCTGTTTGAGTCGTTAAGATCTAAAGCCAAACTGCCAAAACCTGTTATCTGTGAGGATTTGGTTTTTTCTGTGTGTTTCTTCCTTGTTTCCCCCGATTGTCTCCTTTTGTATTTAAAGGCCGCAATTATTTTATAATTTGGAAGCAAAGCAGTGTCCGATTGGAATTTAGTAAAATTCTGTTTGATGTTGTACACAAATTGTCCTGCTGAGGAGAATGTTGTGATCAGAGGGATCCTAGGGGATGAATCGGGGGGTCTGGACTCAAGGAAGTTTTTCCTGCCTGCTCTCAGGAAAGATCGGGAATATCCTCTCTTACAAAGAGCAGAAAACAGCGTTCTAGTTGCCTCCTCAAAGTCTGTTTTCTGTGTACAAATCCTGTGAAATCTGAGGAGTTGTGATTTGACTAGGCCCGCATAAGTGTGCCTTGGATGGTAACTAGTCTTGAATAGCAGAGCATGTGTGTCTGTGGGTTTAAAGAAAACTTTAATGTCCAATTTATGTGTTGTGTCAAAATCTTGTCCCTTGTATGTGGTGGTGTCCAGAAAATCGACCGCTTTAACGCTGGTAGTGGACTTTACAGTAATAGATGGGTTATGTGTATTCAAGTGCTGGAGGAATTCCTGGAATTCAGCTTCAGAATGGGTCCAGACCCCCCAGATGTCATCTAGGTACCTGTAGTAATGCAGAGGTGCCTTCCTGCATGTACTGAGAGCACCAGCCTCCCACTCAGCCATGAAAATATTTGCATATGCCGGTGCAAATCTTTTGCCCATGGCTGTGCCCTTAATTTGGAGGAAAAATTGGCCATCAAAAACAAAGTCATTTCTTTTTAAGTTAATTTCCAATAGTTGAATGAGCTCACGATCTGGCCTCCTCGAATCTGGGTATTTGAGAAATATGTTTTTAATACAACTAATTCCTTCATCTATGTCAATATTGGTGTACAAACTGTCGATGTCAATTGTAAATAAAATAGAGTCCTGAGGTAGAGAGATTAATTTAATTTTTTCTACAAAATCGTAGGTGTCTTTAATGTAACTTTGGTGTCTAATTGAAAGAGGATATAAATAATGATCGATAAACTCTGCTGTGTAGTAGGTCTCACTGCCGCAGTCGGAGACAATGGGCCTGCCGGGAGGGATTTCATGCGGTTTGCTCCATTTTTCAGGCTCCTTGTGGATTTTAGGGAGCAGATAAAACCTCCTGGCTCTGGGCTCAGAAGAGCCACGCAGGTAAGATTTTTGTTTAGCATTAATAAATTTCTTTTTATGTAAATTGTCTAGAATTTTGGTAACCAGGGGGGCCGTATCGGTATAAATTGGGGAGTCTAATTTTTTCTAATATGTTGTGTAGCAGCTCCCCAGCAGTTGAATTTATCCAGCCAGTCTCGACGGGTGAATTTAGCGTTTTTATTTTTCTTCGGATGATTCGTCACCACAGTCACCGTGAAAACTAAAACATATACAAATATTAAAATACAAACATAAACTTACAATACAATCAACAAAACGTACCTCGCTGCTTTCACTGGGGAACACTTGATTTCTGCACGCTACTCAGCTTGACAGTTCAAGTCGTTGATTGACATGAGATTCTACCTGCCTTTAAAGGGCCTGCTCTCATTAATTACGGCAGCCCAAGAGGTACAACAAAAAAAAACCCCAAAACATTACAAAGTGCAAATACCATCAAACAAAACAAAACAACAAAAATACTAATCAAAACAGACAAACACCCATAAACAATCTATGTCATACTTAATTTAGAAAATTCTTAATTTACTTTAAATAGTGTATCCGTTACATGTTGCATTATGTAATTATTTGTATCCCTCCCACAGATATTGCTCCCTGTCCATAATGACTATGGAGCTGCCTTTATCAGCAGGTTTTATCACAATGTTGTTATTCATCATTTATTTTTTAGTGCTTTTATCTCTTCTATGTTTAGGTTAGGTATGGTTTTAATAAATTTAAATTCTTTATCAAAATAATTTAGGTCCTGGGAAATTAATTTGGAATTAATTCATTCATTTCTTTCTCCTTCTCTCTTTACCCACTTTCCTGTTAATTCACTATCAAATAAAGGCAACTAAAGCCAATAAAACATTTTTAAAAAGTGTCACACTGGAAACTTGCTTTTATTTTTAAAGTGTGACTTTGTTTTTTTAATTTATTTTTTTACCCCTCCAGGGGGTCTTTTGTGGCTCTATTGTCCCTTATATGACAGCAGGCTGACAGGAAACAGGGAAAGAGAGGGGGGAAGACATGCGGCAAATATCGTCGGGTCTGGGAGTCGAACCCGCGACGGCCGCGGCGAGGACTCAAGGCCTCCAAAAAATATGGGTCATGCTAACCACCACGCCACCATGGCACGCCCACAGTGTGACTTTTTAAAATAATTTAATCTACCGTGCATAATTTTTGTATTGATTTTGTCACTGCATGCTATATTGTTAGGGAGAAGACAGCAGCCAGGTGTGGCAGAACGGAGAAGCCTGCGATCATCAGGTGAAGGAAGGCAGACTGATCGGGTGGCTTGGATCGTCTCCGCAGCAGAAACAGCCATCAGTGGAAAACAACATGTTGGATTGACAGCGGGACAGAGGAGGAACTCTGCCCTCATCTGTGAGTTCCGGTTTCCACTGAGTCTGTGGGTCAGCCGCGATGGGAGGGTCGCAAAAGAGATCGGCTGTTTATGTGCAGCGGTTCTGGCCAGCAGTTGTTTGTATCTGCAGGGCTGCAGCACAGCGGCGAGCGAGGCACACGGAGTGGACCGCAGCAGGTTCCAGATGTGGTGGAGGTGAACCAAAGGGTTCCTCCTCCGGGTTCTGGCTGCCCTGATTCCAACTGGAGACCAAGTTTACTTTGGACTGAGGACATTTTTTTTAACTATTTTACAGATTCTAGCTAAAGAGAACAGAACTTTTTATTCCTTTGGTGTCTGCTGGGAATAAAAATGGTTTAAATCTAACTGGTCTCTGTCTCCCTGTGTTCTGACTCACTGGTTCCCCCTTGTTGTCTTTAAACTTGTTTGCGACATCAGGCCATATTAACCTGGTGTCTACGTATGAAAAACAGCAAAACCGTCGTGACATTTCAGTATAAATATACCTTCTTCTGGCAATTTGCTGTGAGTGTTCAAGAACTAATTACAGGTCATATATAAAGAAACATCAGAATTTTCAAATATTTAAAAATCAAACTTTAAATCTTCAGAGGCTCTGATTGGCCTCACAGACAGATGCATCCTCAAAAGCTAAACATTGATGGAGACATCACTGATAACCCTCCAAAAATAGCCAAATATTGTTTAGAAGTTTAAACTAAATTATATGAACCAAAATACAATGAACATTTTACTTGTCCATTTATGGGATCTCTTGCAAAACTGAAAAAATTTACACTGACTTAAAGGAATCTTGTGACAGGCCAACACCATTACAGGAAATCATTTTTGCTATGGAAAACCTCAGAATAAGTTTCCTGGTACGAACGGTCTGACCTCTGAATGCTATAAACATTTTCCAAACAGTTTGCTCCTCCATCAATGTGTAGACAATGAATCCCTCCCTCTACTCTAACCCAACATCTCATAACCCTAATACTGTCGCCCAGTGTGCTTATTAAATAATGATTACAAAATATTTGCACTAATATTTGTTAAAAGGATAAAATCTGTTTTGGACTACATAATTGATGAGACTCAATCTGGCTTCATGAAGAACAGACATATTTCCAATAACATCAATTTCATGAAACAGTATTAGTTGAATGGTGAGGCAGACACAGTGGACCCAGGTTGAAATGAGAGAAGTGAAGTTTTAATGATGAATACACACAAATAACCCAAAACACCAGACAGCACAGATGAGCAGAAGGTTAGGAGCTCAAAACTGGTAGCAACTGGTAAACATGAGACACACAGGTGGGATTAAACACACAAGGAGGTAATCAGGGGAAACAAGACACAGCTGGGAGAAATCAAGGGGTAAACAGGTGTTGTGGAAGTTTTCCTTTAACAGAGAGTGAGGGAAACTGTTTCAAGAACCATAGAAAAAATATATTCTTAATTTGCATTTATTTGAAGGCTCAACAGTGTTGAAAGTCTCTGCTCACTGATCGCAGTCAGGAAAGAGCCTGGAGCAGAACCCAGCTTACAGTTTTATAGGGAGAGGTTCATAACATTCACGTAGTTTGATAATCTACTTGGATACAGAACAGAGTGAGCGCGCCTCTTTCACTGGGAGCCATGAGAGATAAAGAAACGATTCAATAGAGAAATTATCATCAGCCAGTTGACTGATGATACGTTATTTCTAAAAAAGCTCTTCTCAAATATCTTTATCGGTTCATGTGATTAACATTTTCCCTGCTGCATCTGGACTTTTCCTAAATATAAAAAATGTGAACTACTTGCTCTTAAATATTGTTACATTTCTGCTATTTGTAGCATACCTGTAAAAGAATCTATTAGGACTTATAAAAAACAGATTCCAGATATACTTAACTTTAGTTCCATTATTGACAAAACCCAGAAAAAACCTGAACCAGTGGCAGCAGATAGATTTAAGGTTGAGAGTTCAAATTCTGTTAACCATGCGGAGCGACTTTCACGTCTTATGCTGCTTTATCTCTGGATTGAACACAAAGGTCTCCAAAGATATTGACAGGATGCTATTTAATATCATTTGGAAAAACAAAAATATATTTAAAAAATCACTAGTTATGTATTCTTATGAAAAAGGTGGACTCGGCTTTTTAGACCTTGACACCTTAAATAACACATTTAAAAGAAATTGGTTAAAACAATTCATTTTCACTCTTAAACTTCATATCAAACTGTAAGGATTTGAGTTTTTCTGCGTGTTTATTTAGGATTCTGTGTCAGTTGAGTTTCTCTGTTGTTCTGTCGACCCTTGATTGATCCCAGCTGTGTTTCTTGTTCTCTGTTCAGGTCCTTGTCTAAACTGTCTAGTTGTCTCATCTCTGTATTACTGTTTACCAGTTGCTACCAGAGACTAGCTCCTAGCTTTTTCTCTTCTGTGCTGCCTGGATTTTTGTCATTTTTTTATCATTAAACCATCATTACCATTTAACCACCTGGCTCCTCTGCTTTATCCTCACCATCTTCACCTCCACTTCTTGACACAAACTGTGTTTTTCTAAATTAGCAGGCCTTAATTTTATTTCATTTTGCAATTATAATGTTAATAAAATGCCCTCAAAATAATCCAGTTTTCATAAACAGATGCTTCTTTCTTGATCATTGATTTGCAAGTGTAATTTCTTTCCCCACAGCTATTACATCTGGAACAATAAAGACATTTTAAAAATAAATCCTTATTTTACTCCCCTTGGTCAGAACAGTTTTAGTTCATCTGTTGCTCAACCGCATGCCAGGCGCATCCTGGAGGAGAGAGAGGGCGGAGGGGTGAGTGAAAGGGTTTGAGGGTTCAGAGTGGCACTCCCCCTGCTGGTCGCCCCATGCATAGCACCATAAAACAACATGATGCACTTTGAAAATATAAACAAATACATGAATACAAAAAAGAAAAATATTTCTACAACTAGATGGGCCTTGATTGGCCTTACAGTGTATTCCAATAACATGATAGAACATATATACATTAATATCTTGTTTTCTTTATTTCATGCAGTGTTGTGATATAATCAAATTTGTAATTTGTTATAAAATAAATGTGTTTTTTTTTAAATTATGAATATTTGTCAGTTTGTTTCATTTGATTAGGTTTTGATCTGGGTTGGGCTTGTTTGCAGAGCTCCATTTTCAATGACAGTCCTATGTTGCCATCTAGTGGAGGATATAGGATGAAACCCACTTGCACATTTGAGCAAACAAAATAAACTAAAAGTGGTAGGGGAGACAATCTTGGCACAGAGAATATGTGGAAGGGGCCTCACATACCCTCCAAGTTTGGTGGGTGTGGCTCATTCCTTTAACATAGCTGCCATTGACCTCCATTCATTTGAAGAATTGCTCACTTAAAACAACTCCAAAATTCGAAGTTGTTTTCACCAAACTTGGTGTGTATGCTCTCTCCAACCCTCTGCAGGTGCCTACCACGTTTGGTGGTCCGAGCCTACTTCTGTCATATAGCTACCAAAGACTCCCATTCAATTATCTGCCTAGTCAGTATGGCTAGAAAAGTCCTATCAAGCTGGGATTTAACCCTAACCACAGTGGCCTCTTACTTCAACTTCACCAAATTTTATTTTATTTCATTTTTATTTATTTTGAGCTTTGTTGTGTAAATAAATCACACTTTTAAAATGCCATCTCTGAGCCTCTGTTGGATGAAGGAGTTGCTGCTCTAAATACTGGACTTTGTTTTTAAGCGTCTACTCTTTTAACCATGTTTTATTTGATTTGATTTGTCTTCAAACTCTGTTTTTAAGACATAAGTCACAGATTCAAATCTCATCTCTGAGCTTCTGCTAGGTGCCAGAAATGTTTGCTAACGCCATTCAGAAGTCAGAAATGGACTTTAAAATGCATTTCCCAGAATGCATTGCATGATGAGGTTTCAGATTGTAGCTTCTAGTTTTTCTGTTTGTGCTGCAGACTCTAAGAAACCATATACTGTTGCGATCAGCATGAGCTCCTCTGTTTAACTAGATGAATTAGAATGAGCTTTTAAACATCTAGAAAATCGGCACCATGAGTCAGAATCAGGTGTGAATTGTTGAACTGCTGCCTGCTTGATCATAGAAAACTTTCCTGCTGGGAGCTTTGGGTAAGTTTCATCACTTTTTAATGTGGTCATGCATTTTTGAACCATATATACTGAGCTTTCTAGAGGTCTTGCGGTGTATGATGGCACTAGAATCGCTCTTTGCTCTTATTTCAGGGATGATGGTTTGAATCCCATGAAGTGTGTGTGGAGACCTGGAAGGCAGCAGCTTGCTGTGGCTTAACCAGGTTCTCCTTCCTTGGGATGATGGCTGATTAGTGAGACCTTGCTATGGCTGATTTTGCTTTTCCTTCTTGGGGCACTACAGCATGGGGGCCTGCAACAATCTGGTGGAGATCTACTGGTGTGCAATTCACTCTGCACAGCATATCTAAGGTGAGTCAGTGTATTTGCAGACTGCCAGCATTCAACGCAGACCAGAGAATCAACGGAGAACTCTTCTGCTTCCTGGGCATGCTAGTTCCACCTTGCGGTGTTAACGGATAGCGTGTTTTTGAAATCAGGGGCCCGGTACGTATCAGCCTTCCCAGGTTCCGCCTATAGGAACAGCACGTGGGAAAGGTGACTCTAGGACTCGGGAGTCTTAAATGCAGTCCAGTCTTCTATGAGGAATAGCCTCACACACAGCAACATACACACCAACTGGTATTCATTCTTCAATTCTACAGCTCCACTGCTTCTAACTGCAAAAGGAATGAATGTTAAGAAATCTTCAGCTTAAAGGTCTGCTAAACAGCTTTAACCTCCTAAAACCTGAGCTCTTGCATTGCATCTATTATTAAATCCTCTTTGATTTTTGCAATCATTAGGTCCCAATCAGCCCAAATATAAAATTCTTTTTACATGATTTAGTTGCTGAAACAAATTATGTCCACATATGAGGACATTCATTTTAAATGTAAAAACATGAACAATTTATTGATGAAATCCAAAACTCTTTCTTTAGCATTATTTCTGAGTTCCAAAACAAAGTGCTACACAGTAGTTGTGACTGTTTCCATAATGTGGCCCATTCAATGTACTGCTAATGAGTATGGGACACATCTCCCTAAAAAGTAAAATCCCTCAAATTAAATTGCATTGTTGCTGTTCTAAACAGTTAATTTCAAACATTTAGTTTAATCTACTTCAAACAATTTTCCCCTTATGGGATCATGCTTACACTTATGTGTAAACAGCTTTGTAACAATTGCAATCTGCCTGTAAGCAGAGCACCTTGCAAAAAAAACAGCACTCAAATTTTTTCTGATGTGGTTTTACTCAGCACCACATTGCATTCTTCAAGTTTGCTGCCTTTGGCATATGGTTATGAGCCCTTTCATGGACTGAGACATGGAGCAATGCCTTAACTGTGCCCCTTTTCCATTGCAGTAAAATCCCTGGCTCAAATCCCACTCTGAAAAGTCAGTTAGCAAGCTAAACAAGACCATTTTGGTGGCTTCCATGCAGAAAAGCATGATGCTCTTCTTTGTGTGTCACACATTGCTCTTTGCAGTACAACAGCCAGCTGTTGGCTATAGCAAGATCCTTAATTACTACTCTCAATTTCCATTGTTTGCCACTTCTTTGGTAGCAACTCATAAGGTCAATTACACCCATCTTGGAGTTATATATATATATATGGAGAGAGAGATATGGACAATACGGGGCTGTGAGATGGTCAGTTATTTCAGTTTGTCTTTGTGAGGTGTCTTGTTCCAGGGTTAGGTAATTATGCAAGTAGTGGCACGCTAACCCTGTGCCACTACTTTCTTTTTTTTTTTTTACCAGAATACCGTTTGGATCAGATGCTTCCATGGGAACTTTGGGTTCTGTAATCATCCATTTTGGCTGTCCCCTGTAATGTTTTCTGGTCTACAACTAGCATGTGGCAGTAAAATGACCTCATGTGGATGCCAGGTGATAGGAGGTTATTTTCCTAATATATTTGTACATGGCACCTTAAATTAAAATGTGAGCTAATGGTTGTAAGACAATTGGAGTATAGGTTCATACAACTTTTCTTAAAGTTAATATCTTGTAGTTTTACCTGTGTACACATTTAAACCCTTCAATGCAGAAAAAAGGAATGTATTTTACTATTTTTTAAGGAATAGTACTGCTGTGCAAAACCTAACTTAGGGTTTAAACTTAGGGTTTAAACTTAGGGTTTAAACTTAGGGTTTAAACTTAGGGTTTAAACTTAGGGTTTAAACTTAGGGTTTAAACTTAGGGTTTAAACTTAGGGTTTAAACTTAGGGTTTAAACTTAGGGTTTAAACTTAGGGTTTAAACTTAGGGTTTAAACTTAGGGTTTAAACTTAGGGTTTAAACTTAGGGTTTAAACTTAGGGTTTAAACTTAGGGTTTAAACTTAGGGTTTAAACTTAGGGTTTAAACTTAGGGTTTAAACTTAGGGTTTAAACTTAGGGTTTAAACTTAGGGTTTAAACTTAGGGTTTAAACTTAGGGTTTAAACTTAGGGTTTAAACTTAGGGTTTAAACTTAGGGTTTAAACTTAGGGTTTAAACTTAGGGTTTAAACTTAGGGTTTAAACTTAGGGTTTAAACTTAGGGTTTAAACTTAGGGTTTAAACTTAGGGTTTAAACTTAGGGTTTAAACTTAGGGTTTAAACTTAGGGTTTAAACTTAGGGTTTAAACTTAGGGTTTAAACTTAGGGTTTAAACTTAGGGTTTAAACTTAGGGTTTAAACTTAGGGTTTAAACTTAGGGTTTAAACTTAGGGTTTAAACTTAGGGTTTAAACTTAGGGTTTAAACTTAGGGTTTAAACTTAGGGTTTAAACTTAGGGTTTAAACTTAGGGTTTAAACTTAGGGTTTAAACTTAGGGTTTAAACTTAGGGTTTAAACTTAGGGTTTAAACTTAGGGTTTAAACTTAGGGTTTAAACTTAGGGTTTAAACTTAGGGTTTAAACTTAGGGTTTAAACTTAGGGTTTAAACTTAGGGTTTAAACTTAGGGTTTAAACTTAGGGTTAAACTTAGGGTTTAAACTTAGGGTTTAAACTTAGGGTTTAAACTTAGGGTTTAAACTTAGGGTTTAAACTTAGGGTTTAAACTTAGGGTTTAAACTTAGGGTTTAAACTTAGGGTTTAAACTTAGGGTTTAAACTTAGGGTTTAAACTTAGGGTTTAAACTTAGGGTTTAAACTTAGGGTTTAAACTTAGGGTTTAAACTTAGGGTTTAAACTTAGGGTTTAAACTTAGGGTTTAAACTTAGGGTTTAAACTTAGGGTTTAAACTTAGGGTTTAAACTTAGGGTTTAAACTTAGGGTTTAAACTTAGGATATAGGATGAAAACCAGAAAATGAGTGTGATCAAGCTCAATAACTCCAAAAGTATTTGAGGTAGTGGGCCCATACTTGGCCTCCAGAGTCCTCGGGAACATGTCCACGTAGCCTGTAAGTTTGGTGGTTGTGGGTCCTTCCGTTGACATAGCTGCCATAGACACCCATACAAAAAAAAAAGTGATCAAGCTCCATAACTTCCGAACCATAGGATGACATGTGACCAAACGTGGTGTGTATACATGTGTCGACCCCCTCCAGGTCTCCACCGAGTTTGGTGGCTGTGGCCCCTTCCTATGACATAGCTGCCATAGACTCCCATTGATTTTGAATTTTTGCTAGGAGCGTCGGATCGAGCTGGGATTGTGTTTTCCGTGCTCAGCCGATCCCCCTGAGTCCGCAGACATGTCATTTGCCACGGTTGGTGGAGTTTGCAAAAAGGGTAAAAATTGCTCTAAGTGTTGTGTTTTTGGGTACTTGTGGGAACCTTACCAGAGTGCGTTTTGGAGTGTCCTGAGTGCCTGGAGAGTGGTCCTGGGAGAGGATTTTGGGCGACGTTCTGACCCCTGTGAGGTTAGGTTAAGTGAAGAATCTTGGGTTTGGTTAGGTTAAGGGAAGAATTTTGGGCTTGGTTAGGTTAAGGGAAGAACCTTTGGTGAGGTTAGGTTAAGGGAAGAACCTTGGGTGAGGTTAGGTTAAGTGAAGAATCTTGGGTTTGGTTAGGGTAAGTGAAGAACCTTGGGTGAGGTTAAGGTAAGTGAAGAAACTTGGGTTTGGGTTACAAGAATTTTGGGTTTGGGTTAGGATATAGGATGAAAACCAGAAAAGTGGACGACCCGAGCTCTGTAAGTGAAAAAGTATAAGAGTGAGGGGGACCATATTGGGCCCACAGGTACCCATGGGAGGGACCCACATTCTATTAAAGTTTGGTGGCCGTAGCCCCTTCCCTTCACATAGCTGCCATTGACACCCATTCAAAAGAAAAACGACCCGAGCTCCATAACTTCCAAAGTGTAAGTCCCAAGCTAACCAAAGTTGGTGTGTAAACATGTCACGACCCCGTCCAGGTCTCCACCGAGTTTGGTGTCCCTGGGCCCTTCCCTTCCTATAGCTGCCATAGACTCCCATTCATTTTGAGGTTTGGCCAGGAAGGTGGTATCGAGCTGGGAGTGTGTTTCCCGTGCTCAGCCGGTCCCCCCGAGTCAGAAAAGCTATGATATGTCATGCTTGTTGGAGTTAGGGTTAGGGTTAGGGTTAGGGTTAGGGTTAGGGTAAGGGTTAGGGGTTAGGGTTAGGATATAGGATGAAAACCAGAAAATGAGTGTGATCAAGCTCAATAACTCCAAAAGTATTTGAGGTAGTGGGCCCATACTTGGCCTCCAGAGTCCTCGGGAACATGTCCACGTAGCCTGTAAGTTTGGTGGTTGTGGGTCCTTCCGTTGACATAGCTGCCATAGACACCCATACAAAAAAAAAAGTGATCAAGCTCCATAACTTCCGAACCATAGGATGACATGTGACCAAACGTGGTGTGTATACATGTGTCGACCCCCTCCAGGTCTCCACCGAGTTTGGTGGCTGTGGCCCCTTCCTATGACATAGCTGCCATAGACTCCCATTGATTTTGAATTTTTGCTAGGAGCGTCGGATCGAGCTGGGATTGTGTTTTCCGTGCTCAGCCGATCCCCCTGAGTCCGCAGACATGTCATTTGCCACGGTTGGTGGAGTTTGCAAAAAGGGTAAAAATTGCTCTAAGTGTTGTGTTTTTGGGTACTTGTGGGAACCTTACCAGAGTGCGTTTTGGAGTGTCCTGAGTGCCTGGAGAGTGGTCCTGGGAGAGGATTTTGGGCGACGTTCTGACCCCTGTGAGGTTAGGTTAAGTGAAGAATCTTGGGTTTGGTTAGGTTAAGGGAAGAATTTTGGGCTTGGTTAGGTTAAGGGAAGAACCTTTGGTGAGGTTAGGTTAAGGGAAGAACCTTGGGTGAGGTTAGGTTAAGTGAAGAATCTTGGGTTTGGTTAGGGTAAGTGAAGAACCTTGGGTGAGGTTAAGGTAAGTGAAGAAACTTGGGTTTGGGTTACAAGAATTTTGGGTTTGGGTTAGGATATAGGATGAAAACCAGAAAAGTGGACGACCCGAGCTCTGTAAGTGAAAAAGTATAAGAGTGAGGGGGACCATATTGGGCCCACAGGTACCCATGGGAGGGACCCACATTCTATTAAAGTTTGGTGGCCGTAGCCCCTTCCCTTCACATAGCTGCCATTGACACCCATTCAAAAGAAAAACGACCCGAGCTCCATAACTTCCAAAGTGTAAGTCCCAAGCTAACCAAAGTTGGTGTGTAAACATGTCACGACCCCGTCCAGGTCTCCACCGAGTTTGGTGTCCCTGGGCCCTTCCCTTCCTATAGCTGCCATAGACTCCCATTCATTTTGAGGTTTGGCCAGGAAGGTGGTATCGAGCTGGGAGTGTGTTTCCCGT